>NW_028318132.1:3015468-3677460 GCF_062004578.1 Staurois parvus | reverse complement strand
GTATGTTACATGCACAAAAAGGAAGAAGTATTATACTTTTTTCCTGGTAAAATGCTGCACATGCAAGATGCCAGTGGTGTATTAACAATATTATGACTGCGAAATTAGAACTTTACAAAATAAACTTTATTTCATGCATAAATAGAAAAATGTACATAACACAAATTCTATATAGGAATACCTCTTAACCATCTGTAATAATAGACAAAATTATAAATTATTCAAATCTCATTTTTATATTTTAGTTCATAGCTGTACATACTTGTTACTACTCAACTCTGTAAGCTGCTCTGTACACTACATACACCAAACTACTCTAACTTTTGTACACATTCTTGACCAAAATGTTTATTGGTTGCCAAGTAGTCCCTTACTATTTAATAACATTCTCCTGTTAACCTTGTCTATATTATGTGTACGGAAAGCATATGAAATGGAAAAGTGTCCTTTTTTTTTTTATTTTAAGAAAAGTGATCCTTTGGAGGTTCAGATGTGTCCATAACAGTCTTGCTGGTACAGCAAATATTCCATATTTTTGTGAGTACAGTGTTTTTGTATAACCATGCTCCTTTGCACCATGCCCACTGTTCAGTGTGATGTAATCACACCCACAGTTCACCATTTAGCTTTTTCCTCTATAGTATGGTCAGAGGTGCCCGAAGTCTATGAAAATCCTAAAAAAAAAACCCTCAGCTGATACTGCAGCTCACTGAATATCACAATTGTAAAATTCTTAAATTTCTCCTCCATTGATTTAACAGACTAATACCATATTATGACAACATGTGTACTAGAGATTAAAGTGACATGAAATGCAAATGGTTCACTACTACAAACCTGCCACCCTGGCATCCAAGTCTCTTGCTGACATCTCTCTGGAGAAGACCTTCCAATAGAGACTTAAGCTCTGGGGAGAACGAGTCCGGTAGCTCCACATTCTTCACACATTTAAAAGAAGAAATACATTTTAAGCATAACTGGCAATGAACAAACAGAAAAGATTACATCATGGAAAGTTTCTCAGCATAAAAACTTTTTTGTCCTAAAGTTCTATTGGGCAAGACACAGAAACAAAGAAGGAGCACAGACTATTTCATCGAGTAAAGTCTTACCATAGTGAGTGTCATCCTGTCAATTTCATGTTTATCTTTGGTTTTATGCTGTCTGAAGGGACTGTGACTGCAGTATAAAAGACAGAAGATAAATTTAGTGCACAGAGAAGAGGATTGCCCTGGAGGCAAAAAACAAACAGTCTTTACAGAGGATGCAATCAAAGCTATACTGCATGTAGTCAGCTTCTTGAAACAGAATTAGTCTTTACATCTTACAGAACTGTTTGATAATACCTTGCATAGCCCACTAAGCAAGAATTGTTTTCTTAGGTGCTTATTAACAAACCAGCATAACCAGAAAAAATGAAAATCTGACTTTTCTAAAGTGAAAAGCAAAGATGTAAAATACAGTAAGCCATTGCAAGAACCAAAAACCACTGATTTGACTAGTGAAGGGAATTGTGACTGCTTACTAGGGAATATTGCACATCATCATTGTGCTTTGCACTTTATTACTCAAAGTGACTTTATTTAAAAAGAATCACAGAACATTGCTGAATGCAGCTGATGAACTGGATGTACTGTATATCGGATAATGAAAACCCTTCAGCAAGACAGGTTTTTTTTACCTTAATGCTTAAAGGTACAAACCTTCTCTGTGCAGCTCCCTGCCACCACCTGTGCCTCCCCTAATAATTACCCGAGGACACTCTCGATCCAGCACTATGCACAAAAGCAGTGTCTCTCTCCTTTCCTCATTGGCTCAAAAACAGTAGGCGTTGCCACAGGCTCCTGCTGCGGTCAATCACAGCCCATGTGGAGGGAGTGGGTGGCGGTCGGAGCAAGCCTGTTGACAATTGACACAGAGCCGGCTCAGGAGCAAGCCATGTGTGTCCCAATAACAACCGGTTTGCTATGGTGGGTACTCAGTGAGAAGAATTAGCCAGAAGCGCCAGCGGGGGGACCAAAGAAGAGGAGGATCAGGGCTACTTGTGCAAAACCATTGCACAGAGAAGGTAATTATGACATGTTAATGAAAAAAATAATAATAATGGTTTACAATCACTTTAAGAGGGCAAAGAATAGCGGTGCAGGTGGCAGGAGAAGTGTAAAACAAAAAGTATTTAAAGAATCCTTGTTTTATTTGGAACAGGAGGTGGTGGGAAATCTCTCCAGTCGGGGCATATTTTAAGAATGACAAAAATAATTTTGTCAGATTATTTTTGTTTGAGAGTTCCTCTCTCAATACAACCATTTGTCTCATGTTTGTCTTGCTGTAACAGGGACAGTAAAGTAAGGTAATATCTCTGCAAAAGGGTAGTTCACAGCAAAACACAAATTTGACAGAAATATATGCTAAAGTCTAATCAACAATAAACAAAACAAAAAAAAATGTTTTTGCAAGAGTTGAACCTAAATGACTGCCTGCTTTGTTATTCGTATACCATTTATTGTACTCACAAAAGTGAGCAGGCTGTTCATGAAATTCATGAAATAATAATAAGCTTGGAACAAAACATCTGTCACATAATGAACCTCAATATGTATCATGGTTTGTTGTATGTACAATGACCGCATGATTGCCGAATCTTGTCTTGCAGTCTGACTCATGCTATATCTGTTGTGTTTGGTAATATTTCTGACCGTTGTTTAGTCTTGTTTGTTTTTTTCTATCATTTAAGACCACAATATGCTTTTTCTAAAATCAAATTTGCTGGCTCAGAATAATTTCCCAGAAAACATAATAAATAGGATTTAAAACTGAAAAAAATATGGCACACACACTGGTCTGAAAATACAACAAGGGCTTATGTGCACAGGATACTTCTACAGCATGTATTGCCAGACGCTTGTTAACGCATTGTCAGCACAATGGGTTAATATATTCCTTGCAATTTCTTACTCTAGTGGATCATGGCACTGAAGATCGTGATTAGAGTACAGTATAGCAAAGAAACATTCATTTATGGTTTCTGGCACAGAAGATAATGAATCAAACAGAAATGTAGATGCCTTCCTTGATTTCAGTCTTTGTCTGAAAGCTGCAGACAATGTAAACAGTGCAAAGTTTACATCAACCTGTGAGGATAACTGAAAATATTGGGGAAAAAAGCAGAGGAAATAGGTCATATTTGCAAAGTTGCTTGAAATTCCTAAATATACTAAATTAACCAAAATGTTTTAAATGTACTGTTGCATTTTCAGGGTTGGATTAGGAGTGTTTGGCTTTAAGTTAAAATAAATGTATAGCCAAGACTTTTTCTGTTTGCTTTGGATAGAGTAGGGAAAGTTAAAAACCCCTTTAATTTTTGTGCATAGGGGGACGACTACTAGATGGATGGACACATTCACTACAGCTGTGGGGATGACACTGGAGACTCTCACCAGACTAGCATAAAGCCGACTTCTGTTTAGAGCTCTTATTCATCAAGTTAGGACTTGGACTCAAGTTGATGACACTTAATAATAACATCCATCCAAGAGATGACCTCACTTCTTGACCTGAGAACAAAACTGGAAGTGAGAGAAAATCTTCTGGTCTCCCTCCAGCCCCCGGCACCTACTGGCCGCCTCAGCTTTCTCAGTCTTCTAGACCCATGCATCTGTCCCAACTTTTCCAGTCCCGTGGCACAGAATCCTCCCAACAAGGGATGCAGTCTCCAGAAGGAACACAAAGTTCTCCTGACAGGGCTCTTTCTCAAAATGGCAGGGTTAGTCTATAGCGACTCTGCACACCTATGTACCCATACAGCCTGCAGGCCTTCTGCAAAACCCATACACAGGATTGAAGGTTCCGTATCACCCAAGTCATTTTGGAACCTTCAAACTCCATACTCCAATCTGGGATTACAAAACCTGGGTAAAAACTTAAAAAACACAGCTTGCTCCACTCATAACAAATACTTTGAAGTATCTCAAAGTTACAGTTTGAGAATCCTGTGTCATCTCTATAGCCATTTCCTAAACTCACACCAAGGTAGGGCCTCACACTGTCACACAAATGAGGGAAATGCCTCTCAGAAACAGGTTATTCCCTTTGGGGGATTTTCCCTCACCTCCTGATTTAGTAACAACTGTACAACTTTGAATCTCCCATGACTTTATGCCCCGAGGCTATATTCTCCAGGACAAATAGGAAGACTGAATCTACCCACTGTGCACACAGACGCATAAAAATGTGACAGGGGTTCTAATCATTCCCTACTAAATACACAACAAAATGTTTTGGCAACACTGTATGTACACTTAAGTGTGCAATTGGTATCAGCAAAAGGGGGAAACTGTCAGAACAAAAAACATTATGGAACCAATCATTCATCCTGTCCTTAGCACTCTTCAGGGATAGAACTAACTTCATCACCATTTCTTTACTAATCTGATGGCTGCTGCTGTTGTATAGACATTTTGGTACCTTCATGTTTAGAACTGCACGTAATACGTCACCTGCCTCTCAACACTGTGGGGCTTGGGGCCTGATCAGCCACCTGCCAAGCCCCAACACCTTAACTAGGGGCAGGCAGGATTCAGCACACAAATGCTGACTATACTATAATAGAAATGTCAGTGACTTTCAGGGGGCTGGGGAAATCCGAGAAAGGTGCTATAAAGGTAATTACTGTACATGCACCGTAGGGTGCCTAGGACAGTGTGTGTGGGTGGCTTGCAAATTTTTTTCCCAATGAGTTTATGCTAAAGTATATGTAAAAGCCACAAACTTCTCCTATTTACTCTGTTAAATATACAATTGAAAATGGTTTGTTATATTTATTCCATAAGTGCAGAAAATACCCATTGATTCTACTAGAAATCCAGCAAGCTCCTAACTTTCTGTGAACTTTGCTTGTGCTACACTAATCTCTGCCTAGTTTACTTGTGGACTATAGAACACTTTTTCCCTGTGTTAAGGCATTAGGGAGAGGGGAAGGTGTTTTGTAGTCCTATCACACTTCCTGTTCTAAATTTGCAATTCTGTCCCCCATATATACAGTACACTAAGTGAATATTGTCACTCTAGGATGGAAAAGTCACTGTCAAAAATACCAAGTACAGCTAAAGGAAAAAATATATCTGTGAAAAAAAAAAAAATAAAACAAATGCAGCCAACACATCAAAGGACTGCTAAGTTGCAATATTTAAAATTTGTGTTCCTGGGTTTGGATACACTTTAGGCATGAGGGTATATTTTAAAGGGCAGGTGTGAAGTCCACCTTTTAGTTTAGGGAAAGGTTAGAGGTCAATACAATTTTTTTTGCAAAACAGGCTTTTACATAAATGTAAATGTGGATCCTAAACAACAGGGGGCAAGGGAGGGCCACTGAAACCTATACTTACAAACCCATGAGAAATACTGTATGTGTTATGTCTCAGATACAAAAGCTAAGACCTAGAAGATAATTCATGTTGTTGCAGTTATTTGAATATTTTATAGCACCAATTTCAGTATACTGAGACAAAAGCACAGTACATAACAGGCCAGCAGATGCCCAGACCAGGCATCTGATGCAGGTTGTTGCACGTTTTATGTTCAATGGCATCATCTGCAGTGCATGAGTGGTCCAACAAACATTAGCTAAGAATAACCTGCAACATTACAAACTGTCCACACAGCAGGACATACTAATTCGCACAAGTCCCAAAGTCCACTCTGCCTGCAATCATTTCTGTGAAGGATTTCTATTTAAGTTGTGTTTAATTTATATTTACAACACTGTCCATTTCACACTCCAATGAACATTGCCAGTTTTCTGCACCAGAGGGCAGCATTAGACTTTTTACTCTGGTATAAAGGACATTGTGCAAGGTCAGCACACTGCTGAAAGCACATCCATGTCTCTATAATAAAATGGCATTATTCAAATAAAATCTCCTCTCTGGAAAATCACACAGGTAGGCAATAAAATTTAATAAAGCATAACCTCCCCCAGCAATCATGTTTCAACAATTGGTAATATAAGATAAAGTTCCATATCTAATATTCTAAAACTGCCCAGAATTTTTACAAGTTCCGTCAGGTTAAGGCTAGATAAAATAGTAATGTGTCTATAATTCATAAAATACATAGTAAAAACATTTCTAAAGAGGAGGAAATCAGTCACCTGTGTAACTATACAACTGTAAAGACTATATTGAAGAAGTGAATATTCTCCTAAACCAGTAAACAACCTGGGATTTCAGAGCTTTAAAGCAGAACTCCACGCTCTCAGTCAACATTGACTGTTTTTACTCCTTATGCTGCTAGCATTAGTACATAAATAGGAAACTATATCATATTTTTTGTTTTAAACTTTTTTTTTTTTTTTTACAAATTACTTCAGTTTTTTCCTGGTTTCTGGCCTAGGCAATGATGTCATACGCCCCTGAAGTCTTCAGGGGGGGAGCAGGGGTCTTCCCAGCTAAGCACACCCTCCTGCCCACGTGCCTGGGCTAAGGGCAGATAGATTCCAGTAAGTAAATGCTACATGAATCATCTTCCCTTATTCATAATGGCCATAGCTAGATGTTTTTAAAAATGATTTCTCAGCAAAATAAATGTTCATATGGATAGACAGATGCGTTTCCTTTAAACATTAAAAATTAAATAAATAGTTCTTTTGGTTAATGGTGCTCCAATTCAGTGAAGTTCCACCTAAAGGAACGGGCTTTAAGGTAAGTTGAATTGATAGGAGTAACAATTTGATATTTGTTAATGTGAGCTGTAATCCTGCCAAAGGATTTGTAAGCCTGTTCAGCTATTCCTCTGAATTGGACACTTCTCTTAAACAGCACAGCCAGGCCAGTAAACTCCACTGAAAATGCTAGGTACCTGGTTGCCATCCTGATGGGATGACTTTGATACTGAGTCATTTACTGAGAACATATATACAGTTCAGGAGCATTGATTGTACTTGCTGCATACATGTTCTGGGTGGGGCAGTAACTTAGAAAGCGCTAAAGCCAGAGAAAGCAGGATTTGCTACAAGGATAATTCACATGTATAGATTAGAGGAAAAAAAAAATAAGGATTTATTTGCCCTCACTTCTTTCAATTGGTTTCTTTATTTAATAACAAGTCTTGCAAAGACAATTGGGATCCGACACATCCGGGAGTGTCAGATGTATCTATCTACCAGCTCTACCCACTGTCCTACGCTATTGTTAGGGCTCAGAAGTCTGCTAAGGCACAAGTTTATCACATTTTAATCACAGGCAGAAATATATTGCAGCAAATTCAAAATGGGTTATAGGTGCCTGTTGTATGGTGTTTCTTACCTCCACCCTTTGCTTCTGTTCATTCTAGTCAGTATTAGTACAAGGCTTTTAACTTATGATATAAAAAGCGAACCTTTACGGGCACATGAGGGTATGTTTATGACGTATTGAATGCGCGGCATTTACCAAAGATGCACTGCAGGTGTATCGTCCTGGTCTATATGATTTAAATTACAGAGATTGATCCCCCTGAAGTGAATGATTAGAAATATGACTGCTATATTATTACAATGGCACAGTTTCACATGAATATGTTATGCACTCAAACGTTTTGATATGCCTGCCTAAACCAATGATTTCCCAAAAATGAGCAAGGTGACAATATCTGCACACAGCTGATTGGTATCCAAAATGAGGATGGTGAGCTGGCCTTTGTTTAACCTGTTGATGAGATCCTAAAGATGCATGTCTGAGCTACAATAAAGCTACAGGACTATATAGATCTATCTATATAGAGATACACACTAATAAACTGTATTGCAACTGTACTTGTAAATACAGACACACATGCTACTAAACTACACCAATATGTTACATAATTAAGAATACATTTGAGGTTTTCTGATTTGTAAGCATAGCACCGGTATTACAATAATTTCCAATGCAATGTTATGTCACATGACAGTTATAAAGTTCAAGATGGATACAACAGGAGTTGCAAGAGTAGGGCAAAACTCTGTCCCCAGCACAGCAAAAGTTAATAAGAAGGTAGATGCTGTTAAATTCCGTAACGGGTCAACAAAATGTAAGCTAGAAAAAGAATTATTGGGAGAACCCACCACAAAAGAAGCACAGGCAAACAGCTACAGGGAAGTCCTGCCCTTTTAGACACACTTCCCGTGGCTGCTCAACCGTGAACAGCAATGCATTTGCTCAGTTGCTGTCCAAGCTTATTATGGTGCTTATGTGTTCATTCAACTCAGGTGGAAAGTTGTGTTACAGCAAACAAGCAGCTACTTCCACCTGAAAGGCCAATGTTACTGGCTCAGACTGCTTTATAGGCAGCTGTGTGTTGTGCACAGTGCCCATATAAGAAAGACTGACCCCTGTACATGTTCTAAGGAGTATATTTCACAATAATGACAAATAAATCCTTAACGCCAAGTTGGTCTAATCCCAGGGAGCAGACAGCCAACACACCTAAAACAGATGTCTTGGCAAGTTACCTTTCTGCCGAACCATTATACTGAATATGCGTGGCTTGTGGATTAAAATTAAACTCCACTTCTGTAAAGAGAAAAAAAATCCCTGCAGGATCAGACTCACAATAAACAAAAACATTGGTCGATAAGGATTCCATTGTTCTTCTCTAATCTGCATACGTTCAGATGACTGAAGGCGAAGTATGTGTGTGAATACTGACTGAACATTTTAGCCTTGCTGGCCTCTATTCTATCCGCCATCCAAAAAGGCTTGTTCACACACAAGTTAATAGAAGGTATTACACCATGACCATCCACAGCGAGGTGACAAGGTCCCCAATACCTGTCCAGCACTTACCCATCACTTTTGACACAAAAAAGTAGAGAAACAAAGCCCAATCTGACACATTGCACACAAAACCCCAGAAAAGGACTGGACAAAAGTATGGTCACCTTCTCAGAATTGCAAGAAATAATTACATTCCAAGTTTGTTAAGATCCTGTAATCTGTATTTAAACCGATCTGTATCAATTAGCAGATCTTAATATGTTCCTGTGTCCACTGTGCACAACATTGTCAATAGGTTTACAGCCCATGGCACCGTAGCTAATCTACCTGGACATAGAAGAAAGAGAAAAACAAATTCAAAGATTGCAACAAAGAATTGTTCGAATGCTGCATAAAGAACCTCAATCAACTTCCAAATAAATTCAAGCTGACCTTCAGGAACAGGGTACAACTGTGTCAACTCGCACTATACTTCACAAGCTGAATGAAAAGAGACGCTGTGTTAGGAGACCCAGGAGGACCCCACTGCTGACACAGAAACATAAAAAAGCCAGATTGGAGTTTGCGAAAACTTACCTAACAAAGCCAAAATCCTTTTGGGAGAATGTGCTGTGGACATACGAAACAAAACAACACATTTTTGGTAAAGCCCAGCATTCTGTTTTCGGAAAAAGAAATGAGGCCTTTAAAAAAAAAAAAGTCTAACATGATGGAGGTTCACTGATGTTTTGACGTTGTTTTGCTGCTTCAGGCACTGGATGTCTTGACCGTTTGCATGGCATTATGAAATCTGAAGACTACCAAAGAATTCTGGGGTGCAATGTAGGGCCCAGTGTCAGAAGTAGGGTCTCAATCAGAGGTCATGGGTCATACAGCAGGACAATGACCCAAAGCATACATCAAAAAGTACCCAGAAATGGTTAAAACAAAGCGCTAGAGAGTACTGAACTGGCCAGCAATGAGTCCAGATCTCAATCCCATAGAGCACCTGTGGAGAGATCTCAAAATAGTTGGGAAAGGGAACCCTTCCAATCTTAGAGATCTAGGGTAGTTTGAGAAAGAAGAGTGGCCCAAAATTCCAGTAGAGGTGTAAGAAACTCATTGATGCTTACAGGAAGCAAATAAATTCAGTTATTTTTTCAAAAGGGTGTGCTACCAAATATTAAATTGAGGGTGCAATAATTTTGTCCAGTCTATTTTTGGGATTTTGTGTGGAATGTGCCAGATTTGGCTTTATGTTTCTGCGATACCAATGCAAACAAAAGAAATAAACCCGAGAATGCCTAAACATTTGTAATTGCAACAATTTTCTGGGCAAGGGGGTGCATTATCTGACAGAAATGCAGGGGCCATGACTGTATGACCTTGTGCACTTACGTCCATGAGGGAGTGCTCAGAGCCAATTGCTAGGTCTGAGAAATGTAATGTAATCCGGTGTAAAGGCATCAACAGCATGGCTCTTACTTTACTTTCCATTCATCGTGCATCAGCATCAGAGGTTGGTCATCAGCTCTGAGGAAAGGGATTCGTCCCCGAAACGCGTCAGCCATTTGACCGCACTGACAGTGAGAACACCTTGCCCGCCGTTGTGGCCATTGTCATTTTTCTATGCTTTTTAGATACATGCTTCGTCTGTGAGTATGTTTTTATGATTTAATTCCTACAATAAACCTTGGATAATGCACTAGGTGTGTGCGCCACCTGTTTTCTCTCTAATCCGGTGTAAACTCTGATATGGAGCTTACACAGGACCTTCTACTCATGAATGAAGCAGGGGGGGCATAAAGGGAACTATTAGTAGCAGTCATGCTGGACTGCAAAAGGAACCTTTATCTTGACCTGAACGGGTAACAATAAAGAATCTAAACCCAGTCTTTAGATTTTGTGGCTGTATATATTTTTTATTTTGTCTACACTTTTGTTTTAACCTGATAATCCTGTCCATAACATTCTTCCTGTAGTAAGAAGCCATGGCCGACACTCTGGAAGCCGACTACAGAAGCCTCTTCCACTTCTCCTCACTGTTAACATGAACAGCATACCTTCCAGCTTTCGGAGATGAAAATGAGGAGCACCTATAAGGAAAAATGTGTATTTATAGGACACGCCCCTTGCCACACCCCCTTACAAGGAAAATTAATACGCAAAAAATTATTGGTTAAACCCAAACATGCTTTTTTGCCATTATTATTCTTTTATATTGGATTTTGAAATGTACCAATGCAACAATTTTGAAATTGAAAAGGTTTAACATTGTAAAACACTTTTTGATAGATAAATAGTGCATTTTTTACACAGGTATATTCAGACCAAGATCAGAGACAAATGAGGAAAGAGGGACATTCCTCCCTCGAAATCAGGGACAGTCGGGAGCTATGTTGAGGGTATGGCTCTGTAGTTCTCACAGATAACTGGGAACAATGTAACTCATAACAGCATAGGTATTCATTCGCTCACAACATTTCTGGCAGAATTAAGCATTTTTCTGGCCACTAAGTAAACGGATATAATAAAATGCTGTTAATTTTACATTTAACAAACAGAAAGGAACCAAACAGGAAAAGTTATTTATTAGGGTTTACACATCCTTTAATTAAACAGCAATGCATTAATGCATAGTATCTAGGTAAATATTAATTTAAATCACTGAGTGCACTCAATGAGTCTATACTTTTAATCTCTCTCTCTCTCTCTCTATATATATATATATATATATATATATATATATATATATATATATATATATATATATATATATATACACACACACACATACACACACCTGATCTATTGTGTAAAGCAGGAAATGCTAGGTTTCAAATATCTTCAGCAATGAACTTGACTATTAGATGTGCAGGACCAAAGAAGGGTCCTACCCATGTGACCACAGCTAAAACAAATGAATGGTGTGGGTCACCTTTTAGCTGCATTTAAGAACACTGCACTGCTCTTTACCGACCCACGAAGCACAGCAAAGTGACACCTGGATACAGGTTTTTAAATATGGATACATTTTACTAGACTGCAGCGCTCTGTACGTGTTGTACCCTGCAGATAATCTTTTGGTTTGACTGCTGTCCTGATTCCCAATCATTTGCTAAATTTGGTCCAGTGGGCTCCGTTTTAATCTAATCTTTACTACTGGATGCAAGCTCTTTATAATGTGATGTCAACATCCGAAGCTACAAGACATAATTTACTCTGTTCCCTGAGACATCTCAATAACCATTAAAGTGCATTTCTCTATTAAGAGGAACATTTTTTTTTTTCGTCAGCCATTCCAAAATTAGTTTGCTGAACTTCTCAGATCAGTTGGTTGCATAGCTATGTACAACTTTGTTATTGTATCTGCAATATAATGAGATCTTACCACTGGTCAGAGGATTAAATTAGGAAGAAGCATTGTGACGACAATAAATTTTAATGAACTCAAGTGCCAGCTGCTAAAGCACTGTGATAGGATAAAATGATATAAGCAACCCTGCAGGCCTTTTATGTGTTATGCTTCATAAACATACATACAGTACAGTACATACTGTATGTGGTTTGGATATCTTTCACATTGAGTTCCAGAAGCCCCTATATTTTACTTGTACTGCAACACATTGCAATGCCCATTTTCATTGCTCGGACTCCGGTGCCTTTTTCATCACAGGGCTTTTAGGAGAAAAGTAAAAACAAAAAACACAAAAGTTGTATTCCATGTCCTTTACATAAAGTTTCTACTACTAGAGCATCCCCCAACATTTATGGACCCCCCCCCCCACACAGCTAAAGACCAACTACTAAAACACCTTGGTGCTAAACATCGCCAACACACTAAACCTTTAATCATTGCCCAACCATGTAACTTAAGTTTACCTTACACTTGGACCCTTTTCACACAGCCAGACCCGCCATGCGGATTCGCCTGCTCGGCGGGGGATTTGTCCACTGATTCCCGCTGAGCAGGTGGGTGGCAGGTCTGTGTCTGCTCCGCTTGTGAAGAGCAGCCACAGACATAGCCACAGCCCGCTGTTCTCTATTGGGCAGTCAGATGTAAATGGACTGCCTGTCCACTTACATCTGTCATACAATCCAATAGACGGATGGGGAACGGAACCCCATCCGTCTGTTTTTAGAGGATCGGATTGGATGGAAACAGGTGTAAATGGACACAGTCCTTTTAAATCTACTTCCCCATAGAGAACAGTGGATGGTCTAATCGGGTTTGCTTGAAAAATGGAAAGGCGGACCCAATTGGTCCACCCATGTGAAAGGGCCCTTACAGTAAACCTTTATTTGAGCATCTAACTTTCCAAAAATATTACTCCCTAAAGCAGTCCGTTCTCCATCAGGGCTTCATGGATTCCTAGGGTTCCTTGAGCTGTGGCTAACTGACCTCACATTTGATAGTGTCTGCATACTTTCACAGCTTGACACCAATTAGCTTTCTATCTATCGGTAAAGGTGGAATTCTGACCACCATAAGGGGCAATTTCACCATTGATCCTCGATGAATTGGTTTTTGTAAGGGTTCCCCAAGACCTAAATATTAATATAGGGATGCCTCTGAGGTAAAAAGATTGAGAAAGGCCATAATAAAGTGCAACTCCAGCTAAACATTTTTTTTTTAGTTTTGGATGCAGTTGAGAAAGGTAAGAATCTCCATTGGGCTGCTATTTGTAAGTTTTTTGGAAATATTTCTCTGCACTCTACAGAGAGAACAGTGAAAATCTCCCAAAAAATCTCTCCAGTTCTGCTGACAGCTGGACATTTTTGATTGCTTTTTCAACAAAGATTCCCAGGACATATAGAGAGGATGATTCTTCCCACTGAAGACAGATAGCCATGAAATCCCAGAAAGAAGTTCTAACCTTTCCCACATTACTGAAAATGAACCTGCCTGAGCTATCCCTTCCAAGTAGCTGTCACTATGTCCTGTGTCCAATCATCAGTGGCTGAGGCATTCCCACCCACAGCTGCACATATAAGTGGTGTGTATATGTGAAGCTACAGTGTGCGGACTTTCTCAGCTGCTTATGATTGCCACGCCACTTCAACAGCTTTCTGGCGGGATAGCTTGGGCGGGTTCGGACTAGGATACAAACACACCTGAGCTCATCCCTGTGGATAAAGGAGACAAGAAACAGGAAGGGTAAACAGGCAAGAATCCAGCATTTGTAGGTAGCAAAGAAATTGCCTCTCAGGAAAGGTTTCCTTTAGGGCTTTTCCCAGGAGCCATAACAATACCAGTAGATGTCCCATAACAAGGAACAAAATATCTTTCATCATTACAGACATGAAACTACATAAGAAATACCTTGAGATTTTTTCATCTACTTTAAGCTCACTATACACATTACAATCACATGGTACAATCTCTGTACAACAAACTTTACATTTAGGAAAACTATGTAATCTGAGTACCCACTTGAACCATACAATCAATCTGTATCCAATCAAGCAGGCTTTGAGAGTCTAGTTACCCATCAGCTCTGCTTTGTCTGATTGACAGCAGATGGCAGTGGCCATATTCTAGAGTCGCTATTCAGTCCAATACAGCTTTGGAATACGCCCATTGCCATCTAAAGTCAATCACAGGCAAGACGGACAGACAATGGGAAACTAGTCTCAGAAAACCCCATAAGGCTACTCCCGCCAGACAACTCATGTTCACTATTGCTGCACCTTTTGGAGCTTGATGGGGGAACTCAGACTAGTTCCCCATCAGGTCTGCCTTGCCTGTGATGGACTGTGCACAGCAGTGGATGAATTCGAAAGCTGCCCACTGCCATATGCTGTCAATCAAAATTAAGGCAGATCTCATTGGGGAACTAGTCTCTCCATCAGGCTCTGCCTTCCCCAAGCACAAAACTCCTCAGCCATGACTTCGCCAGTATGACAAGTGCACTGGCCAGAGAGGGAATGCATTAAGGAAAGACAGCCAAGTGTGTATGCCTCGACCTCAGTACTGGCAACAGATTCTATGACATTTACATGAACCAACATTTTTGGTGCTGCACCCAAAAGAAGTTATAGAGGGTATGAATTCCCCGGTATAACAGCATATGAGATTGTCTCTTGTTTGAGGTTATTCAGTTATACAAGACATAACATTCAAATCTGTGCGCATGGACATAGCAGAAGTACTGTGACTCCACATACATACACATTTTTGCAATCATGTTCCTACATCGGCTATATTCCTATAGTGAATGCTTCAATGTGTTAACTGAACTTGGTGGACTGTGATTTTTGCACACCTGAGTTTACAATAGGGATTTATGCAGGCCAAAGACGGGCCGTTTATCGGCCTATAAACAAAAAATCGGTCGGCCCCGTTGCCAATGCTGCCACCAATGTCCACAAAAAACAGACGTTTTTCGTGGATTTTCCAGCATGACCGATAAAAATAAACGTGAAGATCCGCGAAAAACGGCCGACGGGCTGGCCCCACTAACGGCGTGAATATTGGCCGATTTTTCGTGCGAACAAAAATTAGGCCGATAAACAACCCGTCTATGGCCTGCCTTACAATTAATTCTTAAAATCGACTGTGTTTTCTACCAATAAGGACCACAATAGGCTAAAGAGGGCAAGCAGACACGCATTTAGCCGTCACTGACAGCATAGACATGAGCAGTAAAGATGCTTAACTATATTCAAGTACAAATATATGAATAAAATAGCAGCACACAAAAGTATGTTTTAGAACTCATCATAATGAACACATTAGAAGTTCACTCATCAAGACACATGCCATAAAATCTCCTTATATGTCATTTTTATCTTGCAGTATAGCACACAAGTTCTATATTAAGACAACTTTTCTTTCACATTTGATTTTATATATTGTTGCAGAAGAAAATGCCATTTCCTACAACATAATTATACTTATATTGATACAGAACAGGCCTAGTCATTCGAAATGAACACAGAGTGCACATTTTAACTCAGGCAGCTACTTTTTTCCAAGACAATGTATTTCCAAGTAGGGAGATTTTGTCTGAGAACTATGGAGAACTGGTTCCTGTAATGTGCTAACATGACAGTCAGCTTTACCTGTGAATATCTTGGCTCCCATACAACTTAGAGTCGTAAAGTAAGCTGGCTATTGTTCTCCATCAAGAAGCAATATTACACAGAATGCATGCTCCTAGTGAGCCAAAAAATTAAGACAAAGGAACTTTAAGTGTTTTAGATATAGGTGGTGCCTAAATGAGACCATCTTTCATAAGCCTAGACAAATCTAGCAGAGATCTAGTAGCTGCCAAACTATAATTAGCTGTCATAACGATCTATATTTCTCAATCTTATTTTACTGACAAATTTACACAAATTCACAAACACAGAAAAAGAGCATGTGCAAATATATCTGAAACATTCAGGCAAATCCTGCTAGTTATTGCCATTGTGGATCACACCATAATGATCCACCTTACACACAGTACTGACCCATATGCTCTCTCCATGCTACAGCATGGACCATCTGACAGTACTGACCCATATGGTCTCTTCACCTGACAGTACTCACCTATATGTACTCTCCATATGACAGTATTAATCTATATGCTCTCTCCATCTGATGGCACTGTCCAATATACGCTCTCCATCTGAGGGTACTAATCTATATGCTCTCTCCAACTGACAGTACTAACCCACATGGTCTCTCCATCTGACAACAATGACCCATATGTTGTTATTCTTACAGTACTGATCCATATGTTCCCTCCCTCACACAGTACTGACTCATATGTCTTCTCCTGCTCACACTACTGACCCATAAGTTCTCTCATTTTCACAGTACTGATCCATATATTCTCTGTATCTCACACTACTAACCCATATGTTCTCTCACAGTACTGACGCATATGCTCTATCAGTCTTACAGTACTTAGCAATATGTTCCCTCATCCCTCATTCTCACAGTACTAACCAATATTTTCTCTCAATCTCACAGTAGTGACCCGAATGTCCTCTCATTCTCATAGTAGTGTACTATATGTTTTCCTGCTTTCACAGTACTGACCCATATGCTCTCATAAAACTGACCCATAGGTTTTCTCACTTTCAGTTTTGTTACTGTCTTCCTAACTAAGAAAAAAGTAACAACAAAAATGCTGAAACCAAAGACTTTAGGAATGTTTTTAAAAGGAGAAAACCTAGCAATTCACAAGGAATCAGTGATATTAATGTGGCATTAGACTTAAGGTTAGTTCTAAGGAAAGAACACTAACCCTACTGCTTTGGATAATGACAATAAAAAATGTACCCAGTTGTGGCAGTACACTGAACTTGAATATGTTTCTTACCCTCTCAGAAGTTTGAAGAGCATACATCCTAGAGAAAACCAGTCTGCACTGCTATCATAAGCTGTGCCCTTCTGCAGCACTTCAGGAGCCATGTACCCGTGGGTTCCTCTGAAATGTCAGAGAGATAAATAAAGGACGTGTCAATATGTTTTTAATTACCTGCTTTATCTAAACAATCAACATAAATTAATGTATGATATGTTACTCACTAAGCAATAGGATATAACTTTAGTAGACATAAGGATAGAAGGAAACAAGGCACATAAAGCACATAAAGAAATACGGTACCAAGGTATGTTTGTGTGGTACTATGTCAGCAATGGGGAAATTGGACTGTGGGGAAGAAGGTTGATATTATTGTTCTTAAATGAAAGTAAATGAAGCTTGAAAGCTAAAAAGAGTGTGATACACAATATGCAGCCTGTACCTCAATGTGTTCTCCCTTGACTGTATTAGTATTTGAATGTTATTTTGTAAAATATAGTCCTCCAATATGTGTGCCTGGCTTCTAGATCTTCAACTTCCTGAACTCCATGAGCAGAACTCTTCCATGCCCTGTACTCATGCTGGTACTTTAGAACAAGAATTCGGTAGGGGCTGGCATAAAGCACTACTTCAGACAAAACCTGTTTTTTTTGGTTTTGTTTTTTGTTTACCAAGTGGGAAAGGGTCAGAAGCCTGATCATCCCATTTGCATCACATCCTGTGTGGTAACCTGAACATCAAAAGACACCTATGTCTGTCCTGTGGCAGTTATGTGTCCTTATGTCCTTATGGAGGGCTAGCTGGCGATTGTTGACACAATTAAACATTTGCAGATCAAAAACAACACTGACTACAAATTTTCTGGAAGGAAGGGATGATTCTGACATTCACTCTTACTATTGGCCTTCACATTTCTATTGACAGAGATGATTTTATAAAACTGATTAAAAACTAATTTTCTTCAACTTGCTGTCATGGCAATTGTGTGTCCAAAAATTCCTATCTATCGGTATAAATGATTGGCACATTGTTATTTCTCAAAGGTCCGTACATATGGTAAATGTTAGATTAGAAAGTTCATCTTTGGTTAGAGATTTTCTGAGTGATAAGCGGTTCATTTTCATATACCAGAAGTGCTTAGAATACCTTTACCCTATGGACCAGTGATCCTCAATCAGGGAACCTCCTGAGGTTCCTAGGGGTTCCTTGAGTGGCTAACAGTGGTGGATTGATTTCCCACCTACCTGAACATCAATGTAAGTGGGCAATTTATTACTAGCCACCAAAGTAGGGGGTCACATCTACAATGACCACAAATGCTAGGTACACCACATTAAGTCTTTATTTTTATTTTAACATTTTCTTTAACCTATTGATTACACTAATGTACCACTAGCTGTAGAGAGAATTCTTTTTGGCAGGGGTTTCCGAATAAGTGAAAATTATATAAACAGCTCCTTGGGGGGTAAAAAGGTTGAGAAAGGCTGAAAGAGTACATCACAGGTACAGAGGCAAATAAAAACGGAGACTGAAGCTTCCCTTTAAAATGCAAATATTTCGAGTGGTGCTCATTAACTACTTGCCCACCGCAGATAGCCGAATGACTACTACACTGCGGCCGGCCAGTTCTGGGTGGGCGTCATATGACGTCCTCCCAGAACACGCTCTCCTGCGTGCCCCCGGGGGCACGCACCTGGCGTTCTCCGTGATCGCTGTGTCCTACGGACACAGCTGATCACGTGATGTGGTAAAAGGCCAATCACAGCGGCCTTTTACCACGTGATCAGCCGTGTCCAATGACACGCTGATCACCGGGAAATGCAATTGCCTGTTCTCGGCTGCACTTTCCTCACGCTGTCAGATCGTGAGGAAAGTACTGCCGAGAACCGGCAGTTGTCAGAGCAGGGATCGGCACCAATCATCAGGGCACTGATGATCAGTGCCCTGATGATCAGTGCCCAGCAGTGCCACCCACAAGTTCCGCCTACCTGTGCCCAGCAGTGCGCCCACTAGCTCTGCCCACCTGTGCCCAGCAGTGCACCCACCTGTGCCCAGTAGTGCCACCTACCCGTGCCCAGCAGTGCCACCCACCTGTGCCCACCCAACTGTGCCCACCAGTGCCACCCACCTGTGCCCACCAGTGCCACCCACCAGTGCCCATCAGTGCAGCCCAGCAGTGCTGCCAGTCAGTGCCCAGCAGTGATGCCAGGCAGTGCCAACTATCAGTGCTATCAGTACCCATTATCAGTGTCGCCTATTCGTGCCACCTATCCGTGACACCTCATTAGTGCTGCCTATCAGTGCTGCCTCATCAACGCACATCAGTGAAAGAAAAAAATTTCCGGTTTGAAAAATTTTATAATAGAAACAAAGAAACTTTTTTTTTTTTCAAATGTTTTGCAATTTTTTTGTTTATAGCACAAAAAGTAAAGCGCCCAGCGGTGATTAAATACCACCAAAAGAAAGCTCTATTTGCAAGAAAAAAATGATAAAAATTTCATATGGGTACAATCTTGCATGACCGCGCAATTGTCAAAGTGTGACAGTGCTGAAAGCTGAAAATTGGCCTGGTAAAGAAGTGGTATAAGTGCCCGGTAGGCAAGTGGTTAATTAAGTTTATTTATTTTTGTTAATGAGCATCAGGAATGTTACCTACATTAAATGAAAAGTGTCTCTTGTGCTGGTGGCTCCTATATTCATTGAAGTTTTAATTTCTCTACTCCCTCCCCCCAACCCAATATCTACCAGCTATGATCTTCAGGTGCTGCGGGGGTAATATAAGCCACTGGACCTGCTCCCACTATGCCCGACTGCCCCCCCCCCACCCACTCCATTCATTCTATCACTATAACTTCATACTAGTACTAGCACTTCCCACAATGAGAAGTGTTCTATGAACTGAGGATGGGCAGATGAATTAATGGTCCATCTCCTCCATTCTGCTTACCTTTAGAGCTTTAATAAATGGAACAGGGGAGTGGAAAGGGTGGGCATAGTCAGCACTTTTTAATTCCGACAACAATCTATGCCATTGTTAAAGCCCTGGATTTGTACACTTTTTTTTTTAGTCAGCTGCCTTTGCCATTTGCACTTTTTCTTGTGCCCAGATGATTGCTACTCATGTTCTGTGCTAACTGTTCTGGATCTGTTAAAGTCAATGGGAGTATTCCTTAAAGCTGGCAGTGGTATAAAAACAGATCCAGATCTTCAGCATGTTTGCATTGAAGCAATGAATCACATACAGGTGAAACTCGAAAAATTAGAATATCGTGCAAAAGTTCATTTATTTCAGTAATGCAACTTAAAAGGTGAAACTAATATATGAGATAGACTCATTACATGCAAAGCAAGATAGTTCAAGCCGTGATTTGTCATAATTGTGATGATTATGGCTTACAGCTCATGAAAACCCCAAATCCACAATCTCCGAAAATTAGAATATTACATGCAATCAATAAAACAAGGATTGTACATAGAACAATATCGGACCCCTGAAAAGTATAAGCATGCATATGTACTCAGTACTTGGTTTGGGCCCCTTTTGCAGCAATACTGCCTCAATGCGGCGTGGCATGGAAGCTATCAGCCTGTGGCACTGCTGAGGTGTTATGGGAGACCAGGATGCTTCAATAACGGCCTTCAGCTCTTTTGCATTGTTCGGTCTCATGTCTCATCTTTCTCTTGGCAATGCCCATAGATTCTCTATGGGGTTCAGGTCAGGCGAGTTTGCTGGCCAATCAAGCACAGTAATCCCATGGTCATTGAACCAGATTTTGGTGCATTTGGCAGTGTGGGCAGGTGCCAAGTCCTGCTGGAAAATGAAGTCAGCATCCCCATAAAGCTCGTCAGCAGAAGGAAGCATGAAGTGCTCCAAAATCTCCTGGTAGACGGCTGCGTTGACCCTGGACTTAATGAAGCACAGTGGACCAACACCAGCAGATGACATGGCTCCCCAAATCAACACAGACTGTGGAAACTTCACACTGGGCTTCAAGCATCTTGCAGTGTGTGCCTCTCCATTCTTCCTCCATGCTCTGGGTCCTTGGTTTCCAAATGAGATGCATAAGTTGCTCTCATCAGAAAAGAGGACTTTGGACCACTGAGCAAAAGACCAGGTCTGTTTTTCTTTAGCCCAGGTAAGACGCTTCTGACGTTGTTTGTTGTTCAGGAGCGGCTTGACAAGAGGAATACGACATTTGAAGCCCATTTCCAGGATCCGTCTGTGTGTGGTGGCTCTTGATGCACTGATTCCAGCCTCAGTCCACTCCTTGTGAAAGTCCTCAACACTTTTGAATGGCCTTTTCCTGACAATCCTCTCCAGGCTGCAGTCATCCCTGTTGCTTGTGCACATTTTTCTTCCACATTTTTCCATTCCACATAACTTTCTATTAATGTGCTTTGATACAGCACTTTGGGAACATCCAACTTCTTTTGCAATTACCTTTTGAGGCTTTCCCTCCTTATGGAGGGTGTCAATGATGGTTTTCTGCACAACTGTCAGGTCAGCAGTCTTTCCCATGATTTTGATTCCTACTGAACCAGACTGAGAGACCATTTAAAGGCTCAGGAACCCTTTGCAGGTGTTATGGCTTAATTAGCTGATTAGAGTGGGACACTTTGAGCCTAGAATATTGCACCTTTTCACAATATTCTAATTTTCTGAGATTGTGGATTTGGGGTTTTCATGAACTGTAAGCCATAATCATCACAATTATGACAAATCACGGCTTGAACTATCTTGCTTTGCATGTAATGAGTCTATCTCATATATTAGTTTCACCTTTTAAGTTTCATTACTGAATTAAATGAACTTTTGCATGATATTCTAATTTTTTGAGTTTCACCTGTAGTATGGTTTATAATTATTAGCACTATATAAAGGTAGCAGATATTGTTTTACTGCTTTCTAGGAATAAACTTCTTTTGCAGTGTTTTAATTCCACTATCTCACAGTAATTAGGGAGTAATTCCACAGCATCTCTCATATTTGCTGAGAACAATTACTTGCACTGAATACTGGCTGAACCTGGCTTTGCAATTTTCTATTCAATTACAGAGCTAAATCTACATGTTGGAATTAGGCTTGTATTTAATCTGAAAAAGAACCTATGGTATAATTTCCTTAGATTTTTTTTAAACTCTATAACACCAATTAAATATTCAATTTCTGTTAAATGGCATAGGTGAATGCACTGATTTTAAAAAACACCATTATTGTTATGCATTCATTAAGAAAGAAATTCACTAAATATATCTGTAATGCATTTAATAGAAGTACACAAATTTATCTATCTAGCTTTTGTTACCCCCCATATAGTAGAACTGACACTGGAAGAAAAAAGTACTCAGTATTAAGCCAATCAGATTCAGCTGCAAGCACATGTTCTTGAAAAAACAGTCTCATCAATCTGCATGCAGAGGCTGGACAGTGTCTAAGCAGCATTGCTAGACTGCAGTGGAGACAAAGAAACTCAACTTGTCTGTGCTGTCTGGCTGAGCTGTGTAAATGCTAGGTCTGTATCTAGCGGTTTGATTGGAGTTTAGCTTTATCAGCATCTCAGAGTCGTTGTTTTGAATATAATAATTTTTCAGTACATTTGTAGTTATAATGCAGTAACCACCCTTGCACACGCAGCTTTATTCTGATCTTCTTTAGGTCATAAGGTGTTAAAATAGGATCTGTAAGTATTTTATGAGAAAAATGTAATACAACACAAAGGATTCCCAGAGTACTAGAGGTTATCTAAAGACAGCACAGCAGTAGACGTCACCCTTGAGGATTGCTTGGTCCAATTACAACCTCACATGGAATCAGGTTATAATTCTGGCACATTCACATTATTGTGTATAAATTTCAGCTGGAGCTACCGAGCTTTGCAAACAGGATTTTTCAAATAAAGGGGCAAAGGACATAGATGAAAACACATGAAAATGAACATAATGTTCATCTGCTGGCTGGATAAAAGCTTATATTATATTAATTTGCACCATTTCATATTTACCTGACAAAATTAAAGTAAAATATGTTTAACCTGTTACCAGTGGCCTCACACATATATGTGGAGTCACAGAGGGGGGTCTTTTTTAGAGGTGCTGCAAGGATGTGCTCCTGTGTTTGTGCTGGAAGCGTGCTCTTAGCATGGAAACTAAATTGTCACCAGTTAGAGGGCTGCCTCCTAATGAAATGATCGCTGTGATAGCCTGTGATTGGCTATTACAGTGATCAATCAGTAAAACCCACGCCTGTATTCAGATTCTCCTTTTGAATGGAGAAAAAAAGATGCATTGGAGGGAAATTTATAAAAACTGGACCAGACAGAATCTGGAGCAGCTGTACTTGGCAATCAATCAGCTTCTAAATTCAGTTTGCTCAGTTAAACTGTGAAAATGAAAGACAGAAAATTATTGGTTGTCATGCACAACTGTTTGAGATTCTGGCTGCTACAGTTTTGATAAATTACCCTCATTGTATCTTTTTGAGGGAGGAGAGGAATGTGCTGTAAATAAAACGGTCTGTGTGTACATAAATAATGATAAAATGGCTAGATCAAGGCTTGATCCAGGGTAATTGAGATTAGGCAGAATAAAAAAAGAGCAAAATGCACAAATGAGCAAAAAAAAAAGGTTTGTCTCTTGATCCTACCACAAGTACAAACAGCAAATTCACATATGCGGTATCACCATGAACTCCAGAAGTAGGAGAATTCTTTTTTTTTTTTTCTTTTTTGGTGGGTCATGGTAATGAAATATACAGATATCTTTTACTACCAAATGAAGGCCCATGGATGGACGAAGATTTCACCAAAAAAACAGGCATCAGTACAAGGAACACATCCTACTAACTGTAAGTTACATCCTTTGTGCTGATTTTAAACATTTTGGTTACACTTAGACTTTGAGCATTTTGTTAGTGTTTAGTTAATGGAAAGCTAGTTACTAGACTATGCATGAAAAATACGAGTTACACATGTTTTTCAGGAGCCCCCATTGAAATCTGTTGGAGCCAAAAGAGATGGCTCTCCACAAAAGCAACTAATACTTTTTAAGCAATGAGCTTCTTGTGAATATATGAGAAAATATTAGCTGAACTTCAAAGTCCCCTTCACCTAGCCTTGTGAACAAGCCAGGTATGGGTAAAACACATCAAGGTAGCTTGGTTTCGGGTGGAGACATGTTGTATGCAGCCACGTTTCTAACCATAAATACAGCAAGGGAGTTAAATTTGGACTGTGGCTGATATTTTCTCATAGTTTGATGGAGAGTGGAGATGGACTATAGTAGCAAGCACATGGACTGTCCATATATATGAGGAGCAAGTCTTAAGTGGAGCGATAGATGTGGGCTTCTTGTAAACCTGAAATTAGTCAGGTGTAAACAGGCCTTGCGATCAGAACTGTATAATACTTACACACTAGCATGCGGTTTCTTCTTCGAAAAGTCACACGCAAGACCCAAGTCTGATATCCTCACATGCCCATGTTCATCTAATAGAATATTTGCTGGCTGCAAAAAGGAGGCAAAAATCAATATAATTAAGCATAGTTATACAATTACAGAAAAGACCAGTAAATGTATGTGAACTAAATTTATATAGAGAAACCTCTCCTGGCTGTCCATCAAAACTCACAAATCGCATTTCAGTCCTACCACAATTGTGAAATTCCTCTTAAATTATCATTATATGATTGCAGATGTTTTTTTTTATCATCAAACACAAACTTTATTGTGAAAAAACATAGCCAAAAATATACCAAGCAATTTGTACAAGTTTACTTTATATACATTATTTGTCAACTAGGCATTTGTATAGTGCACAGGATCAAAGATATATACAGGCAGTCCCTGAGTTACAAACATCTGAATTACATGCGACTCATACTTAAGAACAAAGTCATGCTGGTCCTTGAAACCACTGGTTAACTATAATGCTGCCAACCACTGTCCTGCTGACCTGTTAGCAATCACTACATGGCCAGTTAACCCTTCACTATGCTATCCAAACCTTACTTTTTTTTTTGGTTGGCGTTACGCTTAAAAAATGTACGTATTCCAAATACACAAAAAAATGTACCTGTTCCAACTTACATACAAAGCCTATCTTGTTCATTACCCAGGGACTGCCTGTAAACAATAAAACTTAAGTATACTTAGTTGCTGTGTGACAACTCAATTTTCCTGAGGAAATATTATAGTAGTGCAATAAGGATTCTGCTTAAAACACACTGAAATGAACCACGTTGCATATTAGTTGGAAAGCTTTGAGGGGGAGTTTGTGCTAGCCATACAGCAGGTTCTTCCACCAGTTTTGCATGTCTGGTACTTTATTGGTGTAAACTTTCTAAATGTTGGAATGGTGCTCTGCACCAACTTTTAGGAACAATGGAAGCCTGTTCTCACTCTTTCCTGTTTTCTATGTCTTATTGTTGGCCCATTTTATACAAGATCACACTTCAGAATCAAATGTTCTTTCAGTGTCTAATTATTCAGCTATCCAACTTCTAGCGTTCAGCTATCCAACTTCATTTGTATTGTAGGTATATTTATATATAACTGCCATATATTAATAAAAAGAGATTTAGGAAGCAAAGCCAATGTACTGTAGTTGACATTATCTTTTTCAGTTATAGAGCCATGAATTTGGCAATTATTTAGATGCAACTCTGTAGTAGTAACATAACTTTCCATTAGGGGAAAGCTGCTACTGCATACTCTGTGCTGCCATAATAAACGCATCCAGCAAAGACGTTTTACACTGCCAATTAATGCTTTAGCTGAGACAAGAAAGAAAGAAATTCCAGTGCCTGCCCTTCCATGTATTACATCTAAGAAATACATAAAACCAAGTTGTATTGTTGAAATTGTGTAATAATGTGGCCTTGTACTGATTTAATACATTTGGATTACTAGGATAGAGAATGTTTACCATGACAATAAGTACTGCATTTGTCTGCACCTGCAACAGTATGAAAATAGTGTTTGTTTACTAAGGAAGAGCTTTTGTTAACAGATATTCAAGGATACCTAAGAGAAATAAAATGGCTGCCAATGCTGACCACCTTCCGAAAATGCTGTTTGCAAAGCAGCCACAGTCTTTAATACTGAGTCAATAACCTGGCAAATCAGGAAAGACAGAGATCCTAATCTAAGGTGAGTGAGTCAAAAAGCACTGAATCCTTGACATCAATATGGCAATCCAAGAACTAGCATTTTAGAACAGATATCCAGAGATTTTTTTTCCCAGCTGTTTTTTTAATAAAAAAGAATAAGCTTTTGTTTTAATACTCACCTTGTCCTCAGTGTTTCCCCAGAAAAAACTGCTCTGCTGCTGGCCCTCTCCTGGGGTGAATGATGGCCAATTTCATCAAAACAACTTATCATGAATCCAGACTGATGTTGACACATCCCTTGGGGTAGCATCACCACATCGGCCTAGACTCACAGTGCAAATACTGCAGATAGGGCAGCACAGTGGCTAAGTGGTTAGCACTTCCACCTGCAGGACTAGGGTTGTTAGCTCGAATCCCAACCAGGGCACTACCTGCCTGGAGTTTGCATGTTGTCCCTGTGTCTGTGTAGATTTCCTCCGGGCACTCCAGTTTCCTCCGACACTCCAATGACATGCTGCTAGGTTAGTTGGCTCCTGTCTAAATTGACCTTATTATATGTATGAATGTGAGTTAGGGACCTTAGACTGTACACCCCTTGAGGGTTAGGGACTGATGTGAATGTATAATATGTAAACGTAAAGCGCTGTGTAAATTGACAGTGCTCTATGAGTACTTGTAATAAATAAAATAAAAATAAATATTTCAAGTGCATTTTACTGCAGCAGTAAAATGCTGAAAGAAGATTTTTCAGGGCCAGGTCACACTATGCACGGATATGCGCTGTGCGTTCCTATGCAAATCATATGTGGGTGTATGCGATGCAATTTTATGCCCATTCATTTGCTAACAGTGGAGCATGCACTACTTTTTTTTTTTAAACGCATGGCAACTGCATTTGTACAAAGTACCATGCGATTTAGTGGCATGCAGGCGTTTCTGATCTGCATTTGGGGTGTTGTTAACATTAACTGACCCCCCCCCCCCCCCCCCCCGCAGCAGATTGAAAGGCATTGCGATCGGAATACAGTGTGGGAAGCTGCACAGGAACGATGCTCTCCCACACCGCATACCAGTGTGAACAAGCAAGATGTGTATTCATTGGATTTCTCCCCCTAAACCAGGTAGTTCTTTGAAAATTCCACCTACAAAATTTAGGTTAATTCGAAATAAAACATTGGAAGTCATAACTTCATAGTCTCATTTTTTGGCTTAGCAGATATCCAATATGAAGATCAATCCTTGAAGTATATAGCATTATCCATATTAAGAATATCCTGTACATGGTACAAAGGCATTGGAACTTGAAAAAACAGAACAAGGAAAAAAATAAGATGCTGTGGTCTCAGCAGGGTCAGGAGTAGGCAACCTCGGCACTCCATCTGTGGTGAAACTACAAATCCCATGAGGCATTACACTGCAAGACTGACAGCCACAGGCATAACTACCAGAGACATGATGGGATGTGTAGTTTCAGCACAACTGGAGTTCCAATGTTGCCTACCCCTGCTCTAATATCATCGCACAGGAATCTCCAATGTCAACCTTGCATTTTATATATTTTTACACTTGTCTTCTATCAAAGTTAAAGTTGTCAAATCTCACTTGAAGTTTAAAACTTCAAAGGGTGTACATAACTCTGCAAGCTTATTTCTTCCTGCCAACATTGGTACTTGACTGGATATCAGAATCTGCTTCAATACAACTGTCTTATGCTAACTTATGGCACACATTTTTCCTTTGGTTTATTCAATTCACCTAGTTCTGAAAGAGAAAGTTTTCTGTGACCCAGATAGTCAATGTTGCGTGCTCATCTTGGATTGCACTGCAGGCCCATTAATCTGACAGCACTAGTTTTTTGGCACAACATTGATGAGGAGTTTATTTATGAATCCTTTTTTTTTGGCTCAGGAGAAGCATCAGACAAAACTGCTTGAAGAGTTCTAAGGGGAGGTGGGGATCACATGGTGCAGAGATGTCTTGCAATGTAAATGAACATTGTGGCTTTGGATCCAAGCCATACAGGACAAAACAGTCTAGGCTACAGCTAGAATGCATATGTTTTATGAAGAATAGTAAACTAGTATGTATTCCTGTAACTCTGCAACTTTGTAAACAAAAATGAATGTGGAGTTCTTAAAGGATATGTTCACCTTTTAAATAAAATAAATGCACATCTTTTTTTGCAGGTATAAAAATGTGCATTTATTATTTTTTTTTTTTATTTGGTGCCTAGAAAGCATTGCACACGCAATCAGCAGATTGTGGGTGCCATGCAGGACTCCTGCAGACTTGCCAGTATATCTGTCTGCTCATACCCCGTACGCTCAACAGCACCGTGGTATTTCTTTGAGAACTACAACCTGACAGCTACAAAGGATGTTGGTACTTGTAGTTTTCTATTCACAGAATTTCGCATACCCGACCACTTTTTTTTTTTTTTTAATAGTGACAGCTAGCAGGCGGAGAAGATCCCCCACTAGGTGTTATTAGAAGCAGTGGAGCAGGCAGCGGCTCTGGAAAGTGGGAACATGTCGCATGTTCCACCTTAACAAAGGTGAAGTTATCCTCTAAGGCCTAAGTCTTGTGCTATACCAGAATAGGTTACATATGCACAAGACATCTTAATGAGTGCAATGAAAATTCATTATTATTATACTCTCTGATTTTGTGCAAATGTTGAAATCAGTACTGTGGGGGATCGTGGATACTATATATAGATAGATATTAATTTTATATATATATATATATATATATATATTTAACTTTTGTGCAGTTTATTGTTCTGTACACTATGTTAATGCTGGGAGAGTAAAATAAGGAAACAGATATTTAGATGCAACACTTAATCCATTAAACACTGCACTAATTAACCTTATTCTGTAGAATATTCACTGTGTCCCTGTATTGGCAGCCTTGAATCAATAGTATGCAGGATCTTTGCCAATAAGCATTTAGTGCAGAGTTCCTTACTTCAAGATAAACCGATTAGACTTTATACACATATATACTTATAGCTGACTACCCCAATAAGAATTTTTATAAGCACTCTAGGGCCTGTTCACAACATTCAAACATAAGCATATATAAACATAAAAATGTAGTTTTTGTTTTTGGTTTAGATATGCTTTAAAAACTTGAGACTTGGACACCTATTGTATGCATTAAATGCATACAGAAAATTCTGTATGTTATAAACTAGCATTGTGACTATCTGCATAAAAGAGGACATGTATTTGAAATCTTTAATTGAAACAAACAGAATACAGGTTGGTGATTTGGAAGAGCAACCCCAATCCTCCTTTTCTGGGGGGCCTCACTGGTGCCCCTGGCTTCTCCCCCCATGCTGAGTGCCCCCATAGCAAGCTTGCTCCGGAGCCATCACTGTGTGTCCACTGATACACACAGCATGGCTCAAACCTGCCCCCCCCCCCACTCTTTCCTCATCGGTTGTGATTGACAGCACCAAGAGCCAATGGTTCCTGCTGATGCCCCTGTGTCCAATAAAGAGAGAGCAGCTGCTTGATTGGACACATCACTGGACTGAGATCAGGCTCAGGTAAGTATTTATATATAGGGGGTCTGGGAGGGGCTGCAAGCAGAAGGTTTTTTGCCTGAATGCATAGAACCACTATAATTTAACATTAACACTGTCAGGATCTTAGAATTGACTAATTAAATTTAACTTATAATCAATTGTTTTAGGCTACTGAACACCACCGTCTCATCATCTCAAAGACAACAAATACCCGTTAAGAGTTCCATGCATGCTATAAGCCATAAAAGACACACATGATCTTTCCACGTATGTGCCCACTTCAGTCCTAATTCAGATTGCCATAGGAATAACTCTGGCTCCTGAACAATTACTTGCTATATCATCATATAGATGACTTGTATCATCTGGCTCTTTTTTAGCTGGCCATACATTATACAAATTTCTTGTTCAATCTCTTTTAGATTTACCTTAAACTATGTAGTGCAAGGGCCTACCTGATTGCATACAAATTGAAAGTGTTTAGGTTTGACCTCATTTTATATGGTTTAGGTAAATCTAAAGGAAAATTTTACAAGACAACATTACATTTCATACAGTGAAAGAAGGCTCAATGGTCAGGCAATTGCCTGTGGTTTAAGGTAATATTGCTGTAAAAAAGTAGTGTGCCACAGTTCATGGTCAAAGCAGGTTACCTGCTTCCATAAAACTGGTGGGCATCTTTCTTTTAAATATAGATCTGTAGATCAAAATACTTTCTCCTATAGATTATGCAACCACTTTCAATGCAAGAGTAGTATGGGGAAATGCTTTGGGGGGTGATTTACTAAAACTAGAGAGTGCAAAATCTGGTGCCGCTCTGCATGGTAGCCAATCAGCTTTTAGCTTCAGCTTGTTCAGTCAAGCTTTGACAAAATAAAAACTGGAAGCCGACTAGTTTCTATGCAGAGCAGCACCAGATTTTGCACTCTCCAGTTTTAGTAAATCAACTCTTACATGTAATATCTAAAGAAGCAATACTAAAATCATCATACCACATATGTCTTAAAGCGGAGTTCCACTCAAAGTGGAAACTCCGCTTGTTTGCCTCCCCCTCCCCCGCCATATTTGTCACCTTTTAGGGGGGAGGGGGAAGCAGGTATCTGGTTTTGACAGGTATCCGCTCCTACAACGTCCGGGTCAGTTCGCCGGGGCGAAGTGAGATGGAAGTTCGGCCCCCTTCTTAACTCCACAGTCTCCTGGGAACCTTCACAGGTCCCAGAAGACTACCGCACCAAACTGAATGCGCAGTGCGACGTGGGCATACGTAGTGGGCACCCGGCTGTGAAGCCACAAGCTGTAACAGCCTGGTGCTCACAGTTGTGATGCTGGCACTGAGGAGAGAAGAAGTAGAGAAGGGACTTTTAAGAGGTGACTTTCAATAATCACAAAACTGACTGGAACTCCTCTTTAAGAGAATATTGTGAAAAACATAAAATGTGTTATTAGCTAATGCATTCTGCAGCATGTCAGTAAACAATTTTGTTAAATAGCTTTCAACGGCACCACATAGTCTAAAGAGATACAGAAGAGGATTCAGACTTGCTCTGGCTGACATTTTTCCAGCATACCATTTCACTGGAACAGTTAGTATGCCCTGAGATGTATCCCCTGGAATGCCCTGAGGGATTTGTAGCCCTCACACTGGCATCGCAAACAGTAGTTTGATTTTGAGAAGTTGAGGCACATTGTTACAACTGCAATACAAACCTGGGCTTCACAGCTGGTGAACATAGCAGAGTGACTGAGAAAGGGGAGAGGACAAAGCTAAAGAAATAATGTGTTTGTTATGCTTTCTGTAACCATAATCTGAAAGGATCTTTGTATATTTCTTGTTGCTTGTTGCCTTATCCCATGACCAGTAGCTGAACTGTTATCCTAGACTTATTGGATGAACGCATATTCAGGAAACGGTGAAACAGAACCATATTCGTTACAAGGTGAGAGAGCTGGAGAATTATAGATGACGTCCATCATGATCATGAAGTGGACAAGGCTGGCCTAGTCTTGCTGTCTAATGTTTAGCAAACACAATTTCTGTAGTCACAAATGGTGCAGCCAAGTTGTAAAGAAGAAAATTTTAATTTGCTTTTAATTAAATTTCTTTTCTATCCAGTAGGTCTTTCCTGTCACATCTTGTTACAAGAACCAGCAATAAAAGAAGCATGGTAAAAGCGCACAGAAATTAAATTCTTGGCTGTACCAGAGCAGCAACCTAAGCCAGAATCAATCTAAATGCAGACGTATCAAACATTCAAAACTGAAAACTAATACAGGCCCATTCAGCAAACACTTATTTACAGATTGCTAGAACATTGTGAGAAATTAGCAAGTCTCATCATGTTATAGGGGGGGGGGGGGGGGGCAGCTAGCCATAGGGTTTGTTTTACTAAAACTGGAGAGTGCAAAATCTGGTTCAGTTGTGCATGGTAGCTAATCAGCTTCTAACTTCAGCTTGTTCAGTTAAGCTTTGACATAAAAAAAACTGGAAGCTGATTGGTTTCTACGTAGAGTTGCACCAAATTTTGCACTCTCCGGTTTTAGTAAACCCCACAGTGCCACCGTTAACAAATAGCTTGCTTTTGGTAAATACAGGTCCTGACAAAAGGTGTTTTTACTAAGTGAACGTGTGGTTCAGCGCAGACCTAGGAGTCATTGAAGTATAACTAAAGGCAAAACATTTTTTTTTTTAATTTTTGGACAGAGTTGAGAGGGATTAGAACATCTGTCAGGTTTTTATTGCTGTCTTGGCCACATTAGGGAAATTCACCGTTTATCTAGTTCATCATTATCATTGAAAATTAAAGTAAAGAAAATCCCAACGTTTGGGTTGTCACCAGAAAAGTAATAGAGGGGAAATCTTCAATAGGGACACCAGTTCTGGTGACCTGGGGGTCCCCAGGGATTCCTTTAATTTGCAAGGGGTTTCCTCTCACTTCCTGTTTGGATATGGGACAGGAAGTGAAGGGAAATCTCTGAAATGAGACACAGATGACGAAACAAAAATCTGACAGGGGTTATTACCCTCCCTTACTCTATTCAAATTGAAAAAAAGTTTTGTCCATAGTTCTACTTTAATGACTCCAGAGTTAGCATAGTGATCTCAATTTGTGAGATTTTAGTGAATTTGGATGAAGATGAGCGTGCTTTTTATCTCCAAGTCCACGCGCCAAAGCTAAACGACTTATTTTGTACGCATTTATTTAAAAGTTTGTCCCTATTACATGGGGCAATGTTGTGGTATTTTGCAGGATTATGATCTATGTGTTAAGAATGATTTAAAACAACTAAAACTTGTGTAAACGTTATACAAATACTTATTTTTTAAAATCCAATTTTTGAACAAGGGTCACAGCTTGACTGAAAATGTATACATGTATTAGGCTGACTAGGGAAGCATTAGTAACTTAGCAATAGCTCTGCCCAGAGACCTGGAAAAATAGTGCTGGTATAGCATGTTAGCTTTGCACAGTAAAAATTGCACCAAAGTAAATTAAATGATAAAGCAGAAAGACCTGTGTCCAGAAATATTCAGATATAGTACAACTGAATTTGTATAGACCAAAGGAAAAGCTGTGATAAGGATGGCAAAATTAGACCATTACAATTGTCTACAGTCAACATTCATACCTTCAAGTCTCTGTACACTACAAAGCGGTTGTGCATGTGTTCCAAACCCAGGATAATTTCAGCAGCATAAAATCTCATCTCCTTCTCAGAGAAGACACCATGTTGAGAGAGGTGGTAGTGCAAATCCCCACCTAAAATTCAAAAAGAAATCCTAGAATTAATATCTGACAACCAAATATACCACCAAAGTCAAAGGTTTCAGTATCACCCAAAATGTCCAGTCAGTGTAGCTACAGTATAATGAAAAAATAATGAATAACTGCATCACTACAATACTATAAACAAAACGCTGTCTTAGGAATCAGATCACCTTGTTTGCTCCTGTGCCACTCCTGTACTCTGCCAATCAGTCGCAGACCTGATATACTTCCATGGTGCGTCACATCATATGAGTTCCAGGTAGTTAAGGCTACATTCACACTGAGCTGAGCATTTTCAGATGTTTTCTTTCAAGCGTTTTTGAGCATTTTTTGAGCAGATTTGCAAATATTAGAGGTGTTTTTTTCAGGCAATTTTCATTTAGGCGTTTTTGCTGCAGCCAATAGAAACCTGTGTAGATGTCTCCTAGGCACATACAGCAGGAAAATCAGAATCACACACATGGCTGCTCTACACAGAAGTTCTATACCTTTCTCCTTGATCTGGGGAGCAGTGTAGCTGTTCCACTGGGCAGCAAGTTTCATCCCATTTCTTCCCAGACTCTGGTGGTTTTTGGCCAACTTTTATCATAGATGGAGGGGTGGCCATGAATGAGAGCAATGAATGTCTCAGTTTCCAGAAGCAGACTCTCCTCCATTTTTAACACAAAATGTGTGTTTATAAGGTGTGGAGTGATGGTAGAAAAGGGGAGCGGAGCTGCAGCTTGAGCTGAAAATGCCTGAAAAGAGTTTGGAAAAAAAAAACCCCACTAATTTCTTGCTGTTCAGGTGTTTTCCATTCAAGTCTATGAGGGCAAAAAGCTCAAATCTGCCTGAAAAGTAGCACATGTGCTTTTTTTGAGGGACAGGCATTTTGCTACAGGTGACAAAATGCCCAAAAAAGTCACGGCAGTCACATGATCAGGAAAGGTCCCGATCGAAAGAGGAGATTGGGACCTTTCCGTGAGTATCGGACAAGTGTGTTGGGAGCATGCAGGGCGCACGCTCTCAGCACGTTTTTTTTTTTTAATAGAATGCAAATGTGTGTCCCCTCGGCGTCTAGGCCCAGACGCCGGGAGGCCGCACATTTGCGTTCGACCAGCGCCAAGAGGTTAAAGAGTAGTAGCCAGGAGCAAGATTATTTACATCAGAGAACCCCATACTCATACTACTTCTTATTACTAACATAATTTTTTTTTTTTTATGTAAAATTATTGACAGGTTCTCTCCACTAGTTTAGGGCCAATAAGTTTATCAGTGAGGTAAACAGATGCGTGCGGTTTTCTAAACTACCTCTGAATATAGAGCTACCTCAATAGTCGAAAGCGTTGAAGCACAACTGCTCTCTTCAAAACTTCATCCTTTCTGCAAACACATTAGACTTCAAGTAGAATTATAGGTAAAACTTTTTTTTTTTTGTACATTTGGATAGAGTAAGTGAGGGTTATAACCCTCCCTTGTCAGATTTATTTTTGCCATCTATGTCCCATTTCCCTTCACTTCCTGCCCCATAGCCAAAACAGGAAGTGAGAGAAAATCCCTGCAAATTAAGGGACAATTTCCCCTCTATTACGTTTCTGTAGACAACACAGAATGTGGGATTTTCTTTTACTTTCACTTTGAGTGATAATGGTAAACAGGACAAATAGAGAGGGTTAATCAGTCATAAAAACCTAGTAAGTATTCAAATCAATCTTCTCTCTATCCAAAACTAAAAAAAAAAAAAAAGTGTTGCTTTTAGTTGTTATTATAATACAGGATTTATATAGAGGCAACAGTTTATGCAGCGCTTTACATCATATGGGCAGACAGAACAATTACAATACAAATTAATACAGGAGGTATCAGAGGGCCCTGGTCGTTGGAGCTTGCAATCTAAGAGATATGTTAATTTTTTAACAAATTCAGCAGTCCATTTTGAAGTGGTATTTTATATTATCCCAGAAAAACAATAAAAAGTAATGTGTAAAACGGCTTGCTAAATAAAACTTGCAATATTATTTTATACCTGAAGTGGTGGCTGAGCTGTGATAAGTAATGAATAACAGAGCCTCTGGAAAAAGCCAGGACATAGAAGGTGACAAACTCAAAAGGGGTAGGGAGTAATTTCACAGGCATGCTGATATCACAGGAATGTCCATGGGTTGTGAACTAAACAATGTACTCATTTCATGACTGTCACTGAAGGACAATAAAATATTAGTGTGAAATTTCTCACTAAGCCAACAGATCTTTCCTTCTACAGGGGTGTCTGTAAAAAGTCAACTGAATAAGAGGAATTTTTATTCTCTTTCACCACTTCATTACAGTTTTACAATGTTGCTAATAAAAGCAATATACATTAAAATATACTAATCAGATACCACTAGCAATTTTGTATCCATAAAACATCTATTTAGCAGAAAACACTGTAAACAGATTGATAAAGGGTTATTGGACTGGCAGACAGAAAATTAATCTCAGACATCTTTTGACATCATCCTGCAGATCTTATTTTATGTGTTTCACAATGAATGGTTCAGTTAAGTTACCTAACAGTTTTTTTGCACACAGAGAACAATTAATGCCAGCCATTATGAAACAAAGCTGTCTTCTGAGCTTCTAAGACTAATATTTTTTCTTCACTTTATTATGACAGAATGCCCTCCAATTGCCTCCTTGGAAAAAAAAACTTAGCTTTTCAACTGACCTTGAAGTGTAATCTGTTGAAACAGGTTCTCCAGATCCTAAAAACGGAGGACCATAAGAGGGACCCTGGCCTAGGGCAGATTCCTGGATCACACAGCTACAGTACATCCAGAAAGTATTCACAGTGCTTAACTTTTGCCACATTTTGTTATGTTGCAGCCTTATTCCAAAATAGATTAAATTCATTTTTTTCCTCAACATTCTACAAACAATACCCCATAATGACAACGTGAAAGAAGTTCGTTTTGAAATCTGTGCAATTTATTAAAAATAAAAAAAAACACATGTACATAAGTATTCGCAGCCTTTGCTGAATATTCTGTTGAAGCACCTTTAGCACCAATTACAGCCTCAAGTTGTTTTGAGTATGATGCTACAAGCTTGGCACATCTATTTTTGGGCAATTTCTCCCATTCTTCTTTGCAGTACCTCTAAAGCTCCATCAAGTTGGATGGGGAGCATCGATGCACAGCCATTTTCAGATCTCTCCAGAGATGTTCAATCAGGTTCAAGTCTGGGCTCTGGCTGGGCCACTCTAGGACATTCACAGAGTTGGCCTGTAGCCACTCCATAGTTATGTGGGTTGTGTGCTTAGGGTCGTTGTCCTGTTAAAAGATCAACCGTCGCCCCGGTCTAAGGTCCAGAGTTCTATGGAACAGGTTTTCATCAAGGATGTCTCTGTACATTGCTGCATTCATCTTTCCTTCGATCCTGAGTAGTCTCCCACTTCCTGCCGCTGAAAACATCCCCACAGCATGATGCTGTCACCACTATGCTTCACTGTAGGGATGGTATTGGCCAGGTGGTGAGCGGTGGCTGGTGTCCTTCAGACATGACGCTTGGCATTCAGTCAAAGAGTTCAATCTTTGTTTCATCAGACCAGAGTTTTGTTTCTCATGGTCTGGGAGTCCCTCAGGTGCCTTTTGGCAAACTTCAGGCGGGCTGCCATTTGCCTTTTACTGGAGGAATGGTTTCCGTCTGGCCACTCTACCGTACAGGCCTGATTGGTGGAGTGCTGCAGAAATGGTTGTACTCCTGGAAGGTTCTCCTCTCTCCACAGAGAAATGCTGGAGCTCTTTCAGGGTGACCATCAGGTGCTTGGTTACCTCCCTGGCTAAGGCTCTTCTCCCTTGATCGCTCATTTTTGCTGGGCGGCCTGCTCTAGGAAGATTCCTGGTGGTTCCAAACTTCTTCCAGTTACGGATGATGGAGGCTACTGTGCTCATTGGGACCTTCCATGCTGCAGAAATTTTTTTGTACATTTCCCCAGATCTGTGCCTTGATACAATCCTGTCTCAGAGGTCTACGGATAATTCCCTGACTTCATTGCTTGGATTGTACTCTGACATGCACTGTTAATTGTGGGACCTTATACAGACAGGTTTATGCCTTTCCTAATCATGTCCAATCAAATGAATTTCCCACAGGTGGACAACTTGTGGAAACATCTCAAGGATGATCAGTGGGAACAGGATGCACCAGAGCTCAATTTTGAGTGTCATGCACTGTATATGGTAAAGCCCACTTGGGAGAAGTGTAACCAGGGACCAATGATGCTGGTCATTTAAGAACTCCAATTAAGCACATTTCAATTTCTCCAGACAATTACTTGTCAGGGGTATATGAACCTAATCACACCATCCACCTTAGATTCACTTGACTTGATAAGAGAGGATTATCTAGTGTCTATGGGTATAACAGGTACATTAAGGTCACCCATAAACATAAGACAGTGCTCATAAGACTTGCGGTCTAATTTTGAAAAAAAACAAAAACCCACAGTATTTTCCTAACACATTTTTTACATATTTACGTTTTTTGTTTCACAATTTGCAATTAACATCTAAATTATGAGCATCTTCAGAAAATCTTATTTTAATACATTTTATGTGTGTTGTAATTAATTGACAATAAAAGATTGTTTAATTATGTCACACATGCTATAACACAGTTGAAAATGTTTAAACCTGATACTGGCTTTTTGATTTGACCTAAAAGGTTATTAAATGCAGCCTAAACTTCCTGCATACAAGCTGATTTTCTTCATAATGGTCAAAATATAAGATTGAAGCATGTGCTGATAGGATTTGACGTTGTAATTGGGATCTATCACTCAGGGGTGTGTGCTGCTGTATAATTTGGATGGGTGCAGAAGCGAGCATGGTATAGAAATGTGCAGTATAAGGATAATTAATGATCACCCTAGCCTGCAAAATATGTATTTTTCAATTAAAGACACTGGATAGTATACAAACTGACAGCTCATCATGAAAATAGAATGACAGTGTCTTACCATTCATCAGATCCAAGATGAAGCAGAGCTTGTCAGGCGTATGGAAGGCATAAGTCATGCACACTATGAACGGACAGTCCTAAAAAATAAAGAAAATAAAAAAAGTTAATTTAAAAAAATACACACTAAAAAACATTAACATAATATGTATAATTGTTGAATACATTGTTACAAGGTACTGATATATATGCACATGCAGTATTTTAAGCACCTACATAGATACAGCATACAACCACAACACTTAAACTATAGAAAAAAAATTCAAATGTTTGATGGTAGTTGCATATTAGGAAGCAATCCAAAAAAAAAAAAAACACTCCGTCTCCTAATCTCTTATTTGAGGCATATCTCTAATGGTATGTCTTTGCCCACTGTTTTCTTTGATACCTATAACAAATTTATAAAATTCAAGTTCTTTAATAGGCATGTCTCTTCTATAGGCATGTGAGAAAAATGGTATACCATCTTTCCTGTGATGCTCAAAGGATATCTGCAGCAGATATACTCCATTTATCTTCTCAAGTGGGTAGCACAAAAATCACAAGGATATAATCAAGCCAGCTATTTGCACAGCAGCTATAAAAGCAGACAGTAAAGGTATCCACTGACTTAATCATGGTTTCTATTGGAGAACTTAGATTCAGGAAAACACCTGCTCCCAATATATTCCTGCAGAAAAAAAAAGTCTACTTGCTGGGATACTATTTTCCAACAGAGTACTGACTCTTACACAAATTGAAAAAGTGATGTCTACAAATTACATAAACATACAGATTGGGAACCTTAAAACAAATTGAAAGGCAAAATATCAACAGTGGCCAGAAAGGTACCTCTAACATAGCTAGCACAGTTATGCTAAATTCCTGAAATTGCCTTTTATTTACAAGTGTTTACACATGGACACTGACTCAGTGACTACTATGAGGTCACATGACTACTATGGTTCTGTAATGGTCCTTTGGTTTGATCAGCTGGTGGAGATTTCACCAAGGAGTCAACATTTATACAAAGTGAGTGAGGGAGGAAGGGATATGCTCTGCTTGTCAGGACTACTACATGTTATCAGAGCACAGAGAAAATTAATGTAGGAATAAGTAGCTAATGAGCCCTGAGCCCATGATGCTTACTAATAAAGTGGCTCAGGTTCTGGGTACAAACACTGGATCAGCCATTTCAATAGTGGCTGAATAAAGTTATCGGACTGTGCCCAGAACATGTATTAATCATGAAACTAGCAGTTTAACCAGGTACTTTCTCCACAAGCGTAAAGGGTAACTCCACTTTAATGGGAAAAAAAAATTAGCAAACAATGAAAAAAAAAAAAAAAAAAAAGAATAATATATCATATACAATTGCAACTCAAGTCATATTGTAACTGAATGTTAATAAAAATGACCATTCCTTTTCAATCTGCAGCGCTGTAATTTTCTGTAAAATGCAAAGCAATATGGCATCCTGGGGGAGTTCTGTACACAGATGGTGTACAGAACTACCCTGAAAATGTAATTTTCCGCTTGTGTGATTGGCTCACTGATTTTCCTCAGAAGTCTGCACTAAGATACAAGTCAGATTTTTGGCATTCACTGCAACAAAAATTTCATTTTTGGTGAGATGCTCCCAAAGGGAAATCATGTCTAATGGGATGCAGACCCTGCAAAGTTCTTTATTAGAGCCCTGCAGGTTCAGCAGCTGATTGACAATTATAAAACCACTCCCATACAGATTCATCAGCACATGGTCTCAAACAGCTATTCCTTCAGAATAAAAAAAGGTTGGAATCTGCAAAAAAGTTTGTTAAAAATCCTTGCAATGTACATACAGATCACCCAGAGGGAAATGTTTTTTACTCTTTAAGCTAAGCAAATATACATATTGTCAAAATTAATTTTATTAAAAATAGTTAAGGTTTTTTTTTTCAATAATGTTCTACTGAACTTCAAAAGACAAAACAAAAATATGCAGAGCGGAGAATAGGAATATCGCATCACTGGACTAAAAAAACTCCCCTGGATATCATTTCTCTGTAAAACAGCCAGAGGTCATCAACAGTCACATTACACTTGGTATTGCTATATCCCTGTCATCCATAGCAATCCAACGTAGCCAATGACAGGATTTGGACATGATCGATGCACTAACATAAAAGTGCTAGAAGACTTGTCACTATACGAGACTGCAAATCTGGGCGAAGGTAAAACAAAAATCCGATATTGCATATGTAAAGAAGAAATAAAAAGCAAGAATGTTTAAGGATTTTTATTTTTCATTTTCTACAGGAGAGAATCTTTAAATATTGTTGGAACAAACCCCAAAACACAAGTTACTGTCATTCAATAAAAACTAAACTATATAAACTAAACCAAGTATTTCACTGGCCTGTTTCCCCTAATTTGTTGCCCACTCCTACTCCACTCTCATTTTATTACTGTATTCCAACTACCTTTCGTTTACATTTTTTGACCCTTTTATTTTCCAACAGTTATCACCAAGAAGTGCTTTTTTTCCACAAAAAAGGAAAAAAAAAAAAACCATATTAGAGCCTTCAATTTTATGTACTGTATAGTCTCTGGTTAAAAAGTTATACAGAAGATACAAATTTTAAACTCTTCAAAAAAAAAAAAAAACTAAAAGAAAAACATAAAACTTTAAACAGATAACATTACACCAACATGCATATTTTAAACAACAGCCAGCAGCCCAAAGCACTGACATTTTTTTGGAGGCCCTACCCAATTTTTTAATCATCTAATTCTGTCCACTGTGCTGTTTTTTTTAATGCTATTTAGCAATACAGAGTAAGCCCCAGTTCACACGATAGCTCGCAGGTGAATCGCACTTGAACCACACAGCATTCCTGTGCAATCTCACTGTGTTTGCGATCCGCTGAGGGTGTCAATACAAAGTTAACGACATCCCAAACGGATTGCAATCGCAGTGTGTTTGCCTGCATTGGGACACATGGTACAAAACGACGGTGATGCAGTTGCGGTGCGGCTCCAAAGAAGGTGTCTGCATTTCTTCGGTGCAATGCGGTGCTATTTGGGCCCATTCAAAATGAATGGGCTCATATTGCACTGCAAAGAATCGCATGTGCATTGCACAGGAATGCTGTGCACTTCCTGCGGGATTCACATGTGGGCTATAATGTGAACTGGGGCTGATTTTGAATGGGCTCACATTGCACCGCATTGCACCAAAGAAGTGCAGGCACCTTTTTTGGAGACACACAGCACGTTTTTTTTAACAGGTGATCGGGTGCAGGCAAACCACACTGCAATTGTGATGTGTTTGGGGTGTTAACTTTGTATTGACACCCACAGCGGATAGCAAACACAGTGCAATTGTAATGTGGGAAACGGCCACATATGTGTGACTTCATGCACAGATGTCAATGCAAGTCGCATCTGAAATCGTTGAAAATAGTGCAGGAACTACTTTCAAAATCAGTGCGAATTTGACAGAGTTGGAGCTGCACTGATTTGAACAATTCATTGCTGGCAATAGGGTGTGACTTGTCATGCAATTTGGAACAATTAAATCACATGACAATACACACTAGGGTGAACCAGGGCTAAAGAGGCACACTAACGGTAAAAGATTTTTCACTTGAGCAAGAAAGTGGACATCTAGACTAGCCCCTTTCTTTGAACTACAGGGTTTTCCACACTCTGAATCCCCACTTCTGTCCATGTCTAATAATAATAATTAGTAAAATCCACTCTGAGATATTTACAGTGATCAGAGCTTCATAACAATTTCAAAATCGTGCAGCTACACCTGATTTCCGTAGGTTTCAGATTTGGAAAGGACAAGCATTTCCGTGCATCGGAGCGACCTCAAAGCTGCTTTGTCACCATCTTTTGGAAAACCCTTTGCTGTACATTTACCTGATCAACACAAGCATTGAATGTAAATAGGTGTATTTACACACACACTTTGCATTGCACCTTCTGTACAGCTCAGAAAAATATCACCACACAAGAAAGGTAAGCAACAGATTGTTTTGGCATTGGCCAGTCTACAGAAAAGAAATACAACACAATTAATTGCTAAATAGTAGTACATCAGACACTCCAGCAATGGCTGCCATGCAAGACCACATAAAAGCCTGATCCTGAATGGGTCATGTTAATGCTTTCTTTTCTGTGCCATGCTCTGATATGCAGTATGAATTTTTTATCACGAGCTGCATGCGTCACTGTGTGGAGAAGGTGCCTGGATCTGTCATCAGAACCACAGCTGCTCCCTCCCCCCTACACAACACTTCACCATGCTAAATAAATTTCTTTCACGCTCTAATCAGGAAAAAACAATAGTGCATCTTAATGAAAATTTGCTCATTTAAAGTGACTTTTTACATCTGGATGTGCTACAGTAATGATTGTAAGTTTAAGCAAAGAGCAATATTTCAGGAACCCTACCATTACGCAAGTCACAGTAAAAAAAAAAAAAAGTATAAATATATAGACACACATATATATATATATATATATATATATATATATATATATATATGTATATATATACATATACACACACACACATACAATATATTGCCAAAAGTATTTGGACGCCTACCTTTACACGCACATGATCTTTAATGGCATACTAGTCTTAGTCTGCAGGGTTCAATATTGAGTTGGTCCACCTTTTGCAGCTATAACAGCTTCAACTCTTCTGGGAAGGCTGTCCAAAAGGTTTAGGAGTGTGTCTATGGGAGTGTTTGACCATTCTTCCAGAAATGCATTTGTGAGGACAGACACGGTTGACAGACAAGAAAGTCATCCCCAAACTGTTCCCACAAAGTTGGGAGCATGAAATTGTCCAAAATGTCTTGGTATGCCAACGCCTTAAGAGTTCCCTTTACTGGAACCAAGGCACCAAGCCCAACCCCTGAAAAACAACCCCACACCATAATCCTCCTTCACTGCATTCGATACTTTGCATTGCACTTGGTGATGTAAGGCTTGGATGCAGCTGCTAAGCCATGGAACCCATTCCATGAATCTCTCTATGCACTGTTGTGCTAATCTGAAGGCCACACGAAGTGAGGAGGTCTTTAGCTACTGACTCTGGAGACAGTTGGCGACTTCTGCGCTCTGTGCGCTTCAGCATGGGCTGACCCTGCTCTGTCATTTTACGTGGCCTACCACTTCGTGGCTGAGGTGCTGTTGTTCCCAGTTGCTTCCACTTTGTCATAATACCACTAACAGTTGACCGTGGAATATTTAGTAGCGAGGAAATTTCACAAATGGACTTATTGCACGCCTGAATGCACTGAGCTCCTGAGAGCGACCCATTCTTTCACAAATGTTTGTAGAAGCAGTCTGCATGCCTAGGTGCTTGATTTTATACACCTGTGCCCATGGAGGTGATTGAAACACCTGAATCCAATGATTTGGAGGGGTGTCCCAATATTTTTGGCAATATAGTGTATACACATTATGATTGTAATGCTATTCTCAATTAACCCATTACCTGTATACAACATACTACAGTGTGCCTACCAATCAAATGCACACATCGTGAATTGGTAAGGCGACAGAAACATTTGCAAATCACCTCTTGCCTTCATTGAAAGAAAAAAAAAAAACGCTCCTCAGCTTGCAGCCTAGAATTTAGATCTTGTGGGCTATAATTACCAATCAGACACTAGTGTTGATTTACTAAAGGCAAATAGGTTGTGCACTGCAAGTGCAGTTGCTCTAGATCTGAGGGGAACATGCAAGGAAAATTAAAAAACAAAACAAAAAAAAAACTGTATTTTTGCTTGCAAATGATTGGATGACAGAAATTAGCAGAGCTTCCCCCTCAGACCTAGAGCAGCTGCACTTGCAGTGCACACTATATTTGCCTTTTAGTAAATCAACCTCACTGTGTTGTCCATTTTTTTTAGTGCATGTCCAGCGGAGTGAGATAAGATCAGCAGGTCACATAGGAAAATGAACATTTACATGTAATAAATACAGTAGATACAGTTGTCACCGTATAAGTAGCAACTAAATGCATTTTATTTCTATAACATATTGACAAAATTCCTTACATTAAAGTTGAACAAACATTTTTCTTTAGTTCTGAATGAGTGTTGGAGGGTTAGAAGCTCTGCTATATTTTTTTCTGTGTGTGTATGTGTGTGAGAGGGGGAGTTTGTCCATCGCTTCTTGCCGTGACAGTGATGAAAATCTTCAAATTTAACAGGCCACCTTATTAGTAAAGTAAAAAGGGTTAGGAACCTTTTTGAGTCTGGTTTACCATAATACAGGACATAATACAAAACTGATAGAGGTTGCAAGCCTTCTCCAGTCTAAAAAAAAATATATACTTTCACTTTCAAAGTTAAAGCAATAAAAAGAAAAGTGATGTAAAAACCATTCCAGGTGCTCTCCTAGGGAAAGCTGAGCATCCCAACTCCCACGTGAATGAGCTCCAACACATTACTGCAATGCCTTCTTAGATGAGTTTGAATCCTCACCCTTAGTAGGATCCCACAGTGAGGCTTAGTGACATCAGTGGCAGGAAGCAGCAAAAAGCAAGAAGGAAATTTTGTAGGAAGCCCTAAATAACACTGATGAATGAAGAAATATCTCTTTAGATCTGTTTGTGTATCATGACTGCAAGAGGGTGAAGCAAACAGACCAGAGTGGTTGGTATTGCTGCAAGTACCTTAATGAAATGGGCTGCAAAAGGGTACCACCTGAAGAAACCGATTACTGCCTGTGCATCAACAAGAAAAGAAGGAAGCCATTATATGGATTGGATGCAAATTATGGATTTAAAGAGGAAGTTCACCCAAAGGGGGAACTTTTCAGGTTTTTTCCCTCCTTCCTCTAACTTATACTTATTCAGGGGGCGAACGGGTACCTAGTTTTGACAGGTACCTGCTCCCTTTTCTACTTGAATTGCTTAGGCGATCCAAGTGGAAGCTGCCCCCACCCCCTTTGCACGCAACATTCTGGGAAAGATCACAGGTCGCAGAATGTTGCATAATCATTCACAAAACGCAGCATGGCTCGCACTTGTGCAATAGGAAGCCTGCTGAAAAGCAGCAGGAGTCAAAGCCAGACTTAGTAGACCAGTGAAGAAGTAGCCTCTGTGAGGATAGCGAATGATCCTTGGACAGGTAAGTATTTAACAAAAGTTAGCAGCTACAGGATTTGTAGCTGCTGACATTTCATTTGGGGGAGAGTGAAGTTCTTCTTTAAGCAGCAACGATCTGACGGACTGTGGGACACTGTCACTACTATTGTTGCAAAATCAATCAGATATTCTGTAACATTATATAGCAATAAAAAAAATGTTCCACATTGTTTAAGCCCAAATCATATGATCAGTCAGAAAAAGAAATGGCTTTAAGATAACAAGACTGGCTACATATGAATAAATTATTGTAATCAGCTGGCTAAAGAATATACCTTTAAGTACAGCTCTGTGCTGACTGTTGTAGGTAAACAAGTTAAAATGGACAATTTAACCACTTGAGCTCCTGAGGATTTACCCCCCTTAATGACCAGGCCTCTTTTTGCTACTCGGCGCTGCACTAATTCAACTGATAATTGCGCGGTCATGCAATGCTGCACCTAAACAAAATTTACATCCTTTTTTTCACACAAATAGAGCTTTCTTTCGGTGGTATTTGATCACCTGTGCGCTTTTTATTTTTCACGCTATGAACAAAAAAAGACCAAATAATTTGAAGAAAAACAATATTTTTTACTTTCAGCTATAAAAAATATATACTAAACTCAAAGATAGTTATAAATTTAGGCCAAAATGTATTATAAATTTAGGCCAAAATGTATTCTGCTACATGTTTTTGGTAACAAAAATCCCAATAAGTGTATATTAATTGCTTTGTGTGAAAGGTATAGCATCTACAAACTATGGTATAGATACTGCAATTTACGAAATTTTTTTGCTGTACAGCGCTGCACTAGTTTAACAGACAATTGCGCAGTCAGGCAATACGCTACATAAATGAAATTTATGTCCTTTCTTTAACACAAATAGAGCATTCTTTTGACGAAATTTTTTTTTTTTTTTTTTAAAAACATTTTCTCATTTTGGTCATAAAAAAGGCCAAAATGTATTCTGCTACATGTTTTTGGTTAAAAAATCCCAATAAGTGTATACTGATTGTTTTTTGTGAAAGTTATAGCATCTACAAACTATGGTATAGATAATGGAATTTACACAGCTTTTACTTTCTGACTGCCCATCACATTTCTTGAGGTGCTAAAATAGCAGAATAGTACAAACACCCTCAAATGACCCCTTTTCGGAAATTAGACACCCTAAGCTATCTGCTGAGAGGCATATTGAGTCCATGGAAGATTTATTTTTTTTCCACAAGTTTCTGGAAAATGACAAAAACTTTTTTTTTTTTTTTTTTTTTTTTACACGAAGTTGTCATTTAAATTATTTATTTCTATCACAAGCCATGGGTATATGTGGAATTACACCCCAAAATACATTCTGCTACTTCTACTGAGTATGGGGATACCACATGTGTGAGACTTTTTGGGAGTCTATCTACATTCAGGAGCCTGAAATCCAATGACCACTTTGAAAGCCTGAAGGTGTGCAACTTCCTCATTACACTCCCTCACTACCTATCACAGTTTCGAAGGCCCTGACATGCCAGGATAGCCCCAAGGGAATTACTGCCCTTGATCTGACATTCACGGCAATACCTCACATGCATGGTGCAACCGCTGTTTACATAACGGCACAGGGTCAAGGCTTGTGCAGAAAGGTGTGCGCGCATGGGAGGGGCAATTTTTTTTTTTTTTCATTATTTAGTTATTTTGATTTTTTTTATTATTTTTACATTGTACCTTTCATTTTTTTTTTTATCACTTTTAATGCTATAACAGGGAATGCAAATAACCCCTATAACTTCAATGGGCATTGTCATATATTCTTTTTTGAGAAATCTGGGGTCTATCAGACTCTAGATATCTCCTCTGCCCTTACATTATCTAATCAAACCAAAATCGGTGTGATCAGATGCTTTCCAAATTTACAAATGGCGCTGTCTATATCCTGCGAAACTGAAGTGATCAAATGCTTGTAGCTTCCGAATTCTTAGACTATAGAGATGATTGGCACCATTCTGGTCTCCAATCAGCTCTATGGTCAGCTGGCAGAAACACCAGCTGCATTCTCAGGTTCCCCTGATGGCACGGAACTGCCCGAGAAGGCCGTGTAAGGCAGCGGGGGAGGGGGGACATCATCTCCCACTGCTTGTAAAAGTAATCTTGCACCTAATTAGCCACTAGGATTGCTTTTACATGAAAGCCGATCACGGCTGAAAAAAACTACACCAGGATGATGCCTACAGCTGCAGGCATCATCCTGGTATAACCATTCAAATCCAGTGATGTACCAGTGCATCGCTGGTCTTTGTTGGTTATATATGCTATGTTCTTTTTTTTTTTTGTATGCAGCCAGTGGACTGAATGAAAAAATGAGAAGAAATCTCTGCCAGAAAAAGTGTGTGGTATGCCCACCATTAGAATATACCACCCTGCATCCACCCACTTCTAATGGTGGGCACACATTAGGTCACACTTTGCCACAAGTGCCAGTTCCAAGATTGAATAAATGTCTAAATAGTGGCATGCTTGAATAAAAATTGTCCACGTATAAGTGGTACACCATATGGAGAAATGATGACACCAAGTCCCAAACTATCTTGCCACTGCTCCCCATGTAGTCTGGGCATCCGGGGGGGCTCCACGTGACTATCTTTTCCCTCGTAAATCCGAAATTTATAAATATAGCCTGTTGCCCTCTCACAGGTCTTCTACATCTTGACCCCATATCTGGCACGCTTGCAGGGGAGAAATTGTTTAAATGCAAGGCGGCCAGAAAAATTAATAAGGGACTCCTCAACGCAGATGTTTTGCAGGTAAGTATAGACATCTGCAAATTTTAGGTTAAGGTGATTTGCGAGGGGCTGAATTTTGTGGAGCCGGTCAAATTCAGGGTTACCCCGAGGATGACAGAGTGTATTGTCGCTGAAATGCATAAAACACATTATACTCTTATATCTATGCCTGGCAATGGCAGCAGAGAACACGGCATATGATGAATCGGGTCTGCGGACCAATACAACCGCAATTCATTTCTTTTAGTAATGCCCATGTTGAGGGTTAGGCCCAAAAAAAATGTAAATTTGAAAACCGTAATGAGTTTCCATGCGAATGGTCTGGCAAGGTTTGAATTTGGGGTGGCGGCGATAAATTGTTGTGCATATAAACTGCTTTGATCCACAATCAACGCATACAGATATTCCGTGAAAAACAGCTCCAAAAATCAAGGAGGTATGTGAAAGACCAAGATGTACTAGACCGCTGGTACTCGACAGTTCACCAAAAGGTAGAGCGGCACTAGTACTGGCACTCTGCTGCATATGAGAGTCATCAAAATTTAATAGTGCTAACAGAGATCAGGCCTGATTCTGCGAACACTGCAGTTTTGTGTGCAATGTATCAAGTGACAGTGACCTACTGACACTGCACTTGCTGGGGGAGAAGGGGGGGGTAAGCGTAGGGGCTAAACGCAGGTGTTGGCAGGTGCCGGGGCTGATCCCGCTAACATTGCGTTTTTGGGGACGCTATACTAATGTGAACGCTGGTATAGTGTTGACCTGATTAAAGATATTGACCCCTTCAGACACTATACTAGCAATGAAGGTTTATTGTACATGAGCGTGCTCCTGGAAATCAAGGGGTTAAATGTGATGACTGGTGTACTGACGGGCAATCTGACGCTATCTGGGAGGGGTGTGAAAACCACGGGAGCGCGAATCACGCATATATATATATATATATATATATATATATATATATATATATATGTGATTTTGCGTACCCATGCCGCCCTGTAGCAGTATTTCTGCTATAGGGTGGTCAGGAAGCGGTTACAAAAGAGGTTTGTGTTACGGCGCTGCGTTACTTTAACTGACAATTGTGCGGTCATGCAACACTGCACCCAAATTAAATTTACATCCTTTTTTTCCCACAAATTGAGCTTTCTTTCGGTGGTATTTGATTGCCTGTGCGTTTTTAATTTTTTGCGCTATAAAAAAAAAAGGCCGACAATTTTGAGGAAAAAAAAAACACAATATTTTGGACTTTTTGCTATAAAACATGTCCAGAAAAAAAATAAAAAAATCAAATTTTGTCACAAATTGCAGCAAAATGCATTCTGCGACATGTCTCTGCTAAAAAAAAATCCCAATACGTGTAAATTAATTGGTTTACATGAAAGTTATAGTGTTTCCAATGGTGGGAAAGATACTGGGATTTGTAATTTTTTTTATAATATTGGCGGCGATCAGCGACTTATGGTGGCAATCAGTGACTTATGGCAGGACTGCGGCGGACATTTTGACACTGGGGGGGAACTGACTTGGGGTCACTGAAATCCCCAGTGACACCAATACAGTGATCAGTGAAAAAAAACCCACTGACACTGTACTAATGGCACTGGGGAGGAAGGGGTTAACATTTTTAGTGTTAACTGTCTGAGGGGAGTGTTTTACTAGGGGGCGGGGGTGTGTGCAGGCTGATCGAGAGAGAGAAACTCTTCTCTCCCTCTTCAGCTTGTCACAAGCTGACAGGCAACTGACAGATAGCAGGGCTGTGTATAAACAATACAGCCCTGCTCTCTGTCAGCGATCACCGCTAATCGCGGGGAAATGGCCAGTAATGACCATCCGTGACCCGGCGGCGGAGAGCCGCTGCTGACACCCGCGGGACAGGTAGGGCGGGCGCGCGCCCCCTACCTGTTTTGCAAAATCACGTTTTAAAACATGGTTTTGCGCAGCCGTGCCGCCCTGCAAACGTACAAATGCAGTGGCTGGGGCTTAAGAAGTTAATAACCCATCTACATGACTGCAAGATATTGTGTCTTAAAAGGCTGGATGTTTTTTTTCCATCTCTGTACAAGCTAACCATAACTGTGAAAAGAAGCAAAAACCCACTGTGATACTCTCATCATTACAGCTTGAGAAATTGCCAATTAAGAGCCATTTCTGTAGGACGGTTGATAAATGAGACAATGTAATATCACAGAAATTGATCAGACCTTTTGTTGTAGATAATTATCTGTGTGTACATGCCACCCGCTGACTGCAGTTATTATCCAATGGGTCATGCACAAAATTAAAGCACATGTAATTTGCAACACCTCTGCCTTTACAATGCAGAACAATCCTTTGTTACAGAAAGATATAAGTGATATAAGTGGCAGCTGACACTTTAAACATAAAACTTTTATTGGGATTAAAATAGCTGCTTCTGGGCATGCACATGATGGGTATAAATAAATAATTCACACTTGCCATCGGCAGCCGTTGGTCTTCATACATCTGCTTTACACGGCAATTCATTTTTATATTGCAAATATGATACCAATCAAGAGTATGTCATTACAATCCATAAACAAGTGGTAATCTAATAGGCAACTCCAGTTACAGTTAACAATTTCATAATGATTTAGATATGAATTTGAAATAAACTTTATTCTTAGTTTCTGAGATGGGAAAAAAGAAACAGAAGCATCAGTAAAATAGTAATAATAGTGATAAGTAAACCTGTGAATTTCTCATTCTAGGAAAATAACAGGTCTGCTTGAAGCATAACTAAACCCAAGCACAAAAATGGGACAATTAGTAGATTACTAGCCCTTAAGATGTGGTGGTTGCATTAGGCTACATGTAAGCCTACCCTACCCTAACTGCAGCAAATCGCAAAATGCAGCAAAAACATAGTTTAAACATTACAAAGTATAACAGAATATGCGAAAAGGAAATAAAGGGCGCAAAAATTGAAAAAGAACGAAAGATTGCAAAAGATAGTAGGACCAACACCCAAAATTCTTCAAATATATTAATAGTAAAAAGGTCAGGTCTGAGCATGTAGGCCCTTTACAAAATAATCTAGAGTGGATGACTGGGGACAAAGAGAAGGCAAATTTGTTAAATACCTTCTTCAGCTCTGTGTATACAAAGTAGTATGGGGGAGCTCTTGTCCATAATGGGCATGGTATTGACACAGCTCCAGATGATCCACATTGGCTCACAATTGATATGATCCAAAATATTTAGACAGAATAAAGGTGAATAAAGCACCTGGACAGGATGGTATACACCCACGGGTCCTTAAAAAATTGAGCTCTGTCATTATAAAGCCATTGTTTCTCATCTTTAGGGACTCTTTAACCGTTTCAATACCGTGCAATTTTACACCTTCCTGCCCAGGCCATTTTTCAGGTTTCAGCGCTCTCACACTTTGAATGACAATTGCGCGGTCATACAACACTGTACCCAAACTAAAATTTTATCATTTTCTTCACACAACTAGAGCTTTCTTTTGGTGGTATTTAATCACCGCTGGGGTTTTTATTTTTTGCTAAATTAACAAAAAAAGACCAACAAAAAAAGACCAAATTTTGAAAAAAAAAACACATTTTTCTTTGTTTCTGTTATAAAAGTTTACAAATAAATAATTGTTCTTCATAAATTTAGGCCGAGATGTATTCTACTACATGTCTTTGGTGAAAATAACCCAAATTAGGATGTATTTTTTAGTTTGTAGGAAAGTTATAGAGTTCACAAACTATGGTATAGATCTGAATATTGATCAATCCTGAAGTACTGACAGCCAATCTAATTTCTTGAGGTCCAAGAATGTCAGAACAGTACAGATATCCCCCAAATGACCCCTTTTTGCAGAGTAGACAGTCCGACGTACTTCATAAGAGGCATGGCGAGTTTTTTGAAGTTGTACTTTTTTGTCATAATTTTTCGGAAAATTAAAAAATTAAAAAAATTATTTTCACAATTTTTTTTTTTACATACTGTCACCAGTGCAGTACAGCGTCATGATATAACTGGCATGGCGGTGAACAAGGACACTGACTGGTGACAGTATGAAAAAAATATATATATTTATTTATTTTTTTATTATATTTAATTTTTTATTACATTTTTTTTAAGATTTTTTTTTCATATTTTACTATAACCAAAGTAGTACAATGTTACCATAGTAACATTGTACTACTTTGGGGAAGTGATCAGTATTTTTTTTTTTTTTTTAAACAATTTGCTTATAGCAAAGAATTACTTTGCTATAAGCAAGCATTTACCTGAATGAAATCGATTCATTCAGCTTTTTTTTTTTTGTGCTTAGCTGTAATTTGGTCACAGCTAATCACATGACATGTGCATGTGATTAGCTGTGACCATTCACAGCTAGGCACTAGTATACAATGGATGGCATCATGAATGAAGCCATCCATTGTATACAACTGTCATGTGACCTGCTGTGATTGGTCACAGCAGGTCACATGGTACCAGCAACGGGAGCCGGTACTCGGATCTGTCATCGGCCGTGTCCGAGGTGCACGGCCGGTGACAGATCGCACTGCTGCGCCGCTCTGCATTAGCGCAAACGGCGCATGTGCGGGAGCACGCCAAATGGCATGTACCCGGAAAGGAGAGACACTTCTAAAGCCGCCAAACGGCCATTGGCCGGGCAGCTAATGGTTAATGACTGGCATAGTACCACTGGATTGGCGTAAGGCCAATATAGTACCAATATTAAAAAAGGGGTCAAAATCTTTACCAAGTAATTATAGACCTGTAAGTTTAACTTCTATAGTTGGGAAGATACTGGAGAGTTTAATAAAAGACCACAAAGATGAGTTCTTGCTGGAAAAAAATATTTTAAGCAACAGACAGCATGGATTCATGAAAGACAGAAGTTGTCAAACAAATCTGGTTTCTTTTTATGAAGAGTTGAGCAAAATCTTGGACAGAGGGGTGGCGGTGGATGTGGTATACTTGGATTTTGCAAAAGTGTTTGACACCGTTCCCCACACATTGCTAATGTGTAAGGTAAAGTCTACGGGCTTGGAAAAATCTGTATGTAAACACATAGAAAACTGGCTAAAAGATCGTATTCAAAGATTAGTGGTTAATGATCCATACTCTGAATGGTCTAGGGTTGTCAGTGGTGTACCCCAAGGTTCAGTGTTGGGACCCTTACTTTTTAATATATTTATAAACAATATAGGGTCTGAAATTAAAAATACCATTTGCATTTTTTGCAGATGGCACCAAGCTGTGCAGTGGAATAACGTCCTTACAGGATGTCTTCAACTTACAAGCTGACCTCAATACACTGTTTAATTGGGAAATTATGTGGCAAATGAGGTTTAATGTTGATAAATGTAAGGTTGAGCACTTGGGGGATAAGAATATGCATGCATCATACATACTGGGGCAGTACAACTGGGGGAATCAATGGTGGAGAAGGATCTGGGGGTTCTGGTAGATCACAAGCTTAATAATGGCATGCAATGCCAAGCTGCGGTTTCTAAAGCGAGGAAAATCCTCTCTTGTATTAAAAGAGGTATAGACTCCAGAGAGAGAGATATCATATTACCCCTGTACAAATCATTAGTAATACCTCATCTGGAATATGCAGTTCAGTTTTGGGCACCAATTCAGAAAAAGAACATTGTTGAACTGGAGAAAGTACAGAGAAGGGCAACCAAACTAATAAGAGGTATGGAGGAGCTCAGCTATGAGGAAAGATTAGAGGAATTGAATTTATTCTGTCTTGAGAAGAGGAGATTAAGGGGGATATGATCAACATGTATAAATACATCAGTGGTTCATATAGTGAACTCAGTGTAGAGTTATTCACCCTGAGGTCATCAAGAGCACAAGGGAGCACTCTTTCGTCTGTAGGAAAAGAAATGTAATCTCCAAACACAGAAAGGTTTCCTCACAGTGAGAGCTATGAAAACGTGGAATAGACTCCCTCATGAGTTGGTTATGGCCAGCTCAGTGGATTGCTTTAAAAAAGACCTGGATTCTTTCTTAGATACACAGAATATAACTGGATATTAACATTTATAGGTAAAGTTGATCCAGGGAATATCCGATTGCCTCTCGGTGGATCAGGAAGGAATTGTTTTCCCTGCAGGAGCAAATTGGATCATGCTTTGCTGTTTTTTTTTTCTCCTCTGGATCAACTGAGTATAGGATTATAACTTTTTTTTTTTTTTTAATGGTTGAACTGGATGGACTTTTGTCTTTTTTCAGCCAGACTAACTATGTAACTGTGAAAGCAAGGTACAGTGTTTATACACATTTTTGCTGCATTTTGGCTGGTGGTCAAAACGTTTCTATCCTGAACGCGATTCTTCTGAGTTCAGGAGAGGGAGGTTTAACCTCTCCTAAATGTGGCAGGTCCTAAACTCTGCTAAAAGCTTTGGCAAAAAAAAATAAAAAGCCAAAAGCACCTTAACTCGAGTTTAGGAGCTGACAGTGTACATGCAGCCTTAGTTTTCATTATTCCAGTTAAGAATCTTTTTAGTAAGTACAGAAAATACCTGTTGATCTTGACAGAAATGTTTTCTTCTCACTTCCTTTAGATTAGACACACTTAAATAGCCATCAAACTCCTACCTTCCCCACCCTACACGCTTTATGCTTACCTGCTGCAGCAACATAAAGACCACCAGGCTACACCACAGGTTGTTCAGGTCAAAGCTTTCACAAGGGCCAAGGACCCAATCCACACAGAGCATCATCACTCAACAGCCCGGGTACCCAGCACTGCCTCGTAAATGGAAGGGGAGAGAGACACCTGCTGTGCCAGGCAAATGGGTAAGTGAAAAAAAAAGGTGTGTGTGTGTATGTGTGTATATATATATATATGTATGTGTGTGTGTATATATATATATATATATATATATATATATATATATATATATATACATACATACAGTGGGGATCGAAAGTTTGGGCACCCCAGCTAAAAATTTTTATTAATGTGCATAAAGAAGCCAAGGAAAGATGGAAAAATCTCCAAAAGGCATCAAATTACAGATTAGACATTCTTATAATATGTCAACAAAAGTTAGATTTTATTTCCATCATTTACACTTTCAAAATAACAGAAAACAAAAAAATGGCGTCTGCAAAAGTTTGGGCACCCTGCAGAATTTATAGCATGCACTGCCTCCTTTGGCAAGTATCACAGCTTGTAAACGCTTTTTGTAGCCAGCCAAGAGTCTTTCAATTCTTGTTTGAGGTATCTTTGCCCATTCTTCCTTACAAACGTCTTCCAGTTCTTTGAGATTTCTGGGCTGTCTGTCACGCACTGCTCTTTAAAGGTCTATGCATAGATTTTCAATTATGTTGAGTTTAGGAGATTGTGAAGTCCATGGCAAAACCTTCAGTTTACGCCATTGATGTAATCCCCCGTGGATTTCAAGGTGTGTTTAGGATCATTATCCATTTGTAGAAGCCATCCTCTCTTTAACTTCAGCTTTTTCACAGATGGCATCAAGTTACCATCCAAAATTTGCTGAAATTTTATTGAATCCATTTTTCCTTCTACTCGTGAGATGTTCCCTGTGCCACTGGCTGCAACACAACCCCAAAGCATGATTGATCCAACCCCATGCTTAACAGTTGGACAGAGGTTCTTTTCATTAAATTCTGTGCCCCTTCTCCAAATGTACCTTTGCTCATTCCGGCCAAAAAGTTCAATTTTAACCTCATCGGTCCACAGAACTTGTTTCCAAAATGCATCAGGCTTGTCTATATGTTCATTTGCAAAGTTCAAACGATGATTTTTGTGGTGAGGACGTAGAAGAGGTTTTCTTCTGATGACTCTTCCATGAAGACCATATTTGTACAAGTATCTCTTTATAGTGGAATAGTGTACCACAACTCCATTGTCTGCCTGATCTTTCTGGAGGGATCGTGCAGTCAAACGAGGGTTTTGAATTGTTTTTCTCACAATCTTGCGAGCTGTTCTGTCTGATATTTTTCTTGGTCTTCCAGATGTTGCTTTAACTTCCACTGTTCCTGATGACTGCCATTTCTTAATTACATTCCGAACAGAGGATATTGACATCTGAAAACGCTTTGCTATCTTCTTATAGCCTTCTCCAGCTTTGTGAGCGTCAACTATTTTCAGTTTCAGTTTTCTAGACAACTGCTTAGAAGAACCCATGGTGCTGATTGTTGGGGCAAGGTCAGATGAGTCTGGGCATTTAAAACCTTTGAGATTGACATCACCTGGTCTTCCCAGACGATGATTGAGAACAATCCATGACACTGGCAGGTCTCAGCTTTGCAAAGGGGGCAGTGCATGCTATAAATTCTGCAGGGTGCCCAAACTTTTGCAGACGCCATTTTTTTGTTTTCTGTTATTTTGAAAGTGTAAATGATGGAAATAAAATCTAACTTTTGTTGACATATTATACGAATGTCTAATCTGTAATTTGATGCCTTTTGGAGCTTTTTCCATCTTTCCTTGGCTTCTTTATGCACATTAATACAAATTTTTAGCTGGGGTGCCCAAACTTTCGATCCCCACTGTATATATATGAGTCAAACAGGCCCTACATGGGCAAAATAAAATGTATTCATGGAAAAAAAATTGTTTTACTGTCCATGGAATCTCTTTTCTAGGTAACAAAAACCGCCATCCGCCATTGCAATGATCACAGATGGAAGGCATCAATGCAAGTTGTTATGAATAAATGTATTCTATTATTGTATGTATTCTTATATAATTTCTACTTTTATATTCATGATACTGTACCATTTTTTGGGCAAATATTTTATTTACCTGTGTTGTATTTGTGAAATTGAAACTCATGAATCAAAAAATAAACTGTATTCCAAACCTAAAATCCATTAACAAGTATGTCCAACCTAGCTAATATTTAAACATATTTTAGGGCTTATGATGGACACTTAACATCTTGAGTTACTTGGGTCCTGCACCACCCAGTCCACCAATTATTGTCACAAATCTAAAAAGTGTCTGCTTTGCTCATAAGTGTCAAAAAAGACACCTGATAAATAAATGCTAATCAATTTTTAACAAGCAGTGAAAGCCCCTGAACTAGTACTTTTAAAAACAAGTGATGGCAGGACTCCTTGCTACATAATACTACATTTGCCATGGGGACACAGGAGCAGATCAACTGGATCTCAGATGATTAAAATGTTGACACATGCAGGTGACATTTCAGTGCTGCAGCCCTCCAAAGGCAGCCCACAGTGCGTACAGCAGAGGCATTCCATTTATATGCTGATTTTAGACATGTCCTCTGTTGTGTATGGAAGTTCCCTAGTCTTGTGACCAGGGGCGGACTGACCATTTGGAAACTCGGGCACTGCCCGAGGGCCGGGGTCAGTAGGGGCTCCATGAGATGCCCCTGGTACCTTTTTCATAGGTTTTTTTGAGTTTGGGCAAGGAAACAGGGGTCCCATGATCCCCAATTGCACGGGGGCCCCATGAGTTGTCAGTCCGCCCCTGCTTGCGACCCACCTTTCAGCACAGTCACTAATAAAAAAAAGAAATAATAATTTTTCTCTTATACATATGGGTGTAAAGATGTTATGATGTATTAAATATATCAGTAATTTGTTACAAAACTCTTCATACAAATATTCCCATACATCCACTTTACAGCAGACTACGGCTCTTGGTTGGTTCAGTTACCTAGGCAGACTGAAGCCTATTGAGTCAACATCTGTTTTTCTGCAGTCCCCTTGTAGGTTCAATTTATAACATTTACTTATTTCAGCTTTAATTTATACAAGGTATATTTATTCATATCCATTCCCAAAGCACAAGAAGCAATGGATTTTTTAAAGTACATTTGTAAACATTAATATTTACATGGCATTTGTCAAAAAGAAAACCATGTACAAGTGCAAGATTACACTGAGTGGTATGAATTCACTGATCTAGGTGCATTCATTTCACATCATTTTAACTTCTCAGATTTCAGAAAACCCTACAATCCCTTGAGTAGAAGAAAAAAAACGTATAAACTTGAAATCAAAATATTAAATACAAACATGCTCTTGTGAAATCACCACAAGTATCTATACTATTATATTATATTTATGTCCAATGATTTATATTATTATTGGGTGCTAATACTAACGCATTAGCAGAGGTTACCTAAAGTGGAAAATGCCTGTTAATATGATCAGTCCCATGTCAAGCCTAGCCCCACCTTGTCCATCTCTTGAGCCTTCAGTGAGATGGAACTTTTAGGGACCTATAGGGAAACTAAAGAGGTGGGAGAGGACACAGACAAACTCAACTGTAGGAAAACTCAAGATTTGGTAATGTCAGTAACCTATAAAGGTAATAGCTGCCTATATATTTCTCATCAGTTTTCTTTTTACTGCACACATTACAAAGTGATCAAAACCTTTCAATGTGTTTTCCCGAATGTGTATAGTATGGGAATTGTGCTCCTTGCGCATGTCAAAAGAGCACACCAGAGTCTCAAACAAAAGGTTCCAATCTGTCTAATAGTTGTGATACAAAGATGCCTGTTATAGCTGTTACAGTACTATGTATTGTCTATAACTATCAACATCGAGAGGGAGATTTACTAAAACTGGTGCACTCAGAATATGATACAGCTGTATATGGTAGCCAATCAGCTTCTAACTTCAGATTTTCAATTAAGCTTTGACAATAAAACTTGGAAGCTGATTGGTCTCTATGCAGAGTTGCACCAGATTTTGTACCCTCCAGTTTTAGTAAATAACTTCCCCATAAGTGCCAGAAGATAGGTTTGGAGAATTTAAGAGTCTTAGTCCATTGAAGAACACACACATTGTGCATGTCATGTCATATTCCAAGAAAATAAATTTTTGATAATTTTCTACAGAATGTTTAGATCTTAGGACAGCTCATTTTAACTTGAATAGACTACAGCCTGATTTTTTCATATCAATGATGAGACAACCTCTTTTCAAATTCCTTTAACTGCATATGCTTACAAATTGGGGGTAATATATCAAAACTGGAGCAGCTGTCTATGGCAACCAATCAGCTTCAAATCTCTGCTTATTCAGTTAAAGCAGAACTATATTCACCTTGAGTCCAGCGATGGGGTGTTCCCGAGCTACCTACCCAGCTGCTGACATTTTCAGGTGGCCAGCCTCTGGCTCTTGATCTCTGGCCACTATCATTGGCCGGGCAGGGAAAACTACACTCAAAAGCATGCACGTGAGCAAAGTCAGATTCAACACTGTCGAATTTGTACAGTGAGCTGCGCGTGTGAGTCTCATTGTACAAGGGTTGACAGGCAGTTAAGTATCATCACTGCTTAAGAGACAAAGCATGTCTCTTCTGCATTAAAATTCCTTACTCTTCGACTATTTTTAATTTTGACCTAAAGTTTCACTTTAAGCTTTGAAAATGAAAGAGAAGTGGATTGGATACCATGCACAATTGCTCCCGATTCTGGCCGCTCCCGCTTTTTTCACATCCATTTTAATTCTTGTATGAATATTTTAGATTTCCCCAATGAAATCACATCATAATTCTAAGAGGCTGAAAAGTATACTGGTAATAGACCAAGTATCTCACAGACTATACTGAAAAAATGTAAGCGGAATCTCATTTTATGTTGGCTCAGAAATAAATAACATACTTGAGGCTGGTCAAGGTTATAAAATGATCAAGTAGTTTAAGGCTTAAGTTTTTCATTTCTATGGTTACAAATGCAAAATGACATTTTATCAGACTATAAATTGGTAATTCCAGCAAACTGGACAATATTTAGAGCTACAAATGTATAGAAACTGATTTAGCTGCAAAATATTTTATAGTAATTTCCGTATTCTTGTGGTCCACCAACATGCTTTGTGATGTGGCTACACAGCATAAAGAATTTGAAATCAGTGTTAAGGGCCTGTAATTTTAGAGGCTGTCTGATCTTGGACTACAATGTACATGCTCACATTGGCGATGCCTATCCTGAGCTGGTAGCCCTTACCAACAGTTAACAGATAGATACCAAAGGAGCTCCAATTTCAGTGTTTGGTTACCATGTGGCAACTCACAAAAAAGGCAGATTTCAAGTACTTACACTAGATAAAAAAATGACTTAAAGTAGATATAAACCCTCAGTCCTCCTACTCCTCGACCTCTCCGTGGCCTTCGACACAGTTGACCACCCCCTTCTCCTTAAAAAACTATACTCCCTTGGCATCAGAGACTCCGCTCTCTCTTGGCTCTCCTCCTATCTATCCCAGCGCTCCTTCAGTGTTACCTATAATGCTGCCACCTCCCCCTCTCTGTTGGGGTCCCATAAGGCTCTTTCCTCGGGCCCCTTCTCTTCTCCATCTACACCTCCTCCCTTGGCCAACTGATACACTCCCACGGCTTCAACTACCACCTCTACGCCGATTACACGCAAATCTACCTCTCTACCCCTCGCCTCACCCCTTCAGTCCCTGCCCGAATCACCTGCCTACTGAACGACATATAAGACTGGATGTCACTCCACTTCCTCAAATTTAACCTTCCCAAAACTGAGCTCCTAGTTTTCCCCCTAGCCCCCCCCCCCATCCTCTCCATCACGACCAATAACGCCACCATCAGTCCCACCCCGCAAGCCAAAGTCCTAGGTGTCACTCTAGACTCCAATCTGTCCTTCCAGCCCCATGTCCAATCGCTGGCAAATTCAAGCAGGCTCCACCTCCGCAACATCTCCAAAATACGTTTGTTCCTAACCCCAGACACTACTAAACTCATTCATTACCTTATTATCTCATGACTCGACTACTGCAACTCCCTCCTCACCGGCTTACCTCATCACAGACTATCCCCGCTTCAGTCTATCCTGAACTCAGCGGCCAGACTCATCCACCTTACCAACCGCTCCGTATCTGCCACCCCCCTCTGTCATTCCCTCCACTGGCTTCCGATTGCCCAACGCATGAAATTCAAACTACTAACATTGACGTACAAAGCTATTCATAATACTGCCCCAAACTACCTCACCAACCTGATATCCAAATACCACCCAACACGTACTCTTCGCTCCCCACAAGACCTCCTACTCTCTAGCTCCCTAGTCTCCTACTTCTATGCCCGACTCCAGGACTGCCCCCATCCTCTGGAACTCACTACCCCAATCCATCAGACTGTCACCAACCCTCCTCACCTTTAGGCGCATCCTGAAAACCCATCTCTTCAGGGAAGCCTACCCCGCCCTCACCTAATAGCCGATCTCCTCCACTCCTCCTACCACTCCATCCCCCACAGCGACTTCCTCCTGTACCACTACCCCCTCCGTCCTAGATTGTAAGCTCCAAAGAGCAGGGACCTCGAACCCCTCGTGTATTGTCTTGTCACTGTATTGTCTCATGTACTGTCCCCCACTATAATGTACAGCGCTGTGCAAACTTTTTGGTGCTATATAAATACTGTATAATAATAATAAATAATAATAACCCTAAGGGAGTGGCACGTAGTTTGCTAGAGCACCGTATTTAATAAACAATGATATTTATTTTTCTTAAAACAGTATTTTCCCTTTTTTATCCTTTGTAAGAGCTGTGTGTAACGCTTGCCCAGTCTGAAGCCCAATTTATGGACGTTCCTATGGGGGAGCTACAAGCAGCACTGAAGCCCCTGCCCCATCTGCATTCGGCAGCCCTGTGCCTCCACTGCTCTCCTCTGCCACCTTCTTTATAATGAAAAGACTTCATTGTAAAAGAACTAAAACAGAAAACTGAGCCCAGCAAGCAACTTTTCCAGCAAGAGACATTACAGCACTAGCTGCCAGGATGTGTTGTTTTGAATGACAATGACTGGAGTGAAGTACCATCATTCAAAAAACCACAAGCCCACAACACATACCAGCCACCTCACTAGTTCTACTGGAGATGATGGCTTGTTATTTTGTGGGTTTGTCTTTTTTGAAGAACAGCACACCTTCATTTACAATGACAGCAGTTACTACTCTACTCTTTCTTGAATAGCTGGCATTGTGGTCTTGTCTGGGCTCAGTCTTTATTGTCACTACAAAGTAGGAAGCAGAGGTCAGAAGTCAGAAGTCAAAGAAAGTATAGGGCTGCAATACACAGCAGAGCTGCAGTTGTTTCATCTGGCAGCTTGTAAGATCACCCTCAATGAATAAAAATTTGCATACACCAGCCGAATTTTGATCAGCGTGTGACCATCCCGGTTCGGGGTGAAACGGACAAGTTGGAAGAATTTTTGTCAATGTATTCTCACAGCACAAGGTCCCCGCTGTCAGAATGCAATGTCCTAGGGGAGTAGGGAGGGTATTCCTAGCTTTTGTGGATGAAGAATCTGTTTTTTTCCATTCAGCCCATTGACTGAAAAAATACTCATCTATGGCCTAGCTTTAGAGGAGTCAAGAACAGGAGTGGGATCTGTGTGCACAATCTCTCATGCCCCCTTCTCCTCTGTGTGGTGTTAGAGCTAAAAACGGATTTTTGTCTTTGCCACCATACATTGTTGGATAGCTGTAGAGGGCAAAATATCTGACATGCAGCGAGTTCCCTGGGGAGTTTAATAAACTTTTTTTTTTAAATTATGGTGATACTTTTTATCTAAAGCTTTTATCAGATTTTAGAGATCTACTTGAAAAATATGTACATAAACTAATAGATGTTTTCATATATTTGCCTAGAGTTGCTCTTTTAAGCACCAAGCAGCTCAATAGCATCTCAGTGCATTTATTAGTATTCCTTTATAAAGGAACTGACACAAAGATTAATATTTACTAGATGTAATAGAACTACATCTATACATTGTCAACTAGGCAGCTTACCACCGCCAGTAAATGATGGCTTTATGAACATGAGTTCTGAAATTAGCTGTCACCAAATGCTTTTTTTTCCCTAGTCAAACATAATTTCCAACTGCATCAATTATTCATGGCAGGCTTAGATCTTTCATTTGTGTGAAAGGCTTTCTAGCCTCAACAATATGAAACTACACAATTGTATGCCACAAGTGGCTATTTAAAAGTGTTTGCTTAATAAGCAGAAAGTCTGTCAGATGTATATTAACAATACTGAATATCAAGGTGAGAAAAAGGAAACACCTTTGTCTTTGTTCTTATGTTGACACTTGACACATTCTCTTTTTTGATAAGTGTGATACATATTTATTGGCATATATATATATATATACACAACTGAATTATTGGCAAATATGTGTTAAAAAATGGGAAAATATGCTTTATTATACATGCACAGGTCTATGTATATCCAGGAAGTCTTATTTAAAACTTACATGCCAAACAATTTTCTTAATAGAAAATGTTTACAGCGAAACTCCTGACAAAACTGTGAATACTCAATTGTACTGCAAACTTCTTTCTACAGCTAGCAGAGTGCCATCTTCTATAAATACTCTCACACAAAAGATTTATGTGAATTTAGTACACAATTTTATAAAGTCAAATCGCATCCAATGGTAAGCAGATTAGTGTTGTAAAACATTCATGTTCAACTTATGCTGAGCTCGGCAGACAGTTATGAAAAAGGTGTAAGCAGATTGAGACAAGTAAGTTGAGTAAACTGCAGAATTCCCTTGCTCTATTGAAGGAATTACAAGCACATGTAGCATTTATCCTCTTATTTCTTTCCAGGAAAAAAATCTGCTCTAAATGCAAGGTATGCCTTTTACGTTAACATGCTGGTGTAAAATCGCATGGACACAAACTAAAACATCTCTATTGTAAGACTGGTGAAAAACAAAGACAAAAATTAATATTCCCATGTGCAATGTTCACATATGAACAAACAGATCACACTGTAATAGAGCCACTATTACGCTTAATACAAGTGTCTGGGTACAAAACTATGTGTTAACAACCCCCGGATTCCCCCCCACCGACTGTCTTGGGGGAAAAAGGACTCTAGTTTTTAAAAGGAGCTCAAGAATTACCAAGGATAATTCTTTTAAAGGTTAAACATTCTCTAACGCAACTTGAAAACAAACATTACCTTTAGAATGGTATTAGTGTGTGGTGGGAAGGATGAATCTTCCGAGTGGCTATGGTTTTTACCAATGGACTATTGCTTTTCTGTTATGTCGGTCCAACATGAGTAAACAGACTAAACTCAGTTCTTCTTACTCACTACACAGTTGCAGCTTCAAAAAAGGAAAATACACAGGATGTATTCAGAGTATGGAGAACCAAATGGTTGGAAATGATAAAACACTAGAAAAGGGGAATCCTAATACTCCAGTACCCTTGGCTCTTGCCTTCTGCACAAAGAAAAATTGTGTATTAAATACAGTCATATTTCAGATTAATTGGCTGAAGTAAATAAAAAAAAGAAATACACCTTAATGTTGAAATGCACCAACATTTATTCTGAAATGCTAGAAATTTAGTCTATACCATACAATTCAACAGGTAAGAGAGCAGAAACCAACAAAAAACTTGCAATGAAAATTACCTCTCTATATTTGCAGTAGAGGAAATATATTTAACGTCAGAACTGTCACTATTAGTCAGTGCAGATTTCCACACAGGCCCAAATTCAAAGTGAATTGGCTATAAGAATAAGAAAGTGAAAACTAGGTCCCTAATAGCGGGTACAGCAAGGTGTCTTCACATACCTTCTGCTTTAGCTTCTCCTAATAAGTTGCAGTGCCTACTCTTATAGAAATATAGTCAGGACTTTGTTTCTCATTTCAAATGGCAGAAACTGTAAAAAACCCCAAATCTGGGGTGCCTACTCTAACAATAGACATGAAAAAAAAAAAAACGGGTTTATGAAAATATCAATTTACTCAGATCTAAAAATCATTCTATCATGGTCAAATAAAAAGAAAAAATCCAGAAAGAATATATGAAATTTTATACATCACTGAGCATGTCGACATTCCATCAAAAAGACAACAGCTAATTGTTCTACAGTAGTGTTCATGGTCCACTAAGTAACAACTGCATACAATTATAAGTGTACAAATACCATCTGCACAGCACAGTTCATATTTAAAATAAAATACATGACCTGCATATAAAGCATCTTTCCACTCAGTACTACACTATTTGGTATCAGATAAAGAGTGACAGAGATTGGATTAGGCAGACTAGAGAAATCAAGTAATAATGCTATTACAAACCTTATTATTTGAATGCTTCCAATGTAACTCCATTGATTTTACATTGAAAGAAAGTGTTTTTCGAACAACAAACTTGGCATCCATCATAAAGAACAGTAACAGCCATTCTGCCAACATCCTTGGTAACCATGGCAATGAAAAACAATTTTAAGCTTTGTCTAATGCAGTTATCGTACATCCAAAGTTCAATGCCTCTGTAAAAGCGCTTCAAAGGCATTTTCTGCATTTGGTGTCTGCATTAACTGTACATACTCACAGGTAAGTGATCATGTACAGTAAAGGCATAGAGACATAAAACTAAAAAAAAAAAACTCACCCCTGTGCTGACAAGGGATAGCATGATCCTTTCATTTAAGGCTAAGGTTTCTCCTTGCTTCATCTTGATCCTCTTCTTATCTAGACATTTCATTGCGTACCTAAGAGTATGCAGAAATAAACACATGTAAATCAAAATAATGCATAGGGTATAGAAACCCTTAGATTCCAAAGTTCATCTAATGTTAGTAAGGTTTTTGATATTCACAGCAGGTCAAAGGAAAAAAAAAGCAGGATTTGTTTTGCTTATTTGTAAAATCGGTTTATTGGAGTACAGAACAGAGTCTTGGATTACTGGATTATATGCTGTGACCCCCAGGTGACCAGACACTGGCAAAGCAGAGCTGTAAGGATCTCCAAATAACCCCTCCCATTACCAGCAATCCTTAGTTTTGGGGTTTTTTATTTTTATTTTAGCAAGCAATGAGAGGATACATAGATGATCCTGTATCTTGTACTGTACTCCAAAAAAAACCCAGATTTTAAAAGTCAAACATCTTGCTTTTGCTGGTGCTGTCCCAATGCTGTCGGCACAATAGGACATATATTTTGGTATTTTCCAAACACTCAGCCATTCTGGGAAGCTGTGACAACCACAATCGGATAACTGACTTGAGCTGGAACCCTGGTCTTCTCCATCTGACAGAAAGACCAGTTTCAAAGTACAAAGCATTCCCCACCATTCATCTCCTAAACGTAACAAAGGCCTGCATTCCTCTCCTTTAGAAGCAGACAACTGTCTGCAAGATCTCTATGGTACTCCAAAATAAATTACATCCTAAACATAGAAGACCTCCCTTTTGCCCTGCAAAACACCGAAATAAAATCAGGGAGACATGGAGGCCTTTGCAATACTTCACAACTACTGATCCCTACATACAAGTAATGACCTGTGACCTTAAAACATGAACGCTAACCCACACTTGTTCACTACTGTTTTGATCAATCCAATCCCTTACTGCCTACCCCTAGGGATTGACATCCCCTGCCTCATTTGCCCATTCTACGCCCCCCTTACCTATGTTGTTTCCTTATCCCCAAGTACACCTTGGTATTTCTACAGATCTGTAATTTATGTCTTGCTGTCTTGCAAAGCTACTGGTAATTGTTATGATTACACACTCCATTAACTTGCTTTCTGATTGTTTAGAGTATGTCGATGGTTCTCATTGTGTACTATACATAGTGTTAAACCCTTCTCATTTAAAGGTTCAATGAATGTTATACTGAAACTGATTGTTACAACTATTTGATTCTGTACTTAAATTTCTGTTATTGTACTGTGCTCAGACAGAGCTTTTATCAGATGTTTTTCATCAGAAGTACTACATAAAGAAATAAAATTTAAAAAAATCCTGTTTTCTTGACTGTACAGAAAAGATCTTGATCGCACAAGACACACGCAGAGTCTTAGACGACTGAAATGTCCAAAAGTAATACAAAAATGAAGGGTGGGAAACACAGCAAACAAACACCAAATGCCCACATGACCTAGGATCATGAACCCTAACTTTAGACAGGTGCGTGATGTACTTTGTATCCAAAGCCAGCATCAGAGGCCTGAAAATCCACCTGGTAAAACTATACAAACATGTGAACAGAAGACTAGGTGGCACATGACACATGACTAGGTGGCACATGACCTACTGATCTGGTGCAGTGCAACTTAATGGGAAAGGGCGGAACCTTATTGCGTAAAGAATAGGTTTGAATTATGACCTATGTTACCCTCCTAAAAATGGTGGAATTGGAAGCAGAAAATTCCTTGCAACAACCCTCAAGAATGACAAAGTAGCAATCTGATTGCATTAAAAAAGGCACAGCTGAGAGGTAAACTCATACAGTCTCTTCACGTCTAAACATTGAGGAGAAACCTCCTTAGGATCTGGACTGAAGGATGTTAGGGCAATGTCCTGGTTGAGGTGGAAAGAAGATCCCACTTTAAGCAAAAAAGCATTAAAACAACTTTACCCTTCTGAAACACCAAGAATGGTTCCTTACACAACAAAGTTGACAGTTCCGACACTTCCTAGTATACAGAAGCATAGGAATGACTGATTCTGATAAACTTTTATCCCCAAGCCCTGAGCTTGACTAGCTAAGCTGTTAAAGTAAGCAGTAAAGAAGCAGAATGGTGGTCCTTGAGACAGTTCTGGGTGGTCTGAAAGCAACCATTGTGCTGTATGCCAGAAGCCTGAGTTGGAGCACCACACTCTTCTGGGCCAAATTGGTGCCTCAAAGATCACTGGAATGTTCACCAACTTGATCATGTGGAACGGCTGAGAAAGGATCTTTACTGGAGAAAAGCAAGAACTAGGAGAATATCAAGGAGAACTGATACCATGTAGTCACCTGTGCATCCAAGATGAAGGCCTGAGGCTTCCCAGACCTGTCAGCAGCCATGTTTTTGCAAAACCCATCCTTCTTCGGAGATTGCAGCAAATCACTCGGAGGAAGGAAAACCTTTCCAGGGTGCATTCACTGACCATATAAGGCTTCTTCCACAACAGAGTGCATATGCAAGGCTAAAGGTCATTTAGGATCCTTTTTTTGATCTCATACTAGCAGCTGAATGGACACAGACACCAAATTTAAACAGGTAGGCACCTCGACCACCAGGGTAGAAAAAGGTTCCCCCGGAGCTTGGGGAAGTAGCCTAGGAGGAGAAATGAAGGGGGGCCGTTTTAGGCCGCTGTGACCCAACAGCTCCCACAGTACATGAATTCTGCCATAGAGGTAGAAATCTCCTCCCTGCTCAAGCAGGAGGAATGGGGAACACCCAAGAAAGCTAAAGAGGTTTCCTAGTGAGGGACAGATGCTCCTACTATCTAAGAAGGGGTCTCTGAGGGGTTTGAAGAAGCTCCCCCTTGACCCATTAGTCAAAAGAGTGCAGAGAAGCCCCTTTGGCCCCTTCCCTTGTAATCTGCTATGGCAGTGAACAGGACCCAAAGGGTTACTCAGGATTTTGATGAAAGAGGTTATTTGACACATGGTCCATAAAGAGCGCAGGGAGCCCAGGAAATGCAGGAGTCTGTAGTTCAAAATGGTGCCTGAAAATGCTGCCAAATGACAGCTGCACTGGCTTGAGCAGCCCAAAGACCCCACAGCAGCAAAAAAGGTCATCCACCAGGGTACCTGCACTAAGAATGGCATGGCGGTCTCCCTATGGCTGACACAGACTTTTAAGCTGTCACAGCCACTCCCTAGGCTGCGTCACACTGCTCTGAGTGCCACAGTCCGTTCTTGCTGCAACCTCTTCTCTCTATGTATGCCCCAGTAGGAGTGGACAGCAGTGACAAGCAGAGGACATCCCAGGTTTAAAAGGGCTAGGCCCAACGTACCAATCCTGACAGCAGCCATCAAAACAAGGAAGGTGTAGTGTCCCTGCTACATCCACTTCAAAAGGGCTTACCCATGAGTAGTCTTCAGGGAGTCACACCAATGCAAATTGCCACTGCCCAGGACCTGTATAGCAACCAGTGGCTAATGCCATGTATAGCACAATGTGCTGAAAAGGAGCACTAAATTCAAGAACCAGGGTTCAAAGCAAATTTACAGGCTGGACTTGGTGTCTTCCATCACCAGCAGGGTAATCAGTAGAAAGAAGACATCTATCACCTAATGACACTTGCAAAAAACTGTGGATTGCTGGTAAAGGGAGGAGTGAAATGAGGGTCCTTACAGTTCTCTATGTGTCCAATCACCTGAAGTTAGCAGCATATAATCCTGTTGTCCAAGACTGTGCCTTTTGCTGTATAATCAAGAAATGCATTTTAATACAGGTTATCAGCAGCTCACATTGATTGGCAGCTAAGTGGTTTCTACATGTCTCTATGGTCAGTCAATTTGCTGCAGAAACGTATTTGCTGTGGACACACTTGTATGCTGTTAGCACTTTACTGAGCTATGGGTACAGTACTGCATTACATTGCTCTTTATATTTATAAAGCTTTAAAAAGACTGAGTGTACGCTTTTACATTTGATTGTTTAATCACAGTACCTATTAGCAAACAGCAGAAAGTTTCTATGGGACAGGTAGTCCCGAAGGGAGAATGAACAGTGCCATGCATGGGCGCACACTCAAACAGGAAGTTGTGAATCTTAAAAGGCAGATCGCTGCATGGCTCTGCATGAAAACCAGGTTAAAAAGTAGGTTCTTCTGCTTGTTTTATATCAATTTGCTTGTGGCCCTTGCTAGTTACTTGACACCCTACTGCTGTAGCATTTTCTTGGGGAGACTTTAGTCATGCTTTAAGCGGCCCTAGACATTCCAAAGAGGTTGAAAACACAGCTGCAAACTGCCATTAGAACAAAATCTTGCAAAGGCTCGGTAGAGAGTTCTATAATTCTTAAGAGCTTGACTTGTCCAAATTCACAAGTAGCTTTTATGGAAAGAGGAGGGTGATAGAAAGGAGAAGGTATCAACTTATCAGTAGGGGTAAAAAACATTGATCAGCAGAGGTTCTGTAATTTGATCAGGTAACTATTTCCACCCACAGTGGGCTGTCAGAAAGCTCTAGGAACAAAAGCTTGGTTAACTGTCATCTCATGTCTATGGATACCCTTTGGAAAACCAAATAAATGAAGACTCCTACCAAAGTAATTTTGTGATTTATTGTTACTATTTTTATTTCATTGCAGTCTGCAGCTATGCACAATTCTCAATCACTGCCAAAGAAAGAATCTCTCTTCACTTTACTGCCAGAGAAACATTCAACTCAAGGGTAAGATTTCCCTAGATCCTAACTCTCTGCACAACCCCAGCTCTCACACCTACACCTGGTTCACTGCCCTCTCTTAAATGTTTGGGCAGCTTGAATTTAACTTATGATGTCTTTTGCATGAATCATTGGAACCCCAAAAACCCTTGTATACAGCATTGGGATTTCTAAAGCAATACCCAAGCTGCATGGTTTCTCATTGTTGAGAGTATTCACATGATTATAAAGGTGGACAACCCACTTAGAAATTACATTAAAACATTCCAGCAGGGGGGCAAGGCCAGGCGCATGGACAGCTAACTTAAATAAAGGAATGCGCTAAAACCACAAACTATTCCTAATTTAGTGTAGAAACATTAGTGCAAAAGATATATATATCTATTCTCAATTAATATAAAAAAATATCAAAATTATGTGCAAAACTATTTTTTAGTGCATAAGTAATTTAAATAATTAAATTTGTGAATATAAAAATTGTCCAATTCTGAATTTCTTCAAATGTCCAAACAAATCCTTTTCAAATTCAGGTGCTCTCAAAGAAATTGTGCCAAAATCCACCACCAAAGTAAAGTTGGGTAACTCACCAGAGCTCCATGCTGATCAATCTCTAGATCAGCAAAAAACGCTTTTTGCTCTGGGAGCAGATGCAATGAATCAACTTCTCAGGTGTGATGATCAATAGCTACACAATCATCCATAAGGTAGGTATCCACCACTCAATATAATGGTTCCAGGAGCATTATATCACTCTCTCTTTTTATATCTCTCCACCGAGGTCATGTTTGGGAATGAAAGAGAAAATCATGGTGCAGCCAGTTTTTTTATAAAAGTATCCAACAATTTAATAAAGATTTACACTCACAAAAAGGGTGTCTTCACCGACACCAGTATAACAGCATAAAACAGCAAATGGTATAACAGTCTCCTGTTCCCCGCACACTCACTACAGCGCTCGTGACTCAATCCTCTCCACAGACGTCAGCATCCAGCAAGCCAAGCCCTACTAGTTTCGTCATGAATGATGTCTTCAAGGGGCGGTCTGAATGCAGACGTCGGCTCCTCTCTAATATACCACCCGCACTAATTTTTTGCTGATCTAGAGATTGATCAGCATGGAGCTCTGGTGAGTTACCCAACTTTACTTTGGTGGTGGATTTTGGCACAATTTCTTTGAGAGCACCTGAATTTGAAAAGGATTTGTTTGGACAATTGAAAAAATTCAGAATTGGACAACTTTTATATTCACAAATTTAATTATTTAAATTACTTATGCACTAAAAAATAGTTTTGCACATAATTTTGATATTTTTTGATATTAATTGAGAATAGATATATATATCTTTTGCACTAATGTTTCTACACTAAATTAGGAATAGTTTGTGGTTTTAGCGCATTCCTTTATTTAAGTTATAGCACTAAGAAATGTATTTGGTTTCTTTGAGGTGGAATTGCTGCTTTAAAGTATTAAGGGTGTGGAGCTTTTATTACACTTGCGGCATGGACAGCTAAGCTGCACATCTGCTCAGCTCCTGGCCTGAGCCCCAGTACAAAGGCTTAATCTGCCCTCCCCCGGAGCCCAAGGCACAGGCTATGGGGAAGAGAACTCACCGCACCCCCAGGAGAACGAGCGGGGACCGATCCGGCGGCTCCTTGAGCCGGTATCTGGTCCGAACGGGGGACGTGAAGGAAGCGCCCCGGCATCCAAGATGGCGCCGACGGCTGCAGCCACCGCTGCACGCAGGGAAACGAGAGATCCGGAGCTAGGGATCAAGGGGCAGGTAAGCCCACGGGGTTCTGATTCCTCCACCAGCCCTGGGGACCCCTCGGCATACACCCTCCCCTACACCTCAGACCCGGGACCCTCAGGAGCCCCACGGCCCCTCCCCCACACAGGGACAAAGGGACATTCAGGTCTCTGCAGCCCCCAAACCACCACACAAGGAGGAGGTGCGCGCGCCTGGATGAAATTGAGAACACCACCGACGGCCTAAGCAACACCCTTCAAACGCACAAAGAGACCCTTAAATCTCACACGGCGCTCATACAGCAGCTCCTGTATCAACAGGACGATATCGAAAACAGAAATTGCCGCAACAACATTCAGATCAGGGGCATCCCAGAATCGGTTGAACCTAAAGACCTGGCCGCGGCGGTTTCCTCTATCTTTAATCAATTACTGCAGCAACCCAAGGATACCCCTATGAAGCTGGACCACGTACACAGCACGATGGGCCCCAGAAAATCCGACCCTTCTTTTATCCGCGACACCCTATGCAGGGTTCATTATTTCAAAATCAAGGACGCCATCATGCGTGCAGCCAGCCTACAGGACACCATCTTATTCAACGGGACGCCGGTGATGCTACTTCCTGACCTCTCACTTCAGACCTTGGCCATGCGCAGGGCTCTGAGCCCCCTCACCCAGATGTTGCATGAAAGAAACATCCGGTACCACTGGCGATTCCCATTCCAGCTCCAAGCAACGCACCAGGGTAAATCCGCCCTTATCTGCACGATCGGAGACTTACCTACATTTTTAGGGGTGTTTGGCCTACCTCAAGTGGCCCTCCCGGACTGGCCCCACCAGCTCCCATTCCCTGGCCCCCCACCCAAAGGGCAGCGGTCCGACCAAAAGAAGAAGAAACGCGCCGGGTCCTCTTCTCAGAAGAACCCAGAAGGATGACCGCTAACTGAATAACTAGAGATAAGCCCGCCATTCTTGTCCACCCTTTCCCGAGTGGTTTATTTTTCTCTGTGTTCTATTCGCTTTAGTGATTTTGTGCCTTTTTTTTTTCTTTACATTTTTAAATCTTAAACTTTAAATTTTTCATTTTTTCTATTTTTAAAAAAAATTTTTGTGCTTCTTTTTTGTTTTCTTCTTTCTTCGTATTTTATGAGTTTGTGCCTGTTGTCTGCGGGACCCTGGGGCTGTGGCGGAAAGAACTTCCTCAGGTGACGCCGCCGCCACTTGCGGTGGTGAACTGGGACTCCTCCGGCCTCAGTCACAGGGACCCTAGGCCACCCCCCCCATTACCCACATCTTCACCGGGTTAGCACCTGGTTGTGTTTCTCTACCCTAGTTTTACATGTCAAGGGGGGGGCCAACTGTTTATCTGTAACAAGTATGCTGGAGGGTTCGCTGATGATGTTTGATTAGGGGGGTTACCCCCAGCCTGGGGGACCCCCCTGAAGTTGCCAATTGCCTTTGGGGGGCTTGGGTCAGGAGCGGACGTATACGCCTGTGACGTTCCCCACCTAGGCCCTCAGTGTATTGTATACCACACTGTTTGAGTGTTCAGACAGCGTGTCTATCTGGTAGCTCTCTATTACTTTTCTTTCTTTGTCTGCCCCTATCTTCCCATCCCCCTCTCCCCTAGCCTCAGGGGATAACCCCCCCCCCCTTTTTTTTTTTTTTTTTTTTTTCCCTTTCCCTCCCCCTTCACCCAACCCAACCAAGGGTTTAGGCAACGTTTTGGGTGACATATCCCGCCCCTACGTGTCACACAGCCTGACTATGACTCTGATCAAATTCTCCTCCATCAACTGTAGGGGCTTCAACACGCCGGAGAAGAGGAGCCAGATGCTATATAACTTCCACAAACACGGCTCGCAGATCCTGCTCCTTCAAGAGACCCATTTTTGCTTGGATAGTATCCCAGCCCTCCATAATCGCCACTTTACTCAATGGTATCATAGCACTAATCCACTGGCTAGGTCTCGGGGAGTGTCGATCGCCTTCCATCACACCTTCAACCCAGGTCCTGGACTCACTCATCATCCCAGCGGGTCGATACCTTTTCCTTAAGCTAAAGCTTCAAGACTTTGTCTTCACGATAGTGAACGTGTACGCCCCCAACCAAGACAAAGCCCCATTCCTGACAAAGGTCCTCTGTAAGCTATCTGATTTCGGTGGTCCCTGTTACATAGTCGGAGGGGTTTTTAATGTGGCTCTCTCGCCAGAACTTGACACTTCCTTCTCTCCGTGCGACGACCCTTTCCCTCATTAAGTCGCGCCTTCACGACTTACACCTAGTGGACATTTGGCAAACCCAACACCCATCGGAGCGAGATTACAGTTACTACTCCCCGGCACACGAGTCGTACAGTCGCATTGACTATTTCTTTGTGTCGCAATCTCTCCTCGACCACTCAACCTCCTCCGCCATCGGCCACCTTTTTGACCATACCCCAATACACCTGGCCATCCAAGACCAACCGACATTGAAGCGCCATTTCTCCTGGCGTCTGAAGGACACTTTGCTTTGTCCTTGATCACTCCTCAGGCACGACCGGTTCCCTTAACCAATGGGAGGCGCTTAAGTGTGTCATCAGAGGGGTGCTCATTAAGCATGGCGCGCACTTAAAGGCCCGTTCGGCGAAGACGCGTTGCTTGTTTTCTCGCTTATCGCGCGTCGGGAATCCACCCACAAGAGTACGCTAGATCCGAAGACCACGGTGGATCTGTATAACGCCCACAGGGACCTACTCCAGCTGTTGGACTCTTCCTCGCTGGTGGCTCGAGATAGAGCATGCAACACACACTACACTTTAGCAAATAAATGCGGGCAACACCTGTCACATGTTCTCCACCCCCATCGCCGACCATTCCAGCACTTAAAGGCACCCGACAACACCAAAATCTACAATAACCAGGGAATCTCATCAGCGTTGGAATGTTATTACGCTCGTCTTTATAACCTACACCCGGCGCAGCCCGTTACTCCCTCCGCCTACTCCCCTTCGGACATGGCCCAATTTATCGAGGAGACGGCACTGCCGGTCCTTAACACCCAGGACATCCTTGCCCTGGAAGAGGCCTTCTCAACTACGGAAGTCCTTGGGGCAATCAAGGCCTTAAAATCTAGTAAATGCCCGGGCCCGGATGGGTTCACCTCCCGCTTCTACAAAACACTTTCCACCCCTCTAGGTCCACTTCTATCCCAAGCTTTCAACACCATTGAAGATCAAAATGTACCCTCCCCGGCCTGTCGGCCAACATCTCAGTCATCCCAAAACCAAATAAAGACCCATCTCTCTGCAGTAGCTAAAGCCCAATCTCCCTTCTCAACCTAGACGCTATCGTCTTCGCAAAGCTTCTAGCGAACCGCCTGTCACCTTTCCTACCGACTCTAGTCCACCGCGATCAGGTGGGGTTTGTCCAAGGCCACGAGGCCAGAGATAACATGTCTAAAACGATCCACCTCATCTCTTACATCAAGCGTCATGGCTTAAATGCATGCCTACTATCATTTGACGCTGAGAAGGTGTTTGATCGCGTGGACTGCCGTTTCCTACGCCTTACCCTGGAACAGATAGGCGTGGGCTCTCGGTGCTAGCTCGGATTATGTCGCTCTACTCCCGCCCCTCAGCAACGGTGCTGGTCAACGGTACAACTTCCCCATCCTTCCCTATCCCAAACGGGACTAGACAAGGCTGCCCACTCTCGCCCCTTCTCTTCGTATTGATAATGGAACACCTCGCGAGAGCTATACGAGCGAACGACTCAATCACGGGCATCCGCACTTCCTCCGCGCACCACAAAATATCTTTGTGCGCGGATGACCTCCTAGTCTATGTCCAACAACCACACATATCACTCCCCTGTCTCTTCCACGAGTTCCGCAGATTCGGCCTCTTCGGTAACTTCAAACTCAACATTTCTAAAACCGAGGCCCTAAACATATCACTACCTGCCCATGTGCTGACGAACGTTCGCTCCAGCTTCACTTTTCAATGGCGCCCATCGGCCATTAAATATTTGGGGATTATGATCCCCGCAAACTACCTACCCCTCCTCTCTAGTATCCAAAAAGACTTGATGTCTTGGGGCATCTCAGCCCTCCCCTGGTTCGGCCGCATCAACACCCTCAAAATGGACACCCTACCAAAATTACTATACGTCTTCCAGACCGTACCAATCACCGTCCCTAAGAGTTTCTTCCTCGCCCTACACTCCCTGTCCATCAGATTTTTTTGGCACCAAGGTCTCTCAAGGCTAAAACACAGAGTGCTCACGTACCCGAAGTCCAGGGTCGGCGTAGGTCTACCGGACTTTGAGCTATACCACAAAGCTACACTGACGGCCCGAATCCTAGACTGGTTCCCCAGGCCATTCCTCAAGGGCTCCTGCATGGTTGAACAGGATCTGTCCCCGGTCAACCTCCGAGCCCTTCTGTGGGGTTACAGCCGAGAACACCGGCGTCTCTCTGGCCTATCCCCGCTGACCTTGGCCTCTCTGTGTCTGTGGTACAGACGGGGCGTGGTTGCTCTAGTGTCATCCGATCCCTCCCCTCTATCACCCCTGTTCGACAACCCTGCCCTACCCCAGAGTGTAGGTGCTGCGGCCATTGGCCCCTTCACGCGCACCTCTTGGCCCATCGCCCGTGACTTCATCTGCCCCCAATCAGGTCTCCCGCTCCTCCGGGGTGGATCTCAGGATTGGTTGACGACTCTACGCCTATCCACATTCTCCTCCCCCGACATTCACCGACCGCCCACTGAATTTGAGCGACTATGCTCTCTTCCCAGTCCACCTAGACATGTCCTAGCCACCCTACAGTTGTGGCCAAAATTATTCAACCCCCAATGCTGTAAAGGGGTTTAGGGACTATAGTGTACATTTGGAATTGTATTCAGAATCAAATCCTACAAGGACGTTGTAACTACCCAAATGCAACTAAAATGACATCAATTGTTTATGTAATACAGTAGTAAATGGTTCTTATGTGGTTTCTTCATTGCCACAATTATTCAACCCCTTAAAGACTACCACTCTGAAGAACAGAGGTTCATACAGGTGCTTTCCATCAGGTATTGAAAACACCTGTGGATGTCACCGAGCAGCAATCAAGCATAATAAGCACCAATTAGGCAGCTTTAAAATGACTGTGATACTCAGCTCCTTCTAGACATTTACTGGTGTGGTTACAAACATGGTGAAGGCAAGAGAATGGTCCAGGAAGACAAGAGAAGAGGTGATTTCTCTTCACAGGAAGGGCAATGGCTATAAGAAGATTGCAAAGATGTTAAACATACCAAGAGACACCTTAGGAAGCATCATTCGCAAATTCAAGGCAAAGGGCACTGTTGAAACGCTACCTGGTCGTGGCAGAAAGAAGATGCTGACTTCGACTGCTGTGCGCTACCTGAAGCGTAGAGTGGAGAGAAGTCCCCGTGTGACTGCTGAGGAACTGAGAAAAGATTTGTCAGATGTGGGTACAGAAGTTTCAGCCCAGACAATAAGACGCACACTGCGTAATGAAGGCCTCCGTGCCAGAACTCCCAGGCGTACCCCCTTGCTGTCTCCAAAGAATAAGAAGAGTCGACTGCAGTATGCCAAAAGCCATGTGGACAAACCACAAAAGTTGTGGGATAGTGTTCTGTGGACTGATGAAACAAAATTAGAACTGTTTGGGCCCATGGATCAACGCTATGTTTGGAGGAGGAAGAACAAGGCCTATGATGAAAAGAACACCTTGCCTACTGTGAAGCATGGTGGAGGGTCAATCATGCTTTGGGGCTGTTTTGCTTCTGCAGGTACAGGGAAGCTTCAGCGTGTGCAAGGTACCATGAATTCTCTTCAGTACCAGGAGATATTGGATGGAAACGTGATGCAGTCCGTCACACACCTGAGGCTTGGGAGACGTTGGACCTTTCAACAGGACAATGATCCCAAGCATACCTCCAAGTCCACTAGAGCATGGTTGCAGAGGAAAGGCTGGAACATTTTGGAGTGGCCATCGCAGTCACCAGACTTAAATCCGATTGAGAACCTCTGGTGGGACTTAAAGAAAGCAGTTGCAGTGCGCAAGCCTAAGAATGTGACTGAACTGGAGGCCTTTGCCCATGAAGAATGGGCGAAGATACCCGTAGATCGCTGCAAGACACTTGTGTCAAGCTATGCTTCACGTTTAAAAGCTGTTATAACTGTAAAAGGATGCTGTACTAAGTACTAAGATTGAATGTCACTTGGGGGTTGAATAAAACTGATAATGCTGTGAGCACAGAAAAGACATTTGTGGTTATTTCATTATAACTGTTATGTTATATTTGTCTGACCTACAAGTGCCTCTTTAATGTAAATGTAAGCAAGATGACTGAATGATCAAAAGCAATGTCAAACTGGCCAAAACACTCAATTTCAGTGGGGGTTGAATAATTTTGGCCACAACTGTATATGAATCTCTACACCACGCTCTCCACCCCGAACTCCCACCCTACACCAAGGCGTGGGCCCGAGAACGCGGCAGGAACATATCGGACACAGATTGGTCCAATTCATATCACACCCATAAGTCATCCATTTCCTGTTATTCACAAGAGAAGAACTTTAAGATCCTCGCCCGATGGTACAGGGACCCCCTCTACACAAAATATTCCCCTCCACACCGAACCTGTGCTGGCGCTGTTCTAAAGCGGTTGGCACTCAGCTCCACATCTGATGGGAATGCGACCTAATACAACCTTACTGCTGACAGGTCTTTGCCATATACAATGAGATTTATGGCGAAGCTCTGACCCCCACTCCGGAAATTGCCCTCCTCTCGATACTTCCGGGCTCTTTAGCTTCTCAGAAGAAAAGCTTGCTGCGCTTCTTCCTATCCACGGCCCACCAATTGATACCCCTCTTCTGGAGGTCGTCGACCCCCCCGCCCATCCCCTTGTGGGTCTCGGTGCTAAACGATACCATGTGCATGGAGGAAATATTGGCATTTGACAATGACACTTTCGATAAACACAAGCTGTTGTGGTCGATCTGGCTCCACTTCTCCTCTTCCTCATGCCTGCGAAATCTGTGCGCCCCTGATGGGATTTGATGGGGTCATACTCAACTCCCCCAGGCATACACCCCGATTCGACTATCTGACACGCCCTGAGGGGGCGACATGGGGGACCATTCTGGCGAAATACCAGAGGCAGGCCACCTAACAAGTCTGTTTCAGCCATCCTCCCCACCCAAGATCTTCTCCCCTCCCCCCCTTTTTTTTCCTTTCTTCCTTTCCCCCCTCCCCTCGCCCGCCTCTTCTCTGCGCCTCTTTCACATTCTTGACTCTTTTTGCCCCCCCCCCCCATCTCTTTCCCTCTTGCCCTTCCTATACCTTTCTCCCTGCCTTGCTCTCTCTCAAGTGTTTCCACTATTCTCTACAAGTGTTTCTCATTTAGACGTTAAGGAATTATTGTATCACCCTTGAATATCGCCTGTTGGGGGATGCCCCCTCTAAAACTACGAAGGGATCCATATCTCCCGAATTCATAGACTACGCTAATTCCCATTTGAATGTGCTTTTTCATCCTTATCACTGTTGATGTTCTCATAATTCTTTCTTTCATACTATGTACTGTTTGATTTACTGCAAAACCAAATAAAGACAAATTTGCCTTTAAAACATTCCAGCAGGTGCAGTGTAGATGGAATTCTCACCATCTACAGAACAGACGCAGATAATGTTCTGCAATAAAGTTAGCTAAAAGCACTACAATTATTGAATCTGAGATTGTATCATAAATCTAAATTACACTTTAAGGGTCCCATTGACTAAAATGTACTTAAAATGTTCAATGACTCAAAAAGCTTTGAGTTAGCTATATGATTTTCAAGAATTAGTTCTAAAAGTTACAGGCTGAAAAAGTAAAACGTGTAAAGAAAAGAAGATGTGTGCACAGACATCTTAAGACTCACATTTTACCAGTGTCTGCTTTCCGACACCCATAAACTTCACCAAATCCACCACGTCCAATAATTCGATGAACACTAAAATCATTCATTGTCAACTGTAATTCAGAAGAACAAGTAATCAAATTAGTAAATGGCAACATATGTGAGAATGAAATAATACAACCACAAGCTTATGCAGGCCCATATTTTTATGGAGAACTACTTTTAAATTGCAATATATTAAACATTTTATCATTATTAGAATTGTGACTGCTGTGTAATTCACAACCTTTTTAAATAAAATAGATTTTTAAATCCCTGTAAATTTTTTTCTCCAAATTCATTGAGAGACACAACCAGATTCATTAGGCCTGCGGGAGCCCATTGGCTGCAGAACGATGCTAGTTTCTTTGTACACTTTCAAATGTTTTTATTGTTTTAACTAAGTATTAGAGGCATTATATTCCCTTTGTTATTTGTTGGTCTTACCTTGTAATGATGGAGTCACATGTTGCAGCTGCAATTTGCAATGCAATGGCTGACCGAGTCCCCTATGTCCATGTGTTAATTTACCTAGCTTGTTCCTATTTGCTAAAAGGGACAGGTAGCTTCTTGCTCTGGGTCACATCACAAATGTGGGAGTGCTAATGTGATGAAACAATGAGCACTCTGTTAAAGTGGCTCAAAAGGCTATCCGTTTTTAATCCTAATGCATTCCCTGCATTAAGGAAAAAAAACACCCTACTGTTTCTCCTATCCCCGAACACTTACCCAAGTCCTGTTGGAAATTCAGTGCTGTCCCACCTGCAAGTCTTCTCTCTTCACTTCCTCTTCTAAAAAGGAGACTCAGGCAGCAGGCACTGGCTCTGCTGCTGTCAGTCAATCCTGTGAGGAGGGAGCTGGGGCGTGGCCTGGACACACACAGCCTGGCTTGGGAGTGAGCCTGCACAGATATTCCCATAGCACATGGCTTGCCATCAGTGCAACCGCTGATAGAAGGAGAGGAAAAAGCCAGCCGTGATTCCAGAAGAGGTAAGTGACTGTTCTATGCAACATCGTTGCACAAAGCAGGCAAGTATAAACCCATTTTATTGTATTAAAAAAATAGCCTTTACAACCACTTGAATTGCTCTACCTATTTCAGATTTATTAGTTCTCACCTGCACAAGCTCCAGACAAAAATCCAGTGATTGTGGGAATATGTGGTTTATTCACAGAAAGTGTCAGTTCCTAGACTACAAGCAGATGTCATGCATTAACTTGTGCAGCGCCCTGCTGCTTGCCTCATGTTTAACCGCCTCCTGCCCGCCATATAAGGAAATGACGGGCGCAAGGCGGTTCTCTTGTTCTGGGAGGAGGTCATATGACATCCTTCCACTCTATCCATGCATGCATGCACGCCCCTGGGGGCAAGCAGCGCGGAGATCGGTGGTGCGCTGTGTCCAATCACCAATCAACGGAAAGAGCCGAAAAACGTCAGCTCTGTCATTTGATCAGCCGTGACCAATCACAGCTGGTCGCGTGTAAATAAGGAAATGCCACTTATCGGCATTTCTCTCCTCATGAGCTGTCACGCTGACAGCTCGTGAGGAGAGGAGAGCCGGTAATCAGCATTACTCAGAGGGGCCATGTACACTGATCATCAGGTCACTGATGATCAGTGTGCCCTGATGATCAGTGTAGTCCCATCAATGCCACCTGTCAGTGCGCATCAATGCCACCTGCTAGTGCCCATAAGTGCCACATCAATGCCACATATCAGTGCCTACCAGTGCACATAAATGCCACATATCAGTGCCCATCTGAGCTGCCTTTCAGTGCCACCTATCAATGCCAGTCAGTGCCACCTATCAGTGCTGCCAATCAGTGCCAGTCAGTGCCACCTAACAGTGCCACCTATCAGTGCCATATATAAGTGCTGCCTTTCAGTGCCCAGTGATGCCTGTCAATGCCCATCAGTGCCACCTACCAGTGCCTCATCAGTGCCACCTATCAGTGCAGCCTATCAGTGCCCATCACTGCAGCCTCATTAGTACACATCAGTGAAGGAGAAAAATCATTTATTTACAATACTTTATAACGGAAACTAAGAAAAAACTTTTTTTCTTCATAATTTTCAGTTGTTTTTGGTTTGTTCAGCAAAAAATAAAAAAACAAGAGGTGATTAAATACCACCAAGAGAAAGCTCTATTTGTGTGAAAAGAATTATAAAAAGTTCATATGGGTACAGTGTTGCATGAACGCGCAATTGTCATTCAAAGTGTGACAACGCTGAAAGCTGAAAATTGGCCTGGGCAGGAAGGGGTTATAAGTGCCCTGTAGGCAAGTGGTTAACCAGAAACAAACTTTTGATACTGCAATGTGAAGACTTCTCTACTATAGGTTATGCATACAGAGCAACAAATGACACCATGAAATTACATGATCAATGCACATCTTATGCAGATAGGGGGGTTTATAATGTCTTTAAAACAAAGTAGGAGACCTGTAGTTTAAACCCCATCTCTTGTTAACAAGCTCAGTTAGCAGTAAGAAGTACCAGAAAAACACATAACCGGCTGAACAGAAGCAGAGGGCCAATAGCTTAGCTTTCAAAACCAAAAGAGAAGAATTTGAGTACTTCCATCTATGCTTAAAAAAAAAAAAAAAGCTTCTTTTTTAACCCCCGTAGACTTCCACGGTTCAACCTGTAAATGCACAATACACACTTTTATGAGTGGATTTGCACAGAACAACACTCTCCTCCTCTAGAGCTGCTCACCTGACCTTGCTCAACCCAGGAAACAAATGGTTGAAGCTTAATACACATACAAAAGCACGCATTTAAAGCTAGGAAAAAAAACGTAGCTTATGCTCTGCTCAAGTGTGAATGCAGATTTGGAAAAAAGGTAGAGGCTGAAGATGACAACTTCAAAAATGACAAACAGGAAATCTGTCTTCAGAAAAAAAAAAAAAAAGCAGTAAAGTTTAGGTATACTTTTATTGCTCTAACCACATCCAAGGTATGCAACACAAACTTTTTAGGATAGACTAGAGTAGGACAGACTGAAAGTAAAACAATCTCATTGTTCAAATGAATAGAAGAAATCGCCTAGGTTGCATGAGAGTTTCTGGCGTGGCACAACTTCAAGCCAAAGCTAGATAAGGAACATAGGTTCACAAGATAGAGCCTCTAACTACAACCCCACTTCAAGGTAAAGAGCACTAGCAAGACAAGTGTGTGTGAGGGAGTAAAGCAAGCCATAGATGTTGTGATTTTCTTTCCTGCAACCATAATTTGCATGAGAAAAAAAATATCACTCGACTCTCCCCATCAACACAGTCATTATTGAGGGTGGAATCCCTCCCACGGTGCTACTGTGCTCTGCTAGCAGGAAGCCTTCCCTGCCTGCAGAACACATGATTACTGCTGACAGCTATAGCCACCATCAGTAATCACAAGCAAAAAATCCATCAGGCTGGTTATACTGAAATTGATCAATGGATCAACCAGCCCATAGATGGATCGAATCTCAGCTGGTTCCTGCTGAACCAGCAGAGATTTGATCCATCTTTGGCCAGCTTAAACCAAAGGGATTGCTTGATGTTTTCAAAAGGAGGTTTCTGTATGTTGCCACATGGGGTTCTACTGGGTCCCTTTAAAACAAACATAAAATAAACACACACAGGTCATTAGCCAAGCTTCAAAAAAGAATTACTGAAGCATCAAAAAAAGCATGTTGAAGTCAAAGCAAGTGTAAACAAACTGATAGGCTCCATATCCTTCATGCCTGGGGGGGAAAGTGTTGTCAGCAATGATAGGATTTAGGATGATCTTGTAAGGGCAGATCCATCAAAGCCTTCCTAGGCGCATGATCCAATGAACAACATTTTGAGCCATAGGATCCTGTGCAGTGTACCAAAGATTCGGATCAGCAGGATATCAAAGATCTTGTACAAAGCACCATGATGCAAAGGCATTTAGATCCTTCAACCATCTGATCCAAGATATTGAGGCGGAGGTACCCGTTTCTTCACCGCGTCCTGGAATGGCAGCTTCATGCATTTTGTAATCTGTGAAATCAGCACCAAGGCCAACATCTGATTGAACAAGGATCCAGGAGTGGAATACATAGACTTCTCCAAGGATTATAATTTCCTATCAGCAGGATGTTTAAAAATAAATCTTTTTGTTCTCTCCCCATGGAAGTCGGAGGGGGGGGGGGGGGGTTACCATGGGTGTGGTTACAAACTGCTTAATGAAACTGCAAATGAATAACAGACAATGAAGCATTTTGGCAGAGAAAGAAAAATGTGCTTGTTTGCTTCCATTCGTTTTACATAAAGATGTCAAAAAACAAAACTTGTGACAAGGAAACATATTAGCCAAACTAATGAGCTTGGGCAAGCCAAGGTCAATCTTGCAGTGTGGAGGTCTGACAAAACGGTAGTGTTGGTCTCAACATCCTTGCTTATAGTGAGAAAAAGTGCCATAAAGAGCCAACCTCCAGAGAAAGGTTTTTAGGTGGTATAAAACCTGGGTTAGAATCATCCAAGGAAGCTAGAGTGGAAGAAATTTCCTGGGTGACTTCTTTCCCAGCTGTGCCAGTGCTGAAAGCATGCACTAACAAAATCCTAAACAGCCAAATTGAAAGGTTTGAGGGTCAAAGAGGATGAAGGAACCCCTTAAAGAAAAACTGATCGGGACCCTAAATGAGGATGCAGAGTCAGGCAGGTGTGGCATCAATGAGCAGAAATTGCATTTTGCAATACATGATTGATCACAGCAGAAAGACCTGTACTTTTGGTAGTGTCCAACATTTATAGAAAGACAGTGGACACTCTGCTATAATTATAAGACTAGCAAGGCCAAATCTGCACATTAGCAGTAGAGGTGTACAAAGTGACTAACCCATCAGACCAGCAGTATTCGGGGAGGTGGGCTAGCATCAGGCTTACTGCAGCCCACTTGGTCACTTCCCCAGGGAGTAGCGGTAGTCTTCAGACAGAGGGGTTCAGAGCTCTGCACCTGGGTGGAAGTACTGTGACAAGCAGTCAAAGAACACCAGTCTTATGCAATTCCCAGTGCAAGCACATCTGGCAAGCTACAGCCGTGTTGCAAGCAGGACTGTCAAATATACTATAATTTAGAATTATCAGAGGCCAGAGCACGATTGATAGCTGGAATGGGGGACACTGCAGTGTTCTAGGATACCCAGCCTATTATCCACTCAGCTTTTGGTTAAAGATCATCAGTACAGAAAAGTAAATGAGGAACAAAATGCCTTGAACTGTCATAAAAAAGCCTTGAATTAAGGAGCTGAGCAAGGGATGTCTCTTTACCTTAGACACTAGGAAATATTACGCTCTCCAGGAAGAAGGATTTAAATAAAAACGAAAAGTAGAGATTCAAAACTGTGCCTCCCCGATGATTATATACATACTTCATACAGTTTGTGAGAATTCACAGTGTAAATACCTTTTTAATTCTTCAGAGAGGTCATATGATTACACAGCTCCAAAGTCCCTGTATTAATGAGTGGCTTGACAATGGAGCTGAAATGCATACAGCCATCACTTCACCCATCAGCCTTCCATTGCTCCCACCAGTCATAGCAGCCGCTCATAGATATGAAGGAGCTGGAGCTGTGAGATCATGTGACTGCTTGAAAGACGCTTTAACAAAAAAAATATTTACACAGATGTGTTACAAACAGTATGCAGCATATATGCATGTATATAAAGCAGGCAGTAGGCAACAAGCTAAACTCTGCTCATTTGAACCTTTTCTTTCACTTTAAGCCACTGGTTGGTTAAGCCCCCTAGTTTGTCTTAAATATTCCTAGCGTTCTCCTCCCAGTCTCTTAATAAATCTGACTATATCACCCAATAAAGGATTGAGAAAAGCATTATTTTCATTAAACAGATAACCTATTTATCAAAACAATTCTACAAAAAACTGGTTCGGCACACATAGCAATAATTCTTTTAAATATACTTACGTGGATGTTTAATTCAACATTTTTCCACTGGCAAAACCTTGTAAACCTGTCGCTGTTAAAGAGAAAGACAAAAAAAAGACAATATATCGTTAACACAAGAAGCTGACTGTTTCTTTCCACTTATTTCCAACACAAAAATGACTGAGGACAGTTAGAGGGCACATGGCTACTGAAATTATCTGTGATTGAAATCGCAAGCAATGATTTTATTAACATTCAGGAAATCTCATGGCTGTGAATCATGACCACATAAGAGCTTTGTTTCCTTTGTCTTGTTTTTACTGGAATAAAGTAAAACATTTTAACTTTTAACTTGCAGCTCAACAGCAACAAGTATTAGGTGACACATACAACCTTATTCAACAAAGAACAGAACACAGCTTCAGCAAACCAGGTTATAGAACACATTAAAGTGCTTGTAATGAAAAAGAAAAGTCATACATGAATAAGAGAAGAATGTAGCATCTAGCACTGATGTATTAGAATGTTTAACTTTCTCATTGAAATGTAAATTTAAATTAGCTAAATTTGATTCCAGGCACATCAAAAGAAAAGGTGTAAAAAGTCTTATAATTGGTTTTCTTTAAAGTCAGTCACAGATTAAAAAAACCTGCCGTTGCCTACAGCTGCAGAGCGGACCCTTGCTCTCTGTGTGGAAGCAGTGATCTCTTTGCAGAGATCCAACACACCCATTGCCAAGTTAGAGCTAGAGCTAGTATAGGTCTGACTCAGTAGGGAGTGCGTCAGTTCTCTGCAAGGGGAACACTGATTCCACACAGACAGCAAGGGTCCCACTCTGCAACTGGTGGCAGGAAACAGGCTATTTTATTCAGGTTGTTGCTGTGTTCAACAAAAAAAAAAATAAAAAAATGTAAGACTTTAAAAAAATTTTTGTTTTGATGGAATATATTTATTTGATTTAAACTGAATGTTCAATTGGGACTTCAATAAATAAGGGGATTTATGGCAACTCACGTAAACAAATTGCTTAGTAGTCACTTATGAATGCAACACCTTCTGACTTTTCACATCACAGTGCTATTTCTGATTCTCGACAATTGTTAACATTTTTGTGACCAGAAGTAATTGATGCCTAGATTCCCTTACAAAATTAAATCAGTTGTAAAGGGCATTTCTTAAAATTAATATAATAAACATGTTATACTTACCTGCTCAGTGCAACAGTAATGCACAGAGCAGCCTGGAACCTTCTCTTTTGGGATCCCCCCACTGGTGCTCTTGGCTCCTCCTCTTCTCAGTGTGCCAACATCACAAGCTGCTTAGTATGGTGGCACACTCACAGGCTTGCTTCCGTGCTGGGCTGTGTGTCTATTGAACAACCGCCCCCGCCTTACAGGATTTGATTGACAGCAGCAGAAGCCAATGGCTTCCACTGCTGTCTCTGAGCCTGTGAGGGGAGAGAGAGAGAGAGAGACTAGCACTGCTGCACATGGGCACAACGCTGGATTGAAATAGGACTAGTATTAAGGGAGGTAAGGGAGCGACAACTAGTGGGATATTCTTTTACTATAATGCAGGGAATGCAATAAGGTACAAAATGTCTAGCCTTTAGAACCACTTTAAATAGCACCAGAATGTTTCAGTTACCTTAAAGTGCATTCCTGGTCAAAATAAAAATCAGATATTCATTTGCACATTTTATTTCAATGATTTTAAGCCTACTCCCATTAATCTGAATGTACTTGAAGTTTGTAAACCTACTTTGTAAATATCCCCATAAATTAATTTCCTCCAATTCTATAACATGTATTCACTATACACTATACATTTCAGGAGGCGAAGTCAGAGGAACCACTGCTTGCTGAAAGAAAGGTACCATGGGAAATTTAGTCCTTAGAAGCTGAAAGTAAACTGAAGGCTGCAAAAGCATGCAGAGAGCCCAGAGGTTGCGAAAAGAGATGGCCAGCAGACCGGCAGAACTCATAACATGTAAGGAGATTTTTTTTAAATCAAGCCTTCAGGGGATTGTCAAAAATAACTATTGTTTGTGTTGCTATTACATTGCTGATGTTGTATCATCAAAGTGTATGCTGTTGACCATAGATCACCTTTAATAACTCAATGACAAATTTTGCATATCTAAATAATTTTCATACATAATTTATACACATATAAGGTTTTCGTTTAATACACTGATATACTATAAAAACAAACTGCTTTTATAGTTGAAGCTGACTAGTATTTAAAATGTGTGCGTCTATATATATATATTTATATATATATATATATATATATATATATATATATATATATATATATATATATATACACACACACACACATATACACACACACACACACACACACACACACACACACATACGGTGAGGAACAGAAGTATTTGAACACCCTGCAATTTTGCAAGTTCTCCCACTTAGAAATCATGGAGGGGTCTGAAATTCACATTGTAGGTGCAATCCCACTCTGAGAGACAGAATTAAAAAAAAAAATTCAGGAAATCACATTGTATGATTTTTAAAGAATTTATTTGTCTTGCACTGCTGAACATAAAGTATTTGAACACCTAAGAAACAGCAAGAATTCTGGCTGTCAAAGACCTGTTACTGTGCCTTTAAAAAGTCCACCTCTACTCCACTCATTAATCTAACTTAGTAGCACCTGTCTGAGCTCTTTAAAGACACCTGTCCACCCCACACTCAGTCAGATGCCAACTACTACCATGGGCAAGACCAAAGAGCTGTCAAAAGACACCAGAGACAAAATTGTGGACCTCCACAAGGCTGGAAAAGGCTACGGGGCAATTGCCAAGCAGCTTGGTGAAAATAGATCAACTGTTGGAGCAATTGTTAGAAAATGCATGAGGCTAAAGACGACTGTCAGTCTCCTTCAGACTGGGGCTCCATGCAAGATCTCACCTCGTGGAGTATCACTGATAAGAAAGGTGAGGAATCAGCCCAGAACTACAAGGGAGGAGCTGGTCAATGACATGAAGAGCGATGGTACCACAGTTTCAAAGGTCACTGTCAGTAGAACACTACACCGTCATGGTTTCAAATTATGCATTGCACGGAAGGTTCCCCTGCTCAAGTCATCACATGTCCAGGCCCATCTGAAGTTTGCCAATGACAATCTGGATGATCCAGAGGAGGCATGGGAGAAAGTCATGTGGTCAGATGAGACCAAAGTAGAACTTTTTGGTCTAAACTTCACTCGTCGTGTTTGGTGGAAAAAGAAGGATGAGTTGCATTCCAATAACACCATCCCTACTGTGACATCATGCTTTGGGGGTGCTTTTCTGCGAAGGGGACAGGACGACTGCATTGTATTAAGGAGAAGATGAATGGGGCGATGAATGGAGCCATTTATTGTGAGATTTTGAGCAACAACCTCCTTCCCTCAGTCAGAGCATTGAAGATGGGTCGTAGCTGGGTCTTCCAACATGACAACGACCAAAAGCACACAGCAAGGATAACCAAGGAGTGGCTCCGTAAGAAGCATATCAAGGTTCTGGAGTGGCCTAGCCTGTCTCCAGACCTAAATCCAATAGAACATCTTTGGAGGGAGCTGAAACTCCGTGTTGCTCAGCGACAGCCCCGAAACCTGACAGATCTAGGAGGAGAACTGTGTGGAGAAGTGGGCCAAAATCCCTGTTGCAGTGTGTGCAAACCTGGTCAAGAACTACAGGAAACGTTTGACCTCTGTAATTGCAAACAAAGGCTTCTGTACCAAATATTGACACTGATTTTCTCAGGTGTTCAAACACTTATGTTCAGCAGTGCAAGCCAAATAAATTCTTTAAAAATCATACAATGTGATTTCCTGAATTTTTTTTTAATTCTGTCTCTCAGAGTGGGAATGCACCTACAATGTGAATTTCAGACCCCTCCATGATTTCTAAGTGGGAGAACTTGCAAAATCGCAGGGTGTTCAAATACTTCTGTTCCTCACTGTACATATATATACACACACACACACACACACACACACACACACACATATATATATATATATATATATATATACACACACACACACACACACACACACACATATACACGCACACACACAGTGCTCAGCATAAATATGTACACCCCAACACATTTGTCAGATTACCCTTACTTTCCTTTCAGAATCAACATTTTCTATAGGACACAATACTACAAAATACTCCCACAAATGCAGGCCATTGTTTGCAACCAAGATTTGTTAATTTTCACACACAAAAAAGTATTTGTCCTAACAAATTCATTCAAGACCATGTTGCAAAAATGAATACACCCCAATGAAAATCTGAAGAGCAAAGCTAAATTTTAGACAACAAAATCTTAATTAACAAGAATTCAACTACAATTATTCCTTAAACAAGTGTTCAGCAGACAGTTGATTATAAAAAGGCATTACTTAAAGAAAACTCCTTCCCATTTCATGCTGTCAGCAATGGCACCACATGGAAGAGAAATGTCACAAGGCCTGAGAAATAAAATAATTTCTTTACACAAAAAAGGTGAAGGCTACAAGGTCGGAAAAGCTTTACTTATCAATCAGAATGCTGTAGCAAAAGTGATTCAAAAATTTTAACAAAGATGGAACTGCAACCATCTCAGAGAAGTCCAGGCCGTCCATGGAAGTCAACACCTCGACAGGAGCTTCTTCTGATGAGAAGGGTTGAAGAAAATCACCATGCGAGTTCACTGCATTTAGCTAAAGAAGTAGAAAGTCAAACTGGAGTGATTGTTTCCTGTGACACAATATGGCGTACACTGCAGAGGAATGGCATGCATGGGTGTCCACGAAGGAATCCTCTCCTAAAGCCCATGCACAAAAAAAACCAGCCTAGAACTTGGCAGGGCCCATGCTGAAAAAGAAGACTACTGGGATGCTGTACTCTGGAGTGATGAGACCAAGATAAATGTTTTTGGAACTAATGGCTTCAAAACTGTATGGCACTGCAAAGGTGAGGAGTACAGAGAAAAATGCATGGTGCCTACAGTGAAACGTGGTGGTGGAAGTGTTCTTCTGTGGGGCTGCATGAGTGCTGCTGGTGTCGGGGAGCTGCATTTCATTGATGGGTACATGAATTCACAGATGTACTGTTCTATATTGAAAGAAGATGCTACCATCACTCCGCGCCCTTGGTCATCGTGCACTTTTCCAACATGACAATGATTCAAATCACACATCTAAGGCCATTGTTGCAATTCTGAAGAAGAACAGGGTGAAAGTGATTCAGTAGCCATGTAGGTATCTTGATCTGAACCCTATTGAACGCTCATGGGGAATTCTGAAGAGGCTAGTTGAGCATCACTCTCCATCCAGTATCCAGGCTCTAAAAGAGGACATTCTTGAAGAATGGAAAAAGATAGAGGTTTCAATATGCTGCCAACTTGTTCATGCCATGCCTAGAAGACTTGGGGATGTCCTTACAAATCATGGAGGTCATACAAAATACTGGCTGTAGTAGTGTTTGTGTGGGGTGTATTCAATTTTGCATCAACTAATTTGAGTAAAACTGAAGATTTTGTAATCCAAGTAATATTAGTAACCTTACTTTCATGTAATGAGTTAAACAAATGTTCTCTAAAACTCAGTTTTGTCAAAATTGTGGAAATTGTTCTTGTGTTCATTGAGATATTGATTAATATTGGTGGCTTGCAGTTCTCAACAAAATATGGGGGTGTTGGTGAGTGCTCTCGTAGTTTACCGATCTTAATGCCCTCAGGTAACTGCCTGCCCGAATGAGGAACGGGCAGGCAGGTATGCCGAGAGTCTGAGAATACAATGCTCTGCAGACTCAGAAAAAAAATAAATTCACTTATTTACCTACAAAAAATGTGCATATATTATTTTTTTTTTAAAAGGTGAACTTATCCTTTAAGAATTGGGACAAATTCACATATTTTAAGCAAACACTCCACCACAACCCATTCAAGCTATTTTTGTATTTTTTTGTAATATGCTTAAAGTATTACTAAACCCAGGACCCTGCATTCATTATATCTGGTCTCCCACAGTACACGGAAATGCAATTATTTTATTAAATATAAACTGCTAAATACCTTTTCTCATCAGCAGTTAGAGCAGTCTTGTGACTTCTATCAGTGTCCAGCAGAGCACTGGTTAAAGCTTGTAGAAGGAGTTTTTATTCTCCCCTGATTGTCCTATGAGGCTGCATAACCCCAGACTCTGTCTGGACAGAGGTGATTGACCCTGTGCTGATCACATGCACTCTCCCAAGAAAAATTCTCTAGCAATACACACCAGATTGAGCATGTGCAACTTGCCCCAAGGCTCTGTTCTATCAGCAGATGGATTGGGGACAGTAGAAGAAAGTGGAGGATCAGGGAAGACAGGGTCAAACATCCTTTTTGCACAATGCAGAGGATTAACCCCTTAGGTTCCACAGTGAGAACAACAAGCATGCTTTACAGCATATACAGACTGATTTTACTGTAGTGGGTTTAGTAACACTAACTGTAATGCAGCTATTTGTGATCTTTGGTGCTCACTTCAAAATCCTTTCCAGTCGTGCATCTCTCCCTCACTGGGAACCTTCTGAAATAGGGGCTGTGCAGTACTGTGCAGACCTCCCAGTAGAGATTTTCAAGCTTACCCTTATCCAAGCCAGTTTCTACACATTTCCTGCTTTTCACCTTTGCCTTTTGCCAAATTCTAAACAGATTAGATTTTTTTCTTAGTACTAGGTTATTTTTACAACTGTCCCATGGGCAGTTTCCCTGTCTTCATTGTGGATCTGTTTTCTGGCTGGCCATGTGAAGTCCTCTTTGACCTTCTCCTGATAGTGGGTGGTCCTTGATGATGCAGAGAGCTGCGATGACATGACAACATCAGTGCTGCCCTCTGCATCAATACATATCAGTACAGAGTGCCATCATGCCCCACAATCTCAGTCTGCCTTCAGTTTTTCAGGTACTTGGTCTTACAGGCCAAGTGTCATTCAACCTGTAAAATTGAAGACGTCTTGTGACAGAGAACATTTACTGTAAGAGATCAAAGATCAAGGTGAATATTGCAACCACAGAGGGACATTTAAAATAAATACCTGGTCTTACCCTAACAAAACAGATATGCTTGAAGTCTATGTAAAAGCAAACACACTTAGGGCTGTTGCACACGGACTCGAAAACTGTCATTTTACGACATGCAGACTTTGTTTTGTTTTTGTTTTAAATGATCTAAATTCAGTCCATTGTTTTTGATGGGTCTGTACACACAGGCATGTACACTGGAGCTGCATATAGATCAGTTAAACCATCTACATTGCTGGTCAGTATTCTACCTGCATATATATCACACCAGAAACTGGCTAGAAAAATGTATGTACTGTATGTGTATGCATGCACAAAAGTGTACTATACAGCCCATCCTCACATTTTTACATAGGAACTTTCTACCAGGAATATCTGATATTTATTCTACATCAGTACTATGTGCAATATCCCTTATACAAGTGTAATTACAGAAACTACATATTTTCATATAGTTCCATTACATATATCATTTGTTATTTTTTCTGGTTTCAATATGCTGAAATTTATTTTTTAAACCCCTGCCAATAAATGCCACTTAAAAGTGCCCACAATATGCAACCGCAACCCGCAAAACAAAATGACTGAACAACTCTTCTGTGGGAACGGGTAATCAAACTTTTGTACAGAACGATCTTGCGCCTACCTTTCTATAAATTTCTGAAATATCTTTCCTCGAAGGCTATCACAAATTTCTACGATATATGGCTGCAATGACAAAACAAAGGCATGTGTGAGTAATTTTATACAGCAGTAATATAAGAATACTTAAGCAGAGCAAAACGACAGAGGTAAACTTCAGTGGGAGAAGACAATATGAAATGAATATAAGCAAAGATAATATGTGATTACACATTGCACAGTTAAAAGACTGTCATCAAAAAAACTGTTGATAACTATATGCAGTTAGACCATGCAATGATGGTATCAGTATACAATACATTTTTTTTTTTACTTTGAAATGCCCTTTTTTATGCTTTTTGCAAGTTTATATGTAAAATATGCTGACCAACAAAAGTGACACACAGAGGAAGGGAACAACCATGACAATTCCAAGGGTGCTTACAATGTTTAATTTATCTATTTATCTTTTCGTTATACTACATCATTAAAACATTTCACTGGTTTTAATAATGTGGTCTATAACAACAGAATTGAAAAGAACCAGTGTAAATGTACAATCATTTGTCTTGATCATAATCATCTAGAATGCCTAGGCTTTCTTCTTCGACTTACAGGATTTATGTATATAAAACTACAGCCATCTCTTCAATAGTCTATGTGTTCATATTAGAGAACCAAAACTGCAAGGTCATCTTTTCATAGTGCTTAGTCTGCAGACAGTAGCTTAATTTATTTGTAAAAATGAAATCAGTGTGAAAGGACAAGATGATAAGTGGCACCAGGCACACTGGGCACAAAATACAGCTATCTAAAAAAACAGACAAAATAATTTCACTTTATAGGGCTGTACTGATATCATAGGCAGATACAAAAGTCAGTGGATTGCTGCAATGTAAAAATATCATTACATTTTAAATGAATTTTCCTAGACAAGTTGTAAAAGGCAGAATGTTTATCTTAATGCATTATACAAAAAAAAAAAAAAAAAAAAACTTGTGTTCAGCCAACCCCACCCCTCACAGCCCTTCATAAATACTTACCTAAGCCTGATCTTGATCCAGTGCTGTGCCCGAGAGCACTCTCTACTCGTTACTGTGATTGACTGCTGCTGCCTCCATGTCCGATTCAATGAACACAGAGCCTGGCTCGGGATCGAGCCCACATCAGTGCCCCCATAGCAAGCGGCTTGCTATGGGGCCACTGAGAAGGGGGGGGAGGAATCACGAGCTCTGGCAGGGAACACCAGAAGAGGAAGATCGGGGCTGCTCTGTACAAAACTATTGCACAGAGCAGGTAAATATGACTTTTTTTTTTTTATTTATTTTTTTTATTTTTTTTAAGGGTAAAGCATACGTATGACATGCTTGTTATTTAAAAAAAAATACAAATAACCTTTACAATCACTTTAAATAGATCATGTTATTTTTTTCCTGTATGCCTGGAGGTGGTGTTCATAGCAACAAATTAAATTCCACCTCTTATAAAGACTACACCTCCTTATCCTGTGAATAAGGTTAGAACCACAATTCTGCAGATGCAGAACCATATGTAAACTGCATGCTTTTCCGCGCCTGCAGCAAAAACACTCAGGGGTTCCATTTACTCTTGATGGCACCCCCACGCATTGGAAACCACAGCACATTTTCCAATGCTGGGAAACACAAAACACTATGGGGTTTCCTTGCAGCTGCAATTTTAGAAAAAGGTACAGGAATCCTTTCCTGCATTTTCCCCAAGGTACACACGCCCATTCAAATGAATGGGCGCTATGTCCATATAAACACATCTGCAGGGAAGCCAGAATAGAATGAACCTAGCTTAAGAAATGGTGTGTTAAAAACAAATGAAAATTCTAGCTACTTTAAAAATAAGTAAACATTAAGCAGAGCTCCACCCAAAAAGGGAAGCTACGCTTTTTGCTCCCCCCCTCCACCATTTGACACTTTTTTTTTTAGGGGGGGGGAGCGGGTACCTGGATTTGGCAGGTACCCACTCCCACTTCTGGCTCAGTTTGCCACAATGAGCTGAGCTGGAAGTTTGGTCCCCCTATATGCCCTGCAGTCTTCTTGGACACTTCACAGGTCCCAGAAGACTACGGGACCAATCACAATGTACAGCGTGACTCACACATGCACCTTAGGAAACCAGCTTCACTTACGGTTTCCCTTGCTTGGAATGCCGGCACCGGGAACCTGGAGGCTAGTGAAGAACTAGCCCAGGTAACAATAACACTGGACCCCTGGACAGGTAAGTGCCCTTATATTAAAAGTCAGCAGCTACAGTATTTGTAGCTCCTGACTTATTTTTGGGGGGAGCCTAGAACTCTGCTTTATTAGTTCTTTAACATTTTAATAGGTATTACTTTTAACTTTTAAATATTCTATTTATCCTGTAAAAACCTTTGCAAGCTGATAACTTCCTGTGCTGCACTCATCATTTACATTGTTCCTAGCTATTTCTAAGAACTACCCCCTTCCCCCCCCCATGTCTTAGAGAAGAAAAGAGTGGGAGGTGTTTTACAGTCTTTTCCTAGGGTGACAATGCTATAACACCACCACCATAGATACAGGCAGCATATTCCTAGCACCATCACAAGGTAAAAGCATAAAAACAAAAACAAAAAATAGATAAATTAAACTAACGCAGCCACTGCACCTAAGCACTGGTGAGATGCAATATATTAAAGATACACTTTAAAATAAACCTGTATTCTTTAGAAATAACAAGTTAAAAAGCTGTGCAATGAGTCATGAAAATTGGGCAAATTTTGTTTCATTAAATAGACGCTGCTTCATGATTAATGGCCAAGTGTTATTGCACTACATATAATGTTCTTTATATCTCAACCAGTATTTGTCATCCAGCATGCATTATTAGGGCTATTTTCACACTGATCCACCGCAAAAACGTCTCAAAAACACATAGGCATTTTTATTGCGTTTTTTTAAAGGACACGTGACTTAAAACTGCACCAAAAATGCTTCTCAGAGACGGTTTTCAGGCATTGTCCATCGATTTTAATGGGAAGAGGCATTTTGGGAGCATTTTGTTTTGTTTTTTTTTCTTTTTATTCCCCAAACACACCCCAAAGATGCTGCAAGCAGGAGTTTTTACACCACACCGCAAGCGTAACGCCTCAGTGTGAAAACATACATAGATATACATTCACATACATAGGGAAGCAGTTTTCTTGAGCTTTTTAGGCACTTTTTTAATGCAAAAACACTTGAAAAACTCCTCAGCGTGAAAGTAGCCTTATGTTTCTAGTTGAAAGTATAATCCATTCTTTATCACAAAACATAATCTGTTGGCTGTGACTGATGTCTGCTTTCTGTCTTGGGACCAGCGATGGGGAACCTTTTGGACCCTTTTACATCTAAGCACATGTTGTTATGCGTGTCTATGAATCAATTCCTGCTTTTATTTTCATACACTAATGCTGTGTTGCAATGCAGTTATGTGTTCCTTCCTTAAACAAGTGGAAAAGTAAAAAATGTGTCTTCCCAGAGAGAAACGAACTTGGAGCCTTACCAGATATAGATTATGGAGACATACTAACAATAAGAACATTTCTAGAACAACAAACATCAATTAGGGGCATATTATTCAGCAGTGACTGTGACATCAGACATTTGGTGAATTGAATGGTTGAGGTAATTATAGCCATATTAGTGCACTTGCAACAGGAACAGTCTGTGTTACTTTTTTTTTTATTTGCACGAACATCCAATTTCTCTGGACAAGTTTTTTTGGGTATGCCCCTTCTTCAAGGTCCAAGCAGAATGAATATACAAAGTTGTAGCAGAATGTAAAGTAAGACAATCTCTGAGGAAAAAACACACACACTGTAATTTCCAACCTCAGCGATTGTCTTTATTAACATTCTGCTACACCTTTGTGAATTAGTTCTACTTGGACCTCGAAAAAGCGGGCACACCCCAAAAGCTTGTCCTGAAAAACTGAATGTTAGTGCAAATTAAAAAAAGTATCATGGACAGTACTCAATAGTTCTTGTGGACTGAATGGTTAATCATTCCCTGTGATTTAAAACATATGCGCCAGGAAGATTCACTAATATGTCCCTTAACCCTTTCACTGCCACAGCCGTTTTGCATTTTTTTTTGCACTTGTTTAAAATTTGAAGATTACACAAAACCCCCAAAACATGATAATCATAATTCTGAAATCAGATACCATAGAGAATGAAACAGTGGTCTTTCCAATTTTGTATGTCACATGATATTATTGCACAGGTTTAGGACAGGGGTAGGCAACCTGCGGCTCTCTAACTGTTGTGGAACTACATTTCCCATGAGGCATTGCAACATAACAAAACTGACAGTTACAGCTATAACTTGCAGAGGCATGATGGAACTTTTAGTCCTGCAACAACAGGAGAGCCGCAGGTTGCCTACCCCTGGTCTAGGAAATGCAAAATTTCAGTAAACATCACACTAAAGTGAATTTAATGGAAAACACAATAAATTATCCACATTTTTTGTAAACTATAAAAGACGAGGTTTTGCTGAGTAAATACCCAACATGCCAAACCTTAAATTTGTGTGCGCCTATAAAATTGCGTCAAACTTCAGTACCCTATATTTTCTATAGAATAAAATGTAACAATAGTGAGCGCTCTCCAATAGCAGCTGATGCACTCAGGTAACCACATAAAACCTTAAATATAACATAAATAGTAATAAAGTGCAGCGTTAGAGAAATAAAAAAGATTATAGTCCCAAAAAAGGTTCAATATAAAGCAATATTGTGAATCATGCCAGTGAGCGTATCCTTATCTTGTGATGATCCGTGTAAATGATAAAGTTATGCGCTTACCAGAAGCGCATAGGTAATGCGCATTGATATCTCAAATTGGTGAGGTATGCGTCTGGGACATCCGTCTCCCATAGGGCAGCTCCGCAGTGGTTGGTATCTGCTCCAGAGGTCTCCTTCATGGGTCAGCGGTGTCAAGCCACCTGGTTACAGGAATTGCCCTCTCTGGATGTTGAAGAGATTCCCAGGCTCTACATACTCAAAAGACTCCGTGTCAGGAGCCATAGAAAATGCTCATAGCGTAATATTGCCAAAACGTTTGAATTTATTCAGAAAACAAGTTTCAAAGTAAAATGATGAAAAGGTAAAAACAGGTACACTGACCAATAATGTGGGTGACCACTGGACCTGTATAAGGCTCCGGTGGTTTAAAACACAGCGTGCTGACTCCTAAGGCCTTTCGTGCAAATGCACTTCTTCAGAGGAATGTCAACACTGCTGTGTGTTCATTGCCTGCATTTAAATAAGGCAGGGCGCTTGTATTTTCACGCCGCCACCACTTTCTTGAAGATTCTGTACTGCGCATGCGCATTCCTCTGAAGAAGTGCATTCGCACAAAAGGCCTTAGGAGTCAGCACGCTGTGTTTTAAACCACCGGAGCCTTATACAGGTCCGGTGGTCACCCACATTATTGGTCAGTGTACCTGTTTTTACCTTTTCATCATTTTACTTTGAAACTTGTTTTCTGAATAAATTCAAACTTTTTCGCAATATTACGCTATGAGCATTTTCTATGGCTCCTGACACGGAGTCTTTTGAGTATGCAGAGCCTGGGAAGCTCTTCAACATCCAGAGAGGGCAATTCCTGTAACCAGGTGGCTTGACCCCGCTGACCCATAAAGGAGACCTCTGGAGCAAATACCAACCACTGCGGAGCTGCCCTATGGGAGACGGATGTCCCAGACGCATACCTCACCAATTTGAGATATCAATGCGCATTACCTATGCGCTTCTGGTAAGCGCATATATTTTCTATAGATGACACTTCAAAAGCCCCTAAAGGCCATCAGTTTAGCGTTACGGAGGAGGTCTGGTGCTAGAATTATTGCTCTCACTCCGGCGTGCGTTGCATTATGTAATGTGGATCGCAATTGACAGTTTCACGTCTAGGTGCCCCAATGCGTGCGTTCATGTTTGTACGTGCATATATGTGGGGGGAGGGGTATAATTTTTTTTTGGGGGGGGGATGTTTGTACTTGGGTGTAACCATTTTTTTTTTGCAAAAAAAATTTACAACTTTTTATTTTATTTTCCCCCCATCACATAGGGGACACAAAGTCCCCTATGTGATGATTTTTTGGTGGCAGGTTCTCTTTATTTAGACATGCAGGGTCTAAAAGACCCTGCATTGTCTCTTCTGGGCTTCATTAGATGTTTTGCAATGAGAACCATGGGCTGTGGAAGCATTCAGCGGCAGCAGAGCTGCTGGACCGTTTCCACCTGACAGGCAGGAGTCTGCATGTCAGATTTATACACAATCCAGGTGGCTGCAGCCACTGGAATGTGTAACAAAAAAAAAAAAAAAACCTGTTGTCAGGAAAGGGTTAAACTTTAAACAACCACAGGGGGCATCTCCCTGCTCTCATACAGCTCTGTTCATCACCCCAGTTAACATCTGGAGTGTGTAACTTCACACTTCCAAAAATGATTGGCAACAATCATATACAAAACATCCAGTTTTACTAAATATGCATTTAGCCCTGTTCACAGTAGTGCGACTTGTAATGCGACTTGAGAGTTCAAAGTCACATGACAAGTTGCACCCCATTAGAGGCAATGGAACTGTTCAAATTGGTGCGACTCAAGTCGCAGCAACTTTGAAAAACGTTTCTAAACAAAGTAGCGCAATTTCAAAGCCACACCGGTGTGAACCAGGGCTAAGTGATTTTATAGAAAATATTCCTGGAATTCCTGAGTTCCCATTTTATTTAATTTTAACTTGCAAAAAACCTACTGCTAAGGTTGTACATAACCCATCCACCTGTCAGTTGTTTGTTTTTTTGGCATTTCTGTTTTAGGTGCTTTTGGTGAAACAGGCATTCTAGATCCTATTTAATAGAACTGCTTAGTACTCATCTTCTGGAAGATTAAAATCATATTTATACTAACCCTAAGATAAAAGTAAGTTTGACCCCATGGTCCACCCTTCAAAGTTATTCCAGATTTGTTGTCTCTAAACACTAAAATGACTACTTTACTTTAGTGGACAACTGTCAGGTTTTTAAAGTACACCTTTTTGAAAAAAAAATAAAATAAATAAATGCACATCATTTTGCAGGTAAAAAAAAAGTTTTTGTTTTTTTTTTATAATTAGGGGCCTGTAAAGCCTTGCACCCATAATCAGCAGATCACGGGTGCAATCTCAGGCTCCTGCAGACTGTCAGCGCAGCTGTCTGCCCATATCTCATATGAGCAGGCAGTTATTGAATGATAGGTAGGCTCAAACTACCTAGAGCACTCATCAGTGCCCCACTAGTTCACTGAGAACTACAAGTAGTCAGTCACAATGGCTGACGGTAGTTGTAGTTTGCCCATTCACAGACGTCTGTGAATGAATGATGCAGCAAAGTGGGTGAAGCTCTGCACGGCCATGTTTCTTTTTAAATTGTGACAGTGGGTGTGGGGAGAAAATTCATGGCCCACTTAACAAGAGGGACTTGGGGGGGAGGGGGCTGCTCAGTTAGTAACATATTACACCCAAAATATGGGTGTAACATGTTACTAAAGGTGAAGTTATCCTTTAAGATCTCTCCTTAATGTGGACCTGAACTCAAAAAGTGAAGATTTGCCATCTTAAAAGGAAAAGTTAGAAATGCGGATTATTGCTACACAGTACTTTTGAAAAATTTACATTGTGTCCGGAATTCCTCCTGCAAAATAGTGTGGTTCCTGGTATATGAGTGTGCCAAGACACTGTGCCTACAACCTCATAGTTGTACATCTGTAGTGTGAATGAAAAGACACGCTGCTCACTGTTCTCCTTGCTAGAAGCTTAAACATGAAAAACACTACCTCTGCCAGGATGGTTGGCTCCACACAGATAATTATGAGTCCAGTGCTAGGAGGATGCTGTGGTGAAATTATGGATGATGACGCCAACGCATAAATCAAATCCAAGATATCACCAGCACCCCATGTTAAGATAAACAGAAAGGACAAAAATATGTACACAATGTCAGCTCTCAAGTGTTGCTGAAAAGAAACATGAAACACCAAGATGAAGAGCTCTTCTAACAATAGTACTGGTCAGTGTCTGTAGTCTATAGAGTTCATTAAAAGCCTTGCAGTTCTCTTGCAACTGGGGTAATCTTCAATGACTTTTCTTTGTTCAAACACAAAGGGCATTTTAATGCCACAAACAGAAATCAATGATGTTTCAAGGCCACTAAGAGCCTCTCCCTCAGGTAGCAGTCACATGCAGAGAACGTAGCATGGTAAGTCAGTAATGAGGAACGGATCAGCTGCAGAGAGACCACAGGTAATACTGGAGATTGGCCATTGCCCTCCGCCTGCGTTTTTTTGGATACAGTTTACACAGTTCAGTTACTCTAAATAAAAACACTAGCTAAATTAGTATACACTTATCAGTGATATTATGACCACCCACCTACAATTGAGTAGGTTCCCCTTTTGCTGCCAAAGCAGCCCTGACCCATGAAGGCATGGACTCCACTAGACATCTGAAGGGATGCTGTCGTATCAAGCACCAAGCTGTCAGTAGCAGATCCTCTAAGTCCTGTAAGTTGTGAAGGGGGCCTTCATAGATCAGCCTTGTTTTTCCAGCACATCCCACAGAAGTTTGATTGCATTGAAATCTGGAGAATTTGGAGGCTAGGTCAACACCTCAAAATTGTTGTATTCCTCAAACCATTCTTGAACCATTTTTGCAGTGTGACAGGGCACATTATCATATTGAAGGAGGCAACTGCCATCAGGGAATACCATTTCCATGAAGAGGTGTACTTGATCAGCAATAATCTTTAGGTAGGTGGCACGTGTCAAAGTAACATCTACATGAATGACAGGTCCCAAGGTTTCCTTGGATAAAATTGCCCAAAGCATCACACAGCCTGTGCCGGCTTGCCTTCTTCCCACAGTGCATCCTAGTGAATTCCTTCCCCAGGTAAGTGATGTACACATGATGTAAAAGATAATCGTGATTCATCAGACCAAGCCACATTCTTCCATTGTTCTGTGGTCCAGTTCTTAAACTCACATGCCCATTGTAGATGCTATTGGCCATGGACACGGGTAAGCAAGGGCCTAGCCAGTACAATATGGTCCATGTCAAAGTTGCTCAAAACCTTATACTTGCCCATTTCTTCTGCTTTCAACAACTTCAGGGACAACTTGTTCACTTGCTGCCCAATATATTCAGATGCCATTGTAACAACATAACCAATGTTATTCATTTTATTGGTCCATGGTCATAATGTTAGGGCTGATTGGTGTACATAAGAACTAATGAGTACCATATTATTTATTCTGAAAGGTAAATTAGCAAACTTTAGCCAAATCTGGAATCTTAAGACATATTCTCTAGTTTTGGCTTGACTTGCTGTACTTACTTAAGGTGCCTATGATATCTCTTTCTCAGTGACCTTTCCCTACAAGAATGCAATACTACAGGCTGAAGGTTAGTTCCCTCTATTTAATTAACCCCATCCTTATTCATTTTGGCAGCTGATTTGTCCCATCTTTTTTTTCTTCTTCCTGTTCCTACCTTTCCTATTTCTCTCCTAGCTATGGGTTTATTATTGTGATCTTCAAATGAACACATTTTATGTCAATGTGCCTTTCTAAGGTCAGATAACAAAGTCTTTATTGTTATCTTGATGATATGTCAGAAAAACCTCTGTACCTTATTGATGTTTCAGCTCATTTACGATTATGTCAAATGAGAGCATAATAGCTTTTGAAATACTTTTTATAGGTTAAAAAAAATGTATACAAATTCTGAAGATGTAAATTATACTTAAAAAATGGACAAAGGGCCTGTATTTGCATTTAAAACATGCAAGTAAAAACATGAGAAATGAAAGAGATTAATGTAATTGAGTTGGTCAAGGACTGGCCAGGCTCAATGCAAACATGCAACAAATCAACATTTCTTCAGTATAATTAAAGACCAGTAAGGATACAGATCCTAACAGTGAGTGCACTTTAAAATAGTTGTAAAAAGTACCTTTACTTTCTGCATAAATTAACCACTTCGGAAGGTTTTACCCCCATCAAGCCCAGGTCATTTTTTGCTATTTAGCTCTGCGCCACTTTAACTGGTAATTGTGTGGTTATGCAATGCTGTACCCAAGCAACATTTTTAGCATAGCCAGAAAACAGACCACGGTCTCATGCCTAGTGTGGTCAATTTTTAATAGAAAAGCAGAGGGATTGCAGGAATACAAGGTATTTCACACAAATTAAGCAATACAAAGAGAACAGGATAGTTTTTCATCCAAGTACATGGTACAGCAGACACATATCAGGAATTTCATATTCCTGATATGTGACTGTTGTACCATGTACCCATATGAAAAAGTATCCTGCTCTCTTTGTATTGCTTCCATTGAGTGAAATTCCTGGAGTTCCTGCCATTCCCCCTACTTTCCTATTAAAAATTGACTACACTAGACATGAGAGCACAGTGTGGTCAGAGTTTTGGCAGTGCTAAGAACTCAGCCTACTCTCCTCCAATTATCAGACGTCTGCTGACCCCACCTTCCCACCCCACCCGCACAGCCATTCACTGGGAAGATCAGCGTGATGCTGTTTCTCCTTCGTTAGCTCTTTGAGCAACTTATGCAACTGAGAACTGAAGGTATGTGATCACTTTAAAAAAAAAAAAAAAAAAAAAAGAAGAGGGAATATGTTTTGTTTTATATCTACACGCAAATGTATTGCATATCATTTATATTTTAAACTGAATGGGTTGCTGTTTTACAAGGTGAGGGTTTACATATATTTTAACCAATCAAATCTTCCAGAGCTGCTGGTGCTGACCTACAGAGAGCTCTCTGGTTCATGGATTTTTAGGCAGGTAAAAAAATATAACCATTCTGGATAGCTGTTCATCTCATTATTTGAAAAATTATTAACCCAAAATATTCCTATTACATGTTCAGGCAGGCATTTTATAAAAGAATGGGTATACAAAGTGAACTTCATTCAGGAGATTACCACTAAACAGAACAAAGTGCTAGTTTCTACCTTACCTGGTACTGCTGGCACAACTACAACCTGTGAGACGTAGGGCTGAACAAATAGAGATCTGGGAGGTAATGGGATTTCAACTGAGCATGGTGTGATCATTCTGGGAGGGGTGGTAAGGTGAAGGGCTGCAAAATAGTTGAACTGCAAGCTTGAACTACACCATTGATTCCCACCCATCCATTCCTCACATATCCCCATTTTTTGGATTATTTACAAGTTCTCACAACTTTGCTAATACAATACTTAGTTCCCTATTTTGGGAGCCCAGGAAGCAGAACGGGTTGCTGCTAATTTGATGTTAGAAGAGAACACAAGACATTGTTAGCACATAAATACAAGAAAGGGAGGCTTTCCAGGTTTGTCAAGTTACCATTTATGTTCTTTTTTATTTTAATAACTATATATTCGTATAGCAAAACACATTGTCATATCAAATGACATTTGCATATTGCTGTAGGTGACAATGTTTTTGTGCAATGCTGTAACAAATGCATAGAACTCTAAGATTATTATAAAAAGTTTGGAATAAAAGTAAACATTATATTGTTACTTGTGAATTATATTAGATAGTCTCTTTGAACATCTGTATGCTCATTTATTATTAAATAGCGATTTACAACTGAACACGTAGTGGCATCAGAGCTGTGGATACAGTAACTGTATAATGATAGATGTGTAGATGTTTACATAAAAACAGCTCAGGAAAACCTATAACCTGCACTGTTCTATGGTTACTTTGTACATGTAGTCTTGTCGAATCACACCATAATCAAACTCTCCAGTTACAGTACTAACTTGTATATAGCAACTGCAAAAACATTCGACTGTATGTGCAATAGTAGGTAGGATATATTGATATATGTTGAATTAATACAGTTATATTATACTGTAGGTTTAATAAATATTGAGTTACCAGCAGTTTGAGACAAGCCTGGCCAAATTCTGATAATATGATGATTTACAATATAAACATCAGGAAACTTACCATGATGCGGACACTGAGGGTGTCTAATACCGGAAAGCCTACAATTTTCCATGAAAATCAATTAGATTTTCAGCTACACCTAAAAATGTATGTGGTTTCTGTACCATTTTTGAATACAACCATAGAAGAACCCATGTAGTATGGTCTAATCAGGCACATACCGGAGGTAGCCAGGATTTTGTAACAGAACACTTTTGCCTCTATCTGTGGGCAGATTAGGTATTATAGAAGTGATTCGACAGATTTATCTGTTATAACTACGTCAAGAACCTTCAAGAGGTTGTTACACGCCTAATACAAAATACACATACTTTAGTTATAAGGGCCCTCAGAAGTTCAGGCTCTGAACTGTAGCATCGTATATGTAAGCATTCTGGCAGCGGGAAAGTGATCTGGCAAATAGACGTGAAGCTTTCAGCGGCAATATAAGGAATGTGACACAAGTTTTCAGGAAGGTCACATACAATACAACCTCTCCGTTCACTCTTATTACTTTCCTCTGTACAAAACTGAATTGTGAAAAAGTGTGCACTGAACAGTTAACCAAATATGTTACCAAAGTAAATTGTGGAATCCCAGCAGACACAAATGCTCACTGAAAATAAGGAGCAGTTTCAGTATCAAAAAGAGTGCTGGTTAGTACTTGTCTGCCAACGGTTACTACTTTACATGATGTACTTTGCCTTCATAATTATTATTTAAGCCAAACCAAATCATTTGTCTCTACAATGTTAATCTCAACCACAACATGGCTTTAACCACTGAAACTCCTGAAGATTTTTACCCCCTTCATGACCAGGCCATTTTTGACTAACTGCTAATATATGCGGTCACTGTTCTAATGACATTGGCTGGGAAGGGGTTAACATCTAGAGGCAATCAAGGGGTTAATTGTGTGCCTAACATTGTGTCCCTCTGTACAGATCCCTGTGGTGTTTGTCAAAACAGGGCTCTGGGCTGTGATTCATCACAGCCAATCAGCAGGCCCCAGCCATGAATCATTGGCTGGGATATGCTGAGAAACTCACACTGTGTCAAATCACAGGGATGTAGGTGGGCGGAGGCACGCGCACCCGAAACCCAGAAACAGGCAGTGATGTACAGGTATGTCATTGTGCCTGCAGGAGCCACCCCACCACAGTATATGTACTGTAGCGGGTTGGCAAGCAGGTAAAGGAGACCTATGTAGAGGGAACTATGGGGCTGCCATTGGATTCCATGACTTCAGTACTTTCTTAGTTACTGACCTGGAACATGCAGACACTAAAATCAGACTGCCTTCAAACTTCCTAATTTGAATCCTTGTTCAAGTTTAGTGAATCAAAAACACAATTTATTGGCATGTTGTTAAAATGTACTAAGCAAAGTAAACTTGATAATGATAAACAAAATGCAAATACAAGAAAATCACCAATACCTGGAAGTAAATTCAAATACAGTTGTGTCCAAAATTATTCAACCCCCAATGCTGTAAAGGGGTTTAGGGACTATAGTGTACATTTGGAATTGTATTCAGAATCAAATCCTACAAGGACGTTGTAACTACCCAAATGCAACTAAAATGACATCAATTGTTTATGTAATACAGTAGTAAATGGTTCTTATGTGGTTTCTTCATTGCCACAATTATTCAACCCCTTAAAGACTACCACTCTGAAGAACAGAGGTTCATACAGGTGCTTTCCATCAGGTATTGAAAACACCTGTGGATGTCACCGAGCAGCAATCAAGCATAATAAGCACCAATTAGGCAGCTTTAAAATGACTGTGATACTCAGCTCCTTCTAGACATTTACTGGTGTGGTTACAAACATGGTGAAGGCAAGAGAATGGTCCAGGAAGACAAGAGAAGAGGTGATTTCTCTTCACAGGAAGGGCAATGGCTATAAGAAGATTGCAAAGATGTTAAACATACCAAGAGACACCTTAGGAAGCATCATTCGCAAATTCAAGGCAAAGGGCACTGTTGAAACGCTACCTGGTCGTGGCAGAAAGAAGATGCTGACTTCGACTGCTGTGCGCTACCTGAAGCGTAGAGTGGAGAGAAGTCCCCGTGTGACTGCTGAGGAACTGAGAAAAGATTTGTCAGATGTGGGTACAGAAGTTTCAGCCCAGACAATAAGACGCACACTGCGTAATGAAGGCCTCCGTGCCAGAACTCCCAGGCGTACCCCCTTGCTGTCTCCAAAGAATAAGAAGAGTCGACTGCAGTATGCCAAAAGCCATGTGGACAAACCACAAAAGTTGTGGGATAGTGTTCTGTGGACTGATGAAACAAAATTAGAACTGTTTGGGCCCATGGATCAACGCTATGTTTGGAGGAGGAAGAACAAGGCCTATGATGAAAAGAACACCTTGCCTACTGTGAAGCATGGTGGAGGGTCAATCATGCTTTGGGGCTGTTTTGCTTCTGCAGGTACAGGGAAGCTTCAGCGTGTGCAAGGTACCATGAATTCTCTTCAGTACCAGGAGATATTGGATGGAAACGTGATGCAGTCCGTCACACACCTGAGGCTTGGGAGACGTTGGACCTTTCAACAGGACAATGATCCCAAGCATACCTCCAAGTCCACTAGAGCATGGTTGCAGAGGAAAGGCTGGAACATTTTGGAGTGGCCATCGCAGTCACCAGACTTAAATCCGATTGAGAACCTCTGGTGGGACTTAAAGAAAGCAGTTGCAGTGCGCAAGCCTAAGAATGTGACTGAACTGGAGGCCTTTGCCCATGAAGAATGGGCGAAGATACCCGTAGATCGCTGCAAGACACTTGTGTCAAGCTATGCTTCACGTTTAAAAGCTGTTATAACTGTAAAAGGATGCTGTACTAAGTACTAAGATTGAATGTCACTTGGGGGTTGAATAAAACTGATAATGCTGTGAGCACAGAAAAGACATTTGTGGTTATTTCATTATAACTGTTATGTTATATTTGTCTGACCTACAAGTGCCTCTTTAATGTAAATGTAAGCAAGATGACTGAATGATCAAAAGCAATGTCAAACTGGCCAAAACACTCAATTTCAGTGGGGGTTGAATAATTTTGGACACAACTGTATATATAGAATATATGAGGTAGGAGAGTCTCATGTATAAAATATCTGATAAAAATAACGGAATAGTGTACGCTCTAAACAACCCATATGATGTTCTTTGACATTGCTGTATGAGGCCTTATGTCACATGTAGTAAATCATTTTTTTTACATGTAACATGAAATTTATAACTTCAACTAGAAGAAAGAATTGTGGAGAAATTGTCTACAGTAACCATTAGTGGACATTTTCTATTGAGTACATTTATAATGTTTCTTTTTTATTAAGAATTTACTGAAATCTCAAACAGCATTAATAAATCCAGCAGCTGTTCAATATACAAGTAAAACAATGTGCTTGTGACTTTCCATTTCTTACCTGAAATAGAGTAGGGGGCACTTGTTTCTTTGCGAGGTGGGCCTGAACATGGTCTACAGCTTGCTTTGAAAATGGCTAAGGATTTAAAATTAAACCAAAGTCATTTAATAGAATTCAAGAAACAGGTACTGTATATAAAAAATATAGAAATATATATAACCACATTTGCACTTTTATAAACATCCTATGCTCAAATGTTAAACTATGGTCTTGCTTGGGTGGGCATTGGGTATGAAAGGCTATCTCAAAGAAAATGCTTATTGAGGTTCCCTACAGTGCACGTTACACTACCAATGTCATAGGCATTTAGTCAAAAGTTCACATTAGTTAACCCTGCCTGCAACAAACACAAAACCAAATCACTTAGCTTTTAGCTAAGTGACCAGCACTGGAGAATGACTTCAGCAGAATCTCACCTAGTTTAGAACATTTCTAAGGTATTAAAAATGTTGCAGTGCACCTGTGTTAGTCTTCAAATTAATCCCTGTACCCACTTTGATCCTAGTCCCAGCCTGTACATGACGCCTCATCCTCTGTCATTTTGTTTTTCCGTTCACAGCAATCTTATTTCTGAAGGTCTAAGCTTCTAAATGGCCAGGGTAAGCTGGTAGAAACCATAGACCAAAACTCCCACTCAGGGCAGGAAGCTGCCATTTTCCAACCTCTGTGAGCAGTTCTGGTTATAAGACACAACACACCTTTATAGAAATAAAAAGTGGCATGCCTGCTTAGCAAAAAAGAAACCATATGCTCTATGTAGCAACAAAAATTAAAATGTATGTTGCCCTAAATATTTATGTGTGTTCATTATTATTATACAGTATTTATATAGCGCCAACAGTTCGCTCAGCGCTGTACATTACAATGGGAGACAATACATGAGACAGTACAATAACAATACAATGCGATACACGAGGGGTTCGAGGGCCCTGCTCCTTGGAGCTTACAATCTAGGAGGGAGGGGATAGTGGTACGGGAGGAATAGCTGTGGGGGATGGAGTGGTAGGAAGAGTGGAGGAGATCGGCAATTAGCAGAGGGCGGGGTAGGCTTCCCTGAAGAGGTGGGTTTTCATGGTGCGCCTAAAGGAGAGGAGAGTAGGTGATAGTCTGATGGATTGGGTTAGGGAGTTCCAGAGGATGGGTGAAGCCCTGGAGAAGTCCTGGAGGCGGGCATGGGAGGACGTGACCAGGGAACTAGAGAGAAGGAGGTCTTGTGAGGAGTGGAGAGTGCGTTTTGGGTGGTATTTGTATATCAGGTCGGTGATGTAGTTTGGGGCAGTGTTATGGACAGCTTTGTACGTCAGTGTTGAATTTGATCCATTGTGCAATCGGAAGCCAGTGAGGGGATTGGCAGAGGGGGGTGGCAGAAACTGAGCGGTTGGTAAGGTAGATGAGTCTGGCCGCAGTATTCAGGATCGACTGAAGCAGGGATAGCCTGTGGTGAGGTAGGCCAGTGAGGAGGGACTTGCAGTAGTCAAGTCGTGATATGAGAAGGGAGCGAATGAGTTGCTTAGTAGTTTCCGGGGTTAGGAACGGATGTATTTTGAAGATGTTGCGGAGGTGGAGTCTACATAAGTTTGTCAGCGATTGGACATGGGGCTGGAAGGACAGATTGACCTGACCTGGCCACTACTACGAACAACGACTCACTGTCAGCTGCCCTAGACTCCCTAGCACCCCTAACCACACGTAGCATTAGACCCCGACCGCTTCAACCCTGGCAGAACGACCACACTAAAAACCTCAAAAGACGCAGTCGCGCGCTGGAGTGATTATGGCGTAAAACCAGATCCCCTCGAGTGTTCTCCTTCTACAAATCCGCCTTCCTCACCTACACCTCCTCCCTCCACGCCGCCAAGCAAGCCTACTTCGTAACCCTCATTAACACCCTCTCCACCTGTCCTCACCGGCTCTTCTCCACTTTCAGCTCCCTACTCTCTCCCCCCACCCCCACCCAGTACCTCACTCACTGCCCACGAGATTGCCAATCACTTCCAAAACAAGATTGATGCAATCCGTAAGAACATTGCCAATACTCAATCTACCTCCCCACCTAGCCTCCCTCCCACCATTACTTCATCAACTCTCCCCTCCTCTGACCTCGCAACCACCTTGGCCCCCACCACACCTACCATCCCACACACTATAACCTCCCCAACACTCCGCTCCTTCAGCCCTGCTACCACTGAGGAGGTCACTAAGGTCTTCTCAGAAGCCCGCCTCACCACTTGCCCCCTTGACCCTGTCCCCACACAACTCCTCCGGTCACCCTCCTCCTCCATCCTACGCTCCCTCACCCACATCTTCAATCTCTCCCTCTACTGGCGTATTCCACTCCCCCCTAAAGCACGCGCACATCACCCCCATACTCAAAAAACCCTCCCTGGACCCCACCGACCTGAACAACCTTAGACCCATGTCCCTGCTGCCATTTACATCCAAGCTCCTTGAGCGCTTAGTCTACAATTGCCTAAGCTCCCACCTTACTGACAACAATCTCCCCGATCCACTACAGTCTGGCTTCCTTCCCCTACACTCCACCAAAACCGCCCTACTCAAAATCACCAACGACCTGCTAATCGCCAAAGCTAATGGCCACTACTCAGTCCTCCTACTCCTCGGCCTTCGACACAGTTAACCACCCTCTCCTCCTTCATAAACTACACTCCCTTGGCATCAGAGACTCTGCTCTCTCCTGGCTTTCCTCCTATCTATCCCAACGCTCCTTCAGAGTTACCTATAATGCTACCACCTCCCCCTCACTCCCCCTCTCTGTTGGGGTCCCTCAAGGCTCTGTCCTCGGGCCCCTTCTCTTCTCCATCTTCTGATAGATAGGAAGAGAGCCAGGAGAGAGCGGAGTCTCTGAGGCCAAGAGAGTGAAGTTTTTTGAGGAGGAGGGGGTGGTCAACTGTGTCGCAAGCCACGGAGAGGTCGAGGAGTAGGAGCACTGAATAGTGGCCATTAGCTTTGGCGGTTAGCAGGTCATTGGTGAGTTTGAGTAAGGCAGTTTCGGTGGAGTGTAGGGGATGGAAGACAGACTGTAGGGGATCCAGGAGGTTGTTGTCGTTGAGGTGGGAGGTTAGGCGATTATAGACTAAGCTCTCAAGGAGTTTGGATGTAAATAGCAGCAGGGAGATGGGTCTAAGGTTGTTCAGGTCGGTGGGGTCCGGGGAGGGCTTTTTAAGTATGGGAGTGATGTGTGTGCGTGCTTCAGAGGGGAGGGGAATGCGCCAGTAGAGAGGGAGAGATTAAAGATGTGGGTGAGGGAGCGTAGGATGGAGGAGGAGGGAGATCGTAGGAGTTGTGAGGGGGCAGGGTCGAGGGGGCAGGCAGGCTTCAGAGAACACCTTAGTGACCTCCCCAGTGGTAGCAAGGTCAAAGGAGTGGAGTGTTGAGGGGGCTTCAGGGTGAGGGATGTTAGGTGGGATGGAGGTCTGGACAGTGGTGAGGTCGAGGGAGAGGGGTGTTGGGGGGGTTTCCATGTAAGGGGTGCTAGGTGGGGTGGAAGTCTGAGCAGTGGTGATGTCCCTACGAATTGCGTTGATCTTGTTTTTGAAGTGATTGGCAATCTCGTGGGCGGTGAGTGAGGTACTGGGTGGAGGTGGGGCAGAGAGAGTAGAGAGTTGAAAGTACAGAAGAGGCGGCGAAGACTGGAGGAGAGGGTATTGATGAGGGTCAGAAAGTAGGCTTGCTTGGCAGAGGAAGTGTAGGTGTGAAAGGCAGATTTATATTTATATTATCATGAGGCATGAGTGTTTGCAAGAGGCAAACTGCTTAACAATCTAGCAGATACAACAGCTGACTGTAGCCCACTAGGCCTTCTTAAAGGAACTGCAACAAGTAAACCTGTATCTCCCTACAGCAGATACAAGCCCTGCTGGAAAGGTAGATGGTCCATACAGTGGATACAAAAAGTCTACACACCCCTGTATAATTGCTAGTTTTTGAGATACAAAAAAAAAAAAATCAGACCAAGATAAATCACTTCAGAATTGTTTCCACGTTTATTCTGATCTATAATCTGTACAATTCAATTACAAACAAACAATCTGAAATTGTTGTTTTATGGTAAAAAAAATAAAATAATGTGTTAAATAGTAATCTGCCACCAGTGCAAGTAGCTCTGATTAGGCCCATATAAAGTTTGGCTGTACTAGTAGGATTTTTCTAACATTTGCTCAGTTGCCTCTTACAGCAAAAACCATGGTCCGCAAAGAGCTTGCAAATCATCAAAGGGATCTCATTGTTGGAAGGCATCAATCTGAAGAAGGTTAAGAAAAATGTCCAAGGCATTAAGTATACCAAGGGGCACAGTGAACATGGTCATCAACAAGTGGAGAAAATATGGCACAGCAGTGACATTACCAAGAACTGGACATTCCTCAAAAATTGATTAAAAAAAAATAAAGAGGAAAACGGATCTGGGATTTTGGCAAGAAGCCTACAGCAACATTAAAGGATCTGAAGGAATTTCTGGAAAGTACTGGTCATGGCTGTGGGGTAGTATGGCAAGACAGAAGCCTTTTCCTACTAAGAAAACATCCAGTTCCGGCTACATTTTGTTAAAACCTACATTAAGTCTGCCAAAAGCATGTGGGAAAATGTGTTCTGGTCTGATGAGACCAATATTGAACCTTTTGGCCATAATTCCAAAAAGTATTTTTGATGCAAAATCAATACTAAATTCAAAAAACACCATACCCACAGTGAAGCATGGTGTTGGCAGCATTATGCTCTGAGGCTACCATTCTTTAGCTGGATCTAGGGTTTTAGTCAAGGTGGGGGGACTTATGAACAGTTCCAAATATCAGTCAATTGTGGCACAACACCTTTGGTCCTCTGATAAAAATTAGGAGGAATTTTGCCTTTTACTCTGACAGTGACCCAAAGCATACCTCCAAAACAACAAAAAAATGGCTTCACCAGAAGAAGATCAATGTTTTGGAATAACCCAGACTTAAAGCCAACTGAAATTCTGTGGGGTGACCTGAAGAGGGCTGTGCACAGGAGATGCCCCACAATCTGTCAAATTTGGAACCCTTTTGCAAGGAAGAGTGGGCAAAGATTGCCAAGTCAAGATGTGCCATGCTGATAGACTCCCACCTCAAAAGACTTAAGGCTGCTATAAAAAAAGTGTTTCAACAAAAGTATTAATTTAAGGCCCCTTTCACACTGACGAATGATCGGGTCCACCTGTCAGTTTTTCAGGTGGGCCAGATCGGACCATCCATAGCTCTCTATGGAAAGGCAGGTGTCAGCGGTCATGTGCCCACTAACGCCTGCCAGCATCCGATCCTATACGCTAAATCCTGTACAGCAGATTGGAAGACAGTCAGGTGGAAATGGAGATCCCCCACTGAGCAAGGGGATCCGCTGATAGGTCCACCCCATCTGAAAGGGGCCTAACGGTATTTGTGCAACCTCCCCCTTTTTTTTTTAATTGCATTAAAAAGTGGAAAATTCAGAAGCGATTTATCTTGTTCTGATTTTTTTTCTATCTAGAAAACCTGGCATTTTGACAGGGGTATGTAGTCTGTCTCTCTCTCTCAACAACGTGACAACTCTAGACAGACTAGTCACATGACACTCTCAGACATGACCAATTACTACTCCTCCCGCTCTCACCGTTGACAACAAAAATATAAAAGTGCAAAAACGTTTTAAAGGACCCTTGTGTATTTGTGTATTTAGCTGTTTGCTTGGAATTCAGCGTTAAGTAAGGGACAAACAGATGCAGACAGAAATGAGACAAACAGAGGCAGGCATAGACAGACAGATGGTAGATAGATGCTAATACTTACATGTGAACAGGATAGTAGCTCTTTCATAATGTATGTGTCATAAATCTGTCGACTTCTACAAAGGCGGTCCTCCTCTGAATCCAATTTCTCATACTCTTTTATCTGAAAAAGGTAGAGGTAAAAAATGCAGCACATCAACTGTATAATCTTCATTATTCAGGACTACAAAGTATCTTACTTGGCAAAGGCCTCACAGACATAAGCTTCAATGTCAGAGTACATCTATCGCTGGTGTTAATTTTGGAATGTTTTCCTTCCAGCCTTCTAGAACTCTTTCCAGCAGAAGGGGGCAGCAATGCCTTAGCTGGTATACAGGAATAGATGCGGCCTACCCATTGCATTGCAACTTTTTTGAAGGGGCTTGTCTGCATTGACCTCAGCTCATTGCTTCCAACCTGCACTTAAAAGGCCTTCTAAAGGCCATGGCAATGAGTCCAAGTGCTGCACATTTTCAGCCAATACATGTTTCGAGATCATATTGCAATGTTTACTTTAAATTATTTTTTTTTAATTCACATTTTCACAAGCTTGCCCACAAGCATTTTTCTTATTGTATTAAAAATAGAGATATGTAGATTGGTTAGTGAATTATGTGGCTCAGTGTAATCACTCTCTTAACAGATGTATGTTGACATTATTAGCTACAAACCGAGAGCTCTGTTTTTGATGAGTCAACCATGTCATAGTCTTGCATTATCATAAGCAGTAAAGCAGAACCGCTGTGCAGCAAGGCAGAGTAGAAAGAAGAGCCTGCATATATAATGAGAAAACATGGCAGACTCTGTGCACATGTAATTACAAATTATATATAAACCATGAACATGTATTGCATCAAGCTGATCTTTTTAAAACATTTTTTAAAAAGTCCACTGTTTAACAAATAAAATTCAGTATCTAAATATAAATAGGCAACAAACATTATGTTGCATTAAAAGATATAGACTGCCATTATGAATAAAGTACAGTCACCTAAATGCGCATGCATTGCAGAATGCTTTGGAAGCCTTGTAAAAAAATAAATGGTGACTTCAATTTATGAAGTCGCATTTGGGCCCATCCCCTCATCTCCGGTTGCTTCATTACTGGTCATTGAGGTCACCCATCTCAGTTATGTAACACTAGTGAGTGGTGAGATGTAAATATTTTACTGCAAAAGCTTTTTAAATAGATTTAATGAAGAATGACACTTAAATCATGGTAAAATGATATAACCAATATAAATAATGTAATTATATAAAAATCAGAATGCTCAAACAGTGGTATCATGGAAAACCCCATTGACGTCCAACTTATATCTGCTTATTGATGTTTATTTTACAAAGTCTAAAGGACTCTCATTAACTTTTTAAATATAGGTTATTAAATATGACGCCTGCTAGCTGTCTATACATGGGTAAACTGGGCCAGTGTTCCTCGTAGCAACGTCCCAAGGTACAACACATCTTGCCATCCACAACAGCAGCCATATTGAAACCATATGGGCAGATGATGCCTCTAGTTGACTTCCGTAGCATGCTGGAGACAACAAATGTGCATTTGTGAGAACACACCCACTATGTGAACCTCACCAAATATTTTGTACCAAATCATTTAACATTTTTCAAGTTGATGTTTTATCAGCCATCAAAGTGAAAAAATAGACTATAAATAAGCTGCATATTGTCAGAGGTCAACAATTCTCTTTCTTAGTTGGTAATGAGCCCATTTATGGACATCTACTCAGCAACCCTAAGTAAATAGGTTGTCAAGTAGGCCAAGCTAAGTAGTGAGAATTCCATCAAGTCCTGAAACATCTAATGAATGAAGGAACACTGAAAACTATATTTTGCTATCCAATTATGGTAAATTATAGTGAATGAAGATGAAAGCCATGTGCCTTTACAGTCACAGAGGTAAGTACCTCAGAAATAATGCAGCTACTGTAATCGATGCGATAGATTATGGCCTAGAAGCCTGGGAAAATTCCAGTCCTCAGATCTCTCTTAATTCTGACGCTGATGCTTTCACAGATCTAGTGCCAATTATAGCAATCACATTCAGCTCAATACCATTTCCTAATCTCACAGCCCTGCTTTTCAAACTCTGAATACTCCATGTAGCACAAACTGACAATGGATCCCTGACATGCAGTTTGTAAACTTACAGCCTCAAGCACCATCCTCCAATGAATCAGTCAAGCCAACAAAACGTTATAGTATATATAGTTTGATGATATTAAAAGAAACATGTACATGAAAAATAATGCATAGGCTACAATTGCTGACCTGTTTCTATCTGACCCAGAACAAATATGTAGAAAGTTAAGATAGCCTAAAGTCTGAACTCATGGTTTACCTATATGTTTAAGTCCGTAGTTCTGAAGGTGTTGAAGCCATCAGATCAGCATGATAGCATTGTGCATTGTGTAAAAAGGCTGTTTGATCCTGATTTCTTTGGTCCTCCCCTTATTTCAGTGTCCCCCTCTTATCTGCTGATAAGACATACGGTGTGGAGACACTCTGGCCATGCTCAGTTTAGTGTGTATTGCTAGAGAGGTTTTTTTTCTTCTTGAAAGAGTGCATGTGATCAGCACAGAGCCGATCAGCACTGTCCAGACAGAGGTCAGGGGTTCTGCATCCTCCTAGAGCAGAAAGAAAACTCCTCCTACAAGCTTTAACATGTGCTTTGCTGAACACTGATAGAAGTCAAAAGACTGCTCTAACTACTGATGAGAAAAAGTATTTAGTAGTTTATATTTACTAAAATAATTGCATTTCCATGTTGTATGTACTGTGGGAAACCAGATATAGTGAATGCAGGGTCCTGGGTTTAGTAACACCAAGTATCTTTTCCAGCCAAGCTCATATTGGGATTTCCTTGATGACCACTAGGGATGAGTTCAGGTGCATTTGGATTCTAGTCCAAACACACCTGAACTATTCTGCCAGTAAGCAGTCACTGCACACTGCCAATCAAACGATCAAGGCATTCCCTGCCCTGAAGCATGTATACAAAGGATGTGTATGTGCGGGGAATGCCTCAGCCGCTTATGACTGGCAGTGTACAGAGACAGCATTCTGGCGAGATAGCTCAGGTGGGTTTGGATTAGGATCTGAACACGCCTGAGCTCATGCCTGATGACCAATGAGTTAACCTACACCTGAAAGTTTCATGAACACCTACATCTGTTCATCCATCCGTCTGCACAAGGAAAGCCTCTTGTGCCTCTATCCTCTGTAACTCGGCAACCAAAAGGAGATTACATGGCACGTCTGTGACAGTATTTACAAGATCCATTCAAACATCCTATTGAACAACATTCAAGAAGAAGTCTTTTTTTTTTTGTCTTCTTGTTGGTTCTACATTGATGGTCATAGAGTAACCTTTACTGCTTAAACCTGATGACATCGGTTATTAGGTTTATCCTTCTGCTGCGGTGGAGCCGGGTCTATTGCAACTGCATAGCCAGGTTTGACAAGGTATGGTCCAAATGGCTTCAGGATGACTCTACAGCTTGAATGTTGGATACTTCTAATTGAGGCCCCTTTCACATTCTGGTGTTTTGAATCACGGGCATATTTGCCGCGATCCTGATGCAATTTTAAAATTCCATGCTAAATTAACAAATCATCCAAATACGCAGGTCGGTTCTGACGCGACTGTCACAAGATAAATCGTGCTGCAACCGTATCAAACTGCATTGCGCAAAGTCTGTCGCCCAAAAGAAGCTCCTGAACTTCTTTTGGGTGACACACTTTGCGTGATGCAGTTCGCTGCAAGTGCAGAACGATTTATCACGCAACAATTGCAGCAGAACCACACAACAGCATTTTTTGGTGTCATTAAAAGGAATGTTACCTGAACATGCTGTTGTGCGATTTGTTATTTTAGCGAAGCGTTTTGAAATTGCAGGCAGAATTGTGATGATTCTGCCCCCGAATAAAAATGCTATAATGTAAATGGAGCCTAAGTGGTGCCATTTCATGTGTCATGCTGTTTAGAATATCGGAGGGGAGTTTTTTCAAGGCCTCCTTAGGGACAATATCTCATCTTTCCTGATTCCTTAAAGTGTTACTAAACCCAGGACGCTGCATTCACTATATCTGCTTTCCCACAATACAAAGAACATGGAAGTCTACCTCCCCACCTAGCCTCCCACTATAACCCCATCTACTCTCCCCTCTGACCTCGCAATCACCCTGCCCCCCACCACACCTAACATCCTGCACACTATAACCTCCTCAACACTCCGCTCCTTCAGCCCTGCTACCACTGAGGAGGTCACTAAACCCGCCTCACCACTTGCCCCCTTGACCCTGTCCCCGCACAACTCCTCCGGTCACCCTCCTCCTCCATCCTACGCTTCTTCACCCACATCTTCAATCTCTCCCTCTCAACTGGCGCATTCCCCTCCCCCCTAAAGCACGCCCACATCACCCCCATACTCAAGAAACCCTCCCTGGACCCCACCAACCTGAACAACCTTAGACCCATCTCCCTGCTGCCATTCACATCCACCTCCCCCTCTCTCTCCCTCTCTGTTGGGGTCCCCCAAGGCTCTGTCCTCAGGCCCCTTCTCTTCTCCATCTACACCTCCTCCCTCGGCAAACTGATACACTCCCACGGCTTCAACTATCACCTCTACGCCGATGACACGCAAATTTACCTCTCCACCCCCCACCTCACCCCTTCAGTCTCTGCCCGTATCACCCACCTACTGAACGACATATCAGACTGGATGTCGCTCCATTTCCTCAAATTGAACCTTTCCAAAACCGAGCTCCTAATTTTCCTCCCAGCCTGCACCACCCCCCATCCTCTCCATCACGACCAACGCCACCATCAGTCCCACCCCGCAAGCCAAAGTCCTAGGTGTCACTCTAGACTCAAACCTGTCCTTCTAACCCCATGTCCAATTGCTGGCAAACTCATGCAGGCTCCACCTCCGCAACATCTCCAAGATACGTACGTTCCTAACCCCAGACACTACTAAACAACTCGTTCACTCTCTTATTATCTCACGCCTGGACTACTGCAACTCCCTTCTCACCGGCCTACCCCAACACAGGCTATCCCTGCTTCAGTCTATCCTGAACTCAGCGGCCAGACTCACCCACCTTACCAACCGCTCCCATTCTGCCACCCCCCTGTCATTCCCTCCACTGGCTTCCGATTGCCCAACGTATAAAATTCAAACTACTAACATTGACATACAAAGCCATTCATAACACTGCCCCAAACTACCTCACCGACCTGATACCCAAATACCACCCAACTCGTACTCTTAGCTCCTCACAAGACCTCCTACTTTCTAGCTCCCTGGTCTCCTCCTCCCACTCCCGACTGCAGGACTTCTCCAGGACTTCCCCCATCCTCTGGAACTCACTACCCCAATCCATCAGACTGTCACCTACCCTCCTCACCTTTAGGCGCACCCTGAAAACCCATCTCTTCAGGGAAGCCTACCCCACCCTCACCTAACAGCCGATCTCCTCCACTCCTCCTACTACTCCATCCCCCACAGCCACTTCCTCCTGTACCACTATCCCCTCCCTCCTAGATTGTAAGCTCGAAAGAGCAGGGCGCTTGAACCCCTCGTGAGAACCAATCATGATATTGAATACAAGCTGAACACAAGCAGTTTCTTTTACACTAATTATGGGACTGGTTTATGATGTGTCTAAAATATGCACGTTTATGACCATGCGCGCTTCATCTGTTTTTTAATTTTATTTAGATTATGTAACATCTGGCAGCACTGATGTGGATTCAGCCATTCGCAGATTTCTAAATTTCCTAAATTAATGCAAGTTCATTACGAAGGAAGAAGACATGTGCATTTTAATTACCTCTAATGGACAAGCAGAAGATTATAGTCAATATCATACCTGACACAAAGCTTTGCAGGATTTATTAATACCAAGCAACATTATAATCCGCTAGACACAAATTAACTTACTAATAATTTTCTCTTATGTATATGGAAGTGCAAAAGAGCTCTAGTTTAATAAAGTACAGTAGATAAGTCAGATTATTACATTTCCAATAGCCAAGAGAAATGCATGCCTAGATAGTTCATGATCCAGATACAAGGGTCACGTATTGATTGAAATAGGTACTAGAAAGACTGCTACTCTAGTATTCACAGAAAATGCGTATGTTAAATAGAAATAACAGTTTAGTTTATCCTTGTCAGAAGAATATTAAAAAACTGCAATTCACCATTTATAAATAACCTACAATGGAAACGAAGTCAAACGTAACTTCAGGATAGTCACCTCACATTCAAAATGTCTAGTAAACTGGAGGAAAAGCCTGCATATTATAATGTTATTTCACATAAAACTGTTTTGGCATGTTCAGAGTGGAAAGCCAGTATACCATGTTATACACAATAATTACCCTACAGGGACGAACTACCAGACATACTGCATAAGCCTAACTCTCAATCATAGTGCACATTACACACAATAGGGAACAATTATTTACGGTAGCATGGTTTTTGCACACACATTTTGATATAGACATGTTGTAGAATACAAATTACACACGTACACACACAGGTGTGGTATGTGTGTGTATGTGGGAAACACACTGGTGTTTCTTTGCAGAAGGGACTGGAGCACTTGTCAGGATAGAAGGAAAAATGGATAGGGCAAAATACCATCATTGGAGGAAAATCTGCTGCCCTCTTCCAGAAAATTGTCAATGGGAAGAAAGTTTCTTTTCCAACATGACAATGACTTTAAGCACACAGCAAAAATGACCACACAGTGGTTGATGGTGACAAAGGTGAATGTCCTTCCATGGCCTAGTTAGAGCCCAGACTTAAAGCGGTTGTAAACCGCAAAAAAAAACCCAAAAATCTAAAAAAAAACAAAAAACTTCTCCCTGAAAAGATAAGAGTACAATGTGCTTGAATGCATCGCATGCTACAGATTGCATTGGTTGTGTGGACTGCATGGGTTGTTACCGACATGTCGTGAAAATTTCATGTCAATAGCACCTTTAGAAATATATTTACCTAGAAAAATGGTGACATGTTATTTATTACAGGTACTTCTATAGCGCAGTCAATTTACACAGCGTTTTACATATATATTGTACATTCACATCAGTCCCTAACCCTCAAGGGGTGTACAATCTAGAGTCCCTAACTTACATTCATACATACACATACTAGGGCCAATTTAGACAGGATCCAATTAAGGTACCAGCATGTCTTTGGAGTGTGGGAGGAAACCGGGGTACCCGGAGGAAACCCACGCAGGCACAGGGAGAACATGCAAACTCCAAGCAGGTGGTGCCGTGGTTGGGATTCGAACCAACAACCCTAACACTGCCAGGTGTGTGTGTATGTATGTATGTATGTATGTATGTATATATATATATATATATATATATATATATATATATATATATACATATACATACACACACACACACACACAGTATATTTATGCAACTATGGGTAGTTGGGTAAATGGGAGGCATCTCAACAATTAAAATGTATTAACGGACTAAAATAATATTATATCAAAACATAACATACAAAGCATAGAGAGGCAAAAGAGGTGTATAAACCCTTTGGACTTGCCTGAATGAATGAGTCATAAAATTTTACATGATCTTTCCCAAGTTCCATGGCCAACAGACCAACACAGTTTGCTTAAGCTGGCCGTAGATGTATTGAAATGTATTTGGTTGAGCAGAGACTAGCTGAATTTTGATCTTTGGCTGTTCCCATTCAAGAAGTTGTTCTAATGATTGACCAGGGCTTTTTTTCTCAGAGGAAAGGTGGTGGAACTCCCCCACCCAAACCTGGCCACGCCCCCATCAAACCCTAGGACCACCCCTTTAGAGAACAGGAATGCAAGTAAAATTTGGGAGGGGCTTCCGATGACATCATTTCCCGTACATACCATATAAGGGAAATGATGTCATCGGACCCCCGGCTGCCTCTTGCATGATCTGCATGAAACACATGCATAGATATAAAATGACTAATGTACTGACACCAGAAACACATGCATAGATATAAAATGAATACCGTACTGACACCAGAAACACACGCATAGATATAAAATCAGTACCGTACTGACACCAGAAACACATGCATAGATATAAAATGACTAATGTACTGACACCAGAAACACATGCATAGATATAAAATCAGTACCGTACTGACACCAGAAACACACGCATAGATATAAAATCAGTACCGTACTGACACCAGAAACACATGCATAGATATAAAATCAGTACCGTACTGACACCAGAAACACACGCATAGATATAAAATCAGTACCGTACTGACACCAGGAACACATGCATAGATATAAAATCATGGCAGGCCGTTTGTAAACGTCCAGCATAGATATAAAATCAGTCTAGCATGCATGTGTACCCTGTCTGGTAGATGTGCCTGCTCCTACAGGCTCCCCTAGGGTTGCCACCTTTTCCTCCAAAAAATACCGTCCATCACTGAATTTATCTTTCCTGTTCCTCATGCACAGGAGGGGCGCTCTCGATCGGCGCCGCTGAGCGCTGAGCAATTGCGTTCTGAAATAGTTTAGGTGGGCTCAGGTGGGTGAGGATAGTTTAGGTGGGCTCAGATAGTTTAGGTGGGCACAGGTGGTTGGGATAGTTTAGGTGGGCACAGGCTGGGGAGAGAGTAAAAATTTAGAGCAATACATGATACTGCAGTCAGTGACAGGGAGCCGAGCGCAGCTTACCTACTCCAAGCTGTACGGCCCCTGCGTCCACGCTGTCACTGCCGTTGATGTCGCCGCACCGCCCCCGATGTTTACACGCCGGCGGGGGGGGGCGGTGAAGCGTGCATAGTGTCCTCGCCCATCGTCCGCGCCCCCGATGTTTACACGCTGGCGGTAGAGGGGGGGGGGGTGAAGCGTGCATGTCCCCGCTCACCGGCTGTGAGCAGCGGCAGTGACAGGTGCCGGGCACGCGCAAGCATGACATAAACAAGCCGCGTCCGGCACCTGTCACTTTCGCTGCTCTGCATAGCTTGTCAGCTCTGCAGAGGCAGTCGGTGAGCGGGGACAAGAAGAAAAAGGTGGCGGAACGCAGTACCGCCGCGTTCCGGCAGAAAGAAAGCCCTGTGATTGACTATTCTCGAATAGGATTGGTAGTAAATTTTCACTCTATCAGTGCATGCAGCCAATTATCTTCAGTAATGATCAGTGTGTTTAGACAGTGGAGGAGTCCCTGCTGTCAGAATACAATAGTGTAGCAGGGAAGACCTCCCCACCCTCCTGGTTTAGACTGATAAAAAAAAGGCTACAATTGTTTGTGTGTTATTTGTTCTGAATACATGGTTTAAACCAGGGGTTTCAAACTCAATTCCATTGCTGGCCGCATCACCATTCTGCTTGCCCTCAAAGGGTTGTTTGTATCTGTAAAACTATATAAATGTATCTACTCTTTATCATATTAAATGATTGCCTCTGTATTCGAAAATGACTAGTCTTGTGATAAGTTAAGACTTAAGATGTGAGGGGCAGGTGCAGACCGGCATGGAGCCCACTCACACCCCTGCAGCAGATGGTGCAAGTCTGAAAAGGAAGGTTACACACTGCTGGTATCATCCACAAGAAACTCTATTGCCAACTGCTCAGACAGAATATGTTTCTGTCCTAGCTCTCTCCAATAAAGTTTCTTCTGGATAACAGCAGTGTGCAACCCTCCTTTTCAACTGGCATAGAACTGCTTTATTCTCATAATGATTATAAATATAAGCAGGTGTCCAGAGCACCTCACCCCCTCCTTACATCAGATGTCAAGATTCCCCCCTCCATCAGAAGTCACACCCACCCTACCTTACATCGAGGTTTAACACTTCGAAAAGTGAATCTACCACAAGAGAACTATAGGGGCTGCCATTATAGACCTTCTTATGGAAATGCCAGATGCCTGACTGCATCTGACTTCAGTATGTCTTGGGCAACTCACAGATTAGTCAGATTTGTTTCATTCAACCACTGGGTTGAATGAAAAAAAAAAAAAAGACCCGATTCCTTCATTCACATACAAAATGTGGATGGGGGAATTCTCCCCGCTGAGACTTTTCCACTGCCAAAATACATTGATCAGTGCTTCCAGCTATAGCCAGCATCAAGCAGGGAAAATCCAACAGGGCTATCATACATGCCCATACACGGATTGAAATTCCTTGCTGAACTGGATGAATTTCAATCCATGTATTCCCGAATTTAGTCACAAACCCAGAAAAAGCATACAATTTATCTCTATATTTGTTCCAGGTCAGCAACATAGACCATACTGACGCCAAGGCATCAAAATGACAGGCAAGGAACTAACCTTTTCAAAAGGGGAGTTCAGAAATGGCAGCCTCCTTTAGTCTACCATGAGAACATCCCTTAAAAAAAAAGTTTTACAATAAACTTTAAAGTAGTACTAAACCCAAAAGCAAACATTTATTATATTGCAGCTTACCAATTCTTTGATGTGATGGCGGCATAAAATTTTCTTGTTCAGGCGTTCTCTCTCTTTCCTAATCTGCTGATCCAGCCAGTAAGTCTTTTTCAAAACTACAAGCTCTCCAGCAGAATGTATCAGTTTATATGGATGAGACAATCCGTTTAACACTGGTAGGGGTAGTTAAAATGATTAGCTTTTATTTATTCATGCAAGACCTGATCCCAAAAAGGAAAAAAAACAGTTTACTGTAACTGATTGTAAAGTGTGAGCTGGAGTTTGGCTTCAGTTAGTGTATTTAAATCAGCTAATACATTTAACATTTCCCTCCCCCTCAAACTGACCATGCAACTGTGTGATGTGCCCCCTGTGCTCCTTCATCCAGAGTGGTGTCTTACAAATATAGGAGGTATAATACTGGCCAGATCATCAGGTGAAAACAGAGGGGAAAATACAAATAAAAGAAAACGGATGCAGTCACCACATCTAATGATTAATATGCTGCAATATATTACATTTTTTGCATGGGGTTTAAGGTCACTTTAAGGGAAATCAGTATTAAATGATAGCATTATTTTTCAAAAATCATCCATTCACAATTTAACTTAATGGCCCTGTAATCTATTTTTCTTAAAATTGTTTCTTACTGTGCTCTTCTGCTTCCTTGTAATGTTGTCCGTGAGCTCCTGAACCTCTCTTTTTTTCCCCCTCACTTCCATTTGTTTGGAAGGAGCAATGCTTGAGGTCATATGCACTGCACTATGCACACTGCAAATCCCATAGTCCTCAGACCACCTTTGGAGTGAGCAAGAAAGTGTGGTTGGTTCTTACATACAGTGGGACCATAGAGAGTGACTGTAGCCACCATCTAAAAGGAAGTCCAATCCAAAAAAAAAAAAAAAAGGAATCTGGAGATTTGGAGGAAACAGAGCAATAGAAGGTACTGTTTGAGTTAAAAATACATATTTGAATAAAATTTTTTTAACCAAAATTTAGTGTCACTATAATTGTACATATTCATACTTTGCCTTGGGATGACAGAACATCTGCCGTTTATTATGGATCAACACCCTTCACAGGGTTAGGGGCAGTACAGTGGCTAAATGGTTAGCACTTCCACCTGGCAGCACTAGGGTCGTTGGTTCGATTCCCAGCCACGGCACCAGCTGCCTGGAGTTTGCATGTTCTCCCTGTGCCTGCGTGGGTTTCCTCCGGGTACTCCGGTTTCCTCCCACACTCCAAAGACATGCTGGTAGGTTTATTGGATCCTGTCTAAATTGGCCCTAGTATGTGTATGTATGAATGTGAGTTAGGGACCTTAGATTGTACACCCCTTGAGGGTTAGGGACTGATATGAATGTACAATATATATATATATGTGTAAAGCGCTATGTAAATTGACGGCGCTATAGAAGTCCCTGAAATAAATAAAATAAATAAATAATATGGTGGATTGAAAAAATTGTGGCAGCTCTTAATGACCTTGACAATTCTCTTGGTCTTGTTGTGCCTCAAGCATTACATAATTATATAATTAACTATGAACCAAGTAAGGGTACACGTATGGATTTAAAGGACAAGTAAAGCCGAAGCTTGCTTGGCTGTACTTCTCTCCTTGTGGATCACAGGAGTGCAGTTCGTTCCACACTCTTGTGACCCGTTTTCAGCCGGCAGTGGGCTAAAGTCTGCTGTCGGCTGACGTCACAGAGCCAGTCCAGGCCGGGGAAAGAGCACGACAATACTTTTGGGATCCACCTAGGAGCCTGCACTGACACCTGGCTCAGCCTCTCAGTGATCCACCGAGCGCCTAAGCCAGCCCCCCCGCATCCTCTACAGCCCAGAGGTCCAGTGAGCGCGGGGGGGGGGGGGGGCAGAGCAGACAGTGGTGACTGACAGCCCCGGCTCTCTGTTCAGAGTGTCAGGGGGAACCAAATGATCAGCGGTGTTTGATCGCTCAGTTCTCAGCTTTAGAGCCAGCAGGGGATGGATGCTGCATCCACCTAGGTAAGTATGACTGCAAAAAAAAGAATCCAATATTTTTATCTTTTAAATAAAATCATAGATGTGTGTACAGCTAGCAATGTATTTACATACATACAGTTAAGTCTATTATTTGTTACATTGTTAAAGCAGAACGTTGTCCTCTAGCTGTCAAGAAAGCCAATTGCCCTTAAGCTGCAATGTCATACATATTTATTTATACGTGTTTAGTAGCAAGGTGGTTTCTGTGTATTAACCCCACTGCTCTGACAACAGTTACTAAACGAAACACTATCCAGTGACTTTTAGCAGAGCTAGCAGCCAATTGGCTATGAGAAAGTCAAGAGCAGACGTCCTTTCTCCATGGCAACAGATTGCAAAAGCACATGTAATCTCTACGGCCTGCTTCATGTGTTCTACACCAAAGGCTGCACTGTAATAGCAAGTGCGAGGAAAGCCCGGTGCTAGCCTGTGTTGCCTGGTAACCATGGGATTTCCCAGACACAGGCTGGTATTAATCTGTGTACATAGGTACAGCACAGGCACACTGTAGGTTGTCACACACAACTAAAGCTTTTCTTTGCTCCAACTAAAGCAAGCAAGACCAACCCACTTTACCCACATCAGCCGTACAGCATATCGTAGCTGGAGGAAATAGGGGCACTTTGTAAGCAGCATAGTTCTTGTTATGCATGTGTTCATCTTTTAGTTACAAGAATAAAAGCTACAAGACATGCTTATACAACGTGATAACAGAACCATGACCTTTCCCTCATCAGCTTCACAGTCCTATTTATTGTGTCATACTCGATTACCTTGGAGCAACGTGCAGTTTGTATCTTCACAAATGTGCCATTTAACATGTGTATACAGCAGGGGTGATCGACTCACAAGCCAGGAGAGTTCAGCATACGACCTGGGCATGTATGGAGGAATGCCATACAATAGAAGCCATAGCTCCCAGCAGGGACACATATAGAGGGATGCAGGGGATCCTGTATATGAATGGAGGCTGGCACAGAGAATCCAGGATCACTCAGCTGAAGGGATGCCAAGGGTGCCATTTTTGTAAAAACAACAGCGAATACAAGGCCTCCACATAGCACCAGGCAAGTAAATGCTTCATTGATGTTTCAAAAGGGGTTCTGGGGTGTGCTGTGCCCCCCTGATTTCATTTGTTACCCCCAAAGCTGCCCATAACCGCCCCTCTACCTCCCCACACAGTACATACCAGGGTTGCCAACCGTCATTAAATTCACAGTTTGTAAAAATCCACGATTTTTACATATCTCCATGAATGTCCGTTATGGACATGCAGCCTGCATGTCCATACTGTTACGGACAAGCAGTCTGCATGTCAGTAACCAATATTCACAGACAGATGTAAAAATCAGATTTTACAAACTGTCTGAAATTAGGCTAGATTCACAGTTGTGGGTTCAGGAATCGCAGCTGTTCCCGCATCTACCCAATGCCAAAACATGCTTTCTCATTACAGACACGTGGGGTTGACAGTCATTCTTAATGGCACCTGTACACATCTAAAAGCACAGCAAGTTTCCAGATGTGAGAACTGCCAGGAAATGCAATGTACAAAAGCACCATGCCATTTCCTGGCCACTTTGGTTCAAAAATGGTGCAAAGACCTTTATCCTGCATGAAACATGCACAGCAGCCCACTCAAACGAATGGGCTGCCATGCCCAAGGAAATGTAGCCCGAGACAATTCCTATTCTTCCTAAGTGGCCCAGAAAGGTTCAAAGGTTGGACACCACTAGTATACTGTTTTGCTGGTTATGAGGAAAATGCTGTATTTTGTTAAAGAAGGTTATTTTATGGATAGTGCATTAACCACCTCCCGTCCGGCTCATGTATATAAACGGCCGGATGGTGGCAGTGCAGGGTTGGGTGGCCATTTATAAATTGCCCTTGCACCCTGCCTGTGCACGCTCCCTGGGAGCGCGCAGCACCGCGATCCGGTGCCCGCTGTGTCCTCCGGACACAGTGGAACACCGATCGTCGATCGGGACCTGTGATCACTGATTGGCCAATCAGTGATCACATGCAGAGTAGTAAGTAAGATGTCACTTCTGACATCATTGCTTACTACGTGTGAAATCTGTGAATGATCACAGAGGTCACATGGTACAAGGCTATTCACAACAGCCTTGTACCATGTGACAAGCTGTGACCAATCACAGCTCACACAGTAGTTCTCAATGGCTGCAAGAATGCAGCTAGAGAGAAGGAGAAATGATTGCTTTTACAGCCTTTATGGGTGTAAAAGCAATCCGTGTAAAAAAAAAAAAAAAATCTTCATCACCCCCCACAAGTAGAAAAGTGTCACCATGGTGACACTGTACTGCTAGGGTGACAGTATGCAAAAAAAAAAACACAAATAATATAAAAAAATTAAGAAAAGATCAAAAAATTGTTTAAAAATTATAATTTTTGGTTATAAACCAATTTGGGTTTTTTTTAAACTAAAAAGATAACAAAATAAATTTTGGCCAAGATTTATGATGAAATACTATTTATTTAAAACACTTTTTTTTCAAAATTTTTGGACTTTTTCATTTACATAGCAAAAAAAATTAAAATCCCAGTGGTGAATAAATACCACCAAAATAAAGTTTTATCTGTCTCAAGAAATGCTAAAAAAAATTCATATGGGTACAGTGTTGCATGACCGCGCAATTGTCATTCAAAGTGTGATAGCATTGAAAGCTGAAAATTGGCCTAGACTGGAAGGGGGTAAAAGAGTCCGGACTGGAAGTGGTTAAAGTGATATCTTAGGTGAAAACCATTGCACATATTTAGCTAGAAAATGTCTATTAAGCATATAAAAGCCAGTGCTAATCTGTTACAGTGTATGATAACATTTGTAGCTAAATATCTTGTTTCTAACACATCTCAAAGTATAATTATTTCAGTTTAAAGCAGTTTTAAACCCAACATTGTACTTTCCCATATATTGAACAAATTAATATGTATTCCTTATCTTTAAAATGTTATAAAACTGCACTCTTAAAGGGTAATGCCACTTTCAGTGGGGAATAAAAATTGCAAAAAAAAAAAAAAAAATTTGCATAAACAACTGCTACGCAAATCATACTGTAATTGAATGTTATGAAAAATTACCTTTCCTTTTCAATCTGTAGAACTGTAATTTTCTGTAAAAGGCAATGCAATATGGCAATCTGGAGGCATTCTGTACACAGATGATGTACGGAACTCCCCCCCACAAATGTCTTTCACTGCTTCTGTGATTATCTTACCAATTTTCCCAGAAGACTGCACTAAGTCAGATTCTGGGCATTCTTTATAAACAAAAAAGTAACTTTTTGTGAGATACTCCCAAAGGGAAATCATGTCTAAATGGATGCATACCCTGCCACTTTCCTCATTAGAACCCTGCAGGCGCAGCAGCGGATTGATAATTATAAAGTCACTCTCTTTCACAGTCACTTTGCACATGAACACAGACAAACAGCTATTTCTTCAGAACAACAAAAGGTAGGAATCTGCCATAAAGTTTGTTGAAATCCTTTCAATGTACACAGATCACCCAGGGGGGAGTTACTCTTTAACGAGATATTCATGGCGGCTCCAGTCAATCACCTTGCATATGTGCAGTTAATTCTGCATTCAGAGCACAGTGCCATGATGCAGATTCCTGTGCTTATGTGTGGGAGTGACATCATCATGGGCCATCCATTCCAGGAAGAGCAAAGCTGGAAGCAGCAGGAATGGTGAAAGCACAGCACTGGAATGCATCTTTTCACAAGTAGGTCTGTCATAATGTATGAATATGTAGTGCATGATAGACAAAACCAGCTGAGGCCTTTTTAAAAAGGAAAACTTGCTTGCATAGAAACATGGAGGCTGCCTTTACTGACCTCCTTCTAAAAACGCTAGCTGCCAGGCTTCAAAAGATTGAGTCATTAAATTAAAACAAGCAAGTAGATCAGTTCTGACTACCTTCTCATTTTACTGGTTCATTACAACTGGCTCAGACAGCAATAATGCTGAATTCTAGGAAAATAGGTAAATTACACAAACAAAATACATATATGGGAGCAGTTTTAACTGCCACGGGATTAGTATTTTTATAAATCCAGCAGACATATTTACACAGTCCTGCCAGAAAGCAAAGTCAAGCTGGTAAACTGATATTTCTCTGCAGTGAAGGAGTAGCAGAAGACAAGAGTCACCTCTCTACTCTATCCAGTTGTTCAACATATATGCACACAACACACTTCAGTGGCTCCTTTACCCTATCATATTCTTAATGCTGCTGTGCAGAGAATGACTGGAAACTAACAGCAAACCAAGTTTAGATTCTTAGACTAGTTGCATTTAAAATTTCAAAATAGAAATGCCAAAGACAATAAGTAATGGCTATCATTGTATTTCTCTACACCCGTCTATTAATTTCTGGGCACACATTAAATGACATCTCTAAATAGCTATCAGAATGTTATTTGGGATAAACATATGCCAACTTAAGCCAGCTATAGACGGTTCGAACCTCAGCCAGTGCAGCAGGGAATGGCCAAGATTCAAACCATGTATGGGCAAGGCTGCATGTACCCAAGTTGATCGATCAACTTGGGCAGAACCAGCCTGTCAGATTTTACATGCAATTATTGCTAGCGGCTATTATAGTGTATATTATAGGAACCACTGACTGTGTTGATGGAGGAGTCAAGCAATTTTCTTTCCTGCAAAACACTTCATCTATAGCCTGCTTAAGTGGGGCAGACCAAAAACAATACACTCACTGGCCACTTTATTAGGTTCACCTGTTCAATTGCTTAGTAACACAAATTGCTAATCAGCCAATCACATGGGAGCAACTCAATACATTTAGGCATGTAGACGTGATGAAGACGGCTTGCTGAAGTCGAAACTGAGCATCAGAATGACTGAATGTGGCATGGTTGTTGGTGCCAGATGGCTGGTCTGAGTATTTCAAAAACTGCTGATCTACTGGGATTTCCAGAAACAACCATCTCTAGGGTTTACAGAGAATGGTCTGAAAAAGAGAAAATATCTAGTAAGCAGCAGTTGTGTGGACAAAAATGCCTTGTTGATTTCAGAGGTCAGAGGAGATGGACAGACTGATTGCTGCAACATTCAGATGGTAGGGTCAGAATTTGGTGTACACAACATGAAAGCATGAATCCATCCTGCCTTGTATTAACGGTTTAGACTGGTGGTGGTGGTGTAACAGTGTGGGGGATATTTTCTTGGAACTAGCAAGGTGTACCTAATAAAGTGGCTGGTGAGTGTATATTCTCAGCTTTAATATGATAACTATTGTGACATCAGAGCAATAAAGTGTCCATGCATGAGGGCTTCTGATTGTTCCATTAGGGACATTCAGATTCTGGACAATACTGATTACACATGACATGTTTACCTATTGGATAATGCATGTCAGAAAGGCTCTCCAGAGCGCAGTACATTTGGCACTGGCTTATCACTGCCTAATCAGCAGAGAAGACTAAGAACTGCCAAGCAATATTCCAACTCTCTGAGGTTTCGGCAGTCAGCACTTGACAACTACAGTACAGTTTTGTGCACAATCATGGTTACACATAAAACAGTTTTGGAGTCCTTTGGCTTGTTTTACTGGTTATGCCCATGTACGGGTACTTTTAGATCACTGCATTAAGGAACGCAGCCACATTTTTAATAAAAAAAAAAAAAAAAAAAAAAAAGAACAGTTACCTCCTCATAAAACTTGAGCTGTGGAACCCCTTCATCAATGTCATTTGTGCAAAATTCTTTGAATAGCAGGAAACCTGTAAAGAAGACAAAATTATGTTAATAGTACAGCAATGTTCTTTCATACTGCAAACACAGCACTGTTTGAGTTTCAGCAAAAGAAAGACACTTTATTTAAGCAATAGCATTTTTGGCAAACCTATACTTTAATTAACAGTGGCAACCAATATTGCTGCTCTGTGAATTCAGAAAGAAAGCACATAATTGTAACTATACACTCAAAGTAGTACAAACTATGCTACATGTTTTAATTTCAGGGCTATTCAAAAAGCCAGTGCAGAAATTAGGAATATTATACAATGTGCAGTAACATATAGCAATCATAAAATACAACTATTATCTGAGTGCACTACATTAAACACAATATGGTCACCATGGCACTTGACCACTTGAATAATGGAACTGGATATTACTTCCACCTATGCAAATGTTTACAATTTAACAGCCAAGCAGAGAAAAAAAAAACAAGGTTTTGTTTCCTCCCTAAAAAAACAGTTTTACCTGGAAAAAGTCAATGGAAAATCGATGGAGGAAATGTTCAAGGAGACCACAAGCCAGCAGCACAAGGGACACAGATAATAACAGCAAGTCATGTCCCTTATGCTGCTTTTTGTGTTTTTTATTTTGACTACACTTTAGTCTTTGGTCTTTACAGTGCTAGAAATAAGGACGGATTACTAAAGTAGTATAGCATGTTAACTTTTATTATCATTATTCTACAGGATTTATATAGTGCCAACAGTTTGTGCAGTAAATTTTCACTTCTCTTAGAGAATGAGGTGATTATTTTTGCCAAGTGAAAATTCACTTTAAGGGTCCATGCACACTGGATTAAAAAACACTGTTTCTAGAGGAGTTTAGCATTTTGCCTGTAGAAGTAGAAGCTCATTCTTATGTGCCCATGCACATTAGGAGGTTTAGAGGTATATTTTAAGCATTTAGAGGCAGAAAACAAAAACTCTTTTAGTTTGTGTTTTTAAACCTGTGTGCATAAGCCCTTAAAGTAAAAAGGCTTCACTCCTAGTAGATCCACCCCACTGACTAGAACGAAGGAAAGTGAGCCACAAATCAGAATGGCACTTGGCAGCACAGATCCAAATTACACCATTTAGCTCCCTCCTTTTTTTGGGGGGGGATCAATCTGAAAAAAAGCCCAGTAACTAAACTCTACTGAGGAATCTTCAGAATGCAACAAACTAAAGAATAAAGGGAAGGAATCTGTTGTCAGGTAGCAACCCTAATCCAGAAGAAAGGTAGTTCGGAGGTCAAAGAGTCTTGCAAACACTGTTGTTACTATAGTAGGTAGTCACCTAGCAGCAGTTTGTGGGAGAAAAGCACACACCTGAAGCATGCTCTGATAAATGTGACTGCCTTCCAAAAGGCCAAAATAATGTTTCAACAATGTATTGAAGGAATATCAACTGACAAGTCCTTCAAGTTTCAGCTTTAGTGGGCACTGCTCCTGCCAAATAATGCTCTTTAAACTGGTGGGCGCACATCAATGATCACGTCACTAAGAGAAGCCAATCTCTGATCTTAGATACTCTAGTATCTAGTACTAAGTTGAGAAATAACGAAAAGCTTTTGAATCTAAAGATTCTACTTTGTCTATGGAGTTAACCTGTTGTAGGGACCCTAAAAAGAATCTACGATATCCTCGTATTCTAACCAACCATGTCAGCTAGACAAAACTGCCCAAGATTTCAAATAAAAACTGATACAGTGCTGGGGACACCCCCATCACTCCAGTGACAGTGCTCAGGTACCGAACGATGCATTGTGGGGAAGCAGGGCATGTGTTGTATTTTTCCCTGTACCAGGAAGTCCCAGCTATTCTCCAGATACTCTATGAATTGTGCTACCAGGAAAGTGCGGGAAGTCATGAAATTTTCCATAATTTTCTTAATGTAATTTGAGCTTATTACTTTGCCCAAGGAGAGCAATGTGTGGGCTCATGTATGTTACACTAATGCAGCCTCTCAAGCAACTTGAGAAGTTATTTTACCACACCTCAAGTGATATCCTAATTTATGCATCAAGACCTGGATGTCTTTTCTTAAAAAAAAAAAAAAAAAGACATATCAATGTTTCATATAACAAAGAGAAGGCTTCTCAGCATCCCTAATTAAATAAAGCCTCAAAGATAGAGAAAATATAAAGGTCCTGCCTTTGGAATGTTAGGAAACCCCTGAGGAGCCTGTGACAGCTATGTTTCATTAACGTGAATAAAGCATAATTGTGAACCCCTCATAGCCAAGGATAATGCGAACAAACACTACAATGTAATAGCGAACATCTTAAGGTCACATACTGCACATGTATTGCTTCATTTGTCTTGCTTCATTTGTCATCTCTCACCTTACCAGCTTGCGCCTTTTATTGTCAATGTTTGTTACACACGAATGTACACATACAGAAGATAAAAAGAACACGAGAGGTCCAATATTCAATACAGCTGAACTTTTACGTATAAAAAGGACTACACAATGCAATTCCTTTGGTCTTGTCTACAAACTGTAGTTTTAAAAATACCAAAGTATGAGCTGAGGTAGAACAATACGGCTTTAACTGCTTCCATACCGGGCACTTTTATCTCCTTCCTGCCCAGGCCATTTTTCAGGTTTCAGCGCTCTCACACTTTGAATGAAAATTGTGCGGTCTTGCAACACTGTACCCAAACTAAAATGTTATCATTTTCTTCACACAACTATTTTTTGCTAAATTAACAAAAAAAGACCAAAAATTTTGAAAAAAAAACTGTTATAAAAGTTTGCAAATAAATAATTGTTCTTCATAAATTTAGGCCAAGATGTATTCTATTACAATTCTTTGGTGAAAATAACCAAAATCATTATTTATTATTTAGTTTGTAGGAAAGTTATAGAGTTCACAAACTATGGGATATATCTGAAAATTGATCAATCCTGAAGTATTGATGGCCAATCTAATTTCTTGAGGTCTAAGAATGTCAGAACAGTACAGATATCGCCCAAATGACCCCTTTTTGCAAAGTAGACAGTCCGACATATTTCATAAGAGGCATGGCGAGATTTTTGAAGTTGTAATTTTCTTGTCATAATTTTTCGGAAAATTAAAAAATTAAAAAAATTATTTTCACTATTTTTTTTTTTACATACCGTCACCAGTGCAGTACAGCGTCATCAAATAACTGGCATGGCGGTGATCAGGGACACTGACTGGTGACAGTACGAAAAAAATTTTTTTATTTTTTTATTTTTATTAGTTTGAAGTTTTTAGTACATTTTTTTCTCTTTAAGATTTTTTTTTTCATATTTCACTATGACCAAAGTAGTATAATGTTACCATAGTAATTGTACTACTTTGGGGAAGTGATCAGTATTTTTTTTTTTTTTTTTTTTTACACAATATGCTTATATCAAAGAATTAGGGCTCGTTCACACTTTGACTATCTCTAACTCTTGCTAAAAGCCCCTATAGTGTTTGACAAGTGTTAGGTGTTTGTGAAGCGTTTTTAACGTTCCTGAAACGCTCCCAAAATGTCCTATGCATGGTTTTGAGGCGGTTGATAGGCGCTGCCAAGCGTTAAAACCGCACCACAAGCTCCTATAATGAAGTTTAAATGGTATTAACGCTCTGCAAACGTGTCGCAACCGCAGCACAAACACCAGCCAGGCATTTGCGGAGCGGCACCACAGACTTGAATGGGAGGCTTCAACTCCTTCTGACTCGACCAGAGGCGTCAGTTTTGCCATGACGCTAACGCTTCAGTGTGAACAGCACTGTGCGCTGCCATGCGCAGAATTTTCAGAGGCATTAAAAACGCTTCCCAAACGCTTGTCTGACGCCTGCTGACAAAGCTAGTGTGAACGTAGCCTTACTTTGCTATAAGAAAGCATTTACCTGAATGACATTGATTCATTCAGGGGTTTTTTTTGTGCTTAGCTATGATTTGGCCACGGCTAATCACATGACACAGCTGGGCTGTGATTGGCCCAGCTTGTGCATGTGATCGCTGTGACCATTCACAGCTAGACACACTTGTATACAATGGATGGCATGAAAGGAAGCCATCCAATGTATACAACTGTCATGTGACCTGCTGTGATTGGACACAGCAGGTCACATGGTATTGACAACAGGGCCGGTACACAGATCTGTCATCGACCGTGTCCGAGGTACACGGCCGGTGACAGATCGCACCGCAGAGCGGCCTTGCGGGCAGGCGCACTGCACATGCCAGGAAAGACGCCATATGGCATCCACCCGGAGAGACAAGCTGTTCACTCGGCCACCATCTGGCTATAGGACGGACAGCAACTGGTTAAATTAAAATACTAAATACTAGAAGCAAATTAGTGGCCCAAATAAAACCAACCAGTGGCTGGTAAATATTCTCATCCACAATCAACCAATTTAAAAATTTTCCAGTAATAGCCTGATGCCTTTTAGTAGTATGAGTGGAGTAAAGCAACAGAAATAAGAGAACTAAAGTGGTTGTAAACCTCAGACATGAAATCTGAACAAAGCACATATATCTAATAGTGTTTATTTGCCTCTCTCCAGAGCACAAAGTGTCTTTTTCGCTCTGCTGTCTAGTTCCTCTGTTATCAGAATGAGTCAATTTTGACAAGTTTTCCTGACACCAAAAGCTAAAAAGGAACCTCCAGCTGACTGACAGCCACAGCTCTATTTCTGTGTGCTGTGTGAAAGGCGATGTGTCCCTTCCCTCCAATCAGCTCTCAGATCTCTTGTACAGCATGTAATTGCAGCTCCCTGCATCCTACTCTGTGAAAAAAGTATTTTCATCTCTGAGTTTTACAAAAAGTGTACAGGACAAATGGCTGCAAATAAACAGGTACAACTTATGTAGGAGGATTTGTTTCACCTCCATGTATCACCTGAAACCAGTCACTTCATTGGGTATAGGTAAGGGTTTACAACCACTTTAACCACTTGCCTCCAGAGGATTTACCCTCCTTCCTGACCAGGCCATTTTTTGAGATATTGCGTGTTACTTTAACAGACAATTGCGTAATCATACAATGCTGTACATAAATGAAATTCATGACCTTTTTTCCCCCCCACAAATGGAGCTTTCTTTTGGTGGTATTTGATCACCTGTGCAGTTACTTTTTTTGTGCTATAAACAAAAAAAAAAAGACAATTTTGAAAGAAAATTTTTTTATTTTTTTTTACTTTTTGCTATTAAACCTGTCCAATAAAAAATAAAAAAAAAATCAAATTTTGTTATAAATTTAGGCCAAAATGTATTCTGCTACAAAAAAAAAATTCCAAATACATTTAAATTAATTGGTTTAAGTGAAAGTTATAGTGTCTACAAATGGCGGTACAGTATATATGTACGCTGGAATTCTTTTGAACAATAGTAATGGTGGCAATCAGCGACTTGTAGCAGGACTGCGGCGGGCCATTCTGACACTGGGTGGGAACTGCCACTGACATCCCCAGTGACACTAATACAGTGATCAGTGCTAATAAAAAGCACTGACACTGTACTAATGACACTGTGCAGAAAGAAGTTAACTATGTGCTGTGTGTGTTTTACTATGTGTGCTGTTTTACTCGGAAGGCATGCTGTTTTGTATTTCTCTGCTGTGCAGAGAAATACAAAACAGCATGTCCTTGCTGGCAGGAGAGAGACCTATGTTGTTTACATAGGTCTCTCCCCTGTCAGCTTTGCACGGTGATCACTGGGTGCAAGCAGGGAATCTCCATCCTGGACCCGGTAATTAACATGCCTAGCCCCCAATGATGGTGCAAGTATGGCAGTGTGCACGCTCCCTACCCGGAAATGCAAATCACTTAAATATTTGTGATTTTGCGCAGCCCTGCTGCCCTATAGCAGTACTTCTACTACAGGGTGGCAGGCAAGCGGTTAAGCCAGTCATACATGGATTGAAATTTGTTGTTTTAGCGGAGACTGGCCAAATATCAATACATGTATGGGCACCCTGATTGTACACAAGTTGATCTATCAATCGACTTGTGTACAACCAGCTTGTTGGGTTTTTCCAGAATGATGAGTGCTGCTGACTATAGCCAACAACACTAATCAATGTGTTCTGTCAGCAGGGAAGACTCTCGGCCTTGCCGCTTGCTGTGGGAGGGATTCTTGTGGTGGAAGGAAAGAAAACTGCATAAGCTATGGTCTGCCTTAGCTGACAAGAAGACAAATAACTGAAATCTAGCTTCCTACAGTAGAGGCAATCCACAATGTCTGAGGCATGGACTGTAGGAGATTGACATTCCTGTAGAAATCACATCACTGGAAAGTCTGGTGGTGCCTTTGGAACAAGTTTTATCACTTTAAAGCAGAACTTCACCCTCTCAGTCAACTTTGAATATTTTTAATCCTTATGCTGATAGCATTGGTAAATGGATAGGAAAGTACATCTTTTTTACTTGTTTTAAACTTGGTTTTACATTTCTTCAATTATTTCCTGGTGTCCATGCCTAGGCAAATAATGTTGTACATCCCAGGAATCTTCAGGAGAGGAGGAGGGGTTTTCTTAGCTAATCAAACCCTCCTGCGTGTATGCCTGAGCTGAGGGCAGATAAATTCCAGGAAGCAAATGCTAAATAAAACTTCTGTCCTTACACAAGATGGCCATGACCAGAAATGCTAGGGGGTGTTTTTCAACATGATTCCTCAGCAAAACAAAGCATGGACACATGGATGAATGGGCGCGTTTGCGCTGAATATTAAAAATGAATTAAAAGCTGTTTATGGTGCTCAGATGCAGTGAAGTTCCACTTTAGGAATAGGGTATCAGAGCTTGGCAGTCCAAAAAGGGAAAAACTCAAAAGAAAAATATGTTTGACGTACTGTTCACTGACTTTACGCAACGCTATGGTGTAATACCATGGCTGGACTTCTATAAAAAATGGCATCTACCCGACTGTCATGTAATTCATTCTATATGTGTTGTTTAATATATCACCTTGCTAGCCAAGACATTATGTCACCAGTGGCAGCCTACATTTTTCTCTCACTACAGGTGTATTTGAACAGCTATCAGTGGTGTATGTAGTAGCAACAAATTTCTGGCAGTGGCCATCTTGAATAAGGGCAGATGATTCATGTAGCATTTACTTCCTGGAATCCATCTGCCTTTAGCTCTGGCATTAGCTGAGCTGAGAACCCTCCCTTCCCTCCTGAAGAATGCTGGGATGTATGACAATCTACCTAGGCACGGAAAACAGGAAGTAACTGAAGAATCTTCTATCTTTCCTATCAGTTCATCCCCCACAGTTATTACCTTTTGTATTACCAGCCACTCCCTCTTAGATTGTAAGCTCCAAGGAGCAGGGCCCTCCTAACCCTCTTGTAATGAACTGTATCGTTGCTGTATTGTCTCCCTTTACAGTATATTGTAAGGCACTGCGCAAGCTGTTGGCGCTAAATAAATTCTGTATAATAACAAAATCGGAAAAAAAAACAGCAGGCAACATGAGCTTGCCAGGCTGATCATGGATTGGTCAATGAGCTCAAATAAGCAGCTGTCACATAGGTTGTTGTGGGGCACTTGATCTTGTGCTCACAGTGGGAGGCTGACTCATTCTCCATCTCCAGCATTTGAGTCATTTTCTTTTGGCTTCCTGGACAGTTGTTGGTAGGCTTCCACCTAAATCAAACAAAACCAAGCTGTTGCTAGGTGGTAACCTCCTGTAGGGACAGTAAGACTGCAACAGCAGGCTTTCACAGACATAGCTCTGATTTTTTACTGTGCTGAGCAATTGAGAGATAGGCATCCTGGGAAATTATAAGGCTGCCCTAAAAATGCATCAAGACAGCAAAGAACAGGGAACATAAACTGGGTCAATGGAGGCTGAGAATAGCTACTGTAGCACACTGCATGCATGAAGAATCAATAATGTACACATTTAATGAAACTTTAAAGAAACAGCATGTCTTGGAATATGCAAATTTTATCTGCTGATGTTTGATATAAATAACTTGAAAATGTATTTAAAAAATCCTATAAAAATATATAAAAATGTTATATTTCTAGTGCATAGCAGTTCTTCATTACCCTTACATAAATTTTACAGGCAGCAGTGGATTATATTTATTCTGAACACGATGATAAAATAATCTGTTTTAGGATGTAATATTCCATTAGGAATTGACTTGTCTTTAAATTAGGACACTTAAATTGCTAATCAATTCATTAATATAGTAATATGCTGTGCATCTTACAATACCTTAAGTAACCTCCACAGAATCCAGCAGCACACTATAAAAGCAGACAATGATCTGCTCAGTGACCCTTATGTCATCATTTTATAGTGAACGTTTGAATCATTCTGCTTTTACGGCTTCCTGGCAATTCAAAGACAAACTGTTTACCCATTTTTGTGATTCACACACCTTTGCTTTACTAACCACTTTCTGTAGTAACACAAAGAAAATAGGAGTGTCACTACCATGTCCCTACTCAATGGATACTGAAGGAGAAGCAAGCACGCTGATGAAGTCATCCCTCTGCTTTCCCTTCCTGCAAGCATGGTTATTTTGTTATACTGACATCAGTGCACAGAGTAATAGAGTCGATTGGCTGATACTGCTGACTTTACCTGGGATTACAGAAGGTGGATATCAAAACACATTAAGACATTAGTTATTTTGAAGTAACAATACATGTAATGGGTATTTAAAGAGGTTGTAACCTGAAATAAGAACAAAGCATATCCCTCTATAGTGGGTATCTGTCTCAGTTAAGAGCACTAAGGGGTTGATTTACCAAGGCTGGCCATACACTATACAATTTTCTGTTCAATTTCTGCCCAATTTCCTTTAGATTTACCTTCAACTATGTAGTGCAAGGGCCTGCTTAACTGGATACAATTGAAAGTGTTGTTTAGGTTTGACCTCATATTATATGGTTTTTGGTAAATCTAAAGAAAATTGTATAATGTATGGCCAGCCTAAAACTGGAGAGTGAAAAATCTGGTGCAGCTGTGCATGGCATCCAATCAGCTTCTAGCTTCAATCAAGCTTTAGAAAAAAACTGGAAGCTGATTGGTTTATATGCAGAGCTGCACCTGATTTTGCACTCTCTAGTTTTGGTAAATCAAACCCTAAATGTCATTTCTGTTTTCTGCCTCATTCCTCTGCTATCTGCTTGAGTCACTTCTGACAAGTTTTCCTGACACCAAGAAAAAAATGGTGACAGGGGAGGGACCTCTAGCAGATTGACAGTTTCAGGTCTGTTACTATGAGCTGTGTGGAGGGGTGTGTCTCTTCCCTCCAATCAGCTCTCAGATACCTCCTCACTGAGCTCTGCAGTGTATAATTTCAGCTCTCTGCCCCCTTTTTTATGAACTCTCAGACAAGCTTTATAAATTCTGGACTTTGAACCAATGTGGAGAAGAGAAGACTGCATATAAACAGGTACAACTTATGTAGGAGGATTTTGATTCATCTCTGTTTATCACCTGAGGCTAGTCACTTCACTGGGTATATGTAAGGGTTTACAACCACTTTAAAGGAGACGTTGGGCCAAATCCCTTTGTTCTGCACTCCTGTGAGCTGTTTTCAGTCAACAGCAGGCTAAAGGGCTCCCGACTGCTGACGCCACGCCGCTGCCATTGAGGAGCGGTGGCCATCTTGGTAATCACTTTGCTATTATTTTTATTACTCCAAGTGGATATTTTCAATTGTTACTCGTGACCATTATAATAAAGTACTACACTATTAAGCACCTTTCTGGCTCCTGTGGCTGAGCTAATTCCTCCCCAGGACCATTTTGGCACACACCCTGATGGATGGATGGATGGAGCTGGATGACTAACCCATAGCTGCCAGCATACCGCTGCACCCCCAGATGTGTGATGTGTATAACCTATGCGCATTAATACTTTGTTCTGGTGAGTGTACACCCATCCCAAAGGTGGATTACCTTTCACGAGTTCATGCACTACTGTTCGTCACGGATAAACCACACGTGCCATTCATAGGCACTCTGAGTTGGTACTCTCACACGAAGGACATTCCATTATTCAGGAATGATATGAACTTTTTTTAGCACCTTTTACCAGTTTACATAATTATTGCACTTATTTGCACTTTGTTGACTTTACATGCGTTTATGGTTGTTAACATGCATTTATAGCGCTGCACTATTACTTTAACATAACATTTATTAACAAATACTTCATTAGTTATGGACAAAATTAAAAATCACATATAATACATCTGTCAATAGCATTCACACAATAGTTTTTGTTTTCCTGAGTCTCCCCTTAAAGTGGTGGTAAAGTCTATCATGCCTATATATGCCTACAGGGAAGCCTATAATGAGGCTTACCTGTAGGTACAGTAAACACTATCTCCTAAACATGCACCGTTAAGGAGATTCTTACCTTAGTAGCAGCTAGTGATGTCACCGTCACATGCATATTGCGCTCTGAATGAACGGTGCAGTCCATTCAAAATGCTGTGCAGCGACGCCCATGTCATTGCGGCTTGGCTATTGAAACAGCTAAAGCCCACAAACCCATAAGGAAGACTGGGTGAAGATGGAAGCGCCAGGACCCGTGACAGCACGTTGCTAGAGGGCTTAGTTTTAAGGTAAGTCTGTCATAATGTGTTAGTATGCAGTGCATACTAGCACATTATGACATTACTTGCACTGGTCCAATTTTTTTTTTTCCTTTTTTACTACTGCTTTGTTTACTACCGACTTAACCACTTGCCCTCCAGAGGATTTACCCCCCCCCCCCCTTCCTGACCAGGCCATTTTTCGCGATACAGCGCTGCGTTACTTTAACTGACAACTGTGCGGTCATGCAACGCTGCACCAAAATGAAATTTATGTCCTTGTTTCCCACAAATAGAGCTTTCTTTCGGTGGTATTTGCTCGCCTGTGCTGTTTTTATTTTTTGTGCCATAAACAAAAAAAGACCAACAATTTTGAGAAAAAAAAGCAACATTTTTGACTTTTTGCTATTAAGCATATCCAGTAAAAAAAAAAATCAAATTTCGTCATAAATTTAGGCCAAAATGTGTTCTTCTACATGTCTACTAACAAAAATCCCAATACGATGTCTACTAACAAAAATCCCAATACGTGTAACTGAATCAGTTTACATGAAAGTTATAGCGTCTACAAATGGCGGTATATATACTGGATTTTTTTTTTATATACTATTAATGATGGGGATCAGCGACTCATATAGCTGGACTGCTGCAGGCATTCTTACATTGGGGGGGGAACTGGCTGTCACTCACATCCCCAGTGACACTAATACAGTGATCAGTGCTAATAAAAAGCACTGACACTGTACTAATGGCACTGAGCAGGAAGGGGTTAACATCTGGGGCGATCAAAGGGCTAACCGTGTGCTGTTTTACTATGTGGCCTGTGTGTGTGTGCGTTTCACTTTGTTAGCACATTGCTTTGTATTGCTCTGCCATGCTATGTAGTTTACATACAGGTCGCCGGGTGCTGGCGGACAATCGCTGGTTGGGACACGGTGATTGACAGCTGAGGCCGCCAATGGCGGCGCGAGTAAGGTACACACACCCTCTACACGGAAATGCAAAATTATGTATGTATACATGATTTTGCACAGCCCTGCCGCACTGTAGCAGTATTTCTGCTATAGGGAGGCGGGAAAGCAGTTAACATAGTTGTAATAGCTCTATCCTGTAATAAATCTGTTATTTTTACACTTTCTGTAATAGGGTGACAACACTGTTCTGCCATAAAATCGCCCTCTCTTGTTAGTCCACATCCAGTTCCCTTGAGTTAGTCAATGTCAGCTGCAGGGGAGAGCAGGGAGCGCCGCCAACGGCTGGGACAAGGGAGCCTATGGGTGGCATCGTGCTCCCAGAATTCTCGCCTTTGTCTGGTACTCTCTTCTTTCTCCTGCCACTGCCATCGACTGATACAGGGGATCATGTGACCAGATCAGGCTGAAAATACACACAGGTTTGTCAGCATAGGTAGCAGGAGGGGAGAGCAAGCATTTTTAAGGCTAGTTAGTGTTAGGTAGGAATCTACTTTAAGTATTCTTGACAAAAAGCCCCAATAAACTCCCAGCTCTAAAAGGTACAGCTTCCGCTTTGCTATTCTGAAAGGTGGCATCTAAAAAACCCTTAAACAAAGGTTTACATATTTACTGGATTAAACTAATTTATGAATTTACGCACAACAGGCTTAAGCTTGCTATCCACTAGATTTTCAAACAAACTTTTATAAGAATATTTGTACAAATATATGTATGAAAATTCTCAGTACATTCAATAACCTATTTTGTTTACTTGCAACATTTCTATTTTTTTCAATGAATGCAATTTGCCAAATGAAAACCACTGGTAGAAATTAATTATTTCGAGAAAAAAATTTCCATCTTACTCCTTCAAATTTACTTGTCACTGTGAACGAAACCAAACAACCTTACCTCACTAACCTTTAGAATATTAAATGAAATTCTTCAAGCTTTAAGCAGGCCATAGATACAATTTTTGTCCTACAACTTTGGGTTGCAGGAAAGAAAAGCACTCGATTCCCCCATCGTCGCTGATTGTCCCTCCTGCGGAGCTATTGTGTTTCTTCACAGAGGAGTGTGGGGGAGCAATCAGCTATAGCTGCTGGCCATAATCGCATTTAAAAAATCTAACATGCTGATTGTACCCAAGTCATACAACAATCAAATTGGGTAAAATCAACCTGCCAAGATTCAAATGATCTTTGGCCGACTTTAGGCAGGCCAGATCTGTGGGATACACCAACGCTAGACCTAGGAGTTCAAGTAGGTTCCCCAAGCTGTTTTCTGAACAGGATGGGAACGCAAGCGTGAAAAAAAAAAGAATTAAAAAAAAAAAAGAATAAAAAAAAAAAAGAAATCTCATTGCAGAACACAAGATCACACATGGCCCGAAAAGTGATACTTCCTCTATAAAAACTATTTGTGAGATTTCCATCTACGTAAAACATTTTGTAAATAAAAGTATTTCTGAAAATGTTTCCCAAACATGACATATCTTCTGAAAACACATTCTTTTCATTAACCTCTTCAAGGGAAACCGATGCGTCACTTGCATCTATGTTATCTTAATTGAAGTTTTAAGGGTATATTTAATAGCAGGGAATGATTAGTACTTTGATAAATTGTGACTTATTCGCAGAGTCAGTATCTCATTGGATCTTTCTCCTTAGTTAATAAAACTCATCTGCCAGTTAAATTAGCATACAGTACATGTTCACCATATTAAGTCTTATGGCAAAATGCACTAACCAAAGGAAGGACAATAATGGAAGTGGGTAGGTACCATTACTATGGAACACATGATAGGAAAGGGTATACGAAATGTATGCAGGGAGGACACAATTCATGGGAGGGAGGAACCTGCCACCATTATAACAGGTATAGGGTAGGGTAAGTGTTCTACCATGCAAATGTACAGTTAATATACTTCTTTTTGAAGAAAGGGTTTAATATTGGCAATAAAGTTATATTTTTTTATTCAAAAGGGTACTTTAACCACTTTCTCTCCAGAGGATTAACCCCCCTTCCTGACCAGGCCATTTTTTATGATGCGGCGCTGCGTTAATCAAAAAATTGTGCAGTCATGCAATGCTGTACATAACTAAATTTATGTCCTTTTTTTCCCCCACAAATAGAGCTTTCTTTTGGTGGTGTTTGATTACCTGTGCGGCTTTTATTATTTGCGCTATAAACAAAATTTTTTTTTTAAAGCAATATTTTTCACTTTTTGCTATAAAACATGTCCAGTAAAAAAATTATAAAAATCTAATTTTGTCATAAAGGCTAAAATGTGTTCTGCTACAAGTCTTTGCTAAAAAAAAATCCCAATAAATGTAGATTAATTGGTTTAAGTGAAAGTTATAGCATCTACAAATTGCAGTATATATACTGGAATTTTTTGTTATATACTATTATACTAATGGCGGCGATCAGCGACTTATAGCAGGACTGCGGCAGGCATGCTGACACTGGGTGGGAACTGCCACTGACATCCCAATGACACTAATACAGTGATCAGTGTTAATAAAAAGCACTGACACTATACTAATGGCACTGGACAGGAAGGGGTTAACATCTGGGGCGATGCAAGGGTTAACTCTGCTGTTTTACTGTATGTGCTGTGTGTGTTTTACTATGGAAACATGCTGTGCAGAGAAATACACAGCATGTTATTGCTAGCAGAAGAGATACCTTTGACAACGTGCTGGTGCACGAAACATGTCAGCAGAGCCCACCGGAGTGACGTCACGCCGCACACGGCCACGAGCAAGGCCGGCGGCCATCTTTGTAAACTTTGATTACATGCATGTGAGTTCTACCTATTTGCTTTTGGATTGTTCGTTTGTCACCTAATAAAGACATACTACACTATCAGTACCTATCTGTTCCTTGGCTTGGTCATTTCCAGCCTTATAAGGTGGAACTACATCTGGACCTGGAGTATTTCCCTGGAGCTGATCGGAAGGTTATGTAAGCGGAGTGTGACCCCTATGTGTGAGCATTATCATTCCTATGAGTCCACATTGAGCCTGATGACCCCGCAGCCCTAGACCAGACCCAAATGACCTATTAAGGGTTACTTTTTTGCGCATTTACAGTACTATGCGCTTCTGGTAAGTGCATAGTCTCATTGGCTCACCACACCTGAAGTTACCAGCACGGATCACCCCAATTTTGGACTGTTATTTACGTTGAACCATATTCACTTTGGTCACCTATATATATATGTTTATTGACATATTGTTACATCATAATAATAGGACGTAATCTTCGCTTCACCACCTATGCGCCTCAGCAGCGCCCACTGTATTTGCATTTAGTGTTTTATTGTACTATTGTTTAATATTTGTCATCATTTTAGCGCTGCATACTTATTATTTTATTGTCTATAGGAGGTACAGAGGTTTGCCTTTGTATGCAAGCTGCTTTTACGTATAAGTCTGCGCTCGCAAATACTTCCTATATAGAAGAGAGACCTGTGTTGTTTACACACAGATCTGTCGCTGATCACTGGGTGCCGGCGAGGAATCCCAGGCCAGGAGCCGATGATCATCATCTGTAGCCACCAATGGTGGTGTGCGCGTGCCCCCTACCTGTAAATGCAAAATCATGAATATATACGTGATTTTGCGCAGCCCTGCAGGAATATTTCTGCTATAGGGCTGCGAGGATGCGGTTAAAGGCCAACTCCAAGCACTTTTTTTTTTTTTTTAAACGTTTTGAACAGACTTTGGAAAAAGTCAGGTTTTTATAACTGTCCATGGCCATGTAGGGGAGATTTCAACGCACACTCTGTCCCAGTGAAAGCAAAGCAAAACAAAACACAAGGGGAGTGATAATCGCCGGCATATTAAGGCACAAATAACTTGCTACGGTTGTAACCTTTCCCCATTTTACTGTAAAACATGTTTTGTTTCAGTCTGTGCCCCCACTTAAGAGATATCTCAACACTTCCTATCCTGAAATGAGGGTACAGCAAGTCTACCCAGTGTCTTCACACTAAATATTTGACAGAAATTCTATCCTTTGGGCTGTAAAGTAGTATTAAACTTTTTTTTTTTTTTTTAAACTTCAGAGCTTTCAGAACTTCTTGTTGGGGAGAACACACTTTGTGTACCAGGTCATAAGTGACAGCAGCTGTCCATCTATTGACTTTGAGGAACGATAAGGCAGATGAAGGGGAGTAGCTTACTGTTGTAAAGCTTAGAGGCTGTGTGTTCACGTTGATGCATACAGCTCCCAGCCAGGAGTACACACACAAGGGTGGCTCCATAGGACCCTGAAAGGGAAGAGGGAAGCTGAAAATCTTTGATAGCACTAGTGTATCTGCTGAATCTAAAGGACAGGACAACTGCAATAAATCAAGTCAAGGGTCACATAAAGGGTACATTAAAAGAAAAGTCAGTGCAGCCTTAATAAAACGAGCACGTGTATTTAGGATTTTCTAGTCAGTATAAATATATCTAGCTTGCGTATTATATACCACCAGCACCCACCCCTTCCCCTTAAAGATAAAACGCCCATTAAATATCACCAGATAGGAAAATTGTTATTTGCCACAGCAAATACTCCCCACACTGATCAGTTCCTGAAGTAGTATTGGTCAAACGGTAGAGCACACTTCTTTAGTGTGATGCCCAGTGATCACCCTGTCCCATTATTATTTATTTATTTCAGGTACTCATATAGCGCCGTCAATTTACGCAGCGCTTTACACACATATATTGTACATTCACATCAGTCCCTAACCCTCAAGGGGCGTACAATCTAAGGTCCCTAACTCACATTCATACATACACATACTAGGGCCAATTTACAAAGGATCCAATTAACCTACCAGCATGTCTTTTGGAGTGTGGGAGGAAACCCACACAGGCACAGGGAAAACATGAAAACTCCAGACAGGTGGTGCCGTGGTTGGGATTCGAACCAACGACTCTAGTACTGCCAGGCGGAAGTGCTAACCATTTAGCCACTGTGCTGCCCATTACCAACACTGTTTATGGGAAACAGCAATGGGAACCTTTACCAATGAGATTTCCAGCTCTACCAGAAAACAAACATTAAATATATATTTACTATTTTATATTATATATATACTATATATATATATATATATATATATATATATATATATATATAAAAAATTATATTTATAATAGATGAATAATATCTAAAATAGGTTTGATTGAAATCTACAGAATTCTTCTCTTCGTGGCTCTGATCACATAACTAATCACAAGACCCCGGTCAATTAGTCCACAGAAAGGGAGAAGCCATTTTGTTTATGGAGCTGCTGAATGGTTGAATGCAGCTCCCCAGGGTTATTTGGCACAGACACACACAGCATTGACTTCCACCTTTCAGTGTGCTTTAAAGGATACCTAAACCAAAAACTTGTATTTATTTATTTTTGCATAGAGTAAGGGAGGGTTGAAACCACTGGCAGTTCTTTTTTGCCATCTTTGTCTCATTAGGGAAATTTCCCTTCACTTCCTGTCCTGAAGACTCAACAGGCAGTAAGTATATCTTTACGATGTGAGGGAAACCCACACTTAGAAGGCTGTCACAGGAACAAGTGTCCCTTTTGGGAGATTTCCTTCTACTACTGTTATGGTAACAACTACTGACATTAGTGATCAAGACAGTTCAGGAGAATGAGTCGGCCAACCGGGGACACAAGCAGCAATAAAGACCCAACGGGTTCTAACTCCCTCACCACACTAAATCTACAAAAATTCCTTTAGTTACACTTTAATTATGAACAGCAGAAAGCACATCATTACTCTAGAACAGTGTGGGGGGGGGTCTCTTAAAGAGGCTGTGGGCTTTGCAGAGGCACTGTGGAAGACTAGGGGGCACTGCAGAAGGTTGGGAGGCACTGTGGGACACTAGAGGCTAAGGACACTATGGGGATGGGGGTGGAGGCTGTCCATCAAGCTAGGGGCACTACAGGGAACCGCATGCTAATGAGGGAGGATGGGGTGCACTGTTGTAGCCGTAGACTCTCATGGGTCAAGGGGTAATGTGTGAGGTTGAGGAGCACTGCAGGCAACTATGGGAGGTTGGGTAGCACTGTGGGAGGTTACAGAATCTACAGTTGGTTGGAGGCCAAAGTCAGTGTTGGAGAATCAGTGCTTTGGAATACAGACCACAAAAGATGCCAAAGCCTAATATCAGGGAAAAAGCCTGTATATAAGATGGGAGGGAGAAATGCAAAGAATACAGCAAGATACAATAATCATGTCAAAACAGTATACAATCTTTTTAAATAGGCAAATGGGCAAACAGCAATGGTTTTTAAAGTAGAGCAACTAGTAGTCTTTGAAAGCAGTAAAAAAAACCAAACCATGATAAATCATACTCCCCAAAGCATTAAAGAATTTCTGATATTCATTTTGGAACCCAACATCACAAAGAATGCATTTTGTTCTTTTCGGATTCTGACAATTTCCCTCTTGGGGTTCTTCGATGTTTATTTGGCAGCTATGTCAAAGTACACTAGATAATTTTCCCCAATTAAACTTGTGTCAGAGGGCATTGTGAGAAAATGCAATGAAGTCAAAGTGCCTAACCACATGGAGTATGAATCTTCCCTGAACTTTATCAATCTATTTTGCCAACCATAAGAGAGACCAGACTTTCTTCATCATTCAGCTGATCATCCAAGACTCATTCCTACTGCTTCTATTCTATGAGAACATAAGGTGACGGCGGGATTTTCGCTTTCAGAAATTCTTGTATCCATCTCCTTGCACAAAATCTACCCACACTGAAGATTTATGACTGTAGTCATGATCTACACAGCACACATGCAAGAACTAAGCTATCCTCCTCACTCAGTTTTAGTGCCAGCTGCTTAAGGTTTCATTCACATGGGCACATGTGTGTTTTCTGTATGGAATACATGTTCTGACTGGCAGAAATAGCAGAAGATCCTGCATACACACGTACCTAATGTACTCACATTTAGACACATTCAGCATTTACACGTATACAATTCTTCCAATGGCTTAAGCATGCATATGTTTACACATAAGGCAGTTTGTTATAACCTATTGTCATAAGAAAAGCAACATTCGATTTAATCACTGACTTGTCTTTGAATTGGGCAAAATTTGTTCTGTAGGTGGCCCGGTCGCTATCACTGAGCTCAAAAAAGGCAAGTTTTTAAAATCAACTATTGTTGAAGGAGCTGGCTGTACAATTCTTGGACAAACAGCCCCTGTATCCAATCAGATGTAGCCGGTTAGGTTATTCTGACAGTTGCAGGTTTGAGCACTGCCGATTCATCCATCCACTCTACAGATTGAGTAAATCTTAAAAGATTGAAGCGAAAAAAATAAACGTGCATAAATATTCACAGCCTTTGCTCAATACTTTGTTGAATCAGCTTTAGCACCAATTACAGCCCCAAGTCGTTTGGAGTATGATAATACAAGCTTGGCACACCTATTTTTGGGCAATTTCTCCCATTCTTCTTTGCAGTACCTCTCAAGGTCCATCAAGTTGGATGGGAAGCATAGGTGCACAGCCATTTTCAGATCCCTCCAGAGAAGTTCAATAAGGTTCAGGTCTGGGCTTTGGTTGGGCCATTCTAGTACATTCACAGAGTTGGCTTGTAGCCACTCCTTTATGTGGGCTGTGTGCCTAAGGTCGTTGTCTTGTTGAAAGATGAACTGTTGCCCCAGTCTAAGGTCCAGAACGCTCTGGAACAGGTTTTCATCAAGGAGGTCTCTGTACATTGCTGCATTCATCTTTTCTTCGATCCGGACTAATCTCCCAGTTCCTGCTGCTGAACAACATCCCCACAACATGATGCTGCCACTACCATGCTTCACTGTAGGGATGGCATTAGCCAGGTGGTGAGTGGTGCCTGGTTTCCTCCAGACATGACGCTTGGCATTCAGGCCAAAGAGTTCAATCTTTGTTTTATCAGACCAGAGAATTTTGTTTCTCATGGTCTGAAAGTCCCTCAGGTGCCTTTTGGCAAACTCCAGGTGGGCTGCCATTTGCCTTTTACTGAGGAGTGGCTTCCGTCTGGTCACTCTACCATACAGGCCTGATTGGTGGAGTGCTGCAGAGATGGTTGTTCTTCTGGAAGGTTCTCCTCTATCCACAAAGAAATGCTGGAGCTCTTTCAGAGTGACCATCGGGTGCTTGGTTACTTCCCTGGCTAAGGCCCTTCTCCCTCGATTGATCATTTTGGCCGGATGACCCGCTCTAGGGAGATTCCTGGTGGTTCCAAACTTCTTCCATTTAAGGATGATGGAGGCCACTGTGCTCATTGGGACCTTCAATGCTGCAGAAAGTTTTCTGTACCCTTCCCCAGATCTGTGCCTTGATACCATCCTGTCTCGGAGGTCTACGGACAATTCCTTGGACGTCATGGCTTGGTTTGTGCTCTGACATGCACTGTTAACTGTGGGACCTTATACAGACAAGTTTATGCCTTTCCAAATCATGTCCAATCAACTGAATTTCCCACAGGTGGACTCCAATCTAGTTGTGGAAAAATCTCACAGATGATCAGTGGGAACAGGATGCACCAGAGCTCAATTTTGAGTGTCATGGCAAAGGCTGTGAATACTTATGTACGTGTTTTGTTTTTTCTTTTTTTTTTTCTTTCTTTTTAATAAATTGCAAAGATTTCAAAACAAACTTCTCTCACATTGTCATTATGGGATATTGTTTGTAGAATGTTGAGTTAAAAAATTAATTTAATCCATTTTGGAATAAGTCTGTAACATAACAAAATGTGGCAAAAGTTAGGAGCTGTGAATACTTTCTGGATGCACTGTATTATATAACAAGCACAATGGCTCCAGTGAAAACGTGATTACAAGATAATACAAATTCATACCCTCATGCCTCAAAAAATGTGATCACATATTTCATAGAATTTTGCATAAATATTCAAAAAAGCAGCTCTGATGAGTTTTGATTATTACAGTAGAATTTTTCCTCAAGGCAAGACAATCTAACAGAGTAAAACAACAAAGAGTATCGCTGTTGGTTATCAACTGGAGCCAAATAAAACCAGATATTGTTCCTCTTAACCACAGGACATCAACCTGGCTGGGGGCACCCATTGGGAACTCACAAGAGATCACATGGACCCAATGCGGTTGGCAAAAGAAGGAACCACTTCGAAGCTAAGTACGGTTTGTATTTTTTATTGAAATGCAGCACATATGTGTGGTCTTAAACAACTTATAAGGCCTGTTACTTTAGTGCTCATTACCTCATTGTGGCACTATTGCTCTTCTATTTTGTACCTTTGACTTGTCAAAATTTTCAATAAAGAGATTGGGAAAACAAAAGAAGGAACCGCACATCTACATATTTATTATTCTCCCAGGAATATACCCATTAGTAAGACCAGTCCCCCTTTGCCATACTGTTTATAGAGCTGGTGTTTATACGTGTATACCAGTGCTAATCCAGGGATATAACGGATTACATAGGAGCTGGGGTGCGGAAACGTGGTGCTTTGGACTGAGGAGTAAAAATTTTAAATATTTGGCTGTAGCAGGAGGCCATTTGTTTGCCAACGGGCTGGAGAGTGATAAAATACTAAGTGTTAGCAGGCAACACTGAAGGATGGTGGAGGTTCCTTGCAAGTTTGGGGTTGCATTTCTGCAAATGGGGTTAGAGATTTGGTTAAGACCAATGGATCAATCTATGGCCTGATGAAGGAGCACGCATGCTCCGAACATGCGCTGAATCTGCTGCTCGAGTACCCAGAAGTGTCGTCATCTCCCTGTTCAACATATCCCTGAGTCTACCAGGAAGCACTGGAACCTACCAGTGCAGCCATGGGCATTCCACCCGGGATAAAAAATATAGCGGGATTGCCTCACAGCTGCTCAGTGGACCATACTGTTCTCACAAGCACATCTTTCTCTACCCTTGTGAGTTGCCAATTTTTAGACAAATAAAGCAAGTTAATGCCTTGCTACAGTTAGAGGGCACTGCTCCCTTTCTTCTTGGTCAGGTTCGATGGTGTCCTTTCAATGACGAGATACTCAAAACTTATCCATCATGCCGTACCATGAGGTGAGTATGTGACTGGCCCAAAATGTATTCTGCAGCAAGCCAACCATCCAAAACACACAGCCAACGTCATTAAGAACTATTTTCAGTGTAAAGAAGAGCAAGGAGTCCTGGAAGTGAAGGTTTGGCATACCCAGAGCCCTCATCTTAAAACTGAGTCTGTCTTGGATTACACAAAGAGACAGAAGGATTTGATGCAGCCTACATCCACAGAGGATCTGTGGTTAGTTCTCAAAGATGTTTGGAACAACCTACCTGCCAAGTTCCTTCAAAAACATAGTGTAAGTGTACCTAGAAGAATTGAGTCAGTTTTCAAGAGAAACACACACACTTCGCCTGGCATTTCTATTTTAAAAGCTAAGGGTCCACATAAACTTTAATTAAAATCCTGTTTCTAATGAGCTGGTATTTTATTATCACCTCAAATGACTGCCTTTTCTGCTCTCCCCAACAGACACATCATAGGACACCGCTGTTAACGGCAGCCAGAGGGTAATGATATTCTAACATGAGAAAACCTACAAAAATATTGTTTGTGAAATTACTTATCTACAGAGTACTATGAAATAGATAAAACAATGTGCATGTGGTAAATTCAGCTGACCAGTCTGATAAAATGTGATAAAAATGTGTTCAGATGTACAGTACAAATAACACAAATTAAAATGCCAGGTTATGTATTTGCGAGCTGAAGCTTCAACATGCCTAAAGCTGAACTTCAGACAGATTTGAAAATACACCACATTATGCAGTTATTTATTCGCTAAGGCCACGTCCACACCTGAGTGTCGCTGCAGGATTGCGATTGGGCATCCCTCTGCTCAAAAAACGTTTCAAAGAAGTTAATTTACCAAATTTTGGCACTGAGCCAGGCATGTTTGGCATTGTGAGTTTTCTCACAATTTTGTGTGCTTTGTCACACAATTGGGGGAAATCACACCGCCTTTGGGGTGCCTATAAGAAATAATGGCACCACAATCGTGTTGCAAGTTTTGTTGAGATTCTGGCATCACAAGCAGAATTGTCTGATTCTGTCCGCAATTCCAGTATGCTCAGGTGTGAATGGGGCATAAAACATCACCAAATGCAATTATAAAAGTATGTGAATTTAAGTTGCTATCAAGCCTATTGCTATGCCATGTACTGCAGCTTTCAAACTTTTTGACAGATAAAGTAACTCCTGTACACAGTATTTATTTCAATTGTGTGCTTAAGTCTATTAGGAATTCCAAAAACAATGTGACAACTCTTATACTAAACCACAATTTCAGCCGGCTTGCCAGACAGACTAGTCACATGACCAGGGGCTGACTGACCATTCGAGCACTTGGGCACCGCCCGAGGGGCCCGGGGTCAGTAGGGAGCCCATGAAATGCCCGTTACCTTTTTATAGGCTTTTTTGGGTGTGCTTTGAGTGTGGGCAAAGACACAGGGGCCCCATGATACCCTATTTCCCAGGGGCCCCATGAGTTGTCAGTTCGCCCCTGCACATGACATTCTCACATACAATTAATTACTATGCTTGCCACCCCCACTGTTTCCAATGAAAATATAAAAGAGTGTGGAAACTTTTTGAAGACCCCTCGTACAAGAAAGAATTTTGCTAGTTTTCATGTGAAATTGTGTGGAGTCACTCTGCACATGCTCAGTTTGGTGTGTATAGCTCTTGGGAGAGTGCATGTGATCAGCACAGGGCCAATCAGCACTGTCCATACAGAGGTCAGGCATCCTGCATCCTCCTAGAGCAGAATGAAAACTCCTCTTACACTCTTTAACCATTGCTCTGCTGAAAACTGACAGAATGCACAAGAGTGCTCCAATTGCTGATGGGAAAAGGTATTTAGCGGTTTATATTTACTAAAATTGCATTTCCATGTTGTGTGTACTGTGAGAGACCAGATAGAGTGAATGAAGGGTCCTGGGTTTAGTAACACTTTAAGTGCCTGTTCACACATATGCAGATTGGATGCGGTTTGAACTGTATCCAATCCACATGACATGTAAAAAAATATTGCTTCCTATGATGCCTGTTCACATATGTCCAGTGCACTGGCGGTGCGGATTCAGTGCGGTTTTAAAAAGAGTCCTGTCTTATTTCTGAGCAGTGCGGACCAGTTTAGGTACGGATTACAGGCTATTGACTTCTATGGGAACTGTTTCTCTGAGGGCTCTGAGGAAGAGGCAAGTCCTCGAAACGCGTCAGCCTTTTGGATGTCTAAACTCCCTATTGCGGACTGTTACTCAGCTCGGTGTTGATCCAGCTGTTCTTTTATGACGTGCCTTGACTATATTGTCGTTTGTGAGTACAACACCTACTTTATTATTTTTTATTAAACATTTTTTATGGTAATGCACTAGGCCTGTGCGCCCTCTTTTTGTTCTTTCCCCATTCAGTGTGTTTGGATTCCCCCGGTCCGTTTGAGGGCGGCAGGGTGTGCGTGTTCCAGGACATTCTTAATGTGGTTGTAGCATCGAGTCCATCCCCAAGCGCAGGAGCATTTGTGTTTGCGGGAACTGTTTCTAAACCTGATGTGTGTGAACAGGATAATCCTGAGAGCTAATCCTGTCCTGAACCTGACCTGAATCTGTGAACAACTACTGTATCAATTAGCTGTGAAACCTGAGATTCAATCTGCACCACACATGTGTGAATCAGCTCTAATAAAAAAGTGCAGAAACTTTCTGAAGAACCCTTGCATTAAAGCAGGTATAGACTGCAGAGAGAGATATACAATTTTACATTTGTACAAATCATTAGTAATACCTCATCTGGAATATGCAGTTCAGTTTTGGGCACCAATTCACAAAAAGGATATCAGGGAACTGGGGAAAGTGCAAAAAAGGGCAACCAAACTGAGAGGCATGGAAGAGCTCAGCTATGAAGAAATATTAGAGGAATTGAATTTATTCTCTCTCTTGAGAAGAGGAGATTAACCACCTGCCGACTGCAGATAGGCGAATGACGGCTACACTGCGGCCGGCCAGTTTTGGGAGGGCGTCATATGACGTCCTCCTAGAACGCTCTCTCCTGCGCGCCCCCGGGGGCGCGCACCCTGCGATCTCCATGATCGCTGTGTCCTATGGACACAGCTGATCACGTGATGAGGTAATCACAGTGGCCTTTTACCACGTGATCAGCCGTGTCCAATGACACGCTGATCACCGGGAAATGCAATTGCCAGTTCTGGGCTGCACTTTCCTCACGCTGTTAGAGCGTGAGGAAAGTACTGCCGAGAACCGGCAGTTGTCAGAGCAGGGATCGGCACCGATCATCAGGGCACTGATGATCAGTGCCACTCACCAGTTCTGCCCACCTGTGCCCAGCAGTGCGCCCACCTGTGCCCAGCAGTGCGCCCACCTGTGCCACCCAGCAGTGCGCCCACCTGTGCCACCCAGCAGTGCCACACACCTGTGCCCAGCAGTGCCACACACCTGTGCCCAGCAGTGCCACACACCTGTGCCACCCAGCAGTGCCACACACCTGTGCTCAGAGGTGCCACCTACCTGTGCCCACCCACATGTGCCCACCAGTGCCACCCACCAGTGCCCATCAGTGCAGCCCAGCAGTGCTGCCAGTCAGTGCCCAGTGGTTGTGCCAGTCAGTGCCCAGCAGTTGTGCCAGTCAGTGCCTAGCAGTGCCACCAGTCAGTGTCCAGCAGTGATGCCTATCAGTGCTGTCTATCAGTGCCACCTATCCGTGACACCTCATTAGTGCTCCCTATCAGTGCCGCCTATCCGTGCCACCTCAATAGTGCTGCCTATCAGTGCTGCCTATCAGTTCCCATCAGTGCTGCCTATCAGTGCCCATCAGTGCTGCCTATCAGTGCCCATCAGTGCCGCCTATCAGTGCCCATCAGTGCCGCCTATTAGTGCCCATCAGTGCTGCCTCATCAACGCACATCAGTGAAGGAGAAAAATTACCTGTTTGAAAAATGTTATAATAGAAACAAAGAAACTTTTTTTTTTTTAAATCTTTTGCAATTTTTTTGTTTATAGCGCAAAAAGTAAAGTGCCCAGCGGCAATTAAATACCACCAAAAAAAGCTCTATTTGTGAGGAAAAAATGATAAAAATTTCATATGGGTACAATGTTGCATGACCGCGCAATTGTCATTCAAAGTGCGACAGCGCTGAAAGCTGAAAATTGGCCTGGTAAAGAAGGGGGTATAAGTGCCCGGTAGGCAAGTGGTTAAAGGGGGATATGATCAACTTATAAATATATAAGTGGTCCATATAGTGAACTTGGTGTAGAGCTATTCACTTTAAGGTCATCACAGAAGACAAGGGAAAAGGATTCTTCACAGTAAGAGCTGTGAAAATGTGGAAAATATTCCTCAGCTTAATATAGTGTTTTAAAAATAGCTAGAAGTATTCCTAAATACTCAAAATATAGCTGAACATTACCATTTATAGATAACATCAGGCATAGTTGATCCAGGATTATCCAGTTGTCTTCAAGGGATCAGGAAGTAATTATTTTTCCCCCTGCTAAAGCAAACCCTTTGCTTTATAGGGATGGTTTTCTTCTTCTGGATCAACCATAGGCATAGGATTGAATACATGTAGGTGTTCTATTTATTTTTTTCTATTTGTTGAACTGTATAGACCCATCTCTTTAGTCAGCCTAACTAACTATGTTACTATGTAGCTATTAAGAGGAGAGCTGACCATAGATCACTGGAAGATGAGGCAGAGCTGGGGCCAATCCCAGAATATGTGGGAAGAAGCGTGAATAGAAGAGTACTTTGGACCGGGGGTTCAGAAGAGTGAAAACTGATCCTGGCTAAGAATAAAGGGGAGAGGGCCATAACAGCTGATCACAATAGGTGCCAAAAACAGCAGAAAACTTTTCATCTCTTGCAGAAAGAATACAGTAAAAATCTGAGTATATGTCATTGACTAAATGGCAATAAATGAGGCAGTATTGCCAAAGGTCTCTCCATCCTTTCTACCTGTCAATAACAAAGAACAGAATTTGTGCACATACAGTAAACATATCAAATTAGTCAAGACAATGCATACAAGATGTCACAGACTTAAAGTGGTTCTAAGGCTGCAGTCACACTATTTTGAATTATGGGCATAATTGCTGCGATTCCAAACCACACTGCAATTATTATTATACAGGATTTATATAGAGCCAGCAGCAATTGTGGCAAAATGCAACACGCGTGTTTAGGTGCCATTTGTTTTTAATGGAACCCCAAGCGTGGTGCGATTTTGCTACAATTTCCATGTGGCAAACCACATCGCACTCAGCTTGTCGCCCAGAAAAGCGCCCGTTCCTTTTTTGGTGACAAGATTTACATGATTCTGTTCGCTGCAATTTAGGCAAATGGCAGCTAAAACATGTGTATTATATTTTGCCACGAGTGCAGTGCGATCTTGGAATAAATATGAAATGGATGTCGCTCCATTTCCTCAAATTGAACCTTTCTAAAACCGAACTCCTAATTTTCCCCCCAGCCTGCGCCCCCCCCCCCCTCCATCCTCTCCATCACAACCAACAACGCCACTATCAGTCCCACCCCGTAAGCCAAAGTCCTAGGTGTCACTCTTGACTCAAACCTGTCCTTCCAACCCCATGTCCAATCGCTGGCAAACTCAAACAGGCTCCACCTCCGCAACATCTCCAAAATACGTACGTTCCTAACCCCAGATACTACTAAACAACTTGTTCACTCCCTTATCATATCACGTCTGGACTACTGCAACTCCCTTCTCACCGGCCTACCTCATCACAGACTATCCCCGCTTCAGTCTATCCTGAACTCAGCGGCCAGACTCATCCACCTTACCAACCGCTCTGCTTCTGCCACCCCCTTCTGTCATTCCCTCTACTGGCTTCCGATTGCCCAACACATTAGGTTCAAACTACTAACATTGACATACAAAGCCATTCATAACGCTGCCCCAAACTACCTCACCGACCTGATACCCAAATACCACCCAACCCGTTCTCTTCGCTCCTCACAAGACCTCCTACTTTCTAGCTCCCTGGTCTCCTCCTCCCACGCCCGACTGCAGGACTTGTCAAGGACTTCCCCCATCCTCTGGAACTCACTACCCCAATCCATCAGACTGTCACCTACCCTCCTCAACTTTAGGCGCACCCTGAAAACCCATCTCTTCAGGGAAGCCTACCCCACTCTCACCCAACAGCCAATCTCCTCCACTCCTCCTACCACTCCATCCCCCACAGCCACTTCCTCCTGTATCACAATCCCCTCCATCCTAGACTGTAAGCTAGAAAGAGGGCCCTCGAACCCCTCGTGTATTGTATTGTTACTGTAGTCTCATGTACTGTCCCCCACTATAATGTACAGCTCTGAGCAAACCTTTTGGCGCTATATAAATACTGTATAATAATAATAATAATAATAAATATCACGAAGTGTGAATGCAACCTTAAGCCTAAACATTTTTCTCCTCAATGCAACCTGAGGGGAAGAAGGGGCAAAGCTAGTTCATGGGCATAGTCTCAGGATGGTGGTGTGGCTATATTCCTAGTAATGAATACCATATATGGAGTAAATGAACAGCTACAGTACATTAAGCTGGCCATGCACTAGTAGAATTTCATTCAAAAATATGTTTTTAGCACATTCATTTGTTTTTCTAATCGTTAGCATCCCGCAAATCAGTGTTCGCTTTTAACTGTAGTGAAGAGAAAATTTAAAGAAGCAGGATGAAAATTTTTCTCGGATGAAGGAAATTCCAATGCTGAATGTGGTTTTTTGTGTGGGAAATTCCATTCATTCTACATTGAATGTTAAGAGCAAATGACATTTTGAAGCTCTTTTAAAAGACATTTATGAAGTCTCTCTAGGCATTATTGCATGTACAAGAGTTTTTATACGACTGATTGTAGCAAAAGTTTACCAATGTATGGCCAGCTTTAGTTGTCTAAGTTACTAATTTGTAGGTACTCTCCTCTAATACAGACTCCTAAAGGAAAAATTCACCTTTCATCAGGTTACTCCCATATTTAGGGTGTAACATGTTACTGTAGAACTGCCCCCAGCACCCCCACCCCTCGATCCCTCGCTGTGACTTCTAGCTGCCACAATTTTTTAAAAATCCAGCTGTGTAGGATTTCGCCCACCCGCCAAGTTGCATCATTTATTCACAGAGTTCTGTGAATGGAACACTACAAGTGAACTTATCCTTTAAGGCAGTCATAGAAAGGCATGTCAGCAGGTTTATCTGCTATAACCCAATGAAAGAAAAAAACTTTCTAAGGCCCTGTTCACATTAGTGCGATTTCTCCTGCATCTGCTGTTGCATGCATGACAGTGGAAATCACATTATTCTCCATGGTGCCCGTTTACATCAATGAAACATAGTGCAGTGTAATTATTGAAAAGCTGCAAGTGCAGGTGCAGCATAGTAAGTTTTTGGCCCTATATACCTAAATGGGAACAGAGGCGGACTGACAAATCATGGGGCCCCCGGGCAATAGGGGATTATGGGGCCCCTGTGTCCTTTCCCAAACTCAAAAAAGCCTATGAAAAAGGTACCAGGGGCATCTCATGGGGCCCCCTACTGATCCCGGGCCCTCAGGCAGTGCCCGAGTTTCCAAATGGTCAGTCCGCCCCTGAATGGGAGTAGAAGAAAAGTGCCTATATGTGTTTTTGGCAAGGTTTTGCACTTAACAATTGGTCTCCTCCTAAAAAAAAAAAAAAAAAAAAGAAAAAGAAGGTGCATGATGCATCAAAAACACACTGGATGCGATTTACTAAAACTGGTGCAGCTGTGCATGGTAGCCAATCAGCTTCTAACATCAGCTTATTCAATTAAGCTTTGACAATAAAATCCAGAAGTTGATTGGTTTCTATGCAGGAGTTGCACCAGTTTTTGCACTCTCTAGTTTTAGGCCTCATGTACACAGGACGTTTTTGCAGCCACTTTTAGGCGTCAGATGTTTTTTTTGTTTTTATTTTTACTGCTACCAAAACAGCCCTCCATGTTATCCTATGTGGCCATGCACACATTGACTTTTAGAAACTTTCAACAGCAGTAGAGTTTACCAGCAGGAATAAAAAAAAAAAAAAAAAAAAAAAAACACAACAACAGGGCCAATGCGTCCAGGCGCAGCACTACTTTGGCAGAAAAAATGTTTAACGCAGCTAAACGCGTTTAGGCATGTTTAGCGCTTACACATTTATTCATTTCAACAGCCAGAATAAATTATCATTCTGGCCAATGAAATGAATTAACGTCCAAGCACTTGACGCTTGTAAACACGCCTAAATGCTTGTAAAAGCATTAGATACTTTTACAAGCGTCAGGCATTTTTTTCAGCAAAAACACTGCTGCCACGAGGAAGGCTTCTAGGAGAGTTTTTTTAATGCCCTGTGTGCATGAGGCCTTAGTAAATAAACCCCCGCTGAATAATTTATATTGTAAAGCACTGAGCAAACTGTTGGCGCTATATAAATCCTGTATAATAATAATAAATAATACTAATAATGTATGATTAAGCAGCAGCACTAGTGTGAACCTAGGCTAAAATATTAACATATAGAGGGGGCTTTTAATGGTTCACTTTCTAAATTATTACACAAATGACCCTGTATGGCAGAAGGTGAAATGGTTTAGTCATACTTGAAGACTAAAAATAAAAATCAAGCTGAATCACAGCCTATTTTGTATGAAAGTGTCTATTGTGCACTTTAGCATATATGGCACATAACCAATTGCATGCATGAGGCAGCTCTCAATGCTTAACTGCCTATGCCTGTCCTTTCAGTTTTCTTATCAATCCAATTACGATTTAAAAAGTCACATGAATACACTTATCTTGAACCGATCAAATATTCTGCTGTAAGTATCCTGTTTTGTTCATGTACTGTGTATCATATTAATGCCTCAACGTTATGGCCATCGCTTGTCTCTTCGTTAGAACAGCACAAGGCCTTTGGATGATTGAACCTACTTCATTCATGACAAAGTACCACCAGACCTATTTATAAACCTCTTGATGAAAACTGTTTACTTTGAATAAAGAAATAAGTTGCCAAATGTTCCCAATGAAGCAAATTTTTAAACTGATGGATGGAACTCTCTCAGGAAATCACAAGATTATCACAAGAGAGGGGACACAAAAAAGCTTTAAAAGAACATTTGTGTGCTAATGCCATTCATTTTGGATCTAGGCTGAAACTTTTAGGCAAAAATGTATGCAATGAAACAACACAAACTTAAAGGATACCTTTATACAAAAACATAACGGAACATTTTGTTTGCAGGTTGAAAAAAAGGTGCATTTATTTTCTGTTGCAAGAGCCTGTAAACCATTGTATCAGTGGTCAGCACAGGGCCAATCAGCACGGTCCAGACAAAGGTCAGGGGTTCTGCATCCTCCTAGAGCAGAAAGAAAACTCCTCCTACAAGCTGTAACCAGTGTTCGGCTGGACACTGATAAAAGTCACAAGACTGCTCTAACTGCATGTTCTGCATGACCAGATATAGTGGATGCAGGGTCCTGGGTTTAGTAACACTTTAAATCCTTCATTTTTTTTTTATTTTTTTTTTAGAAGTTTCAGCTGTTGATTTATTAACCTACGTCTACGATCACACCTATGCAGGTTCCGTTCGAGGCATTTCTGCATTGCGTTTTGCGTTGTGTTTTTACCGCATTTGTGATGCGCTTTGCATTTTTTTCTTGTTGCTAGGCAGATTTTAAATGCAAAACGCATCAAAAATGCATTAAAAAAACACAGCAAAAAAGCAATACATGCTTTTTTGCAGTGTTCCCGTTAAAATCTATAGAACCAAAAACGCAATGTTTTGCATTCAAAAAAGTCCCTGACCATTTCCTAAAAATGCATCAGGTGAAACCACAGATGTGCACCTGTCCCATAGGTAATCATGTTAAATGGACTGTACTGAGTTTCTGCAAAACGCTGCAGAAAACGCTTCGGTGTGAACCTAGGGTAATGTGTATACAGCTTCTGTAGCTTGCCTATTTTTCAGTTTAAATTGGTGCAATGACCACTGCCTCAGGTTTCCCCGTTTCAGGGTAGCTCATTTCTCCTGCAGAAACTTATGGAGGGACCTTTCCATTGTGTGTGGAGTTGTGTCTACGTACACTGTGTGTATCAAGAGACATACACATCCCCATAGGCTAGGATGGGAAGGCACTTCCCTGTTTCTCCTTCCTCCAAGCTGACAAACTGCCTCAATATTGCACTGTCCATTGTTCACTCTTTCCTGTGACGACTGTAAGTTCAGGGAAGAAACACTATAGAGAGTAGGAGCCAGCAGCAAAGAAAGCTGTAAATTACAAGTGCTGGGGTAAGAATTTTAACAAGAAGGATGAAGATGACATCCCTGGAGCTGGCAACAGCTGCTGTCATATTCCTATCCTGACACATGCTCATGAAAACAGGCAGCCCATGGTGCCAGGGCATACTGCTAATGTTATGTTCTGTCCCTGCTTTGTGGTAGCACTACAGATAGATTTCACTTCTTAGTTATGGGTTGTAGGCACACCTCAAGCCATCCCCCGAAGTACAATGCACGATGCCTGAACAGCCTATCGGGCACACCTGATAATAGACCAGGCCTAATCTGAGAAAGTCTATATTAGCACAAGCAATTTGTGAGCCTCTCTGGGCCCAGTGCAGAGATGGAAATCAAAACCAGCAAGCCCCATACTGTGACTATTTTATTTTTAAAGTAGAACTATAGGCAAAACTTTTTTCCATTTTGGATAGAGTAAGGAAGGGTTATAACCTTTGTCAGATTTTTTTTTCGCCATCTGTGTCCCATTACGAAAATTTCTCTTCACTTCCTCTCCCATAGTCCAAACAGGAAGTGAGAGTAAATCCCTGCATATTAAGGGTTTCCTTGGGGCCCCCAGGTCAAAAGAACTAGTGTCCCCATTGGAAGATTTCCCCTCTAAAACTTTTCCAGAGACAACCCAAAATGTGGGAGTTTCTTTTACTTCCACTTTCAATTATAAATGTTAAACAAGACTAAGGCGACTTTCACACTGATCCTTGCAAAAATGCATATGCATTTTACTGTTTGTTTGGTTTTTTTTACTGAATATGTGACTCAAAAATGCACGTACCACTTGTGCATTTTTTATGCATTTTTTTTCATTTCTCAATGGGGAGGTGCGTTTTTGGTGCATTTGTTTTAACCGCACCAAAAACACAGCAAGCATAATAATTTTTGAAAACGTGACCAGCAACAGACCAGTGTGAAGAGTTCCATGGGAATACATGGTTACACATTTTTCTTCTGCTTTTTTTAACCCCTTCGTGCCTAAGGGTAAAACAAATCTTAATGCCTAAGCACAATTATGCAACCTCAACATGTTTTAGCAAAACCGTACATATCACAACTACTTTGTTCATCCAGGTGGATTATACCTTGTTTTTTTCAGGACAAAATTGGACTTTCATTTGGTGATAAATGGTAATGGATATCTCCTGAATTTTTTTTTTATTACCAAAGAAAAACTGGCCCAAAAAAGTAAAAAAAAAAAAAACCCAAAATGTAGCTGTATATTTCTTGCTACTACCATAACCTACCACCAAAGACCAACCCAAAATAATTTCTTCTGCTCCTGACGATTGCAGTGATACCACGTGTGTATGTTAGTTGTTGTTTGTACTCCCAAGAAACAATAGTGCGCAATTTGTTTTTTTTTATCTTGCCACTAACTGATACTGGTACTAATTTACAAAAAAAAACCTGACCCTGACCAAAAAACTAACCCTGGCACAGACCTAGATGAAACCTTGATCTAGGTATTTTTGTTTATTTTTTTATTAAAATGTATTTATTTATTTATTTTTTTACACACTTTTTCTCTCTGAAAGGACAAAAAGATACATTGAATCTCTCTCCTCCATTCAGAGAGAAAACGGGGGGGGGGGGCTTCACAGTGATTGATCACTGTGACAGCCAATCAGAGGCTATCAAAGCGATCAGGTGACACAGAATTGGGAGTTCTGGGTCCTGATCATTAGAAAGGGACCCAGGACTCTCAGTGACACCCTGGTCTTTGTTATGGGAGCACGACGCAGAAAGACAAGTACGCAAATTAGTGGCCCCATGGAAAAAAGCCCAGTTCTGTGAGGCAGCCAATTTTGTTTGTGGTTGTCAGGGGTTAACTGCAAAAGCTAAAGAAAAATGGATCAGTGTGAAAGCCTAATAGAGAGGGTTAATCACTCTAAAGGGAGGGGGGGGGGTCTTTTAATGGTGAGGGGGCACAGACAGCAATAAAAACAGACAGTTATTCTAATCACTCCACTCTATCCAAAACTTAAAAAAAAAAAGTTTTGCCTTTGGTTAGACTTTAAAAATAAATTTTGTGGTCAACTGAGTAGCCACAGGTTCATTATAAAAGTAGTATATTTTTTAACAAAAGGAAAAAAAAATAAAAAATACCCCACACTGGCTTACTTTATAAAAAAAAAAAAAAAACTTTTAATGATGTCTTGACCTTAAGAAATGTCATTCTAATCCTCCCATCTAATACTTGGGGGAAAAAAAAATGAAATTTCAGTTGCATAACTTGCACCTGATGAGTTGCACACTATGCACTTGATGTAATTGTCATCCCTCCATGAAAATGATTACATATGTTGAATTTCTCCCAGCACAATCTGCTCTGGAGGGTCATTCTAATTTTAGAATGGCTATTGTACTCAGAATACAGGCAGATGTCTCTTGTAACACATATTTCACTCAACATGTTCATGCAGTTGCTGCTTTGCTCCCATTTCCTGAGCTGATGTTTCTATGTGATCTGCAAAACACAGCGGACGTACGGTAACCTTTTTTCTAATCTGATGTTCAGTTCATTCCCTGAAATTTACCAACAGTTCAGATTTCTATGTTCAAAGTCAAACTGACAAGGAATTTGATGACCTGCAATGAAATATTTCCCACCTTTTTAGTTGAACTTACAGTTTAAACAGGAAAACGTTAAAGTAAAAACAAACTTCACTTTAGTCTCAGTTCACGCTGCTGCAACCAGAAAGTCCCGCAACATACAGTGCGACTTTGCAAGGCGACTTCCTGGAGACTTAAGTACTATTTTGACGTGATTTTAAAGGGACTTTCAGGGAATGCCTGGGTAATCTTTCTGTAGTGTCGGATCCAAATCACATCAATATAGATGGGGATCCGACTTGGAGGCAACTTCCATTAAAGTCTATAGGCACAAGTCGGATAGAAGTCGCCTTGAAGTAGTACACAAACCTTTTCTAAAGTCGAAGCGACTTTAGTAGTTCTAATTAAAGATTTCATTGACCAACATGGGATTTCACAAGTCATGCAACTTGGGGTCTTTCAAGTGGGATCTCAAGTCACAACAGTGTGAACCATGCCTTATTATTATTATTATTATACAGTATTTATAAAGCGCCAATAGTTCGCTCAGCGCTGTACATTACAAAGGGGGACAGAACATGTGACAGAACAATAACAATACAATGCAAAACATGAGGGGATTGAGGGCCCTGCTCTTTCGAGCTTACAATCTAGGAGGGAGGGGGTGGTGGCACAGGAGGAGATAGCTGTGGGGGATGGAGTGGTAGTGTGATGGATTTGGTAAAATGTCTATTTCATTTCAAATTGAATATATATACACATTTTTTTTATACACATCTTTTTACATATTTACTTTTATACTTTAATACTATTTCTTTCCACATATTTATAAATGTTTAGCATGAATATATATGTTGTGTGAATATTTTCTGCATGCTGGGCTTTGTGGTACATTAAGAAATCCTTGCTTAAGAAATGTTTGCTCACAGGCACAGACCCCCTCCCATCGTGTGATTTGGAAGACAAAAGAATGTTTTTCTCTCTTTAAGATAAGACGGGAGAAGATCACACCTATACCATGACGGAGATTGTTTTCGTGTAAAGTGATCAATCAAAGACTAATATAATGCTTATGCTGTTATCACGTGATGTTCGCATCATTTTTCATATATAAACTCGCGGTTTCATTTCAATAAATTAGAGAGAAGTTTTCACAGACCAAACGTGTCAGTGTGAGTTTCTTCATGTGCGCACATTCCAGAAGCTGGCCAGCATCATAAATTAGGACAGGAACAGATAAGCACTGGACGATTAGGTCCTCCGATTAGGTCCTCGACTAAATCAGTAGGAAGAGTGGAGGAGGTTGGCAAGTTAGCAGGGGGTGGGGTAGGCTTCCCTGAAGAGATGGGTTTTCAGGGTGCGCCTAAAGGAGAGGAGAGTAGGTGATAATCTGATGGGTTGGAGCAGGGAGTTCCAGAGGATGGGTGACACCCTGGAGAAGTCCTGGAGGCGGGCATGGGAGGAGGAGACCAGGGAACTAGAGAGAAAAAGGTCTTGTGAGGAGCGGAGTGTGCGTGCTGGGCGGTACTTGGATATTGGGTCAGAGATGTAGTACGGGGCAGTATAGTGGACAGCTTTGTACGTCAGTGTTAGGATTTTGAATTTGATCCGTTGCGCAATCGGAAGCCAGTGGAGGGATTGGCAGAGGGGGGTGGCGGAAACGGAGCGGTTGGAAAGGTGAATGAGTCTGGCAGCCGTATTCAGGATCAACTGAAGCGGGGATAGCCAGCGGCGAGGCAGGCCAGTGAGGAAGGAGTTGCAGTAGTCGAGTTGTGATATGATGAGGGAGTGGATGTGCTGTTTAGTCATTTCTGGGGTTACGGAGGTGGAGTCTGCATGAGTTTGTTAAAGATTGGACTTGGGGCTGGAAGGATAGGTTGGAGTCCAGAATGACACCAAGTATTCTGGCCTGCGGGGCGGGTTTGATGTTGGAGTTGTTGGCCATCATGGAGAAGTCAATGGGGGGGGTGGTGTCCGGGCTTATAAAAAAGAAAATGAAAAACCCATAAAAATACCAGTAAAAAATTGATATATTATAGCTAAGCTAAACACCGGACATCTATTCACAGTATAAATTAATAGATCGCATTTATTAACAATTTTGTCATCAATAATGCCGTGCAGGAATGTAGAATAAACAGAAGCTTTTATACAGTGCATTGTACTAATCTTTACTGTGGGAGTGTAGTCTTTATTTACTAGTTCTTTAAGGGCTCATTCACACCAGAATTCAACCAGGAACACAGTGCATGTTCCTATACAATTCATTTGTTGTTCTGTACAGTGCGATTTCAGCTCATTCATTTTAAATGGGCTGAAATCGCACCACATCAAAAACAGTTCATGCACTACTTTTGGAAACGCACTGCAACCAGACCACATAGTAATATTGTATCATGCAATCCGATGCGGCCATGATATCTGCATTTGGGGTGTCATTAGGACAGTAAGGGCAGTGAGCTGCCCTAAGATGTCATATATGTATTTTCTGCACGGCAAGCTGGTTCTTGCAGGCAGAGCTTGCAGAAGATAATGTGTAAAATACGCATTCATTTAGGCCTCGTGCAAACTGGCAGAAAAACACCACTTTAGAAGCATTTTTCTTTTTAGTTCCATATTAGCCAATGTGTCCATGCACATCATGGCATTTAGATTCATATTTCATAGCGGCGTTTAGAGGCAGAAAAAAAAAAGCCCCACGTCTGCATTCAGAGAGAAGTTTATTGGCATAATTGAAGCATATGTGCACAGAAACGCATATGTGTGTAATTTAAATCTACTGGCTAGAACAAATGTATATTCTAGCCCATGGGTGTCAAACTGGCAGCCCTCCAGCTGTTGCCAAACTACAAGTCCCATGAGGCATTGCAAGATTGACAGTTACAAGCATGACTCCCAAAGGCAGAGACATGATGGGACTTGTAGTTTTGCAACAGCTGGAGGGCCACCAATTTTAGAATGAAATTATTCATATACTCCTTAAGCACCAGACCAAGCAATTTTTTACACTGGAATTTTCTACCTGCTACTGGAAGAAAGATCCAGAGTAAATAGGATTACTTTAATACACCCATGTGTGGCCATTGTTCAGAAGCATACAGTTATCCTGCTGGCTTTATGCATGTGTGCATGCATACATTTACATGTTTATATGCGTACAATCTGCAGATATGTTACGCCTGGATGCAGCTGTGTACAAACCTTTTCATATTCTGCTAAACACAGTGCACAATAGTTGTTGATGCAGCTGTGTGTATGGCTCTATTGATTCCCATAGTGCTGGATTTAAAGTGATACTAAAAGTTCAGATGTTTTTGTTTTAAATAACAAACATGTTGTACTTACCTGCTCTGTGCAATGCTTTTGCACAGAGCAGCCCAAAATCTTCTTCTCTGGTCCCCCACTGATGCTCCTGGCTCCTCCCCCTTACTGAGTTCCCCCAGAGCAACCTGCTTGCTAGGTAGAGCCTTTAGAACAACTTTAAATGCACACATGTTGTGTGCAACCAAACAGAGGTTTAGGTGCTCGTGTGAATGAGCCCTAAATGGATAGCCAGAAAATTAGAAATCCCCCATCAGGAACTCTCTCCCTATTAGCAGCTCTTATGCAGACAATTACGGATTTTACTAGTAATGCCACATCCTGGAGAAGATCTGGCCTGATATGAGGCCTGTATTAAAACATTATATAGTACTGTTCCGTACTACAAGACTTACCATGTCCAGGATTTCCACTTACAATGCAAGGTAATTATTTTTATCATGAATTATCCAAAGCAATATTTCTGCACAGATTATGAAAACACAGTGTCAAATAAAAAAAAAAAAAAAAAAAAAAAAGAATGACTGTGTCAAAGCTTTGTAGTGGTTTGCAGAGGGTTCCTTGACAATGGGATCAATGTGCAAACATCAACCACACCAAGGTGATCCTGCAAAAATCAATCCTATGCAAGGTAGATATTTAAAAACAGGGTCATATCAGTCCAAAATGAGACAGACAATGTTCCTAGTACTAAGCAGGAACTCTTGAGTCCATTATGCCAAAAAATGGCTTAAAGCAGAACTTTACCCTAAATGGGAAGTTTCTCTAGTCTGCCCCCACCATCCTCTAACATTTGGCACCTAATTGTTTTTGGGGGGGCGGGTATCTGGTTTTGATGGGTACCTGGTTTTGACAGGTACTAGCTCCCACTTCCACCTGAATCGCCTAGGTGATCCAACCAGAAGTTCATTTTTCCCCTTAGCCCACAGCCTTCTGGGACACATCATAGGTCCCAGAAGACTGAGAGACCATTCAGATAGCACAGTGCAGGATTGCATAAAGGAACTGAATTTTCCTATCAATGCTATAACAAATGATTCACATGCCTAGATCATGTATGGTGTTGGAAAGGAGAGGATTTCTACGTATGACATTTTTGTTGCTCCTATCAGAGTCACCAGCAACTTTATCTGACATGTATTTGGCAGTGGCTGGTCCTCAAGAAGCAGTTTTTTTACAGTCTGTACACATCTGTCCATATTATATTCTCTCACAATAAATTCTTGCTGGACTACAAAGTCCCAATCCTAACCGTCTACACACACTGAAACTACCCTGCACTAGTCTATGAATTAGGTTTACCAAATTAATTTTGACAAGAGGAAAAAGTAATGGCTCACAATGTTTCTTTCTTCATCAAACATATTTCTTCAAGCTGTTGACCTCCACTGGGATGATGGTTACTATCAGCAGTACTTTCTACATAATATTTAATGTAAATTTTGACTTAATACATTCCACTGAATCATGTAGTGCTCCTAAGTAGCAAGGTCTGTTTTTATTTATTTATTAATATTGCCCATTCCTCCTTGTCGAAACTACTGCAGTACACATGGCACCTAGGTAAGAATGGCATCATCATTCTGGTGAGATCCTGACGGATGATGAGTAGGCCAAAACTTGCTAAGAACACAGTCTCACACTGGGTTTGAATTACTAAAACTGGACAGAGTAAAATCTAGTGCAGCTCTGCAGAGAAACCAACCAGCTTTCAGGGTTTTTTTGTCAAAGTTAAAGGATAAGTTCACCTTTGGGAACATGTCAAAGCTTAATTGAACCAGCGGAAGTTGAAAGCTTATTGGCTACCATGCACAGCTACACCAGATTTTACAGTGTCATCCCCACTAGGTCACTAGCCCCACTGAAGCGATGCTTGGTCAGCGAGGGCCCCACTTTAGTAATGAGTTTTGTTGTTAAGGAGGATCCCCCATGAAGAAAGCAAACTGTACCCCCCCCCCCCCCCCGAGTTGATCAGGTTGGTCCTAAAACTGCATATAAAGAAAGTATGTAAGTGAAAGATACAAATACAATTTGTCACTAGAATAGTTTCCACAGGGAGTAAACTGCAATACTTACTTGAATGAATACCAAAAAAAAAAAAAAAAACAGAATTCCACACAGACTGACAAGCAGGATTAGAATTTTCTTTTCCAAGCTAAAAGATTTCAGCTTCCAGCTGCATCAAAGCTTTTCTAAACAGCTCAGCCCCAGCAGTGTAAATTGACAGCCCAGACAGATATCAAAGACAGAGAGAAGTGGGGAGAATCACTGGTAAGATATTATGTAACTGCAGGAAACACAGGCAGGGCACTGTTTAGTTCCTGCGAACCAAACTGCACTCTGTCAGAAAAGATTTTCTTTGTACAGGTGGATTAAAATGAATGGTGTTCCTTCCCTACCACCATCTACAGCCTACATGTTTATAAAAAGAAAACAAAATAGAATATATGCAAAAAATAATTCATGAGAACCCAACACATCATAACTAGAAATTGCATTAATGCTATTAGTAAGTCCACTTCAATTGATCTTTCATGCATGAGCATCTTGTGTCACTGCACTATAGATGGCAAGAAGGGGTCGCTCTCACTATATACGGGTACTTGCGGTTTTCTACACTGAACAAAGGTGGCCATGGCTAGGGCACATAGCAAATACGTGCTTCATATGTGCTCTGTTTAAACGCTGTGACATGCTGCATTTTTCCTCAGCACATTGGAACCGAAGGTAACCACACTACAACACAGCTTCAGTGTGGAAATTTGAATGGAGTGTAACTTTGTACACTCTCAATAAAGTAAAAGGAAAAAAAAGTAAACCATGTGATGAAATAGTGCACCACACCACCCCTCACAGCCAAGCAAAAGAGACATCAGTCCCCACTTGCTGGAAATCAAATCTTTAACATCCAATCATGGATCGTTTGAAAGGTAAAATCCTCCAATTGTCATATCTCTTCAATAGATTTGAAAGTGGCAGAGGTTAATTATAAGCTCATAATTAGATGGCACTACACACCAGTAAAATTACAGTCTATGGTCCAGGGGCGGACTGACCATTTGGAAACTCGGGCACTGCCCAAGGGCCCGGGGTCAGTAGGGGCCCCATGAGATGCCCCTGGTACCTTTTTCATAGGCTTTTTTTGAGTTTGTGCAAGGACACAGGGGCCCCATGATCCCCTATTGCCCGGGGGCCTCATGAGTTGTCAGTCCTCCCCTGCTATGGTCCCTACTCATTCATCTTTATGCTGGAGAGAATGTGGCAAGACAGCCTCTCATGCATATACATGGTGGCATTGACCACTTATTCAAACATACTGGCATGAACCGCTTCAGTTGACAGCTTTGATAATGGGTTTGACCCTAAACAGTGTAATTTCATTGCACAGCTGAACCAACCAGTTGATATAAAATGGTCCATAACCCCCCTTTTGCTGAATGAAGCTATATCCCGAATATCACTATTCTGGGGATAAAAATCTATTCCATCGATTGCTCAATGACTCCGGAAAGTTGACAATATTGGCCTTAGGGAAGATCTCACAAACATCTCACGTTCTTTCCCTAAATGTCATACCAAGATATGGGCCTGCTGGTTCAAGCTTAAAACTACAACTTTAGATCTTAATATAAAATCAGGGTCCTCTACAACCACGCAAATATAAAGACTTATGCCTGTTGCACAGGTTATCCATCTGTAATGTGGTAGCTGTCTGATACCAAAACCCTTTCTTCCCCTTTTATTCCTCTCTTCTTTTTTACCTTTCCTACTTACCTTTCTTACCAGGGGTCTTCAAACTTTCTAAAGAAAGGGCAAGTTTACTGTCCTTCAAACTTTAGGAGAGGCTGCACTGTGGCCAGCGGAAGTAGAAAATATCCTAGTGGCAGTGGGAGTAAACAATGCCCCATAATTGGTATTGGGGGGGGGGGGGTAATAGTGCCTCACTGTTGGTTTCAGTGGGAGGAATAGTGTGCCATCACTGGTGTCGGCGGGAGGAATAGTGCTCCATTGTTGGTGTCCATGGCAGGAACTATGCCCACTGTTGTTGACAGTGGGGGGAAATAATGCACCAAGAGCCAGATAAAAGCAAAGGGTCGCATCTGGCCCCTGGGCCACAGTTTGGAGACCACTAGTCTATGCAATACTCACAATATACTTTTGGTCCCTTTATCCTGAGAGAATGCTTGTAATCCTCTCTCTTGTGCTAAAAGAAAACTTGCAATAAAATTAAAAAAAAAAAGACAAGTCTATAGACTAAAACAGACCGTTTTAGTGTGCAACAAGTGTGAATGGGCTCTGCAATGAAACAAACGCAACATCTAAAAAAAAGAATGTACAAGAAATCAGTTGTTTTGCTCAAAAATGAGGGTTCATACAACATGCTTAGGACCGAAATGAATCCAGTTCACGTGGCAGCTGGGCCATACACAACAAGGTAGGTGAACACTTACACAAAGCTTTTCTGCATTTTCAGCCACAGCATATGACACTACAGTCTAACCTTGTCCCATGCAAGGGGCCACAGAAAGCATTGACATTAAGTTTATTGCTTATCTCATACAATGTGAACCGCACTAGGCTTACATACACAAGATCAGGCCTACTGGGGAGATGCATTTAAAAACAAAACGCAGATATCCTGCTAGTAGTATGTCAAGGTCAAGCATTAAGCAATGACCTGTAACCTTGGAATTGGAAGTTGCTGTTGCTGTGATTGAAACACACAATATGTACAAGCACTAAAATATATAGCATGGCCTAAACTTTAGGGAGTTCTAGACAGAGGAGGCAGGCCAAATGAGGCAAAAGATGTTAAAATTATGTTTACTGAACTCTGAAAATACTGCACCGTTATATAACAGCTTTTACAAAATTCTTCTGTGCAATCAGGCAGCCCCAATAATACTATAAAGCACAAGAATACCCAAGTACATAAAACAGAACAGTAAAAGCATCTTCTTGAAAAAAAGCACCAGTTTAAAAACAAAAGATGAAAATAAAAAAAATTAAAAAAAAAACAATTCAGGGACCAAAGCCGTGGTTGCTCAAGAGGATATTAAGTACATTAGGCAAACGGTACGGATGGGTGCTTCATCATCCATCACAAATGTGCACAAAGCTGTTCTCTAAAATACACTGGGGATAACTAATTGCTTTTTCTTTTATAGAAGTAGTTACAACAAAGATGTTCCCAGTAGTTGGTTTTCCTTTTCAGAGAAGGAAAACAAATGACTGAATGATCGAGTCACAAATTCATTTGATATTCACCATAGATCTAAGACGCTGTCATTTGCAAACTCTAATTTAAAAAGATATACATAGATCTGTACAAACACAAAAGACCTTATTTAAGTATTAAAGTGACCTTGTTAACTGCACCAACCAGTTGCCCTTTCATTCTCTTACTCTGCACTAGGAAGATTACCAGAAACTTTTATCAACAAGAGCACAACTTCTTTCAGAGTTCTGGAAAGTCTGCGGATCAGGGCTGTCCAAGCGTAAAAAAAGAGGAGCATCAGAAATTCTGTTTGAAAGGTTCCTTCCACACTGATGCACTTTTAGGCTCCATTCACACTGAGCTGAGCATATTGCAGGTGTTTTTTCCAGCGTTTTTTTTCCAAGTGTCTTTTAGAGTTTTTTTGAGCAGATTTGCAAATGTTTTAGGCATTTTTTCAGTTAGGCGTTTTTGATGTGGCCAATAGAAATAGAAACAGCTGCTGTTTGAACTGAAAAAATCCCTTTAAACAATGCTCATTCCCACTCTTCAGGAATTATCCATTCATGTCTATGGTAACAAAACGCTCAGATCTGCTTGAACAATAGTGCAAGTACTTCTTTGAGCGACAGGCGTTTTGCTACAGGTGACAGGACACTCAAGTGTGAACAGGGGCCACTGGAAATAATAGAATTTTACTTGTTGAGCATTTTTGAGCTTCCTGCTTCCAGCTGAAAAACTCTCAAGTGTGAACGGGGTCTTACAGTGTTCACACTGACTTAGAATGGAAGGTGCATTTTTGGTGAGTTTTGAAAAACTGGACCAAAGATGCAGCATGCAGACTTTTCAAATCGCAGTGCACCTGCAGTGTGAACAGGTACATAGGATTTAATGGGGAATAATCTTCCCCTCGCTTCACACTATTGCGGGCCATGTGGTCATGCTTGCTCAGGACAGCAGCCCATTCATTTGAATGGGCTGCTGTGCCCATGTTTCCACAAAAAACAAGGTGCTGACACCTTTTTAAACGCGGCCGCAGGGAAACGACATGGTCTTTTTGATCATGCGGTTTCCCTGTGGTTCCCACGATCGCACTGTGGGCTGAGAGGCATTGAAGTGCCATTCAGAATGAATGGCAGTCCCACGCGTTCATAAGGAGAGCACGATTCAGCTACGTGTTTGTGGGTGCGGGAACAGATGTGATTCCTGTACCCGCAACCAGCCTGCATAGTGTGAACTGGGGCTTCATGTGATATTTACGTCAGGGAAAAGTATACCAGTGGGAAAGGGACCCAAAATGTGCTTTTAGGGCCAGTCCACACCTGAGTCACACAGGAACACATTTCAGGTTACTGTGCGACTCAGTGCTGTGCTATTTTCAGCCCATTTGCAATCGCAGTGGATTGCACCAAAAGTAGTGCATTCACAAATACGCTGCACTGGATCGCATGGTATCTACGTTGCATGCCTGTGCACACTTATAGATCTGACACAGTACTGTCTCTGACAGCTCTGTTTTCATAATAATGATTTGGAACCAACAGCTGAAGTAAACTCACAGAAGTGTAGTTATTAAAATAAACATGTGGCTTGAATATGCAATGCAAAGCAACGGGTTCACTTTAATGGCAGCCCCACCAACAGCACATACCTATGAGAAAGAATACCAAAGATGCCCAAGTACATGGAAACAGGGAACGCGCTCTCTTATGACAGAACTGTTGCTTCAGTATTGTTTGTTCAGGTATTCAGTGCTGTCACATGAAGCCAGGAGAGCCTGGTGAAAATTTCAAGATGCAAGCTGACACAAAGCTAGCTGTCCCTTGCTCCCAAGTGGCCAAATGGAGCAACAAAGGGAAGGTACTGGGGTTCACAATAGTTTGTCCAGCTTAAACAAAGCACAAGTTCACTTTAGGTGTAATTGTCCATGCGCACTTGCCTAAAAACGCTACTTCAACAGGAGTTTTGCATTTTGCCTGCAGAAGCAACTCAATGTTAGCCTAAGGGGGTGAGAGGAGTTTTCTGGCAGAAAATAAAGTTAGATATTGAATGTTGGCAACAAGGTGAAAATAGAATTATTCTTTATTATATGCAAAGAGTACAATATTCCATAGAGCAATCAACACTACTGTGTTTCAGTCAAAGAAAGACCTTATTCATAGCATAGTCACTGGTACAATATATAGCTGTCCACCTACCCCGCACACCCCTCCCATCATTTGCAGAAATGAACACACCTGATAGGTATCTCAATGAGGGTGGAAATGGTCTGTGAACTGCTATACTGAGGACACAAAACAAAGAAAAAAATATCCACATTTCCCCCCCAACAATAAGGCTCCATGCACACTAGTATTTTTTAAGCACCTAAAAGCTAAATAGTGATATCCTGTGTCCATGCACACTATTTTAGGCTAGTAGCATTTTTCAAACTTCAGCGTTTAGCAGCAGAAAAAAACTTTTTTGTAGAGCTTCTGGGAGCATTTTTTTGGCAGAAAAAAAAAAAACCAACAGCTAAACGCTATTAAAATGCTCCTAACAGCTTTTTTCTACTCTTTGCATATAATAAACAATTTTATTTTTCACCTTGTTGCCGACATTCGATATCTTGGACATTATATATGTGCGGGTGGAGACTGCTGGTCTGGCACAGTGAATTCAACTCTAGCCTGATAAGTGCATGATCAGGTAATAGCACCTAGCTTTTGTTTTGAAACTACAGAAAAAAAAGTTAAACCTTTCTAAACTCTCCTAAAACACCTTTACAAAAATGCTCTATTTATTCTGCTAAAAAACTGGTGTGCACCGACCCTAAAACTATAACAACTCAGTTCTTACTTTCATTTAAAAGTGCACATGCATCTGTTTGTACTTTACCTTCCTAATTGTGCTATACCTAGCATGATCAATGCCTTTGTTCTGAAGTGTGTCATATACTATTCATTTACAGGGATCATAGCTTGTATACATTTTTAGCAGCCCTTCAGAAAGGTACCATTAGTTCTATTAACAAATTATTTTTCCAGTCTTATGATCTTAGGGCCCCACGCACATAAATCTTTTTCTTTTGGGCATGTCAACACTGCTGTACATTTAAGTACAGAAAATAGTGTGTGCGCACACTATATTGCCAAAAGTATTAGGATGCCTGCCTTTACACACACATGAACTTTAATGGCATCCCAGTCTTACTCCGTTGGCCCACCCTATGCAGCTATAACAGCTTCAACTGTTCTGGGAAGGCTGTCCACAAGGTTTAGGAGTGTGTCTATGGGAATGTTTGACCAATCTTCAAAAGCTTATTTATGAGGTCAGGCACTGATGTCGGATGAGAAGGCCTGGTTCGCAGTCTCTGCTCTAATTCACCCCAAAGGTGTTCTATCAGGTTGAGGTCAGGACTCTGTGCAGGCCAGTCAAATTCCTCCACCCCAAAATCGCTAATCCATGTCTTTATGGACCTTGCTTTGTGCATTGGTGCTCAATCATGTTGGAACAGGAAGGGGACATCCCGAAACTCTTCCCACAAGGTTGGGAGCATGAAATTGTCCAAAATGTCTTGGTATGCTGACACCTTAAGAGTTCCCTTTACTGGAACAAGGGGCCAAGCCCAACCCCTTAAGAATGAACCCCACTCCAAAATCCCCTCTCCACCAAACTTTATACTTGACACAATAAAGTCAGACAAGTACCTTTCTCCTGGCCGCCAAACCCAGACACCTTCAGACACTTTGTGGCTGAGTTGCTTCCACTTTGTTGTAATACCAATAACAGTTGACCGTGGAATATTTAGTAGCAAGGAAATTTCACGGATGGACTTATTACACAGGTGGCAACCTATCACAGTACCACACTTTAAATCACTGAGCTTCTGAGAGTGACCCATTCTTTCACAAAATGTTTGTAGAAGCAGTCTGCATTGCCTAGGTGCTTGATTCCTTACACCTATGGCCATGGAGGTGATTGGAACACCTGAATCCAATGGTTTGGAGGGGTGTCCCAATACATTTAGCAATATATTGTTTGTATATATATAAAATTATGCAAATAAAAACTTTGGTCTTTTTTCCCCCATTTTCTTTTGCCCCTCGTGGACAAATGGTATGTCCTGTAGAACTAAGTATAACTAAACCCCACTCACAAAAAAAAAAAAATATCAGTAAAACTGGCATTTTCTTCTCAAGCCATAAATATTTGTGATTTTTCAATGTGCTTTTTTTTTTTAATAAGAAATGTATTTAATAAATCTTGCTGTTGCAATTCTTGTATAAGTGTGGCTATACTGGACCTACATGGCCTCCCTCTAGGCTGGGATAACATAGGCACCCTTCTCAGTCAGTTCTTTTATGAGATTACAATAGTGCAGCAAGAATCAGTCCATAAAACCTTCTAAAAGTACATCAGCAGGCTCATTATCTGATAACCATTCCCACACCAAGTGGCCTCACAGCTTAGAAGATGGACATTGGCTCTATGATTATTTCTGTGTATGCTTGTATGTGTTTGTTGTAAAGGTCATGCTTATGATCATCCTCTGCTGCCGTCACCTGTAGAAGGTACCAGCATAATGAAAAAAGGAAGCGCATTAAAGAATGCCAGCACAGTGCATCATGGGATGTGTAGTCTGAGGCTGGCAGTAGACGTGACCATTGTATGTGGCTCAAACCTCAGACCAAGAGTTTGGTATTGGCACTAGAACAGTGTGCAAGGGCAGGGCTGGTGCTTTAAAAAAAAAAAAAAGTTTTTTTAAGCTGGTCATGCAAAATTATTCACGTAGGCAGAATAAATGTCTGTAAAGCCAGTAAATCTGTGGTTTTTCAAAAGGACAAGTTCTCTTGCAGAAGTAGTAGTTACAGGGATGAGACAAAATTTACTGACAGGAGTGCTTACAATGATCAGATTTTATGTATGTATGTAAAGTACAGCTTCAATTTAAATCTGCTAGCACATCTAAAAACTCCCCTCCGCCCAGACTGACAATGCTGTTGTCCAAATGTGCCCCTGTGCTCCTTCATCCAGAGTAATGACACTTATACAGGAGGTGGGTTACTGACCAGATCACCAGGTGGAAAACAGAAGGAAAGTAGCCAAAAAAAGAAAACCAATGCAGACAACATGTAATGGATCGGTAAGCTGCAATATATTACATTTTTAGTTTTTGGCCAATATCACTTTAAGATAATTATTGATCTTAGGATACACTAACACAGGCTTTAACCACTTCAATACCGGGCACTTTTACCCCCTTCCTGCAGAGGCCAATTTTCAGGTTTCAGCACTCTCATACTTTGACAATTGCGCGGTCATGCAACACTGTACCCAAACTAAAATTTTATCATTTTGTTTACACAACTACAGCTTTCTTTTGGTGGTATTTAATCACCACTGGGGTTTTTATTTTTTGCTAAATTACTAAAAAAAACAAAACGTTTTTCTTTGTATCTGTTATAAAAGTTTGCAAATACAGAATCTTTCTTCATAAATTTAGGCCAAGATGTATTCTGCTACATTTCTTTGGTGAAAATAACCCAAATCAGTATTTAATTTTTAGTCTGTTGGAAAGTTATAGAGTTCACAAACTTTGGGATATATCTGAAAATTGATCAATCCTGAAGTGCTGACGGCCAATCTAATTTCTTGAGGCCCAAAAATGTCAGAACAGTACAGATATCCCCCAAATGAACCCTTTTTGCAAAGTAGACAGTCCGACGTATTTCTTAAGAGGCACAGCAAGTTTTTTGAAGTTGTCATTTTTTTGTCATAATTTTTCAAAATGAAGAAATTAAAAAAAATATTTTCACAATTTTTATTTTTTTATATACTGTCACCAGTGCAGTACAGCATCATCATATAACTGGTGTGGCGGTGATCAGGGACACTGACTAGTGACAGTATGGAAAAAAAAAATTATATTTTTTTCAATTTTTAGTAAATGTTTTTTCTTTTTTCTAAGATTTTTTTTCATATTACACTATGACCAAAGTAGTACAATGTTACCATAATAACATTGTACTACTTTGGGGAAGTGATCAGTATTTGTTTTTTTTTTTTTGTTTTTTACACAATTTGATGGCTTATAGCAAATATTTTATTTGCTATAAGCAAGCATTTAACTGAATGAAATCAAATTATTCAGGTTTTTTTGTTGTGATTAGCTGTGATTGGCCATGGCTAATCACATGACACAGATGGGATGTGATTGGCCCAGACTGTACATGTGATCACTGTGACCATTCACAGCCAGACACACTTGTATACAATGGACAGCATAAAAGGAAGCCATCCATTGTATACAACTGTCATGTGGCCTGCTGTGGTTAGTCACAGCAGGTCACATGGTACTGGCAACGAGGCCAGTACACAGATCTGTCATCGGCTGTGTCCAAGGTACACAGCCGGTGACAGATTTACATTTAAAGTGTCACTAAACCCACATCATAAAATACCTATTAATAAATGGTGTATTAAATGCTGTTTATACTCAGTCACTATAGGATTTGTGTTCTGTATTCTGCAAAAAAAAATAAAAAATCAGTGTTGGCAGCTACTGCACATGCTCAGTTTTCAGTGTATTTTCTACCCTGTGCATTTCCTCCCTATCACATCTGAGCAGCCCATGTGACTACAGAGTCACACATGAGGGTGTATACACAGTGGTAAATGACAGTCCAGTCACTCCATGCACACTAACCAGCTAAACACAATTGGGAATGTGATATTACACCTTGATTTGATTGATGGAGGCTTCACCTCCCTGTTATTCTAAGACACGGGCTTGGAGGGGCGTGACAAAGCCTGTGATTTGATTTCAAATATATATATATATATATATATATATATATATATATACACACATACATACACACACACACATATATATATATCCCTGTAGACAGACTGGGAATGAGCTAGGTCATGTGACAGCTGTATATTGATTAGGGAAAAAGGTACTTATATATATATATATATTTTTTTTTATTAAAATAATTACTGTGGCATCATCCACATACAGAAAGAGAAGGGATAGTGGAATTGTAACGGTATGTGTTTAATTTTACTTTACGTAAAACGCACAGAGCATACCTAGTACTTCCTAAATTCCCTACCCATTGTTCATGTCAGTTTGACAGCAGAGATCCTGTACAGGAGCATTTGACAGTGGCACTTTTTGTATCATTATCCTAGTGTGATCAAAAGATACAATGTAACTATTTCATTGTATTGTAATTAGTTGCAGCTGCTACATGCAGATGTCAGGCTTTTCCTGTCATCTGCTTTGTAAATTTAGAAGCAGTAAGCCTGTTAATTAAAAGAAGTCCTTTTTTTGAAAACTAAAATTCTTTCATGTTTAAACCTAATAAGTCCTAATTAATTCCTTCCTCTCCCTTCCTTGTGTACTGTACCAAAAACAGCTTTATTGTATAGGTAAATAACTTTACACAACACTTTACACCATAAACAGAATTGCAGTGTAATGATAAATTGGACTAGTCAAAGAATAAAATGTGTGCATTGCTTTTAGAAATATAAATGAAATAATTCTGAAAAGATAAGATTGCCAAATTCTGTGTCTGTTAGACATCCATTACATCATCACCGGTGATGCAACAAAATCATCACAGCGCTTCTGCCCATTTTAGTGACCAATTAGGAGTCTCTGAGCAATGATGCTATGTAAAGATCCTATGGACATTCCAGCAATCTGGCTTGCAACACTGATGCAACCATAGTTGCTACAGCACAACATATAGCCCAGCATACAGATTAATGCTGGGTACACACAGGAAGCTGTTTTTTTCTTTTTTTGGTTTGAGGTTGCTGTACTAAGTAAGCGATGTTAGTGCAGCACTCTCCCCCACTGTGATATTGTGTTCTGACAGGGGAACTGCCCCTCCAACGAGAAAACAGTGCTGGCAGCCATTTTTGCCTGATCGATAAAATCTGGCTGCTGTCCACACTGGCTAAATGGTTTCTGCTAAACTGGCCAAATGGTTTCTGCTAAACCGGCCAATACTTAGCTCCTTTGTACCAGCCTTATGGCCCCTATAACATGAGGCCGACTTCATTCTGATCAGCAGGGGATCTGTGAGCAGATCCCCTGCTGATCGGAGCAGAATGGGTGGATGACATATCCATGTCCACTTAGCTTTTGCAGAGCAAACACAGACAAGATCCCACTCTATATGGGCGGCCGGAAGTAAAACGGACTCCATCGTCCATTTACACTGGACTATGATCTGATCCGCCTAGACAGAAGACTTCAGATCTCCTTCCATGTTTGTTTTTTTTTTAGTGGCCTGCATTGGACCTGGAGTTCCATTTACATCCACCTGTCTGGACCTTCCGATCAGGTCCCCTTGCAAAACTGACAGGTTACCCGATCGGGTCGTCCATGTGAGAGGGGCCCAAGACTAAAGAGGTATCACATTTATTAGATATTTTTATTTTTTATTAGATATTATTTATTAATGAAAACAATATTAAGATTACCATCCATAAAAGGATGTATTTTGGGAGCCACTTGCCACAGAACAAAAAACAAAAAAAACACAAACACTTTTTTCCTTCTGTCAACTGAGATTAACCAAAAGCAGTTCTCTGCTTCAGTCAGAGAAAAGTGAAATCTTTACAGAAAAAAAAAAAAGAAAGGATGACGTCAAGCACGCGTTTTAAGGATAACAGTTTTCAATGTTCAAAGCACTGCATTCTAGATCCCATCTGCCACATTTCACACAAACCCACATCTTCCCCTGTTGCCTTAGAAGCAGGAATTCTCAGAAGTTATATTTAACTGTTACAATCCACAAAGCGGGACGGAGCTCTCTTTACACCTCTGCTCTGTGTATTTAACATATGTGCTGCAGAGTGCTTATTTAACTCCTTGGCACTCCAAAATATTCCATTCAGGAAAGACTACTAGCCCTTTTGGCAATAAGAACAGCTGATTATTATTGGAAGGATTTCTCTGCAAAAGAGATCCTGGTACGCAACTTCTCTTTGAGAATATCCCTTTAACTGCTTATCAGTACAGTGAAGAGCACACTAATACAATTTACAGCACAATGCATACAATGTTAGGTTGATTTACTAAAGGCAAACAGGTTGTTCACTTTGCAAGGGGATTTTCCCTCAGGTTACATAGTCTGGCTGAAAAAAGACAAAAGTCCATCCAGTTCAACCATTAAAAAAAAAAAAGTTATAATCCTATACCCACAGCTGATCCAGAGGAAGGCAAAAACAACAGCATGAAAAGCATGATCCAATTTGCTCCAGCAGGGAAAAAAAAAAACTCCTTTCTGATCCCCAGAGAGGCAATCGGATATTCCCTGGATCAACTTTACCTATAAATGTTAGTATTCAGTTATATTCTGTGTATCTAAGAAAGAATCCAGACCTTTTTTAAAGCAATCCACGGAGCTGTCCAGAACCAACTCTTGAGGGAGTCTATTCCACATTTTCACAGCTCTTACTGTGAAGAAACCTTTCTGTGTTTGGAGATTAAATTTCATTTCCTCCAGATGTAAAGAGTGCCCTGTTGTCCTCTGTGATGACCTCAGGGTGAATAACTCTACACCAAGTTCACTATATGAACCACTGATGTATTTATACATGTTGGTCATATCCCCCCTTAATCTCCTCTTCTCAAGAGAAAATAAATTCAGTTCCTCTAATCTTTCCTCATAGCTGAGCTCCTCCATAGGTCGGTGAGTGAGGTGAAGCTCTGCTGATTTCCATCATCCAATCATGTACAAGCAAAAATACTATTTTATTTTCCTTGCATGTGATTGGCTATTCTTTGCAAAGATCATTTTTCTCACATTCATTCAGCTAAAGTTGCTGGTACTGAATCAGCTGAATTAAGGCTGTGGGTGGCTCTGTTGGCTGTACCCAGCATGATAAATACTGAATTTAAATAAACTTTAGTGGAAGGAACTGGGCTGAAAAATCTCGGTCAGAGTGTGCTTGACTCCAATCAGATGTGCTCACTGTTCAGGTATTAGGACAGCCGAAGGTGCTGAATATTAGAACACAGTGCAAATGAGTGAATCCACAATGCCATCTTCTGTTTGGCATGGACAGGGGAATCGAATAATATCTCCCATTCAGCAAATGTGTATGGCCAGCATTAGACAAATTTCCTTGCAAAACAATCAACAGCCTATTTGCCTTTAGTAAATCAACCCCAGTGTCTGAGGCTGATTGGTTCTTTGAGCTACTGCATCACCACCTGGAAATATCCTGCAAGTAAGCTTCAGTATTGTGTTCTTCATTGTACTTGGAAATGGTTAAAAGGGATTGTAAAGCCTTTATTTTTTTTTTAATAACAAACATGTCATTTACCTGCTCTGTGTAATGGTTTTGCACAGAGCAGCCCAAATCTTCCTCCTCTCAGGTCACCCACTGGTGCTCCTGGCTCCTCCTCCTTCTGATTGCCCCCACGGTAATCAGCTTGCTATAGGGGCACTTACACAGGCTCGATCCCAAGCCGTGCTGTGTGTGTCCATTGATTGGCCTTGCCCCCCCCCCTCTCCTCATAGGCTGTGATTGACAGCAGCAGGAGCCAATGGCTCCCACTGCTACTACCATGTCCAGTAAGGAGCAAGAGCACACCAACAGTGCTGGACTGAGATTGGGCTCAGATAAGTATAAGGGGGGGGGGGGGGCTGGGGAGAGAATCCTGTGCACAGAGAGTTTTTTTTTTTCACTATATCTGGTCTTCCACAGTACACATAACATGGAAATGCAATTATTTTAGTAAATATAAACTGCTAAACAAAGTGACTTCCATCAGTGTTCAGCCAAGCACTGGTTAAAGCTTGTAGGAGGAGTTTTCTTTGTGCTCTAGGAGGATGGCGAACCCCTTGGCCTCTGTCTGGACAGTGCTGACTGGCTCTGTGCTGATCACATGCACTCTCCAAAGAAAACAAAACCTCTAGCAATACACACCAAACTGAGCATGTGCAGAGTGTCTCCACACGGTATGTATCAGGAGATAAGAGGGGGGCACTGGAAGGGGAGGATCAGAGAAGTCAGGATCAAACAGCATTTTTTTTTTTACACAATACAGAGGATTAACCCCTTAGGTTCCACAGTGAGTATATCAAGCATGCGTTACTGCATATACAGACTGATTTTACTGTTGTGGATTTAGTAACACTTTAAAGCAGAGAATGAATTAAGGTAAAAAACCTTCTACCTTTAGAACCACTTTAAAGATTTATTGACAAAAACCAGTGGAGAACTAGAATTTCTTTATGGATAAACTGCAGGCCAACACTTTAAAATGCATCAAGAGTGACTATTTTTTACAATGTACAGTAGCTTAGTGCATGACAAAAAAAGGTCCTATAGAACACAATGTATTTTCTCATATCTGTTCATTTTGCTTTTCTAATTCCGGGTCTCTTCATTGTACACATTATAAGAATGCACCTTAACAGACCTGTTCACAACTGTAAGACAACCTGACAAGCCTTGATGAGAATCTGTAAGGGAAATTGCACCGTGCTAGACACATCATAAATCATTAGGAGACAACACAGTGTAATAGCTGCCAAATTGTAATGTGCCGCCATCCCCAATACGGAATATCTTTATTAACCTTACAGCCTGGAGGAATGCAGAAGCGGTATGTCTCCTATTTTAGACTCCACTATGAGGCAAATACTACCTTGGATTGATCAGACACAAAAAAAAAAAAAAAACTAGCCAGACTTAGCAAATGTAGCAGTGACAAGGAAACTGCCCTTAGCAAGAATACAGAGCATTCATGTATTAAATCATGTCATCACCAATCCGTCAACAAGGATCCTCAGCCCTCTACTGCAGACTGGAATATACTATGCAGCTAAATCCTGAGCATCTATCTAACAACTGTAAATCACTATCATAGATGGGATCAAAGAGCAAACACATAGCACATGACAAAAAACAGCTAAACTGCACAGGCAGATTCCATGCTTGCAATCTTCATAGATCACACTTGTAACAGTGATCTCTGTTTTGTACTTGTTCCCAGTGAGCCCAGATACATACACAAGAACATGTCCATCACTCTGTAGGGAGATGATCGCTCAATGACTCACATACACTCCTTCCTTTCAAACAGCAATCTGTTTTACAAAGTGTGATGGGACAGGAGATTAATCCTTCATCCCACAATGTGGCACACAATTCTGAACAGCAAATGACCTTATAAAAATGGCACCATAGGGTTTTCGGGGGGTTGACATAGCAAGGCATTGAATCCAATACATTCAGTATAACCCGATTATACATTACACTGCATGGCTTGACCACAACAGATGACAAGAAGCGAATAACCTGCCAAAAAGTTCACTCAAAAAACATCAGGCAACAATTTAAATCAGGAACCTCTTCCTGTCTTGCTATCACAGAACATCCATGCTATCAACCTTTACATTTTATATAACCCCATTTAAGGCAGACTTAGCAGGGGAAAGGCTCATGGATATCTTAGATTGTAAGCTCCAAGGAGCAGGGCCCTCCAATCCCTCTTGTATTGAACTGTATTGTTGCTGTATTGTCTTCCGTTATATTGTAAAGTGCTGAGCAAACTGTTGGCGCTATATAAATCCTGTATAATAATACTCTTAGATTGTAAGCTCCAAGGAGCAGGGCCCTCCAATCCCTCTTGTATTGAACTGTATTGTTGCTGTATTGTCTTCCGTTATATTGTAAAGTGCTGAGCAAACTGTTGGCGCTATATAAATCCTGTATAATAATAATAATAATGTATACAATGTCAATTTGCATGTTTTCATTCACAGTGCAAAACACCACAGAACTGCGATCCACACTGCACAAATGATGTAGGGGACTCTGATAACGTGAGTTTCAGGACCCATTTACACATTTCCATTGTAAAAACACACATTGCTGTATTGCAGTGAATGGCACCCCAATACACTAAGGCAGTGGTCTTTAAACAGCAACCCTTGGCTTGTATTCATCCAGAACTAGGGCACCATTGCTCCCACTGTCACCAACAATGAGGAGCCATTGCTACCACTGAAATCAACAAGGCGACATCATTGCTCCCACTGAGCTAAACAATATTGCACCATTCCTTCCAGCGACAACATGGCGGCACAATTCCTCCTACTGATAATCGATGAAACACTATTCCTCCCACTGACACCAATGATGGCGCAATATTCCTTCCACTAATACCAACGATGAAACACTATTCCTCCCACTGACACCAACGATGGGGCACTATTCCTCCCACTGACACCAAAGATGGAGCACTATTACTCCCAATGACACAAAATATGGGGCAGTATACCTCCAACTGACACTAAAGATGGGATAATATTCCTTCCACTAATATCAATGACGAGGCACTATTACTCTTCCCACTGCCAATGGAGAATTTTATACTCCCACTGGCCACAGTTTGTGCCCCCTAAAGACTGGAGGACAGCAAATTTTTTTTTTTTTTTAGAAAGTTTGGGGACTCCTGCAGTAAGGCAATGCATCTGTGCTGCATTGCCAAAAATGGGGCATATCTGATTTTTGGCACTTTCGGGTTTGTTGTCAGACCATTCATTTCAGTGGGCTACATAAACCCAAAGCACATTGACACATAAGGCAACAAGACTTAACACATGGTATAACAAGTAGTTAAGAGCCACAAAAATGTAAATGCACTTCCACACAAGCCCCTACAGTAATCCTGTGCAGGGTTCCATGCTCTCAAAAGATGTTCTAAGATCTCCATCTCTGACACTTACAAAGGGCAGTTCTATGAACCAGGAACACGTGGGCAGTATTTTTACAAGCTCAGACTAGGGAAGGCCATATTATTACCACAGGTTGAAAGAAAGAAAATTGCTTGGTTCCCACATCAAAACAGTCAGGGCTGATGGGGGAATCCCACCCGCAGTATTTTTGTGTTCTGCCGGTGGGAAGCCTTTGGGCAATCAGGAAATAAACCTGAAAGGCTGGTTGCACTGAGTCAATTGATAGATTGACTTGAGTACAACCAGCCTGCCCATAGAGTAATCACAATCTGGCTGGTTCCTGCTGAACCAGACAAATTTTGATCCATCTATGGACAGCGTAAAGCGTTAATAAACCCACAACAGTAAAATCAGACTGTATATACAGTAAAGTATACCTTTTATACTGTAACACCTAAAGGGTTAATCCTCTACATTATGTAAAAAAGTGGTTTGATCCGGTCTTCTCTGATCCTCCCCTTCTTCCACAGTACCCTATCCATATTCTGATAGTACAGAGCCCTAGGAGACACTCTGCACATGATCAGTTTGGTGTGTATTGCTAGACAGGTTTTTTTTTTTTTTTTTGGGGGGGGGGGGTGTATGTGATTGGCACAGGGCCAATCAGCACTGTCCGCACAAAGGGTCAGGGACCATGCAGGCTCATAGGACAGTCAGAGGAGAATGAAAAGTCCTCCTTCCATAGTTTAACCAGAGTTCAGCTGGACACTGAAAGAAATCACAAGACTGCTGACGAGAAAAGGTATTTAGCAGTTTATATTTACTAAAATAATTGCATTTCTGTGTTCCGTCTATTGTGGGAGAACGGATGTAGTGAATGCAGGGTCCTGGGTTTAGTAACACTTTAAAGGCCATTCCGAAAATTAGCATGCTGGCAGCCATGCAGAACTGGTGAAGCAGAACAGAAGCTCTAAAGGGTGAATGCCAGGATGAAAATTAAGAATATTTTGTAAAAAGGCTGTGTACCCAGAGGGAGCATTAATGCAAATGTTTTGTGAGTTAATGTAGTGTACTTTTAATTAAGCACTATCCCCTAACAGATGGCAATGAGGTCACTTTTAAACAAATAGTATACACAAAAGTCAGGCTGGTGTGATCTTTACTAATTAGCAATTACATTTGTATCACATAACAGTGTAAATGCATTTAATAGCTCTTGTGACTACATGTATAATATATTTCTACAGAGCTCAAAGTACACTAGAAATTGTCTATCTACTGTAAATCAATACAAACAGTAAGCTTTTCCTTAATCAGCAAGCTACAAATGAAGCCATAATTCTTTGACAGCCACACCACAGACATCTCAGATATCTGTCTTGTAGGGAATTACAGAACATCAAATTTGATATCTTGAACATTGCTAAAATGGGAAGCTCCGGTACCCTAGCCGTGACTTGAATCTTTACAATACGTCTTGAGCTCAGCATGATGAAAAATCATTTTTCTTGCGTCGAGGTTGAAAAAACACTTATATAGAAGTTATACCAGGGTACACAGGTTTCCTGTAACTAACCAGCCCATAAATATATTATTTGTAAGATTACAAAATTAAACCATGATCACAATAAAAACATTTTGCCTTTGCTCAGTCTTCATAACATGTTCCCAGTATGCTTTGTAGCATCTAAGTATTGGAAAAAATTACTGTATTAAAGGTGCTATAAGATTTATGCACTACACAGAAGGACCAGATTGTAACGGGCATAGTTGTCAGGGGAGCAATGGAAAGGTATGAGCAGGCTTCCCAGTGCTTTATATGGGTTGAGCTCATCACACATTACAATCTTTTTGTACAATTTTTAGTTCTACCAACAACTATGAAGTGTAAGGGCCTGCCAGACTTAATGCAAGTTTTGAATGATTGATTTGAGTTTGAAGATTGGATAGTTTAGGTAGGTCCTTGTATTGTATAGCTTTGGTAAATATAGAGAAGATTGAACAAAGATTGCACAGTTAGGCTGGCCATAGATGGTTCAAATCTTGTCCAATCTCTGCTGAATTGGCCAAGATTTGAACCATCTATGGGCAGGCTGATTGTACCCAAATCAATTGTTGCATGACTTGGGTACAACCAGCCTGTCAGACTTTTCATGCGATTATTGCCAGCGGCTATAGCCGTTAGGAAAAATCATTGTGTTCTTCTGGTGGTGATGGCTCCCCCCACGCCCCCCTGCTGGGAAAATACAATAGCTCCACAGGAGGGATTCCCCCATCAACACTGTAGTAGTTGAAATGTGGTTTCAGAAAAGGACATCGCATCAACTATGGCTGTCTTTAGATGGTAACATGAATGGTGACCCTTTCAGTTAAATTTTTGTTCCCAATATAAAATTGCTCTAAAAAGTAGTTTCATTAGCCATGAAATCTTAACGCTGGTCTAGTTCTTAAAGCAGAAATACTCAACTCATTGATGTTATGTGAAGAAATGCTGCATAGAAAAACCATTCAATTTCTCTGTTATTCCTACCACCTTTGCTGTGCATATCAAGCTGAGCTCAAGTTGAGTTTAGGGGCTCTTTCACCCCAGCGGCCACCCTGAATGCACAGCCGCTGATATGAACTGGGAGGAAACACTGCCAGTGCAGTGATCTCAACATGGTGCGCCTCACTGTCTACTTTTTTTTTCACAAGTATAATTTCTTTAAGTTCTACTGGAAAGTAGCATGGTGCATTTCGGTGGATTGCATTGCACCACCCTGTTCTGAAAAAAAAGTAGGTGAGGTGTGTTTGAACTGCAGGCAAAGCAGGTCCAATAGAGCCTTTGCTGTATTTGCCATTCAAACACATGCATTTCAATAGCAAGTGCAGCAAGAACACCCATCGACACAAGCCCTTACTGTTTTTCTTTCCCCCAGCAGAAAATGTTTATGTCTGCCCAAATGGAACTACAGCACTGCAATCAGGGGAACATTAATGGGGCTGCACTGCACAATCATGTTCTTCTGCCCATAAATATTGTAAAATACTGATCACTGGAACTTTACAAAAAATATGTATATAAAACTCGGTTTAAGATGCACTGACTAGACTGACTTTAACCTAGTTTCAAGGATAGTTTTAGCAGTGAACTATTTGATTTCTTGATTTACTGGAGCCACTCTTCAACACAGTAGACAGGTACCATTGCCTGGACAGGAACTAGCCACAGAAAATAAAGGCAATGAAAGTGTGATGAAGTCTCTCTAGTCTAAGCACGATGCCGTAAAATTATATTAGGAGGGCTAATATTACAGGTTTTTAAAATTGGGCTCTCAGACTCCAGACAATTGATTTCTGCAAACAGTTCTCCTGTAGTAATGCACATCCTGAATGACATCTCCTCCCTTCCTCAAATGAAAGGGCCAAATCGGTGATGCCACAACTGGGGTGATGAATGAGCGGCCCTGCTTCCATAGCTTACCTTTGGTTCTTTCTCCATGTGATGGAGAGAACTGGAACACAGCTTCAAAATTCAGCTCACACAGACAAGGCATGTCAGATGAATACCAAATGTGTTTTCATGTCTAGCACAGATGGGCTGCCAATAAATTGTAAAAGGCAGAGACTATTCATAATATTCTGAGCCCAGATTCTCAGCATATTTCTGTATTTTTATCCCTTGGAGAGACTCCTTAAAAGAAAATTCTGTGCTAAAAATAAGTTATATAACACAGTCCTAGTGCTCTTCAAATCTCATTTTTTTTTGTTAACATTTATTTACAATTCTTTGATAGGCTGCTAGCAAAAACATCCATACGCTTGTAGATAAAGCGAGATGTCCAAACAAGCAGCTGGAAGACTGAAATGAATGTGTGCAGAAAAACATTTAAACATATTAGCGGTGAATTATTGTAGTTTTTGTGACATATTTTGGCGGTATTGTACCATTAGGGAGACTAGCGCCAGTTTCAAGCAACCCTCGTGTCACTTTTAGAGACAGACAGTTATGATGCGTGCAACAGATTCAAATAGTTTTTGCAACATTTTTCTAATATGTTGTATGGCTGCACCAAAATCATTAAAGAATACTGCCATTTGGTAGTTAGGGAAACGATTGATGAATAAGGTCAATATCATGTTGGAGGTATTTGTGCCAATTCTTGCACATCTTTGCTACAAAGTGTGTGTACATGTTTTTATATGTACATGAATCTGTTACATTCAATGACATTTGTCGGGTGGAGGTGAGACTCTTCTATAAAATTTTTGAACCAAACTTTGTGTTTGACTATAGAAAATTTCTGACATTTATATTGTTAGGGCTCATTCACACAGGCAGAAAAATCGCTGTGTTTAGATGTGTGTTTTTTGCACGAATTAAAAGTTCTTGCCAGCAGAGCAAGAACTGCTTCACATGGGTAGAAAAAAACGCTGCATTTAGATGTGTATTTTCTGAATGAAGGAAAGGTTCTTGCTGGCAGAGCTAGAGCTCATACACATGGGTAGATAAAACATGTGTTTAGATACATTTTCTGCATGAAAGAAAAATCCTGCGTAAATACACAACTAAAGTATGTTTGTGAGCGTTTATACGCATTTATGCATGTATATGTCAAATCTGCAGATCTACACCCGTAAAATCTGCAGCTGTGTCCCACTTTTTTGTGCGCGACTAAACACAGCGCACATTATCTTATGTAGACGCAGCTGAGTGCAGGTTCATTGATGCTATAGTCCTGCGTTTACATGCAAACAAAACTAACTACTGTACGCATCTAAACACAGCAGTTTTTCTGCCATGTGAATGAGCCCTTACTGAAAAATAAAAGCCGTAGCAAACAAGTTTATATGTAGCAAGATAATACAGTGGCTTCCTACATAAATAGGCCTGATAGAAAGAAACTATGGTAATGGATACACTACATCTCAATGTTTAAAGAAAATCCATTTGCAGGTACCAAGCCAAGTGTAAAACAGGTAGACAATCTGGCATGAAGGCTTTAAAACCGATCAATACAAAGAATCCTTCCTGCAAACTAAGCACATGTGCAATTGCTGATTTTATGGATCACGGTAGTCAGAAGGTAGCACAACATTCTGTAATACATGTAAACTGTAATAACAATCATAAACCATGTAAGGGTGGGTCTGTTTAGCAGATACAATCCCTAACATGTTCTCTGTAGATTTACACGCAAGACCAGTTCAACATCATCTTGTTAGCACTGGTAATGGTTGACAGAGCAGGAAACAACTGGAAAGGAAGGAGCTCATCATTGCAACACACAGCCACCATCATAAGACCCAAATCAGGCCTGCTAGTGAGCATATAAGACACTCCACCAATATGGGCCATTCTATACAGATTTCAGGGATGTTTATAAATCCACCACTTTGGGATAAACAGTAGTAGAAATTGAAAGAGTCGGTACTAAAGCTACAGTTCATAAAAGGCAATCCTATACTATTCTTTGCATGGCACTCTACTGCACGGCATATGTTCAATCTTACCTGAGTGTGGTATAAACATTATAGATGTTGCCATAACCGTGTGTAGACGTTATGAATAAACTGCACACAAGGTCTCTTGGGAACAATGAACGCAACACAACTACACTATGTTTATATGAAACATAAGTATTGTTTATGGTAGACCTTTACTTTGCAATATCATAAACTGTACATTGTAGTCTTCCTTAGGAAAGTCACAATATAGGACACAACATGCAATAGCAAGTAGCAACTATTACGGAAATCATTTCTGTGCCATTTTCATTTATAAGGCTTGTTAGAGTCTGTTTACACCCTGTGTGTTGCATTGCATTTTTTCACTTGTATTGTATTTTTTTCTTATACTTGAAGTATACATTAGCATTTCCTGTGAGGTCGCTTTGTTCTGTTATGTTTTTTTTTCTGGAAAATCTCCACGGTTTATGAACATTGGGGTTGATTTACTAAAACTAGAGAGCACAAAATCTGGTGCAGTTCTGCATAGTAGCCAATCCGCTTCTAACTTCAGCTTGTTCAATTAAAGGATAAGTTCACCTTTTGACAAAAAATAATAAATGCACATTTTGTTTCAGGTAAAAAGTGGTTCTGGAGGCTGAAGGTTTTTATCTTCATGCATTCTATGCATGAAGGTAAAAAACCTTGTTTGTGCAGCATATCCACCACTAATACTCACCTAAGCCCCCTCTCGATCCAGCGATGTGCACTGGTGTCTCAGCTATCCTGGGACTTCCTCTCCTCGTTGGCTGAGACAGAAGCCATCGGCTCCCAATGCTGTCAATCACAGCCAGTGAGCCAATGAGAAGAGAGAATCACTTTAAAGTGGAACTCTCTCAATCAATATTGACTATTTATATCCTTATGTTGCTAGCATTAATAAATAGATAGGAAAGTATATCATATTTAGTGGTTTTAAACAATTTTTTTTAATGTGTCTTCAGTTACTTCCTGGTTTCTTGCCTAGGCAAATAATGTCCTACATCCCAGGAGTCTTCAGGAGAGGAGGAGGGGTTTTCTAAGCTAAGTTAGCCCTCCTGCTTATGTGGCTGAACTAAGGGCAGATGGATTTCAGGAAATCAATGCTACAGAAATCATCTGCCCCTACTCAAGATGGCAACAGCCAGAAAAGCTATGGGGGGGGGGGGGTTCAAAGTAATTTTTCAGCAAAATAAATCATGGAGACATGGAGAGATGGATGGGGGAGTTCGCTTTGAATGCTAAAAATGAATTAAAATAGCATTTTTGCTTTGTGTTGCTCAAATGCACTGTAAGCGTTGACAATAAAGCCTGGAAGCTGATTGGTTTCTTTGCAGAGCTGCACCAGATTATACATTTTCCTATGTTTAGTAAATCAACCCCAATGTCTGCACTTACAGGCATTATCATGGTGCTGGCTATTGTGACTATGACATCAGGAATGACAAAGGTGTCACTTCTGGGTGCTTCCTCTGATGACAAGGGAAATGAAGGGACAATTTTGGACCCTGTACCATAACCTCTCTCCACATCCCAACACGTTTTTCAACTATACCCGGATGTCAACTGCAAGGTACTGTGCTGTTTGCTCTATATGGTGACATTTTTTCTGCATGCATTTTTATGTAGAATGTAATTACGTATATAAGGGAATATATAACTATGTATGCGTAAACACTGAACACCAGCTGGCGTGTCACCACTGTCCTGGACTTCAATTAGCGTAGAGTCAGATGTTAAAGGGAGAACAACAAAAAAAACGTAAAAAGGAAAGCCAAAGACAAGCTGCTTACCTGTGTCTGCATTTTGTTATTAAATGCAGTGTTCATATCAAAATTGTATGATCTACAAAAAACACCAGAATATTGCAAGTAGGGTTTTGTGTACAGTCAGGACATCGGTCACTGCAGACAGTGTGATCTGGACAGAAAACAACCAACCCAATCGAAGCAATAGTTTTCCTTTTAGCAGCTGGGATTAGAAGGTACCATATATAACAGCGAAAAACACCAGAAAGATACAACACAAAGTAACATATGTATACGATAATCTCTGTCTTGACTAAAATTGGCCTTCAAAGGAGATACAGGACAGCTTTCAATATGGACTTTGCTTAAATCCAGAGCAAGCCTCCAAGTGACTAAAAATGGATGTGGGAAGGTCACGTCCTGTTCTGCTTCTGTGCTCTAAAATGCATCACTATGAAACATCCCGTCATTAGAATCATAATGAAGATGTGTATTACGGAGCTGCTCAATGGGTCACATGTATTTAGAAGTAGATTAATAGTCACAGCGATATCCTGCAAATATGAAATCTCAGCAAAGGCAGGCTGCAAATGATTTTCTTTTCTTCATTATGATAAATTGTGCAAAGGACTGTTAAGGTCACCACAGGCTCCTTTTTTACTTTAGACCAATACTTTTTAAAGAAGAAATGCAACCCTTGCATGAAAATATGCCATTGAAATGGCCAACTATGCAACTATTGTTATTAGACTAAAAAAAAAAAATCCAGAATTTTTTTTTATTTTAGAAATTCCTCAATTTTTTTTCTACATGAGGTTTCACCATCCTGAATACACTGCTTCTACTGTTGAATTAGAGGACTTTGAGAAGTTGATTGAAGAGCTGACTGAAGAATTCAAAGTAAAATATTAAACTAGTTAAAGTAGACCTTCACCCTCTTCCACTACTTCCCTCCATTCCACCCCTCCTCCACCACTCCATAGGTATCGTGCTACGAGAGGGACTCCCCAACACTGACTGTGTTGATGAGGGAATTGAGCACTTTTCCTTCCTTTCACCCATGGTGGAAGGAAAGAAAATTGCATAATCTATGGTCTGCTTAAGAATAAGTTCTTTAAGGAAGAAGAGGTCCATCACTTCAGGACATTAGCAAAAAACTGAGTACTCGGGGACTAGGGTGATGTTATAGCAGAACACCCAAGATGCATGTCCTCCAAATCTTTGCCAGGGTCCATTCATCTTAAGATACACAGCCTATACCAAACGGTCTATGAATATCAAAGCACTGTACAATTAAGATAAATGAATCCTGAACCTTTTTGACATTCATTTTCTATGTTGAGATATTGCTGTATTACTTGCTGCTGTAAATATGAAGGTTTGGGCTTCACTGACATACAACCACTTCAGGGCAGTGCACAATTGCATTAAAAAGCATTTGAGAACGGCTATAGTTTCTTACATAGTATAGTTCACATACTGTATATGCTCTTACACACTGTCAAAACCACACATGCCTGTTCTAATGCATTCAAAGAAGTTTAACAGCTTTGCAGCCCCAACCTGTAGATCAAAGGAATTTTAGGCAAAATGAAAAAAAAATTAAGAAGTATATGCTCATTTCCCCTTGTTTTGTCCCTATTATGTTATGGCGATGCAGAAAGTGGAAGGTGTTCTGCAGTCCAGCAGAGGAGAACTGGGCATGGCTGACAAAATTGCTAGGGATTTCATTTTATCAGAGGCAGGCTTGTCAGCTCAAACAGGAAGTTAGGCGCACACTGGAATTTTGGCAGGATCTATGGGTTTTGTTTTTTTAAACTTTCAGCATTTTAAAGAAATAAAACATGAGGAAATTTTTTTTTTTTTTTACAGAGATGTACCCATTTGTTTTTTTGCCCAAACATACACTGGCATTCCTACTTTTAAGACTTCACTGTCAGTGATTACCATAACAGCATATTATGGTGGTCACATGGATTTGTTTATAAACTTGGCAGCTCATCTGTTACTTTGCCTAAAAGCCAGAGAGAGAGCGAGAGGCACAATGACCGCAACTCTCACAGTGCAACATTCCCTTACTTCCTGTCTGGAGAATAGTCAGCAGGACAAGAAGTGAGGGTAAATCTTCCTAACAAAAGTCCTGGATACAGTAAAAAGAAAAGAAATTTTAATCCTTCCCAATACTGTCCAAAAATGGAAAAAAAAATTGTTTGGCTTGACATATACTGAAAGTTAAACACTCTTGATTACCCCAAGCAATACCTACAGTACCCGCATAGAGTATTCTTCCCTGTTTGGCTATAGTAGTTTACAACGTATATCAATCATATATCAAGTCTCACTATCCAGCACTGCTTACTACATTACTTACTACTTTTCTCTAAACTCTGCATTACTTACTACGAACCTCTGAACTATGCTTGTTACTGACTTCTGCTATTCTTACTACTGGACATTTGAACTCTGTATTACTTACTACTGACCGCTGAAATCTGTGTTACTATTAATTCCTGAATGGTTCAAACCTTCCTTACTTTTTAATAGAGTCTTGGTAGGTTAACTTCAGTTTGAAAAAAATAAAGTGCACTGCTCCCTGGTGATCTTTTTCTTTTCCTCATTCTTCAGATAGATCTCCAACTCTCCAGGGCTGCTGATCCATGATCTAGAGCTACAGTTAAGGGAAATGAGAGGAGATGTGTGTGTGTGTGTATATATAAAAGCGCTGCATAAATTGACGGCGCTATATAAGTACCTGAAATAAATAAATAAAAAATAAATAAACTGAGGAAAAGAGATGAAAAGCAGAAAAAAAAAAAAAACACACGATGACCGCGCCTAAATGTGTCTGAACACTAGATGTGTTTAGGTGCCTTTGAGAGTTGATGAATTCCAGTGGCCAGAATATATTAATATTCTAGCCCAATAAAATCCATTAACACTCAAACACTTGACACACCTAAATGTGTGTACAATACGTAGCTTTAGGATCATTTTTTTAGGCAGCTTTTCTACTGCCAGGAGGAGAAAAGTAAATGCCCTGTGTACACAATGCCATAAAGTCCGCCATTCTAAGTAGCATCTTCACTGCTACTATAGCATAACCTAGACCACAAAGCTTCAAACCTGTCAATACAGTATTCATCATTCAGATATCACTTGGGACTGCTGGACTGCATTCATTTGAAATGTATTGCAGTTGTGGCCTACATGGAAGAAATAAAATCAATAGAATTAATTTAACTCAATGCCACTACGCTGACAGCAACAATGTCAACTTTACATAGCTACTAAATGAGAGATGAAACAGAATCTTCCCAGCTCCCAAAGGACACAGCTAATCAGCTGCAAGGCAAGAAATGGGATGAATGTGGTATTAAACCCCCACAAAAATGTATTATATTGCAGCTTACTAAACAATAGATGCATTAGTTTTCTTCTTTTTTTTTTAGGCTTTTTTCCTTCTGTTTTCACTTGGTGATTTGGCCAGTAACATATCTTCTGTATTAGTGCCCATTCTGGACGAAGGAGCACAGGGGCACCTTTGAACAGGAGCTTTGTCAGTCTGGTAGAAAGAAAGTGTAAGAATGACTAGCAGATTTAAATATACTAACAAATTTATTACAAATTGTGAGCTGGAGTTTGGCTTCAGTTACAACAGGCTTTTTTTAAATTTTGGTATAAAAGCTGATTATTGTAAGCACCCGTCGGGTGCTTGCAAATTAACCTAATTGCTAAATGTTTTCCCAGCTCTTCTTTGTAAAACCTAGTACACCGTGTTCCAAATTATGCAAATTATATTTTTCTCATTTACCTAAATAACTGATGTAAATAACAGTCAGCATAATTCTCATGTTATCAGCTATTAAGAGTACAATTCAAATTTTATTGAACAAACCTCCTAATAACAGGATTTTTGTTAAACATAAAACACTTACAATGCACTGTTCCAAATTATTACACACAGTAAGTTTCAAAACACTTTATAGGTTGTAAAGAACTGAAAATTGTCATTTGTTGTGTTTGCATCATATTTACTGAAATCAAAAGCTATTTCAATCAAACGTTTAACAACATTTTAACTTTTTAAACATTTTAACAGGTCACGTTGCATTGTAACATAGGACCCCTTATTTGATAGCAGCTTCACAAGTCTTGCATCCATTGAACTTGTGAGTTTGTGGACAGTTTCTGCTTGAATTTGTTTGCAAGATGTCAGAATAGCCTCCCAGAACTGCTGTTTGGATGTAAACTGTCTCCCACCCTCATAGATCTTTTGCTTGAGGATGCTCCAAAGATTATCAACAGGATTGAGGTCAGGGGAGGATGGAGGCCACACCATGACTTTCTCTCCTTTTATCCCCATACCAGCCATTGATGCAGAGGTATTATTTGCAGCATGAGATGGTGCATTGTCATGCTTGAAGATGATTTTATTACAGAAAGCATAGTTCTTCCTTCTGTACCAGGGAAGAAAGTGGTCAGTCATAAACTCCACATACTTTGCAGAGGTCATCTTTACACCTTCGGGGACACTAAAGGGGCCGACCAGCTCTGTTCCCATGATTCCGGTCCAAAACATGACTCCACCGCCGCCTTGCTGACATCACAGCCTTGTTGGAACAGGGTGGCCGTCCACCAACCATCCACTACTCAATCCATCTGGACCATCCAGGGTTGCACGGCACTCATCAGTGAACAGGACTGTTTGAAAATTAGTCTTCATGTATTTTTCTGCCCAATGCAGCCGTTTCTGCTTGTGAGCATTGGTTATTGGTGGCCGAATAGGTTTATGCATAGTTGCAAGACTCTGGAGGACTCTACACCTTGATGTCTGTGGGACTCCAGAGGCACCAGCAGCTTCAAATATCTGTTTGCTGCTATGTAATGGTATTTTAGCAGCTGCTCTCTTGATCCGATGCATGGATCTGGCAGAAATCTTCCTCAATGTGCCTTTATCTGCACAAACCCGTCTGTGCTCTGAATCAGCCACAAATCTCTTAATAGTGCGATGACCATGCTTAAGTTTTCGTGAAATATCTAATGTTTTCATACCTCGTCCAAGGCATTCAACTATTTCACTCTTTTCGGCAGCAGAGAGATCCTTTTTCTTCCCCATATTGCTTGAAAATGGTGCTCTGCTTAATAATGTGGAACACCCTCCTTTAGTAGTTTTTCCTTAAATTGGGCTCACCTGCCAATCAAATTATCACAGGTGTCCCATATTGTTTTCAGTGATCAAAAGAGCCTCGAGACACAATGCCATCCATGAGTTAAACTGAAAAACAAAATATTTCATCTTTGTGACACTTAAATAGAATTTGCATAATAATTTGGAACGCGGTGTACATACGATCAAAAAATTGTACGAAAAATACCGCTTTCGAAGCAATCATACAATAATCTGTGTTAATACACAGCTTTCGTCTGAAATTATTCAAAGGGACAAGTACGAAACTTTTCCCGTACAATATTAGCTAGTACGATTTTCGTTTAATCAGTACAGTTTTCATCCAAAAATACAATAAAAATACAATACCTGACATCACTTCCGAATTTTTATTTGGTTATACAAGAATTTTCATAACTTTAGTAACCTCTTCACTTTCGATATGAGACTAGTATGCAAAAATAAAAAACGGACGATCATTTGTTCGATATTCTTATCGTGTGTAGGGGGCTTTAGTACCACTTACGTTGCCAAGTTTTTGTTGCCTTGCCACAACTTTTTTGAGATGGAGATGTGTTGCTGCCATCAATTCCAAAACTGCTTTTTTTTTTTTTTTTTTAATGGTAAATTTTTTCAGTTAAAACCGTTGAGTTTTGTTTTTGCCATTTTCTATTGTGATTAAAATATGGGTTTATGAGATTTGAAAATGTTTGCATTGTCTTTTTATGTAGATTTTATGCAGCATTCCAACTTTTTTGGAATTGGGTCTGTACATTCTTTCAATAAAGACCTAAAAATTTGGGGGATGGCCAAAGATATGCGGTGGTAGTCTGCAAATATTAGTGCAATGCTCAAGAAAATTAAACAAACACTTTTTAATCAGAGTATAGCATCAAGTCAAATAAATCCTGGGATATTGATCTGATCAGTTAAGTAGCAGAGGGGTTGTTAATCAGTTTCAGCTGCTTTGGTGTTAATGAAATTATCAACAGGTGCACTAGATGGGCAACAATGAGACTACCCCCAAAACCGAAATGGTCTTACAGGTGGAGGCCACTGACATTTTTTTCCCTACTCATCTTTTCCGTTTTTCACTAGTTTTGCATTTGGCTAGGGTCAGTGTCACTACTGGTAGCATGAGGTGATACCTGGACCCTACAGAGGTTGCACAGGCAGTCCAACTCCTCCAGGATGGCATATCAATACGTGCCATTGCCAGAAGGTTTTCTGTGTCTCCCAGCACAGTCTCAAGAGCATTGAGGAGTTTCCAGGAGACAGGCAGTTACTTTAGGAGAGCTGAACAGGGCCATAGAGGGTCCTTAACCCATCAGCAGGACTGGTATTCTGCTCCTTTGCGCTAGGAGGAACAGGATGAGCACTGCCAGAGCCCTACAAAGCGACCTACAGAAGGCCACTGGTGTGACTGTCCCTGACCAATCAGAAACAAACTTCATGAGGGTGGCCCGAGAGAGCAGGTTCACCCTGAGCACATGTGACAGATGTGAAAGGGTCTGGAGAAGCTGTGGAAAATGTTATGCTGCCTGTAACATCCTTCAGCATGACCGTTTTGGTGGTGGGTCAGTGATGGTCTAGGGAGGCATATCCATGGAGGAATCAACAGACCTCTACAGGCTAGACAGCAGCACACTGACTGCCATTAGGTACAATACGCTGGTGCAGTGGGTTCTGAGTTTGTCCTGGTGCATGACAATGCCTGGCCTCATGTGGTGAGAGCATGCAGGCAGTTCCTGGAGGATGAGGGAATTGATACCATTGAATGGCCCCCACACTCACCTGACCTAAATCCAATAGAACACCTATGGGATATCATGTTTCGGTCCATCCGACACTGCCATGTTGCAAGTTAGACTGTCCAGAAGATCAGTTTTGCCCTGGTCCAGACATGGAAAGAAATACCCCAGGACACCTTCTGTCGTCTCATTAGGAGCATACAAAATACTGAGTACCATTTTGAGTTGCTGTAATGAAATTTCAGCAAAATGGACTAACCTGCTGCATAATTTTTTCACTTTGATTTTCGGGGGGGGGGGGGGGGGGGGGGTGGAGGGATCTTTGAATTTAGTCCTCTGTTGGTTGATCATTTTCATTTCCATCAAACGCTGGGGCATCCTTTATGTTCCTAACACATTATCCAGTCCATATCAGTATAGATATCCAGCATATTTTTCCCCATTGAGATCTGATGTGTTTTCAAAGTGTTCCTTTAATTAATTTGAGCAGTGTAAATGGTATGTATTTTTTAGTACAGCAATAGTTTTTATCAGTTTCTGACCACTCAGTTAGAATGTTACAGGGTATACTTAATGACCATTTAAAGGTTAACAGAAGGAGCACTGGATCAACTCCAGCTTATGGTCACGTGGAACAGGATGATAAAAACCAGGCCATGACAAGACAGTGAGATCCTTTCCCTTTTAGGGTTCTGAATAATCTGCTCAGCTCAAGATGTCATAGAGGGCAGGGTCTTGTGGATGGACGGTTTCCCGCTGCAGCCAGTTATTAAGCATATAGTAAACAGCTATGATGAGAATACAGTGAAATCTAAACCAAAACCTTTTTATAATTATATATAGAATGTATACATGTAAAACAGCCTAGAAAAATCTATATTTACCAGTACAGAACAAGAAAAGCAACACACATGTATCAATGCTGTGCACCAGAAGCTAGCTAGTGTAGCACCAAACAAAGATATAAAGACGTTACTAACTTTGTAATGTTCATTTTCAACACCCCATTAATAGTCCAAAGACACATGACTGAATCCTGATCTTTATCTCAAGCAGGATTTGGTTACATTCTTTATGTTAACCTGGAGCACAAAGGTGAAATTTGCAAGACATGTTCAAGCTTCGTAGCCACATCCAAATATTATGAACAGAGGCAATCCCCACAAAGTTTGAAAGCATGGTTTTCAGCCACCATATGTTATAAATAGTCTCCACAAATTCTTCTCAAGATTTCTTACATGACCACTGCCATGTGTGCAAGTGACAGAATATCATGCTACCACCAAAAATTTTGTTTATGACTAAACTCTCTAAATCCCTTTATCTGCCACAATTTGTTTCTTTTTCCTTCTAATCTGGATTGAAAATGGTAGGTAAAAAAGGACGATGTTGAATAATACATTAATGTTGATAAAGAATACATCAATGTATTAATACAATTAACACTAATGAAGATCGAACTACCAATATTAGGAACCCCTACTCACTAGTACTTATTTTATTACTCCAGCTCACCATGACTAGGTCTCTTGCATAGCCAAAACTGGCCATCAGCAGCAGGACTGTCACACATGCGAAGGTCACTACCACTTCCCCTTGTTTAAAAAGATTCCAGATTGCCACCTTGTCTGGACCATACAGGTACTTATCATTGGCTTTTTCTGCATGGTTTGTACATTTCTGTTGGTGGAATTGTGTTTTGTGTTCTTATAGTTCACTTTCTTTGCGTCTACAAATCTGAACCATAACCAAGAGTGGAAAGAGGTGACAGTTTGCTTTACTTTTCTAGTCTTCAATTTAAACCAGAACAAAACTTTCTTATCCTTTACCTCCAAAGAAGCTGCCATCTTATGCAGGCCATAAACGGTTCGTTTATCGGCTGATTTTTTGGCCGAAAAACGAAACATCGGTCATTCTGTTGCCACCAATGATTGCGAAAATTGGCCGCTTTTTGCAAATTTTCCAGCATGACCGATAAAAGAAATGAGGAGGAACTGCGAAAATCGGCCGATGACATTGCCCCACTAACGGTGCAAAAATCGGTTGATTATTCTTTCGGACGAAAAATTGGCCGATAAACGAATAGTCTATGGCCTGCATTAGCCTCTGTTTTATCCACTGTTGCCATGATGTTGCACACATGATCAGCTATGACACAAGCCAGTTGATGGCTTGACAGTTTGGTCAAGAGCTAACAAAAGCACACTCGTAATTGTAACAGTTATCATTCATGGCATGCCTTGAATATAACCGTTTTGGGAACTGTTAAATTAGTGTGTTTAATTCTGCATTAGCACAACTAAACCCATCAATTTAACAGTTTCAAAACAGAGTTACATTCCCAGCATGCCAGAAATGCTGTCACATTTGCTCTTAACCAAACTGTCAAACCATCAAATAGCTGATGTCTTAACGGAGCACATGTACAGCACCCATGACAGTTGCAGATCAATAAAAGGCTAAAATGGCAGCTTCCATGGCTAAAAAGAATAGGAGGGGTTAGTTCCGCTTTAAAGATATGATGATGCAGAGAAGCAAACTATCTCCTACAGTCTCTCTTTTTCCAGTTTCCAGACATTTGACATTGATAACATAACAGTAAGGCTGGCCAGTCAACTGCAGTCAGAGTGAGAGAGGTGGCACAAGTGGACTGGAAGACTCATGTAGCCCGAAGGTAACAGCAGTTAAGAGAGCATCTCTACTTATACTGCAAACTGCTAAATTCGGCAGGTACTATACAGGTTAAAACAAACCTGTGGTTATAACAAAACAATAAAACCTTACTAAAATAACTGACACCCTCTTGTACCCGATATTTCTGCAGACCCCCATGAGTCCAAAGGACAACCAAGCTTCCAGGTCGCCGCCTCTGCAAGGAACTGGCCATGGCAAAGGTGATCACAAACGGCATATCAGATCACCCCAGAAATTGATGTTCTGTGGTATAAGTTCTTTAAACAGTAAGTAACAGTTTATAATTTCAGTATTGTCAAAAGCTCACAATTAAAACTGCAAGGCTAAAAAACTGTACATAAGTATTGAAAGAATTTCCATTGTTGGACACGGGGCTCCAACATTTGCCAGTCAGAGACAGCAGCTGCCATATTGTTGGTGGTCATCAAAAATTTACCAGGGAAACATCATCATCGTATGATATGTTTTGTCAGACAAGTATGATCTGCTCATCTTCTACAAGCACCATAAAAACATAAAAAATACACTATAACTACCTTTTCCATATTAGCTACATTCTAAAATGTGTGCTTAAAAGGTTGTATAATATACAAAGCCATTTTATGGTCACATTTTGAGTAAGTGAACTTCCATTTCCATTACATTATCCAATTTCAAAAAATTTTGCAACAAGAGGTGGTTTTGCTAATGTACATTATGTTCATAGCTTCAACTATAAACAGAAATTGTAATACACCAACCATCAGATACCCTATTTCCACTAATAAATATGTATTTAGACAAAGAAAATCAGTACACTTTGCTGGCAAATTTCATTTACAAAAAAGTTTTCTGGGTCACATACCACATTGCAATGCGACAATAAGCAGAAGCAGGCTGAAGTTAAACCCTAAATAGCAGCACTTTTTAGGCTGCATTCATACCCAAGCAGTTTTCTGTTTTAAGCTTGTAGCTCTAAAACACTCAACAGGCTAAATCTAATTCATTTCAATGGCCTCTGTTCACATAAGAGTTTTGTCGCCTGAAGCTAAATGCCTGTTGCTCAAAAAAGTACACAAGCTTCTTTTTGGCTTTTTGGATTAGAAGAGTTTTTGCCCCCACAGACTTCAATAGAAAAACCTGAAAATGTGTGGCTTTAGCGTTCTATGAGCGGTTTATTGTGTGTTTTCTGCTCAACCAGCAACTCTCCACCCTCAATTTCTCCCCCTCTCCTCCCATTAGTGCTTTCAATTGGCCAAACAAAAAATGCCTGAAGCTGTAAAATGCTTGTAATAGACTACTAAAAACGTTCAAAAACTCTTAAATAAAAACACCAGTAAATCTTTACACTGAGATGTGAATGCAGCCATAGGGTGTAACATGGTCACAATTTGCAGCCCCCCCAACCTCGAACTGCCTACCCCCCTCCCCACATTTACCTGAATTGTGGGGGGGGGGTCTTCTCCATGGGGCTCCTTGTTTTCATTTAAAATTACCGTGCCTGTGCACCCTACACAGCAGTGTCATTTATACAGGACATCCTTTGACAGGATTTGTGAATGGAAGACTACAAGTCCCGTCTCCCACCAAGGCAGATGGGCTTGTAGACCTCAATGGAGATCCACTGATTAATTTCTCCAGCCCCATAACAGTAGATCTATACCTCTGTATGGACCTTAAGCTGGGATAATCATCTGCAGGATCCATTAACTGGGGTTGCAATGCACTGCAGGCTCCAATTCAAATAATTAATAAAGGCACGTTTTTTTCTTCTGTCATTAAATGTGGGAGATTTATTTATTTATTGTTTTTTTTTCAGAATGTGGACTATGCCTTTAAGCAACTATTTGAAGAAAAATTTGGTCAACCTCACAAAAAGTTTTCATAAATGGAACATATGAATTTCAGATTTAAATAGTTCATGTAAATGTGTGTGAAAGAGATTGAATGAACACAGAGTGCAGAGTAATCTTAATACTGCAGTGTATTAATAGGACTTGAACTCAAGCTGTTTGCTGCATCGCCCTTGTAATGAGTAGGAATGAAAAGTAAAGAGAGCCAAGAAGAACCAGAATGAGTTTAGAAGAGATTATCCGTAAGGTTGCTTAAGACATACAGAGAAGAGAAGAAAAATCAATCATCTTCTCCAGAGAAGGAACTAAGCAGACAAGACAAAATTAGACAGTTTTCCCATTAATAGGGCAGGCCCAATAAAAGATCAGTGTGACTATATTTATACGTGGGATGAGATTTACAGGTTATAACATAGTGAAAAGTATACTGTACATTAATAACACAATACCCCCCACTCCGTCATCTTTTCCGTGGCTGCACAAAGCATACATGTTCCAGCTCTGACTGTCTCACTCTAACCTGTATACCTTGTTGGGCAAGTCAGCGTCTCAAAGTATTAAAATCCAATACAACTAGGCAATTGGCATGAACTGCAGAAAAATCATAAAAATAAGAAGGAATTCATCTACAAATCCAACTAGAGTAAATACCTGAATTTGATTTATTTTTCAGCCTCTTGTAAATCCTGTACAGCAGCACTAAAAATTGCCATAGATAAAACAAAATTTTGCCAGTTCGGCAGGGACTGGTGGAAATTTGATTCATGTATGGCTATCCTCTTTTGACCAAAGTCGATTGTCAGATCAATTTCTGTTGAATGGGAATGTTAGAAAACTTTTGTTGATCAGCGGCTGCAGCCTCTGTGTGTTTTGACGGGGGGTAGTTCTGCTGATCATAAAAAAAAAAAAAAAAAAAAACAAGTAATCTATGGCCACCTTAAGACTGGGAAAGCCAGTTGGGTATCCTGCGTTCAATCTGCAGTCACAGGCTGGGGCAGGGAGTGGACCTAGCTATGTTCCCTACCACTTCCGCTACCAACACCACTCCTTCCCGCTGCTATGATAAAAACTATTTTTTTTTTCAAAAAGTCCATTTTACTGAGCTGAAGGTACAGTCACATGAGGATCTTGCTTTCTATTTCTGTTTACTTCCTGGAGTCCTTCAGATATCAACTCACTGCTTACATGATGTCCAAACCCTGGCTTTGGTAGATGCACCCCTTACAGTGGCCTGACCTCTCTCATAGGCTACAAAGGCAGAAGCACTCACAGGGCCAGTGAGAGGACCAGTGTCCACAAAGACATTAAGTAGGTAAAAATGTCTGGTCCCTAGAGTCAAGAGAACTGATGCAGAATACAATATTTAAATGTCATTTGTTACTGGAGTTGGGCTTAAACTGAAGCAAAGAAAGGTTAGGTCTCCCGGCTTGCTGTGCCATCTCCCACGGCTTTGTAAATCTCAGATGTGGATGGACAGACAAGAAATAACGCTCTTTTACATGAATTATAGCTGTATGTTAGCCGTTTGCCTTAAGTTTAGCTTTAAACAAAACCATACCTGCTATACTTGTTCAGAGTTCAGAACTGAAAGACATACAGTCAGTGAAAGCAGATCTGTGCCAACAGTTCTGAAGCTGCCCTTCATGTTTTAGTCATTGTATTGTTATAGTGACTGGTGAAAAGGAGTATACAGAGCTTGTCTAAATGTTCCTGGGAATAAAAATGATGTACAACTGCCAGCTTACATTCATTCTCTCTAAAATAACTGCCCAAATAACACGCAAGAAACACTAGAAGTCTCTGACTGCATCTGAATTTTCTTCTGACATCAGGTACAATGGCAAAATATTATTAGATCAGTTGAAGAACTGACCATAGAATTATCTAAAGTTAGCAATACATGAAGAACTTTTTGGCCAGTTCATAGGGAAATCTGAGTTGGTGATGGAACTGTCAGCATCCTCTTGCTCAACATCAGACTAAAAACCAAAAGGAGCCAGGCAGAACATGGTTTCATTGAACAGGGGCTGAATCCAATCAGATGCAGTCACTGTCAGAATACAATAGCCGGCAGGAGAGATTTGTCAGTCTATGCTGTTTAGGGTGGAATTTAGTCATCTCTCTCAAGGTCGGAGGCTTGGTCCACACTTTTGTGGTTTCTGATGCAATTTGAGTCGCACACAGTCACAGTTCAAGGAAAATCACAATACATTAAATGGTGCAGGTTGACATCTATGCGATTCTGTGCAATGTTAGTGCACTTTGGCTCCATAGAATATGCTAGCCATATCTGAAGGCACATCAAGGCTGCTCTACATGATCGCACTGAAAGTTGCATCGAAATCAAGTCACAGTAGTGTAGCAACAGATGAGGTGGGTTATGGTAGAGATTCTGTTTATAGCCCTAGAGAACAGACAGTGTACAGTCCACAAGTGTTTATCTACTGCTTCTCTGCTAATAGGAAACAGGAACTTTCATTCAGGAAGAAGACCAAGTATAATCATGGATGCAGTTACAAACTTATAAACCCTGCCATCTACTGATTGAAGAATATGCATGTAGTTGTTGCACAAAGAATACATAAACATTGTATAACAGGTCCTAAGTAAACAACAGTATTGGTTGAGTGTGGAAGTGCCCTTGTCTCACTTTGTCCTAATTGAGATACAATTCAGCTTATGCAGTGTTGCATTTTTTAGTAAATTACTGGAAATATCACAACTGACCTAATTTTTCTTTAGAAATGGTTATCTATTTTATGTAGTTAAGAATATAGATACAGTTACTGTAACTACTGTATTTATATCTTTTGTGTACATACAATACGCTTGATATTTTTCATTAAAAGCTAATAAATGGTTTTGTTGTTAATCCTTTTGCTTTTCAATATCAGAGGAATTTATATATTTGTAATGTTTATTGGTAAAGTTTTGGGGGTGTTTGGGATGTCACTATTTTTCTGTGCACAGTCAAACCTCTGGGCGCCACTCGCTCCAGAGTAATTTATTTGTGGTTTGTTTTCTATAATAATTATACTACCAACCTATTATGCAGCACTTTATAAAGTACATGAAACCATTAAGCTCAGCCTGTGCCCTTGAAGGAGTTTATATTCTAGAGTGCCTTCCACACTCACACAAGCAAACACATATTCTAGGACTGATCTGCCAAACGTACCAGAATGATTTTAGGATTGTGGGCACAACTAAACAAAAAAAAAAAAAAAATCTGAAGAAAACCCATGGAAACATAGGTAGAACATACACGCTATGTAGATAATGCCGCTTGTGGGACTAAAACTGGGATCCAGAGCTGCAAGGCAAACGTTAAACTCACTTTGCTAATTCACAGAACATTTACAATTTTAAAATGTAATTAATGTATTTGCAATGAGACCTGGAGAACTTCAACATAAACATCTGTCTCCCAAAAGAGTAATGAGGACCTTCTTTGCCTGTACATGACTTTGATGCCTATAAATGTTGGGCTGCATCTGCTTTGATGTCCCCCTTGCAACTTTCTATCAACAGTAAGGGGACCAGCTCCTGGCAGGATGCTCATCAGACAGAAAAATCCTTGACCAGTGCACCAAGTTTGATAGATAACATATTGCTGAATGGGAGAGCTAGAAACCCGACAATGGCCATATATGCTAAATGCTTCTGTTGCATTCGATTATCTGTCAACCACAAAGATTTTCTGGTTTCAAGCAATCAAAACAATTAAAATTGGGATGGATAAAATAAAAACATATTTATCCTTTTATGTTTAGCAAACACTGAAATCTCATGAGAAATTCTCATCGCCCACAGCAGTCAGATCCTTCCCATACTGCTCCATGCTGTACCAGAAGAAAAAAGAAAAATCAGAGTGGTACTTTGGGTACCAAGAATCATCCTTCTTTCAGACCTTTGAACTGTGCAGTATCATTTTCTAAAATTACAAAGCTTCAATGGTGTCTGTTGAAGTAGTATTAAACTCAGTGTTTGTTTAGTTTAACACATTAAGCACAACAGTATAAATATTCCCCAGTAAATAACTTGATAGAATTCTTACACAAGCACTTGTAGTTTACAATTATTAGTGCTGCTGTCTATTGCTCTCTCAGTGCTGCTTCACTGAACTTCCAGTCTTCATAGGAAGTAGTTAATAGTGGACAGTGCAGGCTTCAGCTAACCTGAGATTAAGACAGGAAAGAGAATCAGGGGAATGCTTTGCTGTCCTAGGCTACATGGCTGTGCGTTTCTACTGATGCACACAGTGTAGGGAGACAACTCTTTTCCCTGCATGCAAGAGTGGCATGTAAGAAAAAAGGAGCCACCTTGAAACAGGAAACTTGGGGCAACAGTCATACTGGAACATAGGCAAAGATTAAAAGATAAGGAAGCTGCATGTTTAGTAAGTGAATAAATCAGCTGATGAAAGTGCTTAAAAAAGCTTTGGGATTAAGATCACTAAGTGTGTCATAAGCATGTGCTCAGACCAAATAATAATCCTAGATATACTGTACAGGTAAAGAAATCTCCAAGTTTCACTTCAACATATTTACAAGATTAGAGAAAAGGGAAGCCATACTATTTACTCCAACATTTACCTAATGTCCATTATTTTATGTAGGGGATTAAAGTGGTCATAAATGCTCAAGGTGGTTTTACCCTCATGCATTCTATGCATGAAGGTAAAAAAAACCTTCTGTGTGCAGCAGCCCCACCTAACACTTACCTGAGCCCCATCCCAATCCAGCCATATCCATGAGAGCCTCGGTTCAACAGGGATTCTCACACCTGATTGGCTGAGGCAGCAACGTGAGCCATTGGCTCCCTCTGATGTCAATCACAGCCAGTCAGCCAATCAGGACAGGCTATGGCACTGTGTGTGAATGGATATGCAAAGCCGCGGCTCTGCACTGTGCATGCTTGGGTGCCCCCATAGCAAGCTGCTTGCTGTGGGGGCACCCAACAGGAGGGGGGATATGGAGTGCCAGCCAGCAGGGCACCTGAGAAGAGGAGGATCTGGGCTGCTCTGTGCAAAACCACTGTACAGAGCAGGTGTGACTTTTTTGTTATTAAAAAAAAAAACAAAAAAGACTTTAGTATCACTTTAAGGCAAACGTTGCTTTTCATCACAAGGGGCATTAGTCAAAGTGCATATTTTCATCATATCCAGGCAGACACTGCTACAACCCTAGTTTATTCTATACCATTTTGCAAAAACAGAATTTATTGTTCAATAAAAGCTAAACAAATAACAATAGTTACAGTTTGTCATGATCATCTGACAAAACATCCCCGGAAATAAACTGCATCATTTGTCATGGACTCATGCTCTAATATGACAGCAAAAGTTCACAGTGTATATCAAACTAGTTCAGTGCTGGATTAGGATGTTTGTTGATTGGAAAATACCGGCAGAATTTAGAGGAACAGTGAGGATGCTGAAAGCATGTACACTACTGAAACTGAACAATAGTATAGTTGGAGAAACATCCAAAGAATATTTGGGCACTTAAATGTAGTAAATAAAGACCTAAAGCATAGTTTAATAAATATTTTCATTTGCCCATTTAAAGAATGGAAGTGTTACTAAACCCAGGACTCTGCACTCACTATATTTGGTCTTCCACACTACACAGAGCATGGAAATGCAATTAGTTTAGTAAATATAAACTGCCAAATACATTTTCTTATCAGCAGTTAGCAGTCTTGTAACCTCTATCAATGTCCAGCAGAGCACTGGTTAAAACTTGGAGGAGGAGCTTTCAATCTCCTCTCACTGTCCTAGTAGACTGCAGAAGCCCTGACCCTCTGTTTGAACAGCGCTGATTGGCCCTGTGCTGATCACATGCATCCTAATAAGAAAAAATAAAAAAACTCCAGCAATACACACTAAACTGAGCATGTGCAGCTTGTCACCAAGGTTCTGTTCTATCAGGAGATGAAATAGGGACAGTAGAAGAAAGGGAGGATCAAACATCTTTTTTACACAATACAGAGGATTAACCCCTTAAATTCCTCAGTGAACAAGCATGCTTTACTGCACATACAGATTGATTTTACAGTTGTGGATTTAGAAACACTTTAAGGGCCAGTTCATATTATAGAAACGCAGTCTGGATGTGTTTCTGTATGCACGTTTTTGATGCGTTCCAGTGCATTTTTGATCTGTTTCAGTTCATCTCCTTTTTCTGTTCTTTCCTTCAGCTTAATAAGGACATGTGAATTCTGGTGCGTTTTTTTTGCATTCCAGTACAGTTCAGTGCAGAAAAAAATGCGACATGTTCTGCTTTTTTTTCTGGAACTGGAATGCACTGGAACTGACCGCATTGGTGTGAACTATGGCACTGGAAACTATGTAACTTACTATCAATGCATTTTTGATGCAGAATAAAGCACTGGACTGCATGTGGTGTGAACTGGCCATAATTGTACAGTAGTAACCAGCTTTGTAAATTTGAAGCTTGCTAGCATTTAGTTTGACATATTATAAAGGTGTTGGCATGAAAAAAATCCCAATGCTTGCTTTAGAATTTGAAAAATTAAAGCACTTAAAAAATTAGATGCATCTATGAATGGTCAGATTTGGGGTATAATGGGGTGAATTGGAGCACATGCGCATTTTTTGTAAATTTCTTGAGGCGTATTCCAATCATGCCAACTCATTCTCCAAATCATTCCTATAGAGTAGTTCAATTTGAACATTGAATACATTGAGTATTTGAACATTTTATTGTAGTGTCACAATAAACCAGCACTGTTTGTAGAATTCGGCTACAAATGCTTTAGAATTTCCCACTGGGAATCAATAAAATCACTTTTTGAAGGCTTTAGTGTTTATTTGATGCATGCAGTGCACCATACAATGTTTCTTGATGGCCCAAACAAGAAAATGACCTATACTGATAAGAGATTGACAGATCTATATGATCTTTAAGAGGCAGTAAAAAACGCCATAAACATGCACCTAATATACTCAAATAACACCCATGAGATTTAGAGTGTGTAAGGCAAATGTCAGAAACGATAGGAGCCTACCTTGCATGAGTCCTGGAGGTCTCTCTGAAAACCTACTCTAACACAGTCCCTATGGATGCCTTCAATAGAGAATCATCTGGACATGAAAAGAACACTGTAGACCTCAGAGCACATCAATCAAGCATTTCTGCTGACACATAAAACCACTGTTTGACCATTGTTGATTTTTACTAATGTGGAAGGGAACGTCATTGGAAAAACCAGAGCCAGTGGCTTTTTTTTCATGTAGGGGTTCTGCTTTTGTATGCAGGTCGCAAATTATTTTCTACTTTCAAACACATTTTACTATTATCCTTGTTCTGTTTGTTTATCAACAAAGAGATACTAGAATGATCTTTTGAAGAGTAAAGCCTCAGTGACGGAATCTACCATGCAGCATTTGCCAATAATCATTTGCTATTTATGTTTCAGACACATACGCACATTAACCTGATGACTGCAAGAGATAATACAACAACAACAAACACTACCAGGTTTTGGAAATGGTTTCCTCTCAGCCGAAACGGCTTCTAGCACTTTAAAAGCGCAGAATCTGAAAGCCATGTCAATGACGCAATCTCCCTTGTACAGAAAACATCATGCCGCCAGAACTGCAGTGACATGTCACATCTGCACAGGCTTCATAGAAACTAGGTAACCGTTAATGCGGATGCAAGAAAAGCAAGTAAATAATTCATGTCACTTTTTAAAAGAATCCTATATACAGTACTAGCTCCAAGCAAACATCGATCATGTGTAGATCATGCTTTTATAGGAATGATAGGCAATGAGAAATCTGCTTGTTGACAAATCCAACATTATACCCGACTCAGTATTGAACTCCCACGCATGCACAGAGGGACAATATTGTTTTCTGTAAGTAAAAAGGAACTAGGCTGAACTAGCAGCTCCAACACATCACAAAATGCATGTATGAGCTTTTCATGAGTTTGATTCTTGTTATGGTTGCCCTTACCCTGTTAGAAAATATTTAAGGCCCCAGCCATCAGGAGGGGCACTAATAATGAAAATGACACTGCATACAGCCTTATAAAAAAATTAGTTAAATCATTTTTATAGCATTTTTGCTGCATCTAGAAAGACAAAGCTTGTAACAAGTAGTGATATACTAGGGACTAGTCTATAAAAAAAACTTTAATTACAACAAAGGTGCTAAGACCTGTTGCGCATGAATGGGTCATGCATGAATGGGTCGTGCGTATGCAGATTGAGCCGCCACCGGTTGCGTTCAGGCAGTCCATGTAAGTGTATGGGGATGCAGCTGCTGTCCCTTTTTGACAAGCACTCAGGTGCAGATAAGCAGCCCTGAATGAAGACCATTTTCCCCACACACCTGTCAAATTGTGACAAGGAGACGGCTGTGCAGCTGTTGTGTTTCCATTCCGTTACATGGACTCCCTGCACACAGCACTTGGTTCAAGCCACATAAACACGGACTATGGGCCTCAACACCCGTGTGAAAGAAGCCTTACTGGCATTAGCAGATACTGAAGCCATGGTTTACACTTAAAGGCAGGGGTGGACTGACAACTCATGGGGCCCCCGGGCAATAGGGGATCATGGGGCCCCTGTGTCCTCACCAACACCCAAAAAGCCTATGAAAAAGCCAATGAAAGGTACATGGGGAATCTCATGGGGTCCCCTACTGACCCCTGGCCCTCGGGCAGTGCCCCAGTGTTCGAATGGTCAGTCCGCTCCTGTTTAAAGGGTAACTCCACTTTTGTGGGAAAAATTAATTTGCAAATTTAAAAAATATATAGTGTAAATAATTGTGACACATGTTGTAATTGAATATTAGAAATTACATTTCCTTTTCAATCTGCAGTTCTGTAATTCTCTGTAAAATGCAATGCAATATGGCTACCTGGAGGTGTTCTGTACACAGATGGTATACAAAACGCCCCCCAGGTATGTCATTTCCTGCTAGTGTGATTGGCTTACGATTTTCCCAAAAGTCTCCACTAAGATACAAATTCGATTTTGAGCATCCTCTGCAGCAAAATATTTGGCGAGATACTCTGAGGAAAACACGTCTCAGTCTAGGTTCACACCTATGCATTTTCCGTTGAGTTTTGCAGAAACGCACAATAGTCCATTTAACATGATTTCCTATGGGACACATCTCCGCGTTTTCACCCGGTGCGTTTTTTGGAAAGGGTCAGGGACTTTAAGCACAAAATGTTTTTGGTTCTTGAGACTTCAAAAGAGATAGTGCAGAAAAGCATGTAGTACGTTTTTGATGCTTTTTGTGCTTTAATCTGCCCAGCAACAAGTTGGAAAAAATGCATGTGCAAAAACGCATGTGCAAAAATCACTGCAGAAACAGATCAAATGCAAACTGCATAGGTGTGAAACTAGCCTAAAGGGATGCAGACACTGCAACTGTCCTCATTAGAGCCCTGCAGGTGTAGCAGCTGATTGAGAATGATAAAATCCCTCCCAAACATATTCACTCTGCACCTGGAAATAGACAAACAGCTATTTCTCCAGAATAACAAAATGTAGGACTGCAACATTTTTTAAATCCTTGCAATGCACATACTGTAGATCACCCAGAGGGGAATATTTTTTCTCAACAAACTTGGAGCCACTCTTTAAGCGGTTTCTAGTGCTCTTCTAGAAGCAATACAACACTCGACATGCTGATTCCACTTGTTCTTACCTGAGCGCCGTTGTCACTTGAAACCTTAAAAAGTACATGGGCATCTCTGGGGTAGCGGCACACATTTGGTCCGTATAGACTTCAATGGCAGCAGCAGAAACCACTTGATTTCTTGCCTCTCCTGCCAGTAACTAGCTTTTCATTGGCTTAAACAAAATGCTCAAGCCTGAAAAACAAGATATCATTATTCATTCAAATATCTTTAAATTTGTTTTTATTAAATGCAAGCAATGCAAGTAGCTGAATTTGAGTTGGTATAAGCCTCTTGCAGTTAATGTAAAGCAGATCTCACATTGGGAGAGGAACGAGCATCACAAAGGGTTAATCAGTTCTGCTGCAACGCAAGAAGCATGCTGATAGGAGGAGAAAGCAGAGTGATGGAGATAAATTCGTAGGTCTGCTGGTTCTCCTTTTACGGCCTTGTTTACACAGGTGTATTATTATTATTATTATTATACAGTATTTATATAGCGCTAAAAGGTTTGCTCAGGAGCTCGGTTTTGGAAAGGTTCAATTTGAGGAAATGGAGCGACATCCAGTCTGATATGTCGTTCTGTAGGTGGGTGATACGGGCGGAGACTGAAGGGGTGAGGCGAGGGGTGGAGAGGTAAATTTGCGTGTCATCGGCGTAGAGGTGATAGTTGAAGCCGTGGGAATAGATCAGTTTGCCGAGGGAGGAGGTGTAGATGGAGAAGAGAAGGGGCCCGAGGACCGAGCCTTGGGGGAACCCAACAGAAAGGGGGAGAGCGGGGGAGGTGGTAGCGTTATAGGTAATGCTGAAGGAGCGTTGGGATAGATAGGAGGAAAGCCAGGAGAGAGCGGAGTCTCTGATGCCGAGGGAGTGTAGTTTGTTAAGGAGGAGGGGGTGGTCGACTGTGTCGAAGGCCGCGGAAAGGTCGAGGAGTAAGAGGACTGAGTAGTGGCCATTAGCTTTGGTGGTTAGCAGTTAGCGGTGTATCTATGCATACACCTGTGTGGAAGGTCATCTTTGCCTGTAAGGGATGCAAAGGTGTTCCATGCACACACAATCTCATTCATGTCTACTGGGGTGCAGCACACTACCTGTGTTTGGGAACAGATGCCGCATCCCAACAGACATGAATGGGACTTTCTCCAGGCAGATGCAAGGACCACCTCTGCACCCAATGCAGACAAACATGGGCTTTCGAACAGGAGTATGCACAGCTATGCCCAAATGAACGAGGCCTGGGTGTCCAGTCACAGGGTTGGGGCAAGGAGAAGGCATGCTATTGTTAGGGCTCGTTCCCAATTTCTAACTTTTGCCAAATGCCCCTATAGCGCTTGACAGGCGTTAGAAATAAAGTCAAGTGTGAATGTAGCCAACACCTACCAAACGCCCCTATAGCATTTGTCAGGCATTAGACAGGCGTTTGGGAAGTGTTTTTAACACTCCCCAAACGCCCTATGCGCAGTTTTGAGGCGTTTGATAGGAGTTTGCCAAGCGTTAAAACCACACCACAAATGCCTATAATGAAGTTTAACGGTATTAACGCTCCACATGAGGCATCAGTTTTGCTGTGACGGTACAACCGTTCAGTGTGAACAGCACTGTGTGCTGCCATGTGTAGAATTTTCATAGCCATTTGAGGAGCATTAAAAACACTTCCCAAATGCCTGTCTAACGCCTGCTGACAAAGCTAGTGTGAACTTAGCCTTAATGAATTGCAGCAAACCATACCTAGGTCTCTATCTTGGGCTGTGTGTTATAGCACTGCTGTGTCAATTTGGGAAGAACCTGGATAGAAATTGGCAGGTAAAACAGACCCCCTATGAATTTCATCTGCCCCTATGAATTTCATTTGCCACCTGCATGGAAGTTCAGCTTTAAGACCACACAAAGGTTTCCTAAATTTTTTATTTAATTCACAGCAAAATCTGTGCTTACCCGACTGTCTCAAGCCACCACACCACACAATCTGGTGGTGCTCATCCATAAAGAATATTAACAGGCATTCTTTTCTGCTCATTTCCTCTCTAAACCATACATATGCAACAAATTTGGAGATGCTTCACCTAGCTTTGCAGGGCCCATAACATACTGATTAACTCCTAACATTTAATTAATACACACCATCTCAGGGTCACAAAGGTTTGTCTGAAGCCAACAAGCTATCAAGGGCACCAAAGCAAAGCCCTCCCGATACAGGCGAACTCTAGAAATTTTATACAATTTCTCAATTTTAGATGTTATTTCTCAATTTTAAAAGCTGGTCTAGTTTTGTCTGAAAGAATATCATCAAAGTGACAGAATCAGCGGAAAAGCTGTATGGGAGAGTGAAGATGAGCGCCTAGCGCTTTACAGAGCATTCCAAATCAATTCCATAGCCCTAAGCCCGCAAAAGGCCATTAGTGCAGCATTTTGCTCTGTCATTCGAATGTACTTTACAGAGCACTGAGGATCAAAGCTAGGGATCTGCTTATTCAGGACAAAATATAGATCGGCAGCCAATTACTCCTATACTGCCAATCATTACATACACATGAAATCTTTCAGCTGCCCTGTTGATTTCACATCTTCATTTCAGTCTCCACAGAAAGTCTCTTTTACTTCCCTTTCCGTGTGTGTGTGTGTACGTGTGTGTTAAAGCATTTAGCTTCCAGTTAGCATGAATTTTCAATCTTTCTCCCAAGCAGGATTGTTTAAAGGGATATCAAGAAACGTTTACAGACATGTGTATCTAAAGTCAGACATACATGGATAGAATTTCAGCCAGCTCATTAGGGACCGACCACATGTTGATTCATGAATAAGCAGTGAAGTTTACAGAAGTTGATCTACAGATCAACTTCTATACAATCGCCCGGTTGAATTTTACCTGCTTGATCAGTTTTGCAGGCTATAGCCTGCAATACTGATCAGTGTATTCTGATGGCGGGGACATCTCCCACTGTCAGAATACAATAGCTCAGTAGGGAGGATTCCACCATTAACATAGAGTGTGTGGATGGGGGAACCAAGTCAGTTTTTTTTTTCATTCAACCTGCTGGTTGAACAAAAAAAAAACCTAAAAAAAAAAAAAAACCTAAAAAAACAAAAAAAAAAACTGATCTATGGGCTGCGTTAACCACTTCCAGTCCGGACACTTTTACCCCCTTCCTGACCAGGGCAATTTTCACCTTTCAGCGCTATCACACTTTGAATGGCAATTGCGCGGTCATGCAACACTGTACCCATATGAATTTTTTACCATTTGTTTGAGACAGATAAAACTTTATTTTGGTGGTATTCACCACTGGGATTTTTATTTTTTTGCTATGTAAATGAAAATGTCCAAAAATTTTGAAAAAAAGTGGTTTTCTTATAAAATTTTGCAAATAAATAAAATTTCATCATAATCTTGGCCAAAATGTATTCTGCTATCTTTTTAGTAAAAAAAATAAATAAGCCAAATTAGTTTATAACCAAAAATTATAATTTTTAAACATTTTTTTTTACATTTTTATATTATTTATTTTACATACTGTCACTCTAGCAGTACAGTGTCACCATAGTGACACTGTACTACTTTTGGGGGGTGATGAAGATTTTTTTTTTTTTTTACACTGATTGCTTTTACACCCATATAGGATGTAAAAGCAATAATTTCTCTTTCTCTCTGTCTCCATCCTTGCAGCCATTGAGAACTACTGAGTGAGCTGTGATTGGTCACAGCTTGTCACATGGTACAAGGCTGTTGTGAATAGCCTTGTACCATGTGACCACTGTGAACATTCACAGATTTCACACGTAGTAAGCAATGATGTCACAAGTGACATCTTGCTTACTACTTTGCATGTGATCACGGATTGGCCAATCCGTGATCACATGATCAGGATCTCGTACAGAGGTCCCGTCCGACGATCGGTGTTTCACTGTGTCCGAAAGCAGGGTGCAGGGAGGCCATTTATAAAACGGCCATCCGACCCTGCAGTGCCACCGTCTGGCCCTTTATATACAACGGCCGATCGGGAAGTGGTTAAAGTGTTACTAAACCCAGGACCCTGCATTTACTATATCTGGTCTCCCATGGTACACAAAACATGGAAGTGCAGTTATTTTATTAAATATAAACTGCTAAATACCTGTTAACAGCAGTTAGAGCAGTCTGGTGACTTCTATCAGTGTCCAGCCGAGCACTGGTTAAAGCTTTTAGTTTTCATTCTGCACTAGGAGGATGAAGAACCCCTGACCTCTGTCTGGACAGTGCTGATTGGCCCTGTGCTGATCAAATGTACTCTCCCAAGAAAAAAAAAACACCTTTAGCAATACACACCAAACTGAGCATGTGCAGAGTGACTCCACACAATATGTCTTAGGAGATAAGAGGAGAACACTGGAAGAAGGGGAGGATCAGAGAAGTCAAGCTCAAACAGCATTTTACACAATGCATAGGATTAACCACTTAGGTTCCAGAGCAAGTATAACAAGAATGCTTTACTGCATATACAAACTGATTTTACTGTTGTGTGTTTAGTAACACTTGCACTAGCAAACAAAAAAGGGATAAATTTGATTTTACTGCTGGCAATACAAACCATTCTCTCAGACTCCATCAGTGCCCAGAGATGGGAATGCTAAAGTATTAAGAGTGTAAACAGCAGTGTTTGAAAACATTCCTCATGACATCACCTTAACGCATGCAACAAACATAGGACTTGCTCTACAAGTTATACTAATCTTTTGCCCCTCTTTCTGGTTTAAAGAGCCTATTATCTACACAAGCCATGACCTCAAGTTTTAAGATTAGTAGAATCTCTAAGCTGGTGCTCAGTGAAATGTTAACGCTTTGGTGCAAAGCTATATGTTCTTACTTTAAGTGATGTCAAGCTGCCAGCACTGGACTGTGATTACACAACGTACACCTGAATAAATCAGAGTATTACTTTAAAGCTCAGATAATTAGTCATCCTTTAAGCACAGAATACCCTTCTAAATCACATTTTCTACTTCAAAAAAGTTCAGGTCCAATGACTCCTAAGTCGCAAGAATGGCCGGTACTCTTCTTAGGCCATTTAACCTCCAATGAAAATCTGTTCTGCCCTTCGCTCAGTATTAATGACAGATAAGGCCTTGTATTCTATCAAAATGGCAAGTTTTCTTAAAAAAAAAAAAAAAAAAAAAAAACAGATCTAAACACAAAATTTTATTAAATGTTGTTTTCACTGTTTTTAAACATTTTTTTTCACCCTTTTTCCCCATCGTGGTTCTGCTGATCCTCTCCAGCCACTTAACTTACTGCAGAGTAGACTTTCTAATGATGAAAATGGTAAACCATGACTGCTTGTAGCCCCAAGCAGGGGAGCTGGTTACTCCTGTAACTCAGACAGAATAGCCAAAAAACGTTAGCAATACTCCTCTTAAGTTAGAACAACACAAGAAATTGCAAATACAGGTAGAAATAGAAAGCTAAAAAAAATACCAGCATTCTATCTACAACATTTGACTTACACCACAGAACGGATGGCAAAAGACACTTTATTACTGTGATTTTATATGGATGCTAAAAACATTAACAGTGCAAAAAATACACAGCAACACAACTAAAGCAATAGTATTTCTTGTGCAATGCAAAATAGACACAGATAAACGGTGTTAGAAAACTATTGTTCGTTTATAAATTCTGCTCAATTTTAGTAACATATTTTTGGCATTTGACTTTCCAGAATTGCTCTTCAGATATAGTATCATTATGTATATTAAGAAAATTCCTTGACAAAGAGGTAAATACAGATATATGGAACACATTTTAAAAAATACTGTAAGCCAAAACCTACAATACAAATGGGATAAAATAGGAGAACCTTATCTTAAAGAGATCACTTTTACAGAAAAATGTAAAGGAACTAATACTGGACACCCTACTTACCTACCTCCTGAGCTGTCAGCACCCCCGCAGTCAGTCCAGCGGTTCAAAGAATTGAAATTCTCGCTCTTCTCCACTAATGCTTCCAGCACAGACCAGATCAATTCAGAACATGTGATCCAGCCCTTTAACAAGGGTACCATCTAGAGAAGCCTTTTTTAACTGTGCTTCCTCCAGAGGATGCTAGTGGTTCCATCAGCTGTGGTTGATTCATCTCCCATTTGATGGTGCCTTCATAAATCCAGAGCGAACACCACATAGAAGAATGTAGTGGCATTACACCAATTATTTTTTTGCCATCCTGTAAAGGTAGCATTCTAACCCCCCACAGAACTGAGAGGCATTCTTTTCACTGTCCACCACTTTAAGAGGCATTTTCCCACTGAACCAACCGCGCCCTGCTTCCAGTTAATTTTACCATAGGTTCCCCATGGGTTCCAGAAACCTTGTAGAATCCAACCTCGAAAGCTTGCAGGACAGAGCTATGTGGGATTTTAAACTAAGACAATTTTGTTATATTTCCTTGCTATTCATGTGCACTTTTACAAACCTAAAATTTCTTCTTCCAGCAAAAGTAAATAGTGCATACTGTATTTTTCTAAAGCAGACCACCTATAAATTTAAAAGATTTGTATATCAAATTATAGTTGTACAATGTTTATTAAAAAAATGTTTTTCTATAAAAAAACACTAAAACTATACTTACAACATAATCTTAAAAATCTCTACTAAATAAAAAAAATACCGTACTGAGTTAACACAGATTATGTGAATTAAGTGAAAAATGTGATTAAGTGAGAAACGAAGGTGCAAAAAACATTAAAAAAAAACTATTAAAATAGTGTGTCATTCTAGCACGGTTATAAAGATGCCTCCAAAATATTCTAAAACCTCCATTTTTTAGAATATTAGTCTCCAAACTGCTGCCCTCTGCTAGCCTTTATCCAGCCCTCGGGGCACTATTTCTGCTACAGATACAAGTCACAAATCTGCCAACGGACATCAGCAATGTGGCACTATTCCTTCCCCTAAGACCAAATGTGGTGATGTTTACTCCCACTGTTATGAATCACTATTTTGCTAACAGACAACAACATGGCACTATTCCTCCCAATGATGCCAACAATGGGTACACTATTCCTTCCCCTAAGACCAAATGTGGTGATGTTTACTCCCACAGATGCCAGGAAAACTTCACCTCCTGGACACAGCAGGACCCCGAAAGAAAGAAGGACAATAAACTGGCCCTTTGTTTAGAATGTTTGGGGATCCCTGGTTTAGAAGGATACCAAATATGTGCAGTGCAATTGGGAGTCATTTGCATGTATAATCTTGGGGATTTTTTACGATTTTTGTTGTAAATTATATTGTAAATTGCCAACACCCTGACAACGTTCATTTATGGCTGAAATAATAACGAAAAATACAATTTTTGTAGATCTACCCATCCTAAAGAATATTCATAAAACAAGGAGATCAGGATCACCCTCAATGGCAATCAGGTGAGCCATACTGGCAGTGAGGTATTGCCATTTTTTTTTTTTTTTTACTCTTTGCTCAACCTAAGGAGCTACCTGAATAATTTTTTACTTTTTGCAGACAGACCAAGGATAAAAATGTTACTGCATCACAGAACATGTTATGTTATGACATTTCCTATATGTCACCAGCTAACTGAAAAGGGTATAGAGCCATGTTTATAATACATCTACACTTTGTACAGTTTCATGGTGAACAGCAGTGTTGCATCTAGGACCTGAGACTGTGCCTAAAGGCACAGACTGTTGGAAACAATAAGGGGCAGGTCAATTGTCTTTCCCTCGCATCTTATCATTAATTCATAAGATGTATTACTGTGGCACGGTCTGCCTCTTTTTATATAAAATATACAGTGTTTCTGCATGTGGCTAAATGATCAGGAAATGCAGTAAACAGGATGTCATACGGAAGAGGAGACAACTGGATAATGTCGATTGATTTTGTTTGGGCACCAGCTACATTTCCTCATTAAGCTGCTATTATTAGGAAATGTTTAATTCTAAAACTACAGCACAAGGGGCAGAAACTGTTATTATCTGCAAGACAGCCATCTAAGCTACCTTTAATTAATGACATATATGAATTAATCTTCTTGACCAATTTAGCTGGCCTTTACACATTAAGAGATGTCCAAGTACATGCAAAATAAAACTGGACAAATGTTTTAACCATCTGTTTATCTGATAAAGAGACATCTGTGTAAAACAATGTCTCATTAGTTATTGCTGGCCACTTTCAAGCTGCAATAGAGAATTATTTGGACAAAAAATATGATGGTTATCTATCATTGAGCAAAATATTGCCACACACAGTTGTATGAAGTAAAACTCTGCTTTTTATCATGTACCTACAGGTAAGCCTACAATAAGGTACAGTGGATATCTCCTAAATGTGCACTGTTTAGGAGCGAATTCAACGTGTAGCAGCTGGCAACGTCACCAGCACGTGCGTACTGTGCTCTCAATGGACAGCACACTGAAGAATGCCATCCATACAGAGTGCTGTGCTGCAATCGTGACTCCCACACACATGCATGGGAGTGACATCATCGTGGCTCGGCCATTCAAATGGCCGGAGCCCACAAACCTGGGATGAAGACCGGGTGAAGATTGAATCCCTGTCAGCGATGACAGCGTGCTGGTTGAGGATTTTATAGGCAAGTCTGACATAATGTGCTAGTATATGCTGTGTGCATACTAGCACACTATGGCTGAAACCCACAGGGGACCTTTTTTTTTTTTTTTTTTTACACTACCACTTTAAAAGAGTAAAACTTCATATTCCTCAACAGCTACTAAGGATAGCACCAAAGTAGTGTTGACATCATCACTATGCTGCCCATAGACTGTGCAAAGAGCACTGCTGTGAGTTGGACCCGGAAGGCTCTCCTACTACAGGCTGCTAGCACAAAACTACAGGAAGAGGGTGGATTGTACAGATCTCTAACCAGTTTATGCTGGCGTAACTCATACAGTATATGTGGCATTGTGGAAGTGGGCCCTCTTCCAAGGAATCACATTCTCTCTGGCTTTTGTGCCAGAAGTGTGCTCGCAGGACATAGACTGAACTGTCACCAACAGCTGCTGTTCTTGCACTAACTGGGAGCAGATCTACAGTAGGTGTAAAAAAAAAAATATGATTAAAAAATTAGATAGATTAGGGCTTGATCTGGGTTAATATCAGGGTTCGGATCAAAAGGTCAGAGTCAGTATATTTAGGTAGGACTAAAAGAAAAAGAAAAAAAAAAACACACACACACATAAAAACATACCTTTAGTGTTTGTGTATTATAGATAAGGTAAAAAAAAAAAAAAAACCACCTTACAGTTTTTTGACCATAAGACAAGTTCAACAACAAAATACTGCTGTAGCTAACTGGTTAGCACTTCTACCTGGCAGCACTAGGGCTGTTGGTTTGTATCCTGTCTAAATTGGCCCTAGCATGTGTATGAATGCGAGTTAGGGATCTTAGATTGTACGCTCTTTGAAGGCAGGGACTGATGTGAATGTGCTGCGTAAATTAACAGTGCTATCCAAGTACCTGTAATCAATAAAATAAATAGTTTACACATATATGGTATTGTCATGAATGTCTGGAGTACAAGAATTTATTGGGGGGGTTGGTGGGTCATTGTAATGGTAAAAGAAATATAAAGCTGCATTTTCAATTTTAAATTTTCTAACTATTTCAAGCCAGTTTTCCGTTGATTAAAAAAAATGAGATATCAATGACCTTTTACAACCAAATGCAGACTCAATTTATTTATTGAAAAAAGGTATAATTCCCCTGGATACACTACACAGTTTTGAGATTACGTACAGTCTTACTAACACACAGATTTGTAATCACCACTTGCTCACTTCTAATAAAGCTTACCTGTACATGGAACATCTTCTAAACATGCACTGATTAGGAGATATTCAATATTTCTGCAGCCATTGTTGTCACCTGCTTATGAGCACTGCACTCTGGAGGGACAGCATGCCATCCTTTCTGAGCTCTGTGCCGCGACCATGACTCCAGTGTACATGCGTGGAGTGACGTCATCACGGCCCGGCCATAGCCTGCAAAGCTGGGAAGACCAGGTAAAGATGGAAGCCCTGTCAGTGGTGAGGACTTCATTTATTTAATGCAGGTGTCTTTTGAGCTGCAGTGTGCATGAGGCTGAATAATAAATTAATTTTTCAGATGGGTTTTTATCATTCCAGACACAGTGCCAGCACATATGAAATACTACACATCTGTAGATATCAGATTATGCAAACATTTACCAGGTTCAGGAACCCATGGCTGAAAACAAAAGAAATAGCCGGTGTATGCTTTCTGTTTGGACTACAGCAGCATAATTCGGTCTTCATCTTTATTGTTCATCACTTCCTATTATTTTTTTGTTTGTCTTCCTCTCTGATGTGCTGCTGCTCAGGTTATTTTTACTAACTTTTTCAAGGGTTCTCCCTCCATATGTCTTTTTCAAATCTGTCTGTATATTCAGAAATTTGCACAAAACATTTTTAGTAAAGGTTTACATATTTCCAGCCACATTTACCAATTTGTACAATCAATCCTACAACAATTATGGTCACAGTGACTATTTTCCTAAAGTGGAACTTCACTCTCTCAATCATCATTGGCTATTTTTAATCCTTATGCTACTAACATTAGTACATAGATAGGAAATTATGCCCTTTTTTTTTATTTTAAACTTTTTTTTTTTTTATTACACATTTCTTCAGCTATTTCCTGGTTTCTTCCCTAGGCAGATGTAATACATCCCAGGAGCCTTCAGGAGGGGAGGAGAGGCTCTCTCAGCTAAGCACACCATCCTACCTGCATGACTGAGATAAGGGCAAATGGTTTCCAGGAAGTAAATGCTACATCAATCATCTGCCTTTACTCAAGATGGCCACGGCCAGAAAAGCTAGGGGGTGTTTTTCAAAGTTATTTCTCAGCAAAATAAAGCTTGGAGACACGAATGGATAGAGGAGTTTGCTTTGAGGATTAAATTAAATTGTGTTTTTGGTTTGTGATGCTCAGATGCAGTGAAGTTCCGCTTTAAGCATAGTTTTTATAAGAATTGTCTATAGGGTTCCACTGTTGATTTGTCCTGAACATGCTGGGTTCCTAGCTGTGAAATTAGTACTGACCTGGAAAAGGCAAGTAGCAAATTAATGTACTGAAGCCAAAGTACCTAGCAATAAGCAATTTAAATGGAATCAAACAACAGTTTACCGAGTTCTCCCTAAAATGATTCCTTTAAATCCCAACTTTAGGCAATACAGTGGGCCCCAGACCATTTATAAAAAGAAAAAAAAAATCACTTCAGGTTGCACCTTCACCTTCAATGCAGTACTTCTTTTAAACCTTATGTCATTCAACAAGAAAAAAGAAAAAAAAAAAAAAAAAAGGAGGGGATACTGCAAAATGCTGGGCATCATTATCCCACCCCCTCAACATGGCATCCATTATTTATAGTGTTGTGAAGCACAAAGTGGAGCTGATATCTCATGGCTCTCAGGATGCTTTGTGCAGGAGACCTCCTAGGGTCAGAGAAAGGGCGAAGAGGAAGAAGATGAAGCGCATCACATGACCAGCTAAAAGACATCTAAAAAGGGTAAGCATATGGCATCTAAAATAAAAAAGGAGTTCTAACTGCACTTATAAGGAAACTGAGAAAGTTATCTTTGGTGACTTAACAAGAAAAAAAAAATGATTAAAGATAATATGCAGAATATTCAGAGAGGTTTTATAGAAATGGAGGCTTCCAAATTTATATCCTGACAGGATTTCCTTTAAAGCCATGTTTCTCTTAAGTAATGGGTCCCGACCCAAAACTGGGTCATGAAAAGGGGCGGACTGGGCCATGGGGCAAGTGACCCCCGGGCCTCTCTAATGCCCCAATAAAACATCAGCTGCCATAACAACATAGCTTAATAAAAAACACGCCGGCCGCACGAACAGAAATGTTAAGACGGCCATGACCGCAACTACGACCGGCCTTAATATTTGTATTATTGCTGCCAGCAGATCCCATTAAGATGGTGCGCATGGTTCACTTACAAAGCGGTCCCACGGCCCTCGCTCTCATTCCTCTGGGAGGAAGGGACATAACTACAACTTCCTTCTAGCCAGTCAGCCATGCAGGAGGGAAGAAAAGCACCACTGAACTCCAGGGAATGACTCCACTAAGATCTTTTCCTGGGATGTGGCTGGGTGATGGAAAGTGCATTTTGAAAGGAGTGAAAACTGCTAAAAAAAGAAATTTACTGAGGTAACCCTCTCTTAGTTCTGGTGTAGTGTCATTACTGAATATCCCTCCATTGCAACCCATGCTATCAAAATCATCCTACCATTCAGCACAATATATGTGAGCGTGGCTTCTCAGTTCTGGTTCAGCTGAAGACAAAAAAATAGGAACAGAATGAACATTGAACACAACCTCAGAGTTGCTTTGTCTACAATCACCCCAGACTTTGAGACCAGGGCTGCTATTAGAAACCACGGGGCCCTATACGCCCTTATCCATGGCCCTGTTTGAGACACTTATCAAGAGCAAGAAGCATTCCCAGTTTTCCCTATAGTTCTTATTAATTTCATATGTTTCAATTACCATTTATTTTATTGGGTTTTTACTTCAACAGCACTTTCATTTTCACTAGTGCTGTGATTACTGCACTATCCATTTTGGGAGGAAGCCGTTTGCTTACGGTTTAAAAAGTGCATATACTTTGTAGAACACTGCACTAGTTGTTTTATGCAAGAAATTATAATGTTTGTTTCGGAAATTAAATAATTTTGTGGTCGCGACTTAATGACCAAGGACAAATGTGGGTCATGAGGTTCCACAGGTTGAGAACCATGTCTGTATATTTTCACTTTTGCAGCCACACTGAAATAAAACCTACTTTATATTGTTACATGTTTCCCCTAGGTAAGGAGGGGCTGGGACGTTAGGTTTACCATAATCAACCCTGGTTGTACTGTGCTGGCAGATCTCTTTATCAGTTGTAAACTATATTTGAACACTGTGTCCTAACAAATGGTAAAGGTTTCAGGGCTTGGGTGATATATTGCACAGGCATAAAGGGATCAAAAGTCATGCATTTCAGCACCAGATCTCTTTATCAGTTGTAAACTATATTTGAACACTGTGTCCTAACAAACGGTAAAGGTTTCAGGGCTTGGGTGATATATTGCACAGGCATAAAGGGATCAAAAGTCATGCATTTCAGCACCAAAGAAACAACTAGAAAGGTAAGAAATTTGACTACAAAAGTGGAAACACATTTTAATGGCTTATCCACCAGGGCTGTTTATAAATGCTAGCAGGGATTATGTTTAAATTTGTAGAGATGGCTAGTGGTCCCTTATGTGATAGAAAAAGAGTCAATTATAAAAAAAAAAAAAAAAATTTAAAAACAGTAAGAAAAAAACTTTTTAAAGTGGTTGTAAATTCGTTGAAGAAAAAAAAAAAAAAAAAAGTTTCCTGCTGCAAGGTAATGTCATAATGTGCTAGTATGCATCACTTCCGCTCGTGCACGTGGGAGTTTTGGCCACAGCACACAGTTCAGAAGCAATGGCACGGGTATGCTGTTCCTTCACAGCGTATGCACCGGTTATGTCATCAGCTGCTGCTCTGTAGAATATCTCCTAAACGGTGCACAGGATATATTCATTTTACCTACAGGTAAGCTTTATTATAAGCTTGCCTGTAGGTAAAAATGTAAAAGGAGACTTTACTATCACTTTAAGTCCCCAGCCATTTGTAGATGCTATAAATGTCACGTAAACCAATTCATTTACACGTATTGGGATTTTTTTTTCAGCAAAGACATGTAGCAGAATACATTGTGGCCTAAATTTAAGATGAAATTTAATTTTTTTACTGGACAGGTTTAATAGCAAAAAGTCAAAAATATTTTTTTTTCTCAAAATTGTCGGTCTTTTTTTGTTTATAGAGCAAAAAATAAAAACTGCACAGGCAATCACATACCACTGAAAGAAAACTCCATCACTGGGAAAAAAAAGATATACATTTCATTTGGGTGCAGCATTGCATGATCACGCAACTGTCAGTTAAAGTAATGAAGCGCCATATCACAAAAAATGGCCTGGTCAGGAAGGGGGGTAAATCCTCTGGAGGACAAGCGGTAAACTAATACTTTGTTGAAGCACCTTTTGATTTTATTCCAGCACTCAGTCTTTTTGGATATGAGTCTATCAGCATGGCACATCTTGACTTGGCATTATTTTCCCACTCTTCCTTGCAAAAACATACCAAATCTGTCAGATTTTGAGGGCTTCTCCTGTGCACAGCCCTCTTCAGATCACCCCACAGATTTTTGATCAGATTCAGGTTTGGGCTCTGGCTAGGCCATTCCAAAACTTTCATCTTCTTCTGGTGAAGCTCCACTTCATGTTCAGCTTTCTAGCAGAAGCCTGAAGGTTTTGTGCCAATATTGAAGGGTATTTGGAACTGTTTATAATTCCCTCTACTTTGACTAAGGCCCCAGTTCCAGCTGAAGAAAAATGGCCCCAAAGCATAATGCTTGCTGCCACCACCATGCTTCACTGTGGGTATGGTGTTCTTTTGGTGATGGGCAGTGTTGTTTTTGCGCCAAACATATCTTTTGGAATTCTAGTCAAAAAGTTCAAGCTTGATTTCATCAGACCATAACACATTTTCCCACATGCTTTTGGGAGACTTCCAATGTGTTTTCTTCTAGTCTTTTCATCAATTTTGGAGGGACGTCCAGTTCTTGGTAATGTCACTGTTGCACCATATTTTCTCCACTTGATGAATGTCTTCACTGTGTTCTATGGTATACCTAATGTCTTGTAAATTCTTTTGTACCCTTCTCCTGACTGATTCTTTTAACAATGAGATCCCTCTGGTGCTTTGGAAGCTCTCTGTGGACCATGGCTTTTGCTGTAGGATGCGACTAAGAAAATGTCAGGAAAGACCTACTAGAACAGCTGAACGTTTTTTGGGCTTAATCAGAAGCACTTTAAATGATGGCAGATGAGTACTGATTCCTATTTAACATGATTTTGAATGGGATTGCTTAATTCTGAACACAGCTACATCCCCAGTTATAAGAGGGTGTGCACACTTATGCAACCACATTATTTTAGTATCTTATGTTTACTTCCCCACCCCCCCTAAAAGATTTCAGTTTGTTTTTCAATTGAGTTGCACACTTTATAGGTCACATTAAAAAGGTGGAAAAAGTTCTGAAATTATTGGTCTTTGTCTCACTTTTTTACATCACAGAAACCTGACATTTTAACAGGGGTGTGTAGACGTTTTATATCCACTGTAAGTACTAATATAATTTCACAAACAATTGCAACTACTGCCATTTTATTCCCCAGGGTCTTTGCTTTCATAAAACGTATACGGTTTTGTGGGCTTTAACTAATCATCAGGCCTGAAATGTGCATTCTTTGTGCAGAAATGAAAAAAAAAATGCTCTGGTAGACAAGTGGTTAAGATCACTTTCACAATAAAAACAAAACTGCTGTTTTTCCATTTACAGGGCTGAACCATGACCAGCAGCTTGCAGTCCTAAAATATAATTTCTATGATCTAATTATTCCTCAAACAGCAGCAGTGTCTGGCAATTGTACAGTTAATCTGAAAGAAATCCTGAGGGGAGGGGGAGCTGAGGTGCACATCCTGCATTTTAATTGTTGGAGAAGGACATCCCTGGAAACCTTTCTGATGTCACTGTTCATTACTGAAAGTGATCGAAGGACCTGGCGCATCTAGGTCCAGAGGGATTCCAGGGATGCTTTTTAACATAACTATTGCTGTGTTTGCAGATATGTTTATCAGACAGAAAATTCAAACTGCCATGGTGGTTGGTTTTTCAGTTGAGTTTTAGGGGTATTGGAAGAAAATAAAGCTGAAAAGGTCAAGTTTACCAATCTGATTTGTTTGGTTGCAGTATAGTACCATGGCATGCTAAAAATGCATTTATACTTTAAGCAAGGCAAAATACAGAACAATGACAATTTTCAATAATAAAATATATAACCAATAAAAAATACTAGTAAAAAAATAAAATATTACAAAAATATGAAGTTGCTTAGTTCATGGCCAATTTCCAATCCTTGATAAAATTCCTCAGTCTGTATGCCAGAATGGAAACAGCAATCCCTGGCAAGCACAAAAAATTCTATCAATGTCATGTCACTGAGATAATACAGACCTCTAATAACTCGGACAGATTTAGACGGCTTCAAAGCTGGCCATACTTTAAAATCAGCCATGCCCTTTTCACAGACAGACAGGGTGGTGCTTTAAATAGCCAACCAACAGGAAATCTTTCCCTTGCAAAATATTAAAGCACAATTACCGGTTGCCTGATATGTTGCCATGACATTCTTTCTACGATAGAAAGCCACAAAACACATTATCCAAGGAACAAAAGAAATGGAGAGCAGAGGTTAGGTATTGCATGAACAGCCAGAAGAAGCAAGGGAAGAAAAGTCACTACAATAGTATGCAAAGTGGATAAAGATATCAGCCTAAAGACATCGGATTCCAGGGTATCTCTTTTATATGTCCTACACACCAGACTGTCTTTCATGGACAACAATGTATGTAGAAGAGCAGCTCTAGAAACATAATATCATTGGGATTTTTCGGGTACCTCCTAGTTATCAAACATTAGAAAAATGCATCAAATATATATGTCATAAAAGCTTCACATTTTATATACATCATATAAAACCATATTAAAACTACGTATTTAGGCTTTTAGTTCACTTAAAGTGGAAGTAAAGTCCACTTTTTAAGTTGTACCTGCAGATGAGCCTAAAATAAGGCTTACTTGTAGGTACAGAGAATATCTCCTAAACGTACACCGTTTAGAAGATATTCACAAAGCAAGCAGCCAGTGATGTCACCGGCACATGTGCCCTGAAGGGACGGCACACAGCCATTCATACTGCCGGAGCCCGAGAACCCGGAACGAAGACCAGGTGAAGATGGTGGCGTTGGGGAACCGTGACAGCATAGCGATGGAGGGCTCTTTGTACAAGTAAGTGTCATAATGTACTAGTAGTGGTGCATACTAGTACATTATGACCTAAACCTGCACGGGGCCCCTTAATTTTTTCATCTTTTGTCCAGGGGTTTACTACCGCTTTACAAAATGTTTCTTAGAGCCAGGTAATCACAATGACATATTCATGTTTTAAAATCATTTAAATTGGTTCAAAGATTAGAGATTTTTTCCTTGACTTCTTTCATGAACAATGTTCACTTCCTCAGGAGGATACTGTTATTGGGTACAAATCTATAACATAAACAACAAATGTGTTATGACACACACTGTATATACACACATATGAACTTTATCAATCACCATTGACTAACAAAGTCCCATATACCTAGAACTATATCAAGCCGATTTAAAATCAAGGTGTCATACTGCTGTGCAGGACTCTGGCTAGTCGCAGTAGGCGAGCAAAAGAGGAGAGATTTGAGACCCCACTGAGGACATCATTAAGAGTGTTGTCCTCCTACTAGATACTAGAAATTGATAAATAGAATGATGATTAAAGTATATGTGAGCCCTCATCTTATTAACCACTTGCCTACCAGGCACTTATACCCCCTTCTTTACCAGGCCAATTTTCAGCTTTCAGCGCTGTCGCACTTTGATTGACAATTGCGCGGTCATGCAACATTGTACCCATATGAAATTTTGATCATTTTTTTCTCACAAATAGAGCTTTCTTTTGGTGGTATTTAATCGCCGCTGGGCACTTTACTTTTTGCGCTATAAACAAAAAAAGTGCAAAAAAGTTTCTTTGTTTCTATTACAAAATTTTGCAAACAGGTAATTTTTCTCCTTCACTGATGTGCGTTGATGAGGCAGCACTGATGGGCACTGATAGGCGGCACTGATAAGCAGCACTAATGAGGTGGCTCGGATAGGCGGCACTGATAGGCGACACTGATGATGGGTAATGATAGACAGCACTGATAGGGGGCACCGACTGGCGGCACTGCTGGGCACTGACTGGTGCCACTGACTGGCAGCACTGCTGGGCTGCACTGATGGGCACTGGTGGGCACAGGTGGGTGGCACTGGGGGGGGGCAGGTGGGTGGGCACACGTGGGTGGCACTGCTGGGCACAGGTAGGTAGCACTTCTGGGCACACTTGTGTGACACTGCTGGGTGGCACAGGTGGGTGCACTGCTGGCACGGGTGGGCAGAGCTAGTGGGCGCACTGCTGGGCGAAGTTAGTGGGCGCACTGCTGGGCACAGGTGGGCGGAAATTGTGGGTGGCACTGCTGGGCACCGATCATCAGGGCACTGATCATCAGTGCCCTGATGATCAGTGCTGATCCCTGCTCTAACAACTGCTGGTTCTCGGCAGTACTTTCCTCACGATCTGACAGCGTGAGGAAAGTGCAGCCGAGAACCGGCAATTGCATTTCCCGGAGATCAGCGTGTCATTGGGCACGGCTGATCACATGGTAAAAGGCCACTGTGATTGGCCTTTTACCGCATCACGTGATCAGCTGTGTCCATAGGACACAGCGATCACGGAGATCGCCGGGTGCGCGCCCTGGAGAGCGCGTTCTGGGAGGACGTCATATGACGTCTTAACGTGATCACGTACTCCTCTGATCTTCCCAGTGAATGGCTGTGCAGGGGGGGCGTGTCAGCACAAGTCTGATCATTGGAGGAGTGCAAACTGAGTTCTCAGCACAGCCAGAACACTAACCACACTGTGCTCTCCTGCATACTGTGGTCAGTTTTTAACAGGAAAGCAGAGGGACTGGCAGGATCACCTTTTTCACATAAAAGGAAGCAATACAAAGAGAACGGGATACTTTTGCATACAAGTACATGGTATAGTAGGCACATATCAGGAATATGAAATGTTGGGTTTACATATTCTTTAATTCAACACCATAAGTATTCTATTTATTGAATTGCAGTATATAGTATGAGTCAATCCTCCCCTTGATCACCTGCCTATAAAAGGTACCCAGAAAGTCCCACTAATATTGTGTTTTTAGAGCGGAATTAAATTTGGGGATGATGGCACAGATACAATGAATTACTCGGCGTCCAGTAAATGCTCTCCTATAGAATACTGAAGAGCAATCATTCTTTTGATTACTCTTGGAGATGGCAAAAATTATGGGGATTTTTTTCTACTGATGGTAAGGCCAGCCATGCAGTGCCATGGGCTGAACTAGAGAAACCAATAGATTCTGCCATCCATGCTAAGGGATGTGAAATAATTGTTCCTGACAACTATTGTATTTTGACAGACAGCACCCACAGCTGTCAGAATACCCAAACAGTGAATGCATCGGATTAGATACAGTCACTGTTTTGACTGTCAATTTTCCACCTAGCTCCAACTATGTACATGCACAGGCTAGCATAATAATCCATTTGCCATTGTAAAAAGTATTGTGCTTGGTGTAAAAGAAATCCAGGTTTTGCAGCGACATACAGATAAGTTCAACTTATCTCTTGTCATTGATACAGGGTGCTGGTGGTTAGGGTGAAATGAGATTGGGAATGTATTTGGCACCTATTAGGGCAGATTACTACAGGCTAGAAGAGGCATAAAATTGCAAGACATACCTTAAAGAGACCATTCATATCAACAATAATTTTTGCATAGTGTTATATATCCATTTAATGGGGTATTTTTTTTTCATTATATTTACCTCTAAAAACCCTGAGACTACTGTTGGGCGCACCATCTTGTGTATAATGTCAGAATCCCCAACAGACTCTGTGTTACTCTACAGGATTCCTTTTCGCTCTCCCCCATTTGCTAAATAAAAGATCATGTAGAGCAGCGCTTGAAAAAGCCACTCGCCCGCCAAATGCGAGGAGAAATTATTGTGTGGCGAGCACAGATGATGAATGGAACGGCTGCAACTGTGCTCCAAGCCTCATTGTGAAGCAGAGTTCCAGTTTTCGGCTTCTTCGGCACCGCCATTACACTGGCAGGGCCGCTGAGGGGACAAGTGCAGGAGAGGTCCGCTCTCCTCCGCTGAGAGGAGACACCCTGTCCACCGCCACGGGGGACACGAGGAGAGGTCCGCTCTCCACCGCCTTGGGGGATCACTGTAGAGAATCACTGCACTGCCCCCACACAGAGCTCAGTGGCCTTAGTATACTGCAGTATACCTCTGAGCATAGGGCTACAAAATAAAACTGGAAGACACTTGTTATTTACTGTTCCAAAACACATTGATTTTCTTTGTATAATTTTCTGCTAAAATACGACTGGACTTTAATAAATGAATAATAAAAATATAAAAGTATTATACAAAAATCAGTTAAGGAAAAACTGCAATAATAACTGAAAATATGTGCTCACTAACAAAAATCATATCGTCATATTAAAAAGTCTCTTTTTAAAGATGCAGGAGATAAAAAAAATACAAAATGTTTACTACAGGTTTAAAGCTGTAAAACTTGATATTTTGATTGCACCCTATTGCTATTAAGCTATTGCTGTTATGTTTAAATTGACATAATAAAGCTATGTTATAATTGCATTTTTTTATATTTTGGACTCTTTATTATAAAGAAAAATATAATTTCATAAGTTTTAAGGGGGCGAGGTTGGGGCGGGCTGGGGGTGAGGTTGGAGGTGGACCTGGGCAAGGTTGGGTGGGGCAACTGGTGGAGAGTAAGGTTTGTGCCTGGCTAGTAGGTCTAGACTCGAAATTTTAAGCCGTGATGTAGAGCAGTGGTCTCCAAACTGCGGCCCAAGGGCCAGATCAGGCCATATGTGTGCTTTGATCTGGCCCTTGGGGCAGGATTTCATCCACTGATGCCAAAAATGGGGCATAATTCCCCCCACTGACATCTAGACATTTTCTACTCCCAATGGCTACAGTCCACGCCCCCCCCCCAAAAAAAAAAATATGAAGGACAGTATTAAAGATACCTGATGTAGGGTAATGAAGGGAGGAATGAGAAGCTGGACTAGGACAGAAAGTGGTTAGAAGAGAGTGCTATGATGTACAATGAGAGAGGGGCTTTACTGAGGAACTGCCATTTCATGAAGAAGTCAAATTTGCTAGCAAGTTCAAAAGGCAGACTTGGCACACTTCAAGAAAATAAAAGGGCTTATGGAAAGGAAAAATACTGCATGTGAAAATGTAACTATAAACACTTGTTAAGCTGGTAATATGGTCTATTTATGGAATCTGGTAGTACCACAAACTGCTTGCAACAAACTTAAGGAACACAGTCCATATACTGTCATTTACATAGAACTCTTATTCGTGTAAAGAAGTGCAGCGCTTAACAGCATAAATGACTACTCCAATTGTGTAAATAACAATTTTTGATTTACACAATTGGAGTTATTTTTTACGCTGTTAAGCGCATTTTTTTTTTTTTTTTACACATATAGGTTTTATATTCTTTGTATCAGAATATAGTGCCGGCGGCTTTTTGTCTTATTTTGAACCAGCGCAGATACTGATGCTACCTTACGCATATAACCTATTTACAGCAGTCTTGTGTCTTCTGTTTGACTCAATAGATAAAAAGATTGATTTGGTAAAATTTGGATTTTCTGTCAGGAGCTTTTAATCTTATTCAAGGACAACAGTTTATTGATTGAACAACCCATTTAGTGCAATTGATTTCTGAAAGGTATAATTCTTTTACCCAAACATTATATGAAACTAATGTATTGATGCCTATATGGTCACCATTACACTAACCAGTTGGTGTGTAAGGGGGGGGGGGGTCAGTCATTCAGTCATCACTTGGCAGAATCTATTAGTTTGAAGTTTAGGGTTTCTGCAGTACAGATGCCCGAGAGCTCATACACTATAGCTGCACCAGCGGTCCATCTTGAAGGAACATCCTTCTATAAACACACACTGGTGTATTTCTCCTTAGGTACATGTGTGTTGCTGCACCCATGACTTGTAGTAGTAAGTCCACACACCCACACCTGCTGCAAATGTGTTTGTATGTGTTTATATTGTATACACTCACAAAAAGCTAAATTCTGGAACATTCTGTGACTTACTTTAGTATAAATGGGGCGTTCGTTTGGTGCATTTATGGTTTTAATGTGATTTTTCCTGCATCTGCCATCATGTTGGAAACCACATTATTCTTTATGGTGCCATTTACATCAATGCAACATGGTGCAAGTGCTTCTTTTGTTTCGTATTTAGCCCCATAGAGTTTAATGGGAGTGCATGAAAAACACGTGTACAATACATGTGCTTTGGTGCATTTTTGCTAGTGGTTTCTATTTAACAATCAATCTACTTCTCCTAAAAAAAAAAAAAAAAACATGAAGTCTTTTTTTTCCCCAAATGGGCAAAATCTGAGAGTCTTTAAAGCAGACGTTCTATAATTAAAGTGATACTAAACACACACTGTGTTATTTACCTTGTCCCTTGAATCCAATCGCACCTCACACAATTCGCATGTGATTTGCACAGGAATGCAGTGCGGCTCCTGTGTGAATCACATGCGATGTACCGAACCGCATATATGTGAACCCAGGCTTAAAGTCACAAGTACTGGCTTGTGGTTTCAGAGCAATGACAATTTGATAATTAAGAAATTGGATACCAACTAAAGGGCAGTGCAAAAAATTAGTATAGTAACCCATAGCAATCCATTACCAACAGTAATAGTCAAGGCATTAGATGACTGCTAAATGGTAGCTGCAGGATGCTGCACTTTGCTTTATTAAGGGACTATAGGAAATAAATTAATTTAGGTAGGATTTGCGGACTAAGAAAAAACATGATTAATGAAATGAAAAGGAAAGACTAATATATGCATCTACCAAAAGTACACCAACTAGGCCTACAATACTTTTGTAGAACACTAATGCTTGACCATGAGTAACAATAAATTGATCATACATTTATTAATTCCAAATTCTCTTTTGTTTGAGAAAAGCTATTTGACGTAACAAAGGAAAAGACAACTGTTGCCAGTTCAACAGTATTTTCTAACAGAACGAATCATCCCCCTTCAAAGAAAAGAACGGTTTATTGATTAAACTGCCAATTTACTGCAATCGGTTTCAGACAGATATATTTGACTGTTAGATCAAATGATCGTATCATAACATGTGACATAGAACATGCACAAGATAGATCTTCCAGCTACAATTCATTAAAACAGTTCATGAATAATCTGCTACAATGTCCAGCAGGACTGCTAAAATGACCTCCAGTGTCTTCAGCATCGTGGCCCTACTTTATAAAAGCTGCACTCATCCCTTGGAGTGATCACACCAGCTGGCACAATCGATTGCAAGATGGCCACGACAAGTTAATGATTAACATGGAAAAATAGCTGGAAAATGGCATCTAAATTGTGCACTGAAGTATGATCGGTATCCTTGGAGAGCAATATCTGAAATTCGCACAGTAAGACACAGAGCAAAATAATGACTCTTTCTACCCAAAAAGAAAAAAATTGTATAGCCGTATGGAGATTGGCAATAATTACAGGTTCAGTGTCTGAAATCCAAGCACAGAAAGCCCTGTGTGTGTGAGAGAGGAAAGATTGTTCCACGGCACACAGCACTGCTTGGCGCTATTATATTGAGTTACAGTTTTTTCCAAGTACTGTGCACATGATATAAATATTATATACCACAGGACATTCCTTTAAGGAACATGAATCACAAAACATAAATTGAGCAGAGCACAGAAAAAGCAAACACAAGGGAGATGGAAAGCAGAGATCTATTTCTTGCAGAGTGAACCTGTTTGTTTTGTGTAAGGGCACGTGGCTTCCCCACAATCAATGCATATCTGACAGCCTGCATTTCATCATAGGAAATGGGCTTTATTCTTGGTTTAGCCCTACTCCACTAGGCCAGAAGGAGTGTCCATGTTTTATTTCACAAAAGGAAAGTGTTTTTTTCCAAAATGTTAAGGCAGCCAGTCTTCTGACAAATCAGAGATTGGAAATAGTACTTGTTAGAGTTCTGCATTAACAAACAGAGAGGTCAGCCGGAAGAGCCATTTACATCATTCTCTGTAGTGAAAATGCAATTTTATTTAGTCATTTATGGGAAGGGAGATATTTTGCTCAATCCAAGAAGCCAGCCAGATGAGTTTATACTGTGATTCACACAGAAGGAGTTCCACATTGTCCACTGCAAATGATGGCTGAGAAAACAATTGCCTAAGTCATTATCATCGGCTGCAGTGTACAAACCACAATCAAATGCAGTGGTCTTAAAGGATACGTTCACCTTTGGGAACATGTTACATGTTCTACCTATTTTGAGGGTGAAACATGTAACATGTTCCCATAGCTACAGCTGCTGCCCGATCCCCCCTCCCCCCAGATAGTACAGGGAGAAGTCTCCCTGTACTATCTGTCAAATTTGAAAACATAGCAAACATGCAGGGCTCCACCCACACAGACGTGAATGAATGAACTGCAAGTCCTGACAGCCTTAACAGTTGTCGGCTTGTAGTTTTCGATGAACTACCACTTCGCTGTGGGGGGCCATGGTAGTTCATAGAAGCTTCCTTTCAGAATATCCGCTTGCTCGTACATCCCCAAGCAGATATACTGACAGGAGACCTGCATGGCATCAGTGATCTACTGATCCCTGGTGCAATGCTTTGCAGGCTCCTGTAGACAAGAGGAAAAAAAATGCACTTTTTTTACCTGCAAAAAATGTGCATTTATTATTTTTGGCTAAAAGGTGAACCTATCCTTTAACCTTTTGCTGGCCAGCCACTGCATTAAAACGGCTGCGCAAAACCACGTTTTTAAATGTGCTCCGTGCTCCCGAGGTTTTCGCGGGCAGGGGGGGTGCGCGCGCCCCCCGCCCCCCCCCCGACCTGCGGCTGTCACCATTTGATCCCCGAGGGATCAATCATTCGAATTCAGCCAGTGATGTCCAGCTGAAATCGGATGATCGGTCCCTGTCCTATCCTGTTCTGTGTTGACAGTTACACAGGACAGGATATGATGTCATTCTTCTCTGCCTGGTCACATTCCGTCCCAGAGAGAGAAGAAGACATACAAATCATGAGTAAAACAGCACATACCCACAGTTAGAACACACCTAGGTCACATTTAACCCCCTGATCGCTCCCCAAGTTAACCCCTTCACTGCCCTGTCACCAGTGTCATTGATCACAGTGAACAGATTTTTACTGATCACTATATCAGTGTCGCTGGCGACTTACAATAGTGTTAACGCCCCTCCCAGATAGCGCCAGTTTGCCCGCTAGTACACCAGTAATCCCATTTAGCCCCTTGATCCCCCCCCCCCAGTTTACTCCTTCACTGCCCTGTCACCAGTGTCATTGATTACAGTGAACAGATTTTTACTGATCACTGTATCAGTGTCCCTGGTGACTTCCAATAGTGTTGGTGCCCCTCCCAGATAGCGCCAGTTTGCCCTCTAGTACACCAGCAATCTCATTTAACCCCTTGATCGCCCCCCCCCCCATCCAGTTAACCCCTTCACTGCCCTGTCACCAGTGTCATTGATTACAGTGAACAGATTTTTACTGATCACTGTATTAGTGTCACTGGTGACTTCCAATAGTGTTCGCGTCAGTTAGCGCCCCTCCCAGATAGTGTCAGATTGCCGCTAGTACACAAGTAATCACATTTGACCCCTTGATTGCCAGGAACACGCTCACTTGCACGCTAAACCTCCATTGCTAGTATAGTGTCTGATTGGATCAATATCTTTGATCAGATCAGCACTATACCAGCGTTCACATTACTATAGTATCCCCAAAAACGTAGCGTTAGCGGGATCAGCCCCGACATTTAGCCACTACGCCCCCCCCCCTTCTCCCCCAGCAAGTACAGTGTCAGTAGATAACTGTCACTTGATACATTACACACAAAACCGCAGTGTTCACAGAATCAGGCCTGATCTCTGTAAAAAGCACACAGGTGATCAAATTCCACCAAAAGAAAGCAATCAATATACACTTATTGGGATTTTTTTTACCAAAAACATGTAGCAGAATACATTTTGGCCTAAATTTATGACTAACTTTGAGTTTATGATATATTTTTTATAGCCGAAAGTAGAAAATATTGGGGTTTTTTTCAAAATTTTCGTGTTTTTTTTGTTTATAGCACAAAAAATAAAAAGCGCACAGGTGATCAAATATCACCAAAAGAAAGCTCTATTTGTGGGAAAAAAAGGACACAAATTTAATTTATGTACAGCATTGCATGACCGCGGAATTGTCAGTTAAACTAATGCAGCGCTGTATAGCAAAAAATGGCATAAAGTGCAGTATCTATACCATAGTTTGTAGACACTATAACTTTCACACAAAGCAATTAATATACTTATTGGGATTTTTTTTACCAAAGACATATAGCAGAATACATTTTGGCCTAAATTTAGACTAACTGAGTTTACTACGGTATATATTTTTTATAGCCAAAAGTAAAATATACATTTTTTTTCAAAATTTTTGTGTTTTTTTTTGTTTATAGCACAAAAAATAAAAAAGTGCACAGGTGATCAAATACCACCAAAAGAAAGCTCTATTTGTGTGAAAAAAGGACTTAAATTTAATTTATGTACAGCATTGCATGACCGCGGAATTGTCAGTTAAACTAGCACAGAGCTGTATAGCAAAAAAGGCATAAATTACAGTACCTATACCATAGTTTGTAGACGCTATAACTTTCACACAAAGCAATCAATATACACTTATTGGGATTTTTTTTTACCAAAAACACGTAGCGGAATACATTTTAGCTTAAATTTCTAACTTTGAGTTTACGATATATTTTTTATAGCTGAAAGTAGAAAATATCTTTTTTTTCAACTTTTTCGTGTTTTTTTTGTTTATAGCACAAAAAAATAAAAAGCGCACAGGTGATAAAATACCACCAAAAAAAAGCTCCATTTGTGTGGAAAAAAAGGACATAAATTTAATTTGGGTACAGCATTGCATGACCACGCAATTATCAGTTGAATTAGTGCAGCGCCAAACAGCAAAAAAAAGGCCTGGTCATTAAGGGAGGTAAATCCTCAGGAGTGCAAGTGGTTAATGTGTAGTTTTTGCAGTAAAATTTGAGATTATTGGTAGTTAAAGCTGGATTAAAGCTGAACTTTGAGCATACTGTGTTAAGTCATTTATTTCTTCCCTTTGCGCAAAGTGTTTGATTTGTTACAGAATTTAGCACCAACAGAGCAATCCCACGGCAAACGATTAGCGATCAGGTCTTCTTTTTAGGTCAACCGGTGGCCACTGCGCCGGCTATTACTGAAGTCCCTAAAATCATTGCGCAGTGACGTAATTAAGTAATCACTCGCTGTGATGGGCGGAGTCAACCATCACAGACCCTTGGTGTGCCCTGGCCACTTACTGTGTACTGACTGATTGACAGGCCAGGGGACTCTTGGTTTGTCCTGACCACAATGCCATAGAGCTTAGAGGCCAGGAGTCTCCTAGTCCTTCTCACCCATCCACACCTGTTTCTATAGGCCATGTACCCGCCTCCAGTACCGCCCACATTAATCCTCATTTTACAACTACAGTTCCTGCTCCATGATTGGAATTGTAGTTTCTCCATGCGGCACAGCACAGTGAGCAGATTTGACCCATCCATTTGCTCGATGTCTGGTACCCAGGTATTTTTTAAAACAACTGGAACATTTTAACCATATAAAATTAGCAAAAGTATTATGTATATATGTAATAAACCATATTGTCAATATAAACTTGTATTCTAGAGTTCAACTTAAAGAAACCCCTTAATGAGATAAATACGGGGGCTGTCACTGCTGACCTTCTTAGAAAACTAGTTGATTGACCGTGTGTTGTTTTAACATTTTCTGCATCACTGACCCAAAGAAGCACTCAGCTTAGAATGTCTGAGCGAAATAGGAACCCCTGATCTGCATGACAGTCAGACAAACAGAAAATTCTGAAGAAGTTGGCAGTGGTAAACTGCATATTTTCTCTGTACAATTTTTTTTTTTTTTTTAATGGACTTATTTTTCTTTTAAATAAAGCCATACAAAATGTCAAATATCAAAGAAGGTTTGAACTTTTTAGCACAGGAAAAGGGATTTCATTTCGTACATCCTTTTTCATTAATACAGTTCACTGAATTTAGTCAATGGTACCTTAGAAAATCTTGTCAAGGAGCACCTTGAACCTGTTTCAAAGAACAACTTAGCTGGAGGCAATAAAAATCTGTTACAGTGAAATTACTGTGACTCACAGATGTCTCAGCCCACTTCGATGCCAGAGCAGAAACTGAAGCTGTGACACTTTTTATTTTGTATAGCTGGATCCAGGGTTGTTGATTAGAAAGCTGGTATGCAATGTACAGAAAAGTACATGCAGGGTGGTTATGTTACAATACAAAAGACGCTATAATAAACGGCAACCTTCAAATAAAGCTATTCAAATAAGGTGATGCAAATCTCAGTTTCAAGTAACAGCCTTGGTTTAGAGAATCACTGTACTTTCATCACACTCAAAACCCTGCTAGTACAACGGACATCTACAATTATCATCCCACTATCCTTCACATCAGGGGATGGCCAACCTTGTGACTTTCCTGGGCCACATTGGAAGAAGAGGAATTGTCTTGGGCCACACAAGCTACAATAACAATAAGGACAGCTGATGAGCAGAAAAAGGTCGGGCAGATCACAATCAACAATCAGTGATATAGATAATGTACCTATTCTATAATAAAACTTCATTTTGTTTGAAATATTTTTTTTTATAAAAGTAAAAGAGGGCAACATAAAACTAGTGCGATATTTGACACTGTTTTTGATAAAAGAAATCCTCAATATCTGGTTTGATGGATGTAGTAGCAATTCTCAATGAACTCTCAGCCCTGGTTCACACTGATGCAGTGCAGAATTCGTAGCGTTTTCAGTGTGAATTCCGCACCGCATCAGAAATCGCACCCAGATCATGCGAACCGTTGTGGGTGTGTATGTTAAGTTAACAACACAACCTGAAACTGGCCCACAAAATGCGGTGCGATGTGCAGAATCAGATAGCATAGGTGTGAATACCCATGTGAGCTGAGTTTAGTGCGGATATAAAAAAAAGGGGTCCTGCACGTTTCTGGTGCGGTGCGATTATAGCCATACAAAATTCATAGCTCCAATCGCACCGCACACAAATCGCATGTGATTTGCACAGGAATGTGGTGCGGTTCCTGTGCGAATCACATGCAATTTACCGCATCGCATATATGTGAACCCAGGCTCAAAGTGCTCATCAGATATTTTGGTTCTGATTTTGTTCTTCGAAATTCTTAATCCTTGACAATAGTTCCTTACCAATATAGGTGCTGCAGAAAACTGATAACTTGAGGCCTGGTTGTGAAGGGTGGGATATTTTTCTTTGGGACGATAAAACTTATAAAAGCCCAGTAAAGAAACACTGTCCAATTTTCTCCCAGCTCGATTTCCCCATGCACAGTCAAAATGCTGTGACATTTTTAAAGTTAATGCTTTACCCTTTAATTGATTATGGATTTTTCTTCTTCTGATGTCATTGGCTCATTGTGTAAAAATCACCATGTCCAGGCACAAGGAGGAGGATCTCTGAAGGTGCTGCATATCATATCCCACGTGTTCATCAGGGACTTCAATTCCTCTGATTCCATATGTCATGATCCAGCAAAGGAAGAGTAGGCATAGATCTTATTTTCATAAACATTTTGAAAATCACAGTACAAGCCACAACTTTATAAATACAGTGTCGAAGTGAGGCCATATATTCTATCTGTACACGCTCACAGTGGGGGGCATTTAGATTATGTGTGTAGTTCACAGGGCACCAGCCAATGCATTTTTATCCTAAATTCATGCAGATTAGGTGCAAAATTTGTACCTACAGGCAGAGACAAATGTATGTATTCTAGTCTTCAAAGTTCTAAAACTGTAATAACAATCCTGAACAGTGCACAACCATAACATCTTCTGCAAAATCAAGTTTGCATAGTGAATATGTTAGACTACCAATGAGCTAGTTTTATGGTAAAATACAGGACTGAGATAAATAATTGGGTCTTTTTACAATGGAACTTATTCTTTTAGGCGTAAAGTGTCAGCAGAACAACAGCTAACACTCTTACTTTCAGATTTGTTATTCCTAATGCAACGCAGTTATGAGGGTAAACAAAACCATACCTGTGCTAACTGGGTAAGATGCCACAGCCTGCCTATTCCATCCCATTGGATAGCTTGAGTGGGTGACAACTTACTTTCATCTCAAAAGGTATAAAAATGGATCTGCAAACAAATCTTGGTCATATTTCTATCTATGATGGAAATATGATTCTCCTATCCCATTCAACCATAGGCGCAGAAGAAATACTTTTTTCTGTAACTTTTATCCCTATAACTTCCAATACTGTTTGCATATCTATGTCTCACATTGTAATTTGTTATGTGTAACTTTTTTTAACCTTATCTACGCACCGTCCACCTAGGGATATTAAAAATAAAATAAGCTGTTTTTATTGCTTCAAAGATTTCACAACTCCTAAAGAATATCTTGTATTGTAGTTGCAAATAGTTGTATGCTTGGTTGTAAGTTTGCTGCTCATCTGTGAGATGCATTGTGTGGGTGTGCCCTTGTGTTCTCTGTAATTGCACAAATTAGCTGACCTAGAACAAGATGGCTAATCAGACTGCACACCGATTAGTGCCAGTGTGTGGAAATGATCACATCTGCCATAGGCAGGAACAGCTCTCATTGCCAGCAACAGGGATCTGTGTGCATGTGGGTGTGTTTGGGAGGTGGGAAAAATGACTGCATAAAGATTCCAGCTCATAGGATGGCGTGGGATAGTCACTTAGCTATTGCACAACCCTTGGAGAGCACCAGATTGGATGTGATATTTGTGAGTGGGCATTTGTACTATTTCTATAAGTAATATTGCCTGGTTTAGAGAATCTAACTGCTAAAAAACAGCAGAATGCATTGAATAAGAGTGTCAGAAGCAAGGTTTCTTACAAGCCTGCAAGCTACCCCCATGGGAATGCATTGACATGATGGGCCATTCAATGGCTGTACACAGGTTATGACCGGATATTCTGCAGATCACACTCACTCAAAGGAGGAAGCATGCCTTAAAGTGGTTGTAAACCTCAGACATAAAATATGAACAAAACACATACCCCTCTACAGCATGTACCTGTCTCAATTAAGAGCACGAAGTGTCATTTTTGTATGCTGCTTCATTCCTCTGCTATTAGCATGAATCACTGCTGACAGGTTCTCCTGACACCAAGAGAAAAATGGTGACAAGGGAGGGATCTCCAGCAGATTGACATCCTCAGCTCTGTTCCTGTGAGCCGAGTGGAAAGGGGGGGGGGGGTCTCTTCCCTCCAATCAGCTCTCCTCACTGAGCTCTGCAGAGTGTAATTTCAGCTCTCAGCCCCCTTTTTTCTGAACTCTCAGGACAAGCTTTAAAATTCAGCACTTTGAACTTTGATGTAGAGAACAGAAGACTGCAAATGAACAGGTACAACTTATGTATGAGGATTTGTTTCATTTCGGTGCATCACCCAAGGCAGGTCATTCCAATGGGTATAGGTAAGGGCACGTTCCTGATCTCCTGTAAACCAGAGGATGAAATGCAACTCAGAGCCATTTCTCCAAAGAGAGAACACAGTGGCAACCAGGTGTGCAACTCAAAAGCTACTATAAACAAGAGGCAAAAAGGCCATGCTTGGAGGAGAAGAGATATTGAAAAAACGTTTTAAAAAGAAATAGAGAGATTAGAGCAATTTTTGGTAAGCAAAGTAAGCCAAGAACCTTGCTAATATTATTAGAATCTCCCTAGTTGGAGATCAGCTTTCAAATTCTGCAAAAACATTTTATACAGACTTTACAGGACCCAGAATTATAAATGTCTGCAGTGAAAAAACACAACTAAAATACCACAATTTGTAGTGTAAAATGCAATAGAACAAATCAAAAAACAGAAAAAAGTGCAAACAATCTAATATAGCATGAAAGTGTCTTTGTATCATCTAATACCCAAAGTATCTATAATCACCATATAATATAAGCATAATCATGTGCAGGGCAATTAAACGCCTCAAAGTGCTGTAGTGCTCATATTGCAGCTTTTTTATGGCGAGTGTCCACTTCATGAGGTAGTGGTTGGTGACTGGTCCACATACTGGAGATTTGGGCAGCATATGAGCACTAAGGCACTTTTAGTTTTTTTTATTAAACTGCACATGAATATGCCTATATTATGTGGTGAATATAGCTACTTTGCGTATTAGATGATACAAAGACACTTCTATGCTATATTAGATTATTGTCTTTGTTCCGGTTTTTCGGTTTGTTATATTGCATTTTACACTATAAATTTGTGGCATCTTAGTTGTTTTCGGTGCTTCAGATGTTCACAATCCTGGGTCCTTTAACCTCCCTAGCGGTATTCCCGAGTGTAGCTCGGGGTAAAATGTCAGTGCCAAAAGCGGTAACCCCGAGCTACACTTGGGCTTACCATGCTGCGCTGCATAGGGAGTCCCTGCAGAGCTTACCTTGTCCTTCGCTCCCGCGATGTGTCCCCTGCAGCGTCCCCAGCTATCTCCTCCGGCCGATGCTGGCATCCGGCTTCTGGGTTTTCCGGTCCCTGTGACGTCGGGACGTATGGGCGCCGGCAGCGGGAAATTTGAAAATTTCAAAAAATTTCATTTTTTTCCAAACAAATTTTATATAGTAAAACATTGCTGTTTCAACCCATTTCACATACATTTTGTCCCTAGTGCTTTGTCCTGTGCCCTGCCTGCATTTTGTCTGTTCTTTCTGCCTGGAAACTGAGAAAAGTCCATGGCGTCCAAAAAGTGTCCCTTTAGGTCAAAAGCGGGTTTAGATCAGCTAGAGAACAGCGATAGTAAATCAGAACCACTTGCAGAATTGAGTGATGATTCGTGGGGAAATTCGTCATCAGACACTGAAAGTGATTTTGCGACTTTGCTCAGCAATGTGCGAACTTGGCGCTCTATTTCAAATTTCAGTGTTTTTGGTTTGATTATATTATTGAATTAAATGTATTATTATATTATTATTTTTTATGATTATTTATTAAAATTATAATTTATGATTTCGTGTTTCAAATTTTATCATACCCGGGATGTTTAATAGACTCTTGTTCGGACAGATTTCAGTGAGTTATTCCTAAAAATTACAGCCTACAATGAAAAAACTACATATTTCCATGCAAAATAATGGTACTGCTTTCAGCATCAAAAATCTGAAATAATCAGACCGCTAGGGAGGTTAAGGTCTGTATATCAACCTTTTCTGCTAGTAGCATTTTCTATCACAACTCAGACTAAATATTGGATATGCTGCAAAAAATTGTGCTTACTGAAAATAAGCTACACCTTCCTTTTAATAAATTTTCAGTAAGCATGCCGTACAAATTCATATCTACAGGGGATCCCAGCTCTGTTGTAGTTCTCAAACTCTATATGCATGTCTCGATTACCTAAAGAGCCTATGAGCTTATCACCTTACCAACCACATTCCTCTAAAATCTAAGCCAAAACACGTTCATACTTGTTTTCTGACTTGTTGGTTGTTTATAAAATGCAGTACATTTTGTTTTCCCAGCAGACTAAACGATATGGATGGCTTTCTACTGGCAGCCTACACCATGGTCAGCATGATCCCATTATTGCAAAAATAAATCGATAAGATGGATTACTTCAATAAAACCAGATGATTAACTTTGAATCGCCTTTTCCAAACACGCAGAAAATGGTTTGGTTGTAAACAAAAAACGTTGAAATATAACATTAATTTTAGCTCCATGGCATTACTGGGATACCATCCAAAGGAAATAAGTAACAAGCCTATTCTTGTCCAAATTTTCCCTGGAATCTCTAATAGCAGCTAGAAAAAACCCACAAAGTTTATAAATTCAGAAACAAGACATCTACAAATATGCTGAATTAGTAGGAATTAAACGGGCAGAAACATAATAAAAAAAATATTGTTCCTAGACTGAAACGTTACTATCCCTCCAACAAAGATATTCACACAAAAGATTCCCTATTCTTGCAGCAAATATTTACACATACGATGCTGACAAATACCAATTTAAAGTCTTTCAATTTAAGGAGCTATTGATAAAAACTGTCAAAATAGTTGTTTTTTGATTCACAGAACATTTCACTAGATTTGGTGGCAAGTAGAAATGCTGAAGTCCAAAAGTACATTTTATAAAATGGTAATAAAAACAAATAAAAACAAAAAATGTGGCCATTAAACTGCTTTTTCAAAACCTAAAGTGATACTAAAAGGCAATTAAAAAAAAAAAAAAAAAACAACAAACATGTTATACTTACCTGCTCTGTGCAGTGGTTTTGCACAGAGCAGTCCCAGTGCTCTTCTTCTGGAGTTCCCCACTGGCGCTTCTGGCCACTCCTTCCTGCCAAGTGCCCCCAGAGCAAGAAGCTTGCTATGAAGGCACCCAAGCTGGCTCGCTCCTGAGCCACTACTGTGTGTCCATTCCCCTGGCTCTCTTCTCATTGGCTCACTGCCTGTGACGGACAGCAGTGGGAGCCAATGACTCCCGCTGCTCTCTCACTTAATAAGGAGGGAGAGACCCTGGAGAGCCGAGGCTCTCATGCACATCGCTTGATCGCAATGGGGCTCAGGTAAGTATTGAGGGGTCTGCTTTACATAGAAGGTTTTTTACTTGTAAACACCTTTAGCTTTTACCATCACTTTAAAATGAATGGAATACAGCAGGTTAAAAATGACCTTGTCACTAAAAGGTTGAAGTTAAAAAAAAAAAAAAAAAAAGGCAGCCGATAAAATAAGATGCTATATACATACATTTCTAGCAGGCCATTACATTCCAGAATTTCATAACATTGCAGGTGTCAGACACTCTTAGGTATGTCCTGTCCAGTACCTGCTCCCTATTTGTTCCTATATCCTGTGATGATGTATGAACCAATAGGAAGAACCATAGCATGCGGCAGGGAGCAGAAATCCAGCACAACCATGTTCGATATGTGCTTAGGATCGCCAAGGCTGCCGAGTTTTAACACCTACCGGAAATGTAAGTATATAGCATCTTGTTTTCTTAGCGGTCTTAAAATTACCAGCACCTAGCAAATCCTCAAGACCAGATTCACATTTCATTGGGGTGCAAAATCAATGGCACCACAGCACACTGCATTGTGTACTGTACATGAGCATGTGTTACTGCAATACACAGATGTGAATTCAATAACAATAAAAATTTAAATTTTTCTTCTTTAAGTTTACTAGTTAAGTTTAAGGGAAAGTGTTGCTCAAAACCCACAGTTCTAGAGAAAGTGCCTTTTGTTTAAGAAGTGCTTTAAATTAGCCTGTGGGTCCAAAATGCACACTATACTTCCCCTAGCATGAGCAATGAGAAAGGTCAAGTTACTGCAAAATTACAATAAACATTTCGAACACTGAGATTACTTAAAGTGGTTCTAAAGTCTGAAGGTTTTTATAGACACACAGAGGAGGCTCGGGAGCAAGCACACACAAATGCCCTCAGAGCAAGCAGCTTACTCTGGGGGCACTCAGCAGGTGGGAGGGGTGCCAGGAGCATCAGTGGGGGACCTGAGAAGAGAAAGATGGGGACTGCTGTGCAAAACCATTGCACAGAGCAGGTAAGTATAACATGTTTGTTGATTTAAAAAAAAAAAAAAAAAAATTGAACCTTTAGTATCACTTTAAATGTGTCTATATGGCATAGAAAAATAATGCCCATGCAAAACTGTTGCCCATACCAACCAAATTCCTTATTTTATTTTCCCAGAAATCATAAGCAGAAAGCTTACTGATAGCTTTAGGTGACAGCTCAAAGACTGCTCTAGATTTCTTTGTGTCACTTTTAGCAAAGCTAACCCTATGAATAATTCCCATCGGTCTCACATACCTACCCATATGGTTGGTTCTATAGTGTCAAAGGTAGACACATAGCTAGCATGAGTTTAGAGAAACACAGGGAAAGCATGTGTGCATACATGTATACTTACTGAAAACTACACTGGAAGGGTGTGGTGTACTCAAGTACTGGAAAGACAACAAATACCTTGGCATGTAGTCTGCGTCCCCATAAATTTCTAATTGATATGAACTGTCTTATACCTTAAAAGCATTGCATTTTAGCAATGAAATTTCCTTATGGAAATGATATGAACACAAATCTTCCTCTGACTGACCAAGGTGAAGAAGTGAACGGATGACATCAGGATTTCCACAGTGGTCAATCAGAGAAAGTCTTGTACTCAGTAAAAATACAAGGCTTCTCTCGAATGGCAGAGATGCATGCAGACTGACTATCTAGGTCCAGCATCAGACAGGAAGTTGCCCATACTGCTGCAGGAGCACAGCACCACATACTGCATGTAGTTAACGCTACAACAATATATTGCTTCACATATAGCAGCCACATAGTTTTGTAATGGAAATAGTTTGTCTGGGCCAGCTTGGTCCGAACAAGCAATTTGAAGTCATAGTAAAGCTGGAATTCATCTTTAAAGCATTTAAAAAGTATACCATTAAAAAATGATGACCTATTAAGAGAGTGTATAAACAGACCACTTTAGCACATTGTTAGAAATATAACAATATACATAGCTTACCTATTTTCTGGTTGAATATCTTGTCAAAAGTCAATTCTTCTCTTTCTTCTAGATACTTTTGCATCACACTTCGAATGCTGAAAATAAATAAGCAACAGTGATTAGCAAACCTGCAGGTAAGGAAATGACCACATTTATATTCTACATGCTTTCCTTCTATTTCCAGCTTAATTTCCATGTTCTGATATGCAATTAGCATAGAAACTCCCAGGCTCCAGGCAAACTTTTTCTGAAACAGACATATCTAACTGGCCACACCATTTGACGGCCCATTCACAGTTCTGCTTTAAAGCCACTTTTTTTTTCCATGACTTTTTAACAAGCATTGTAGAACATTTTTCACACATTGTGGTGTTTATGCTTTAGGTTATATGTTTGCAAGCATTTAAATGTGCAAGCACAAACTTAAACACCTGAGAAATATAACAGTGCACAAAAATGTCTAGTAAAAGAAAAAAGAATAAAGATTGCAGAAATGTAAATGGGGCATCTCAAGGTTTTCTCTTCATCAAAACCAAGCTACTAAAAATGTATCTTCAGGGTGGCAGCATTTCAAATTGTATCGTTAAAGGAAGTACGGTACCATGGGGAAACTTCATGGAGTGATATAGGAAATTCTTGCTCATGTGGGCCACTCTGTTAATAACTGCATTCATGTAAGACCTCCGTGCTTTATATTAAATTCATAACTGTTACTTTTGTAATTCAATGATCTTAAAATGTTCCTTTCCATCTCAGTTTGCAGCTAGCTATATTTTTCTAAACCCAACAAAAATTGAAACAGCACAGAATACATCCAGTATGGATAAAAGGAAACATTTCATGTGCAAATTCCCACAGAAATGTAAGTTTTTAGTTCATGTGGTTGGCTCGTTACTTTCCCCAGCAATTTTCTCTTTCTACAAAACTAAGAATGAGCATGTGACTGTAGCAAGAGGGCTCTCCCATTAGAACTCAGAAAATGCATGCATCAAGTTTCCATAAAAGAGCAGGAATATATACAGTTGCAAGAAAAAGTATGTGAACCCCTTGGGATTACGTGGAGTTTTGCATGAATTGGGCATAAAATGTGCTCTGAACGTCATCTAAGTCACAACAATAGAAGAACACTGTCTGCTGAACATAATACTACACAAACATTAGATGTTGCCATGGTTTAATTGCACATTACATGTAAACATTCACAGTGCAGGGAGGAAAAAGTATGTGAACCTTTGGACTTAATAACTGGTTGACCCTCCTTTGGCAGCAATAACCTCAACCAAACGTTTCCTGTAGTTGCAGATCAGACCTGCACAACGATCTGGAGTAATTTTGGACCACTCCTCTTCACAAAACTGTTTCAGTGTAGCAATATTCTTGGGATGTCTGGTGTGAATCGCTCTCTTAAGGTCATGCCACAGCATTTCAATGGGGTTGAGGTCAGGACTCTGACTGGGCCACTCCAGAAGGCGTATTCTGTGCTGTTGCAGCCATTGGTTTGTTGAATTACTTGTATGCTTTGGGTCATTGTCCTGTTGCCTCACCCATCCTCTGCAGAGCTTCAGTTGGCGGACAGATGGTCGTACGTTTTCCTGCAAAATGTCTTGATAAACTCTGGAATTCATTTTCCCATCAATGACAACAATCCATCCAGGCCCTGAGGCAGCAAAGCAGCCCCAAACCATGATGCTCCCTCCGCCATGTTTTACAGTGGGGATGAGGTTTTGATGTTGGTGTGCTGTGCCTTTTTTTCTCCACACATAGTGTTGTGTGTTCTTCCCAAACAACTCAATCTTGGTTTCATCTGTCCACAGTATATTTTGCCAGTAGTGCTGTGGAACATCCAGGTGCTCTTTTGCATACTTAAAACGTACTGCAATATTCTTTTTGGACAGCAATGGCTTCCTCCGTGGTGTCCTCCCATGTACTCCATTCTTGTTTAATGTTTTCCTTATTGTAGATGTGTCAACAAAAATGTTAGTATGTGCCAGAGATTTCTGTAGGTCTTTAGCCGACACTCTGGGATTCTTCTTTACCTCATGCAGCATTTTGCGCTGTGCTCTTGCAGTCATTTTTACAGGACGACCACGCCTAGGGAGAGTAGCAACAGTGCTAAACTTTCTCCATTTGTAGACAGTCTGTCTTACCGTGGACACATGAACATCAAGGCTTTTGGAGATACTTTTGTAACCCTTTCCAGCTTCATGCAAGTCAACAATTCTTGATCGTAGGTCTTCTGATAGCTCTTTTCTGCGAGGCATGGTTCACATCAGACAGTGCTTCTTGAAACCAGTAAACCCAAAACAGGTGTGTGTTTTTTAAGGGCAGGACAGCTGTCAGCAACACATCCAATATCATCACACTGATTGGAGTCAAAGTTGGCTCACTCCTGGCTCCAATTATCTCTGGGAGAAGTCATTAAGCTAGGGCTTCACATACTTTTTCCTCCCTGCACTGTGAATGTTTACATGTTATGTGCAATTAAACCATGGCAACATCTAATATTTGTGTAGTATTATGTTCAGCAGACTGTGTTCTTCTATTGTTGTGACTTAGATGCCGTTCAGAGCACATTTTATGCCCAATTCATGCAAAACTCCACGTAATCCCAAGGGGTTCACATACTTTTTCTTGCAACTGTATATATATATATATATATATATATATATATACACACACACACACACACACACATATATATATATACACACACACACACACACACAGTTAGGTCCATAAATATTGGGATATCAACACAATTCTAACATTTTTGGCTCTATACACCACCACAATGGATTTGAAATGAAACGAACAAGATGTGCTTTAACTGCAGACTGTCAGCTTTAATTTGAGGGTATTTACATCCAAATCAGGTGAACGGTGTAGGAATTACAACAGTTTGCATATGTGCCTCCCACTTGTTAAGGGACCAAAAGTAATGGGACAGAATAATAATCATAAATCAAACTTTCACTTTTTAATACTTGGTTGCAAATCCTTTGCAGTCAATTACAGCCTGAAGTCTGGAACGCATAGACATTACCAGACGCTGAGTTTCATCCCTGGTGATGCTCTGCCAGGCCTCTACTGCAACTGTCTTCAGTTCCTGCTTGTTCTTGGGGCATTTTTCCTTCAGTTTTGTCTTCAGCAAGTGAAATGCATGCTCAATCGGATTCAGGTCGGGTGATTGACTTGGCCATTGCATAACATTCCACTTCTTTCCCTTAAAAAACTCTTTGGTTGCTTTTGCAGTATGCTTTGGGTCATTGTCCATCTGCACTGTGAAGCGGCGTCCAATGAGTTCTGAAGCATTTGGCTGAATATGAGCAGATAATATTGCCCGAAACACTTCAGAATTCATCCTGCTGCTTTTGTCAGCAGTCACATCATCAATAAATACAAGAGAACCAGTTCCATTGGCAGCCATACATGCCCATACCATGACACTACCACCACCATGCTTCACTGATGAGGTGGTATGCTTAGGATCATGAGCAGTTCCTTTCCTTCTCCATACTCTTCTCTTCCCATCACTCTGGTACAAGTTGATCTTGGTCTCATCTGTCCATAGGATGTTGTTCCAGAACTGTGAAGGCTTTTTTAGATGTTGTTTGGCAAACTCTAATCTGGCCTTCCTGTTTTTGAGGCTCACCAATGGTTTCCATCTTGTAGTGAATCCTCCGTATTCACTCTGGTGAAGTCTTCTCTTGATTGTTGACTTTGACACACATACACCTACCTCCTGGAAAGCGTTCTTGATCTGGCCAACTGTTGTGAAGGGTGTTTTCTTCACCAGGGAAAGAATTCTTCTGTCATCTACCACAGTTGTTTTCCGTGGTCTTCCGGGTCTTTTGGTGTTGCTGAGCTCACCGGTGCATTCCTTCTTTTTAAGAATGTTCCAAACAGTTGTTTTGGCCACGTCTAATGTTTTTGCTATCTTTCTGATGGGTTTGTTTTATTTTTTCAGCCTAATGATGGCTTGCTTCACTGATAGTGGCAGCTCTTTGGATCTCATCTTGAGAGTTGACAGCAACAGATTCCAAATGCAAATAGCACACTTGAAATGAACTCTGGACCTTTTATCTGCTCTTGTAATTGGGATAATGAGGGAATAACACACACTCTGCCATGGAACAGCTGAGAAGCCAATTGTCCCATTACTTTTAGTCGCTTAACAAGTGGGAGGCACTTATGCAAACTGTTGTAATTCCTACACCGTTCACCTGATTTGGATGTAAATACCTTAAAATTAAAGCTGACAGTCTGCAGTTAAAGCACATCTTGTTTGTTTCATTTCAAATCCATTGTGGTGGTGTATAGAGCCAAAAATGTTAGAATTGTGTTGATGTCCCAATATTTATGGACCTGACTGTATATACACATTACGCACATACATACACACACACACACACACACACACACACACACAATAATTATTTGCTTTTTATAATATATTGTAAAAATTCACAAAAGTGAATCAATTGTCTGAACACAATTGTCTGAATTTACTTAGTGGTAGGGTAGGCCCAACAGGCCCTGCTCAAGTGACTTTTCTCAAAGGATCCGGTTGGAAAATGTAGGGCGAAACAACAGTTGCACCAATCAAATGCAGCCACTGTTCAACAGTTATCAGGATACAATAGCTCAACAGGGGAATTAGCCCATCTATACCATTAAAATGGATGAAGGATTATGTACTTATTTTCCATTCAGCCTGCAGACTGAAATAAAGAAATCTGACAGTGTAATGCCAGCTTTAGAGTGCCATTTATTTCCACCAAACTTTTGCTTTCAGGTAGAAAAAAAGGGGAAAATAATCCTCACAGTAAATTTTACAAATCTGCATAAACAAATTTCTGGCAAGTCTCAATACACAGCAAGGAAGTCTTCGGTGTCCTCTCCCGTAATGCTCAGACTACAACAAAGTAACAGGTCAAGAAGTGAGAGGCCACAGCAAAAGCGGATCTTTATTAGACATTTATCAATACACCATGGACTGCACAGGCACCAGGATTTGTAAAACAGCCTTTTGGAGAAGAAAAAAAAAATGATTGTCAGGGGTAGTACTGCGATATCTGTAAGAGGTAATAAACACTTGACAGAAACCTGCTGCTACTCACAAACATGTCAGAGAGGGTCATATGCCATCAAGGAGGAGTGAATTTTTACACCCAGGAGTAACAGTTGTTGACATACAGCAGCAGCTAACACAACTCAATGACAGGCTGAAAAACACTGCAGTTGTATGCCTGTAACCACACATCTGAGCAGTTACAAGTGTACAAGTATGGATAAGGCTATTCATCCTTCTCTGCATACAGCCATGGCCAGATCAATGACAGGCTGTACATCCGAGAAGTTACATGCATACAAACACCTGTAGCTCATAGGTGCAGAAAGCTTCTCCTTGTTAACACTGTACAGCCCTCTGCAGTCATGTGAATAAGACCCTACACTTATGGCCTCCTCATATGCACAGAATGTTTTACCAACTCTCCTAGAATTCTTTCCTTCTGGCAGCAGCATTTTGTAAAAAAAAAACCAAAACACTTGGTTGCTTAAAAAACTGTGCAACGCATTTAGGCACTTCAAGGGCTTGGGCATTAATTCGTTTCATTGGTCAGAATAATAATTTAATTTATTATTACTGAAATGACTCTTCTGGGAAGGCTGTCCACAATGTTTCGAGGTGTGCCTATGGGAACATTTGACCATCCTTCCAGAAGCACATTTGTGAGGTCAGGCACTGATGTCTGACAGGAAGGCCTGGCTCGCAGTCTCCGCTTTAATTGATCCCGAAGGTGTTCTTTTAGGTTGAGGTCAGGACTCAACTGGTGTGCAGTCATGTTGGAACAGGAAGGAGCCATCCCCAAAATCTTCCCATAAAGTTTGGAGCATGAAATTGTCCAAAATATCTTGGTATGCCGACACCTTAAGAGTTCCCATCACTGGAACTAAGGGACCAAAGTCCAACCCCTGAAAAAGAACCCCACACCATAATCCCTCCTCCACCAAGCTTTACACTTGGCACAATGCAGTCAGGCAAGTACTGTTCTCCTGGCAACCGACAAACCCAGAGATGTCCATCAGACTCTGTCAGACAGAGAAGCGTGATTCATCACTTCAGAGAACACATCGCCACTGCTCTAGAGTCCAGTGGAGGCGTGCTTTACACCATTGCACTTGGTGATGTAAGGCTTGGATACAGCTGCTCAGCCATGGAAACTCATTCCATGAAACTCTCTACACACTGTTTTGCTAATCTGAAGGTCACATGAAGTTTGCAGGTCTTTAGCTATTGACTCTGCAGACATTTTGCGACTTCTGCGCACTGTGTGATTCAGCATGCGCTCACTCCACTCTGTCATTTACATGGCCTACCACTTCGTGGCTGAGTTGCTGTTCCCAGTTGCTTCTACTTTGTTGTAATACCACTAACAGGTGACCGTAGAATATTTAGCAGCAAGGAAATTTCACGGATGGACTTATTGCACAGGTGGCAAAGATTCTTATGACGGTACCACGCTTGAATTCACTGAGCTCCTGAGAGCAACCCATTCTTTCACAAAAGTAGAAGCAGTCTGCATTCCTAGGTGCTTGATTTTATACACCTGTGGCCATGGCGGTGATTGGAACACCCGAATCCAATTATTTGGAACGGTGTCCCAATACGTTTGGCAATATAGTGTGTGTATATATATCTATTCTTATTTATTTAAGGTATTTATATAGCGCTGTCAATTTACGCAGCGCTTTACACATATATCGAACATTCACGTCAGTCCCTAACCCTCTTATGTATGCTTAAGCATATATAGACCCGTTAAACCAATCTTCACGGTTTATGCAAACAGTTCTTACTAACTGTTAACTGAACTGAGTCATAACTTGACTGATTAAACTCCACCCCCAAAATAAACAAAAGAACATTGATGTGAACAAAGCCTAATTATACATTTGACACAAGCACAGAATCAGAACTGGAAACAAGTCACTAAGCCAACTAGTTTCTCAAGTTTCCTAATGTGTTTCAACCAGTGCTTCCTCTTCTATCTTCCGCATAAAAAGTACAATGCTCTCCATCTGATACAATGATGTCTTGTTCTGTTTAATGCTTAGTACCATACTGGCTTTTTTATTGGATTTTAAATTAACATGTTGGTTTTAATTTAAAGTGATAAATCGACCCAAAAATGTTATATATTGCAGCTTATCAATCATTAGAAGTGGTGGCTGTATTAGTTTTCTTTTTTTCCCCCATTGTATTCACCTGGTAATCTAGCCAGGAACACCCCTATCGTATTAGAATCCCTCCACTCTGGATGAAGGAGCAACAGAGACACTTTTTAAAAAACGCTCCGCAAACGCTGGACCGGCATTTGGCAAGCGTTGGTAAAACAGCCAAGTGTGAACGAGCCCTTAGATCACAAAATACCAATTAACAAGAATTCAACTATAGGTGAGTCTAATTATTCATTAAACAGGAGTCCAGCAGACAGTTAATTATAAAAAGGCGTTACATAAAGAAAACCCCTTCCCATTTCATGCTGTCAGCAATGGCACCACATGGAAGAGAAATGTCACAAGGCCTGAGAAAGAAAATAATTTCTTTACACAAGAAAGGTGAAAGCTACAAGAAGATCAGCAAAGCTTTACTTATCAGTCAGAATACTTGGTCGTCATGCACGTTTCCAACATGACAATGATCCAAAATACACATCTAAGGCCACTGTTGCATTTCTGAAGAAGAACAGGGTGAAAGTGTTTCAGTGGCCAAGTATGTCTCCTGATCTGAACCCAATCGAACACCTATGGAAAATTCTGAAGAGACAAGTTGAGCATCACTCTCCATCCAGCATCCAGGCTCTAAAAGGTTGTTTTTGTGAAGAATGGAAAAAGATAGATATTGCAATATGTCACCAACTTGTTCATTCCGTGCCTAGAAGACTTGGTTTTGTCCTTGCAAATCATGGAGGTCATACAAAATACTAGATGTAGTAGTTTTTGTTGTGTGGTGTATTTATTTTTGCATCAACTAATTTGAGTAAAACTGAAAATTTTGTAATCCAAGTTATATTATTAACCTTACGATCTCTAAGATTGTTAGCTCTAATGAACAGGGCCCCGTTTCCTCCTGTACCAAATTGTATTGTATTGTATTGTAATGTCTACCTTCATTTTGTAAAGCGCTGCGCAAAATGTTGGCGCCATATAAATCCTATAATAATAATATATATACACAGCTACTGGAATTCTGCAAGTATTCATTACTGCACTTTTTTTTAACAAGCAATTCTGCAATAAATGCATATAAATGGTGTGCTGTAGCTATAAATACATGCTGAGGCCATTATTTTACTGGAAGCAACACGTGGCTCTTAACATCCTTCACTGCCATTCATTTCAGAGGGCTCATTTAGTAACACAGGATAATGTGTTTGCCACAACACACCATACCCAGGCAGCCACATTGCATGAACAACATACAGTAGAGTCACCTAGCATGAATAAAACCAACAAGCAGTGTGGAATTGGCATAACTGGTTGTCTCCTGTATGTGGAGTCCCAACTCCTTTGCTGATTCATTTCCAACTGTTAATTCATTTACTGTCTGAGAAATTCCAGAGAGTCTGGCAGAAAGAGTGTTGGCCAAGTCCCCATACACCGCCACACACGTTGCAGTCTGTACTCTGTACAAGCTGCCAGCTTTCTGGCCACTGGAAAAGAAGGAGAAAGCATTCTAGTCTGGTGGTGCATTGCATCCCTGCTAATATAATGATATCAATTCGTGGCCCTGGTAGGGCCAGTCTGATCCCACATTTTTGAACCCAGTACATCACTCATTTGCAGCTCCACAATCTACTTGCTGTAACAGTATGTGTGGTAAGTAGTGGTGATAATGCACTTACTGGGTCTTGATTGGCCCCACATTGAAGCCCAAAGACACCGACAGCTCGTAGGTATGGCAAGATTTAGGAGTAGCCCCATGCTAATGCACTCAAGACAGGTGCTGCTTCTAAACACCTTTCTCCGGCCCTACTGCAATAAAAATGGATTTTCACTGTACTATATTGACAAATGGTGGTCTGTTCTGGTTCTGAAAATAAACTGGGTACAGTAAGGAGCTGTATCAGGAACACAGAACACAGTTGTGATGTACCATTGTGCAAATAAGGAGAGAAGTGCTTGTTAAAGTTCATAGAGTTCATATACTGTAGCTGCTGCCTTTTACCATAAGGACAATTACCTGTCCAAGAATCCAGCAATGTCCACATCCGAGCAGATTTCCTTAATCGGCTTCAGGTGCAGGAACCGGCATCTTAAGTAGGGGGAAACTGGTGGTGGTGGGGAGGAGAGAACTAGCGGAAATTCTCCTTTTGGGTGGAGTTCCACTTTAAAGAGGTATTAAACCCAAAATAAAAAATGTAATATATTGCAGCTTACCACTTATCATACATGGTGGTTGCATTGGTTCTTTTTTAAGGCTTTTTTTGTCTGTTTCCACCTGGTGATTTGACCAGTAACACACCTCCTGTATTAGTGTGCCCCCACTCTGAATGAAGGAGCACAGGGGGGCACAGCAGACAGCAGCACTGTCAGCCTGGGGGAGGTGGGTGGGGGGGAGAGGGGGTAGGAAGGCAGTGTTGTATGTATAAATACACTAACGATATAAAACCAAACTCTGCTCACATTTTGTAAGCAGTTACTGCAGTTTTTTTTTTCTTTTGGGATAACGGTTTTACGTGAATAAGTAAAGGCAGTTCATTTTAAGCACCCGTCAGTGTTAACTGGTTTAACCATGTAAACTAATACATTCTATTGGAGAGCTTGTACAGACTTGCTGGCTGGTTCACCAGCTGAAAATAGATGTGATGGCTATATTGTTTGTTTGCTTTTTAAGACATTTTTTCTATGACTTGGAAGCTGCAATAAAATAAACGTTTGTTTTAGGCTACGTTCACACTAGCGTTGTGTGCAGGCGGCAGAAAGGCGTTTGGGAAGCGTTTTTTACCGCTTCCCAAATGCCTCGGACAATTCTGCACATTGCAGCACATGGTGCTGTTCTAACGGGAGTGTTAGCGTCGTGGCAAAATGGACACCTCTGGTCGAGTCAGGAGGCGTTGAAGCCTCCTATTCTAGTCTATGGTGCCGCTCCGCAAACGCCCGGCCGGTGTTTGCGTAGCAGTTGCGGAGCGGTAACACTATTCAAACTTCATTATAGGCGTTTGTAGGACGTTTTTAACGCTCGGCAAATGCCTAGCAACTGCCACTGAACCGCACATGCGGCGCTTGCAGAGCATTAAAAAACGCTCCGCGAACGCCGGACCAACACTTGCCAAATGCTATAGGGGCGTTTGGCAAGAGTTGGTAAAACAGTCAAGTGTGAACGAGCCCTTAGGGTTTATTATCGCTTTAAGGGCCCCTTTCACGCAGGCTTTCAGTCTGGGTCCAGACTGAACCACAATGTATGTCTATGGACAAGCAGATACATATGTAGTTCACATTTTTCCATTGCCATGATGGGTTGACTAGGTGTATTGAGGTGACATAGCTTCTAGTTTTGTCCATTTTACTGTGTGATGAAGTAACGTTCAGCAAAACATGCATTTTATGCATGCACAATACAATATTCTGAATAAATCCTCAGTGGAAAGGCTCCATTATTATGATGACGTGCAGAGATTCAGATTTTTCATTCCTGGCTGGCTCTCCTTAACCACTTACTGTCCACCAAGCAAACAAAACATCTTGGATGCAAGTGGTTATAACAAGTTGAGCATAGTTAGCCACAGGGAAACAAGTTGAGAAACACTCATGTGTAAATGAGGGCTCATGGTACCCAAAATGGAAAAAAAAAAAAAAAGGTTTTCGCTTTAGTTGTAGTTGCACTAAAAGTTCCATTAAAAACCAAAATCAAGTAATTCAGTTGACCAAGTTATCTCTACAATTATTAGTTGTTTATGTGCCAACAAAATGGCTGTCTTTTCAGGTTACACGGCACTTTAATCAGTTTCCAGCAGAGCACAGCAATATCAAGTAATTGTAAGACAATGTACACAAGACGTGTATTATAAATCACACTGGAGCACTCTGCTATCCAGTTGCATCTGCTGCCTGGGTCAATCTCCTATTATGTGCTAATTCATTGCAGGGAATCTGGATATCCTTTGCTCCTAATCAGGATAAAAGAATGGCCTCACTGAAATCAATGTGCGGCAAATCATCTTAATCTAGTTTGGATTATTCTATCTTTTGTCTACGACTGTATTAAACTCGTTGATGCAGTAATTTAAGGTTGGGTAGCACAAAATGCTAATACATTGTATAAGGCTGTTTCTGTTATCCGTAGGCAGCTATCTGAGCTAGTCAGGTCACTCCGTGCTTGGTGTTTGCTGCACCTCAGAATCACTGGAAATGTTAAACTGTGGCTGTCTTGGACAAACAACGTCCTAAATGAAAGCAACATCCTAAAGACAAATAAAGTGGTTACAAAGACAGGAGTATCATGTAAACGAATGTGCGAATATCACACTCAAGTTTACAAAAGGACTGCTAAATTACATACTCTCATGACAATATCTGAATAACCCACTTCCTGATGATTCCTAAAATAAATACAGTTTCATAGGTAATTTTTCATATTATTTAGCTCAACCTTTTCAACACAAAGGAACCCTTGAAATAACTTTCTGGTCTTAGGGAACCCCTACTAAAATTACTATATCTACATCTCCTGACACATTAGTGTGATGTTAAGTGAAAAAAATGCTCCTTACACTTGTGGTCATTGGCAAAAATTTCCTCCTTACAGACAAGCTAAAAAAGATCAATGGCGTCAGTGGGAACTCATCTGCGAGGCAGAAATTGTTCATTGCTCAAGGAAACCCTAGCAACCTCTGGAGGAACCCTAAAGTTCATAAGAAACCCTGGTTGAGAAACCCTGAATCAGCTTAAAGCGAAACTTCAGCTAAAACATTTATTTTAAGTGACTGTCGGCACATGGTTACTTGCAAAAGAAGTTCATCCCTATAAAAAAAAAAAAGTGTATACTTAACTTGCTGGTCCATCTATCGTTTACCTTCCAGGTTATACTTGCCTTCTTGGCCCATCTACAAATTTACCTTCTTGGTCCATCTGCCATTTACCTCCCCAGCGGTTCTTACCTTCCTGTTCAGGGGCGGACTGACCATTTGGAAACTCGGGCACTGCCCGAGGGCCCGGGGTCAGTAGGGGGCCCCATGAGATGCCCCTAGTACCTTTTTCATAGGCTTTTTTGAGTTTGGGCAAGGACACAGGGGCCCCATGATCCCCTATTGCCCGGGGGCCCCATGAGTTGTCAGTCCGCCCCTGTTTCATCTGCCATTTACCTTCCTGGTCCATCTACCATTTACTTTTCAGGTTATACTTACCTTCCGGGTCCATCTACCAATTACCTTCTCAGCTTTTCTTAACTTCCTGGCCCATCTGCTATTTACCTTCTTGGCTATACTTGCCTTCATCCACCATTTATCTTTCCAGCTATACTTACCTACTGTACCTGGTCCATCTACCATTTTCCTTCTTGGCCCATCTGCCATTTACCTTCCCAGCTTTCCTTACTTTCCTGGTCCATATACCATTTACCTTCCAGGCTATACTTACCTTCCTGATCCATATATCTTCCAGGCTATACTTACCTTTCTGGTTCATCTACCATTTACCTTCCCAACTACACTTACCATAGCAGATAATCTACCTCTTACTTTCCCAGATGCCCATGTCTTAAAATAAAATATAGCTGTTGCACCGCTCTCCAACTGCTTCACGTATTCCACACTTCCAGGAGTGTAAATAACTGCTCCTCCCACCGACTTGTATGTCATTACAAGACATAGGAACTGAAAGAGGAGCAATAATAAGCTCTGGAAGGGTCAAAAACCTGCTGCAACCAGGCAGTGAAGAGACGTCATTTAAAGACATGGGCAAAGCAAGTATAGATGAGCTTCTTTTACAGATTGTCCTTCTTTAATGAGTGACCCTGTGGTGACAGACTGAGATTAAGCCCTGTCAAAACTGTGCTACTTTCTGAAATCTGTAGCTTTACTGCAATGACCATACCTGCGACTCGGTCAGAAAGTGCAGGGCAAGTCTCCCAGTAGGGGTGCAGGAAGCAATAAAAAAAAACTGATCTGAGATTTAACCTAGGTGTGTAAAACCAGTGTTTGAGCTGCATAAAACATGTCCCTCCTTTGTGGTCAGTGTGGAGAACAACCTGTACCTTTAGTACACTTTATCTTTAATCCCCTTGCTCTGAGCCCAAAGTTGGGCTTTAATTCAAGCATAGACCATTTTGTCTTTTGGAAAAAGCAAAAAACAAAAAAAAACACACAACAGACTCGGTGCACTACACTACGGTTCTACATTACTATACAACTATACATACATAAAATAAAAAGGTAAGTTATGAACATGGTTTACGGGGCTAATTATTTTGATGCCCTACAATATCAAAGGGATAGATGGCGGCTGGTGCTATAATGGGATTTTAACTGCTTGGTATTAAGAGGATTAAAGCTGGCCATACACATGTAGATTTTCGGACGACAATATTTGTATGAAAAGTTGTACGAAAATTCTTTGAACATTCGGTGAATGGACGAATGTCGTTCAAAATTGTCCTTTGCTTTTAACATTTGAGTTTAAAATGCATGTCATTTCTGAACAATTACCACATATACTGGCTGAAAGTTCTCGATCAAAGGAAAAGTTTTCCTTCCATCCCCTTCGAATATTCCCTTCACTGCGGTCGAAAACAAACATCGATTTGACCCAACTAAAGGTTATTAAATCAAACGAATATTCTTGAAACAAAAATTTGTGAACAAAAATCTATAAGTGTATGGCCAGCTTAACTCCTTGTTAACAATTACCTCATTTCCAATACACTGATCTCAGCTGAAAGCACTGTGAACCAGGGGTTAAATATCTCTCACTGCGAAGTGATTAAAATATGATGTGTAGCTTCAGCCCTTTGCTATAAGACATGCTACAATCCTCCCTCATCTTGTATAGTAAACAATCTAATACAGTATGTTCAGGATACAGGTGCCAGGCAGATCTTTTCCAGCCTCATTTAAGTCCTCTCAAAGATTGCAGGGCATCATTTTAAGAGTTGTACATTTTACTGTCAAACACATGCACAGAAAAAAAGGTGATTGCATTTATGCTGTATTTATGGAGAAACCCATAGATGTTGATTGGTGCAAACAGCATAGAAACAGAAAAGAAAATTAGGACTTTGATGATATAGTATGCAAACTTTAAAGCATGACAGTAGACACTGGGTCCCTAGCGTCAATCACGTCATTCTGATGCACAACTTCATTCAGAACAGACTAAATTAAATAGTGTCCCACTATGGTCATAATTTTGCCAAAATGCTATTTATTTAATCAAAAAACATTTATTTTTTGCCATTTGTCATCACTCAACATTGTCTCAAAAATGAGAGACCCACTTTACAATCTTTAGTATAGTGACCAAAGTCACCAATGTTTCAATCTCAGACTGGCATTATTCCCAATCTAATATGGATCTATCCTCCCTTATTATAAAGATGGTTTGATACAATTGATGCAAGTGTGTATTGATCTGCAGCTGAACATGCATACATTTCACACACGCAATACTGTACAGCGGAGATTTCCAAGGGATACAAATCTGACTATTTTCTTTCATGATGTGTCACAGACCACAATATTTAGCTATAAATTACAGGTGTACAATGTTCAGCTGCATTGGATGAATTGCTACGGAGTTTGAAGCAAGCTTCAAAAGTTGAAAATTAAGCAGAAATAGTGTGACAGTCTTCTAATGAGTACTACTAATTGTTACCTGTCCTTTGCCCTTAACCTCCCTAGCGGTATGATTATTTCAGATTTTTGGTGCTGAAAACGGTACCATTTTTTTGTATGGAAATATGTATTTTTTTTTATTGTAGGCCTGTAATTTTTAGGAATAACGCACTGAACTCTGTCCGAACAAGAGTCTGGTAAACTTTCCGGATATAATAAAACTTGAAACACAAAATCATAAAATTATAATTTAATAAATAATCATAAAAAATAATAATATAATAATAATAATAAAATTAATTAAATAATATAATCAAACCAAAAACACTGAAATTTGAAATATAGCGCCAAGTTCGCACATCACTGAGCAAAGTCGCAGAATCGTTTTCAGTGTCTGATGATGAATTTCCCCACAAATCATTATCACTCAATTCTGCAAGTGGTTCTGATTTACTATCGCTGTTCTCTAGCTGGTCTAAAACTGCTTTTGACATAAAGGGATGCTTTTTGGACGCCATGGACTTCTCTAAGTTTCCAGGCAGAAAGAACAGTCAAAATGCAGGCAGGGGACAGGACAAAGCAGTAGGGACAAAATGTATGTGAAATGATATGAAACAGCAATGTTTTACTATGCAATAATCATTTTTTAAAAAATTTCAAATTTGCGCCCGTACGTCCCGACGTCACAGGGACCGGAACATGGAAGCTGGATGCCGGCATGGGCCGGAGGAGATGGCCGGGGATGCTGCAGGGGACGCATCGTGGGAGCGAAGGACAAGGTAAGTGCTGCAGGGACTCCCTACACAACGCTGCATGGTAAGCCCGAGTGTAGCTCGGGATTACCGCTTTTGGTACTGACACTTTACCCCGACCTACACTTGGGAATACCGCTAGGGAGGTTAAAAGTGTTTTTAAACTTTTTTTTATTTTTTAAACAAACATGTCATACTTACCTGCTCTGAGCAATGATTTTTCACAGAGAAGCCCTGATCCTCCTCTTCTCAGGTCTTACGCCAGCACTCTTGTCTCCTCTCCCCACCGTGTGCCCCCATAGCAAGCCGTGTACTTTCTCCCGATCCCCGCACATAAGACACACAGAGCATGGCTCGGCCCCTCCCCCTGCTCACTGGCTGTGATTGCCAGCAGTGAGAGCCAATGGCTCCCTCAGCTTTGTCTAAGCCAATGAGGAGGTAGAAAGCCTCTGCTGTCATGACTACCTGAGCCTGATCTTGATCCAGCAATGTGCACAAAAAGGGGGCTGGGGGGGTAATGGAGTTGCACACTGAAGGTTTTTTTTTTTAATCTTAAAGTGCAACTAAAGGCAAATCTTTTTTTTTTTCATTTAAAGTTTTGGATAGAGCGCAGTGAGATTAGAACACTTGTCAGTTTTTTTTTTATTGCTGTGTCCCCAATAGGGAGATTCACCCTCTCTATTTGTCCTGTTTACTGTACTCAAAAGGTGAAAGTAGAAAAAAAAAAAATCCCAAACTTTGGGTTGTCCCCACAAAAGTAATAGAGCGGAATTTTTCCAATGGGGATACTAGTTCTGGAGACCAGAGGCTCCCCAAGAAATTCCTTTAACGGCCTCCCGCCCGCCATATAAGGTAATGACGGGCACAAGGCGGTTCTCTCGTCCTGGGAGGACGTCATATGACGTCCCCCCACTCTAACCACGCATGTGCGCATCCGGGAGCGAGCAACGCGGCAATCAGTGGTGCGCTGTATCCGATCACCGATCAATGGAAAGAGCCAAAGATGTCGGCTCGGTCATGTGATCAGTTGTGTCCAATCACAGCTGATCACATGTAAACAGGGAAATGCTGGTTATCAGCATTTCTCTCCTCACGCTAACAGCTCGAGGGGAGAGGAGATCCAGTAATCGGCATTCCTAGGAGGGACATGTACACTGATCATCAGGGCACTGATGATCAGTGTGCCCTGATGATCAGTGTAGCCCCAGCAGTGCTACCTGTCAGTGCCCATCAATGCCAGCTGTCAGTGATCATCAATGCCACCTGCCAGTGCCCATCAGCGGCTCGTCAATGCCACATATCAGTGCCTACCAGTGCCCATCAATGCCACATATCAGTGCCCATCTGAGCTGCCTTTCAGTGTCACCCATCAGTGCCCCCTATCAATGCCCCCTATCAGTGCGCATCAGTGCCGCCTATCAGCATCATATATGCGTGCTGCCTTTCAGTGCCTATCAGTGATGCCTGTCAATACCCATCAGTGCCACCTACCAGTGCCTCCTCAGTGTCCATCAGTGCCACCTATCAGTGCAGCCTATCAGTGCTCATCACTGCAGCCTCATTAGCGCACATCAGTGAAGGAGAAAAATCACTTATTTACAAAATTTTATAACAAAAACTAAGAAAACACTTTTTTCTCCCTGTCAGTTACTGCACACTGCTTTGTATGGCTTTGCATAGCACTCACACAGCACACTGTGAAACAGTACACTGTGAAACAGCACACAGTTAACCCCTTGATCGCCCCACATGTTAACCCCTTCCTGCCCAGTGCCATCAGTACAGTGTCAGTGATTTTTATTAGCAATGATCACTGTATTGGTGTCACTGGGGATGTCAGTGGCACCAAGTCAGTTCCCCCCAGTGTCAGAATGCCTGCCACAGTCCCACTATAAGTAGCTGATTGCCACCATTACTAGTGAAAAAAAACATTTCCAGTGTATACTGCCATTTGTAAACACTATATCTTTCACATAAACCAATTAATTTACACGTATTGTGTTTTGGTTTTTTTTTAGCAAAGACGTAGCTGAATACATTTTGGCCTAAATTTATTACAAAATTAGATTTTTTTTATTTTTTACTGGATATGTTTAATAGCATAAAGTCATAAAGTCAAATAAGTACCTTTTTTTGGTTTATAGTGCAAAGAATAAAAAACGCACAGGCGATCAAATACCACCGAAAGAAAGCTCTATTTGTGGGGAAAAAAAAGGATGTCAATTTAATTTATGTACAGTGTTGCATGACTGTGCAATTGTCAGTTAAAGTAACGCAGTGCTGTATCGCAAAAAATAGCCGGGTCAGGAAGGGGGGGTAAATCCTCTGGAGGGCAAGTGGTTAAAGTAAAAAATCTTCTGGGCTGTAGAACCACTTTAAAGACGAACGGACATAAGAACATGGGGGCTTCCAGTGCTGCCTTTCCTCTGAACATGTTAGTAGCCTGGATGTATATGACTACCAAACTGTAGCTTGACAGAAGCCAGTTGTTTGACTAAGTTCTTTCAGAAGGGACATTTGGAAAAACTTTTGTATTCTGACAGAGGCAGGTGACTTTATCAGAATAAAAGTCTCAGCTGGGGGAATTTCTCTACCCACCTTGGATCTGTGGATGGAGGATTTTTATTATTAATCAGCCCAATAGCTGAAAAAAAAACAATACAAATAGAAACAAATATAGACTACCTACCTTTCCTGTGACAGAGACAATTTAAGGTAAGCCATTGTGACCACCTGGTGCAGAGCAATTATGCATATTGGGAAAATCAGTGTAAAGATAGAAGCCCATACAAGTATAGGTTTCCTGAACTAATGATTAGTGGTAGTGTAAAGCGTATATGGTTAAAAAAAAAAAAATTTAAATTACATTTCCACATTGTATTTCTCCTCTCCTGTCTACTATTATTTATCTGAATGATCCTAAAGTTTGTAACATTACTTTACGAAGATCCCCACACATTAACCCTTGGTTCACATCTGTGCGGGTGAACACACACAGAGGAATGCAGGACCCAAGGGTGGGTGCCATTAATTCGAGTCGCACGCCGCCCTCACTGAAAAAAAGAAGCCTGAGCCTGGTTCACACTAATGCAATTTCAGATGTGATTTGAGTTGCACAGAATCACATGACAAAGGAAATCACATTGTTATCAATGGTGACTATTCACATCAATGCCACTCAGAACGGAACGATTTTGGAACAGGTTCCTCTACTTCATTGATAAGGTTTATATATTCTAAGGGGACAAAATTACACTGGAATCACACCAAAGTTGCATCCAAATTGCACTACATAATCGCACTGAAAATCGAATTAAAATCATATGGCAGCAATGTGAACCTAGCCTTACACTCTTGAATTCTGTCATACATTCACTATGCCCTGTGAGTTGGCACTGCTGTGTCACACATTTCAACGAGCCTGCCTTCTGAACTACAGAGGTGATGAAAGGAGGAGTTTCAGGAGGTGGAGTAAGTACAGGAATCACTGTTTGCAGCCAGGTACCATGGGGTATGTAGTCCTTAGAAATTGAAAGTAAACAGCAGACGAGAAGCTGCAAAGCATGCAGGACGTTTTGGAAAGAGATGACCAGCAGACAGGCAGAACTTACATCATGATATTATTCAAGTAAATTTTTATTGGATTGTCAAAGATAACTATTGTTTGTATTGTTATTACAATGCTGATGTTATAAAATTAATGTGTATGCTGTAACCATAAAAACCTCTTTAACGTATTGAAGCAAGAGGGCCAGCAAGACAGCCAGGAAACTAGCATGCACAAAATAGGATATATCAAAATTGGCAGCCACTGTGTTTTTAATAAAATTCTAGGAAGTCTTCTGACATGTGCACAGCATTTTTGCGCTATCACTTGAGCTGTATTTATAAAATAATACAAGTACACTGACACGCAGAGAGGTCATCGCATATTTGCCAAAAGCACAGCAATAGCAATGTCAGCCATAATTGAGGACACAGTGACCTCTCAATTCTTAGGTATTTTTACTTTTTTTTTTTGTGTTTCTATGTAATTAAATTCTCCCCATGATAAACAAGTCACTAATGGAGCCTGTAAGGTTCCAGGTAATGAAATAATTGGTGTCAAACCTTACAGCAGAAAAATATGTAAAATGAATTTAATTGGTGGGGATTTTTTCCTACTAATAAGAAGAAAATCAACCAACAGTTCATTTCCGGTAATATAACATTAATTCTCTCATATGATCTCCAACTCCTGAGTTGGGACTAATCTTTGCTGTCACATCAACAGTTTAAAACAAGCACTTGACAATCCATTACGTGACTATTCTTTAAGATGAGTTAAAGTGACTCTGCCAGAAAAATCAACTTTGGTGGTGCTGGAAAGCGAAGTATTCATATTGTTATTTTGCATTATTGCAAGTACTCCTTTGCCAAACACCACTCCATTGAAAGAAGAGGATTCCCTTGGTAAAGTCACACTTCCAGGAGTGTTGATCTGTGTCCAAAGCAGCACTCAAGAACACAAAGAACCTAGTAGTGATGTTCACCTGACCTACTTTACAGATTTTTAAGCCTCCCATACGTGTCCCATACCTATTGGGAGCTTAGCGGTTCTGGGGACATTGACTGATGCTCTCCAAAGATATATTGAGGATACTAGTTTAAAGTATTTTGAAAGAGAAAATTGCTTAAAGTGTTACTAAACCCTGGACCCTGCATTCACTATATCTAGTCTCCTACAGTACACAGAACATGGAAATGCAATTATTTAATAACTATAAACTGCTAAATACCTTTTCTCATCAGCAGTTAGAGCAGTCTTGTGACTTATCAGTGTTCAGCAAAGCACTGGTTAAAGCTTGTAGGAGGAGTTTTTTTTCTGCTCTAGGATGATGCAGAACCCCTGACCTCTGTCTGGACAGTGCTGATTGGCCCTGTGCTGATCACATGCACTTTCCCAAGAAAAAAAAAAAAACAACCTCTCTAGCAATACACACCAAACTGAGCATGTGCAGAACGTCTCCACATGATATGTCTTATCAGGAGATAAGAGGGGGACACTGGCAGACGGGGAAGATCAGACAAGACAGGATCAAACAGCATTTTTACACAATGCAGAGGATTAACTCCTTAGGTTCCACAGTGAGTATAACAAGCATGTTTTACTGCATATACAGACTGGTTTTACTGTTGCTGGTTTAGTAACACTTTAAACACTAAAAGTTTGTTTTTCATAGCCTATCCATAACTTCAGAAAAATGGAGCAAAAGGAACAACCTTTTTTTTTTGCATTCTCTGTTCTGCACTATATATGCATCTAAGCACTTACTACTGCTAGCACAGAATCTTCTTTCCTCCAGTTTTTCTAAATCAGTCTTTTTTTATATTAAAAGATCATGGAAAGCTATTTTTTTATTGTTTTGAATTACATCTTTGGAGAACAGAGCCATCCTCGATGTAGTAGACATAAAAATACAGTGGGATGTAATGACATGATTTCTTCCAGAAAGCATTTTGTCTCTGTGTAAATGTATCCTACTAAATGAGATTGGTCAGGGCCAAGCAGAGTGTAGAAAGATTTACATTGTAAAACTGCAGCTCCCGAATGACTGAAATACTTCTATGGTTCACATAAACCGTGACGTAATTACAAAATAAATCCTATAGGAAACAGTGTGTGCAAGCTGCTCTCTTACATTGCCAGGTCCTGTGTGCCTCATGGTACAGAGTCGTCAGCAGACAGGAAAGCCGGCTAAAGTCAGTGCAACATGCAGCAGCTTAAAGTGAAGCAGACGCAGTGTTACAGAGAAGTCGAATGCCATGAGGAAGTTACTCTTACAAAATGTTGCCATTTCCAAGACCTCTCCTTTGGTGGCTTTCATTTAAAGTATATCTAACTCAATTAAATCTCATAAGTTTAACATTTGTGAATGTGCCACTTCCACTAAAAGAATAGCTGGTGAATCTGCCAAGAACAAACCTGTTAAGGCACTGCCGGTTATACTATACCAATGCCACATCCTTGTGTCCAAACTGAGATCCTGCATTGCCATCCTGTCATATGGTCTTCTGATGCAGACTACAATTGGCCATTTCTGTCATATGGTCTTCTGGTGCAGACTATAACTGGCCATTTCTGTCATATGGTCTTCTGGTGCAGACTATAACTGGCCATTTCTGTCATATGGTCTTCTGGTGCAGACTATAACTGGCCATTTCTGTCATATGGTCTTCTGATGCAGACTACAATTGGCCATTTCTGTCATATGGTCTTCTGGTGCAGACTATAACTGGCCATTTCTGTCATATGGTCTTCTGGTGCAGACTATAACTGGCCATTTCAGCACATATTATGCAGGTATCATCTCACTGTAGTCATCAGGGGACCCCCCAAGATGCCATGCTGCAATCTTTTGAATGCATGCATAAAAGCAGGAAGTGGCTTTAAAAAGCCTGCAGAAGGTCAGCAGCGCTGAGATGCAATAAAGGATTAAAAAAGGTAAATGCGTGTTTTTTCATGAAAAAATAAAAGGCAATAGTTTAGGTTACGCACAGGGGAATTCAATAGAGCCCTAACAGCACGTTTCTGGGAATAGTTCCATTAATAACTACCTGGCTAATTCAGGAAGTTCTTACTACCACCACCTCCTTAAAATCTGTTGCTATGGCAGCAACAAATTCTTAAAAAATACCATCAGCTCTCACATTACGAAGCTGGAAATAATTAAAGTGTTCCTAAACCCACATCAGTAAAATCAGTCTGTATATGCAGTAAAGCATGCTTGTTATACTCATTGTGAAACTTAAGGGGTTAATCCTCTGCATTTTGTATAAACTCTGATCCTGACTTCTCTGATCCTCCCTTTCTTACAGTGTCCCCATCTCTTCTCCTGATAAGACATATGGTGTGGCGACACTGCACATACTCAGTATAGTGTGTATTGCTAGAGAGGTTTTTTTTTTTCCTTGGGAGAGTGCATGTGATCAACAGAGGGCCACTCAGCACTGTCCAGAGGTCAGGGGTTCTGCAGTCTCCTAGAGCAAAATGAAAACTCCTCCTACAAGCTTTAACATGTGCTCGGCTGAACACTGATAGAACTCACAAGACTGCTCTAACTGCTGATGAGAAAAGGTATTTAGCAGTTTATATTTACTAAAATAATTGTGCATGTTCTGTGTACTGTGGGAGACCAGATATAGTGAATGCAGGGTCCTTGGTTTAGTAACACTTTAAAGTATCACTAAACACACATCGTGAAAACTTTAAAAATGCTGCATTACGTGCTCTTAATACTCACTCAGTCACTATGAGATTCATTTGCTGTATTCTGCAAAAAAAACTGAGTTTTCAGCGAGTCTCTACCCTGAGCATGATCACACCTGAACAGCCTATGCGATTAGAGTCCCACATGTGGGTGTATACACAGTGGTAAATGACATCCCACTGCCTTGCTCCTCCTCCATGCCCACTAACCAGCTAAACGCAATGGGAGTGAGATATTACGTGTAGATTGATGAAGCCTTCACCTCCCTCTTATTCTAAGACACTGACTGGAGGGGCATGACACAGTCTGCAATTGGTAGAAATCCACTAACACCATGTTCTTACCAAAAAAATAATAAATATTTTATTTGATTTCAAATATATATTTGTACAACAATTTAAAACAGTTTATTGATATTCTTTACTTTTACTCTGTGTAGCAGGAGAGATTAATCCTGTTTCATGGCTGTGATCTGCTGACTGGCCTCTCCTGTGTAACCTGACACTTGCCCTGACACAGACAAAGCAGTGAGGGATTTCAGCCCCCCCTTTCTCCTCTCAGACTGTAAGAGAGAGAGAGCCAATTATGAGAGCCATTAAAGGAGCCAATGACAAGGGCTCTTTCAAGCAGGAAGTGCAGCTGCAAAGCATTGTGGACGATGGAGTTTTGAACAGAAACGGCCTTATAGGCTAATATGGAGATAGAATTAAAAAAGAACCACGAAAGCCATCATGCTTAGAGAGAGCAGAGTGAAGGGGCCATCTGGGGTTTTCTCCTGAGGGAGAGGGAGATTGCATGTGGCAGGAGAGAGATTGGACCTGGCAAAGAAGTGCTGATGGGCAGTGCACTGCATGCTTGGTGATCTGCATCAGACAAAGGAACATCCAAACTGAGAGAAGTGGTCTACAGTACAGTGCCTACACTGACAGTGTGAAGTGCTCATCGTGAGGTGACCAGAGGAACCTGTCATTTCCAAGACGATCGTTTGGGCCTTTGTCACAGGATCTGGTGAGAGGGATTTCTCCCACTGTCAGATGACAGGAACATTGCACACATACAGAGACATCATACCTTGCTCATATTCACCAGGCACTGGGTTGTGTAGATGGCCCTGCTGAACAGACACCGTGTTCACTTTGCTATACAAATACTGCCACAGGATTACAATTACACTTTAAGTGTTTAAGGAGTTTAAGTGCACCAACGAAAGTGGCTAGCTGAAGATCCCAACATTCATCCAGTTACAAAGAGACTGAAGTTACTGGTGCCATACGTGCACGCGCATGCGTAGTCAGGCCTCTATATTGCATGGTGTGTGAGGGAATAGCTTTACCTTGAAAGTAGCTATTAAGCATCATTTGGGTACAGTGTTTTCCTATTGGGGTCATGGTGTCGGGGTTGAGAAGGGAGAAGTCTGACACAACAGAGAGTCATTCTTCTGCTCTCCTCCTGCTTGGACATCATGAGGCCAAATTTATGAAGAGGAGTTAAATCCACTTTGAGGTTGCCATTTAAGTGTTTGCCTCTGCTCTTGGGGTTATTCATGGTTGGAATCCCCTGAAAGCAGCCCGAGTGTAAAAGTGAGTTATATTGCTTTCCGTCACAGTATTTGTTGTTCTCTTGATTCTCCTAACATATACTGGTTGTTAATGTTTATTATTTCCCATAGAGGTCTACAGTAAAGCTGATCTCTGTGTTTTATTATAAAGTGTGTGCTTTTCATTGGTCCTTGCACTTACACTATTGCCAGGTGTGCCAGTGTGGGCTGAGACAGTTCTTGGGGTTGAAAGGAAGAGTGGCGGAGTGAACAAACTTAAGCAGCCCCTTCGGGGGTATCGCTACATGTGGGGGCTCGTCCGGGATACTTGCTGCTCAATTACCCAACAACCACTCAAGCAGTGCCCTATACCAACTCCTAAGATGGACGTCGCAGCTGCGACCAAGTGGTGCAGCATGGAAAATGCTTGCCCAGAACGGAGTGTAGTGATCGAGTTCCCCAGAGAAAAGGGGACCGAAGAACAGATTACCAAGATAGTGAATGCACTACCCACAGAGGGGAAGAAAACGTGCGTGATAGATGTGATACCCGCCTCAGACACCACCCTGGCATATGCCCTGCTAGAGTGGAAGAAGGGGATCCCTGACAGTTTCCAAGGAGCCAATATCCAAATAGAGGATGGGACAAGGCTCCAGTTACTTCAGTTGAACACCCCAGGGCCTAGTTGTGCAAAACCTGAGAGGGAAGAATCCCTGTCCCAGACACCTCTAGCCACCATAGGCCCGGAATTCCTCACTGCATTGGGGGACTTCATGTTAAAATGCCACAAAGACCCCTCTCCATACACAGGGATGTATCGGAAGCTCCGATTCTTCTCGGGTAGGCAACCTATACCTACCGGGGAGGATGGCTTTGAAGAGTGGCTAGACCAAGCCATGCAAGCACTAAGTGAATGGGACATTCCTGAGGCCCACAAGAAACAGAGGATTACGGAGAGCCTAAGGGGCCCTGCATTGGAGGCCATTCGCAACCTAAAACTTAGCAAACAGGATTGCACTGCTCAGGGCTATCTAGATATTTTACAAGATGTATTTGGGCGTACTGAAAAGGCTTCAGACCTCATCTATCAGCTAGAGCATACCTACCAAAATGAAGGGGAGAAACTCTCCAGTTACATGGGACGTCTAGACAAGATAATACACCAAATTCTGCTAAAAAGGGGAATAGGCCCTGAAAGAGTAGATGAGGTTCGGGCGCAACAAGTCCTACGGGGAGCCAGGCCCCTAGACCCCATTGCCATTCTATTACGAACTCGGCGAGATGGTGGCCTCCTGAACTATCCAGACTTGATCCGGACTGTGAGAGAGGAGGAAGCCATGTTGGATGACAAAGAGAGACAGTCAGACTCTGTTGTAGGGGTCCGGGTAGTCAATGTGGGAGGTGACACCCCTGAAGTTGAACTCCTTAAGACTCAGGTGTCCCAATTAATGGAGATGGTGACCTTACTAATGGCGGGACCATCGGGTTTAGCAAGAGAGACGAGAGCAGTTTCTGAAAACCTGTCAGGAGTTGCCCCAACGCAAGCAACTAGTCCCATCATTCAAATGACCTGCTTTAATTGTGGAGGGACCGGACATGTCAGGAGAGTCTGTCCGAGCCCCAGGAAGCCTGAAGCTAAGAGCCAAAAACCGGCGGAAAACTTCAGAGGGCCCTGGTGAAGGAGCAACCCAGGGACCCCACCACCACAGCTAGCTCCACTCAACCAAGTAAAAGGGGGGCGAGGAGAAAATCTGGTCCTATCCAGAAGGACCCCACCATCCCTTACAAACAGCCTAGGGAAGATGCCACTTCACCTCAGGGAGTCAGTGCACACCTCAAACCTGGGAGTCAACCACGGCTTAGGCCGAGTCAAAACTCCCCCAGGAGGGGAGTAAGGATAAGAACTGCAGAACAGAAGAAGACGGCTACCTGTTCACCACTCCCTGAGAATTTAGTGGGACCCTCCCCTGTCGTCCCGATTCAGGTAGAAGGGATTTATACCAGGGCTCTTCTGGACACCGGAGCCCAAGTAACCCTTCTGTATCGAGATTTCTATGACAAGCATCTGAAGCATTTGCCCTTGCAGAAGCTGGAAGATCTGGAAATATGGGGCATAGGAACCCAGAAGTTTCCCTATGATGGTTACCTATCGGTCAGACTAACTTTTGATCCTTCCATGACAGGGAAGGCTGAGACTTTCGAAGCCTTAGCCATCATCTGTCCCCGGCCGCCTGGGGCCAATAGGAGTCCCCTAATCATAGGGACCAACACCAATCTTGTCAGAAGGCTGTTGGCGCCATTGGTCGAAGAGCCCAATGATCAACCCCCTTCTGTACATCCCATGCTGAGGCAAGCATATCAGCGCCTGGTACAAGAAAGGAGAACCCCAGCGGAAAGAATAGGGAAGATATGGCGCCTGGATCAACATGAGAAGGTGCTACAACCCGGAGAGGTGGCGTGTTTACAGGCATCAGTCAAATTGACCTGGAAGCAGCCAGGCCCCTTCATTGTCCTTGAGGCTGGTGGCTGTGAAGAGAACACAGGAGTGGAGATCCTCCCGGAGGTAGTGTCAACAAAAGCGCTACGGAGGAGCCACGGAAAGGTTTCGGTCAGTGTTCATAACCCAACTGCTGCCCCAGTGAAAATCCCAGCTCGGGTGCTGTTAGGACATGTGGATCCTGCAACTCCAATCTTGCCCACTGAGCTAGGGGACGGAAGAGAGAAAGAAATCCCTGTTGATGCGTTTTACCCAAGGAACACCCCCCTTTCCCCGGAATGGAGAGAGAGAGCGAAGAATCAACTCCTAGGGTGGCGGGCTGCATTCTCCAGAAGTGAGTTCGATGTGGGGTGTGCAGAGAGTGCCCATCATCGGATCCGGCTTCGAGAAGACGCTCCATTCAGGGAAAGGGTTCGACGAGTTCCATTGGGAGATTTGGAAGACCTGCGTGAGCAATTGGCAGAGTTGAAGAGGACAGGCATCATCAGAGAGTCCCGAAGCCCATACGCCTCTCCGATAGTGGTGGTCCGGAAGAAGAACGGATCTTTAAGATTGTGCATCGACTACCGGACGCTAAACCGAAGAACTGTTCCTGATCAGTATACCACCCCCAGGATAGAGGATGCTTTGCAAAGCCTATCAGGGGCAAAGTGGTTCAGTGTGCTGGACCTGAAGAATGGGTATTACCAGATCCCCATGCACCCAGAAGACCGAGAAAAGACCGCGTTCATAACCCCAATAGGGTTCTTTGAATTTGACCGGATGCCTCAAGGTTTGTGCAACTCTCCAGCCACCTTTCAAAGGCTGATGGAGAAGACGGTGGGTGACATGAATTTAATTGAAGTACTGGTATACTTGGACGACATCATTGTGTTCGGGAAGACCCTAGAGGAACATGAGGAGAGATTGGAGAAGGTACTCAAGAGACTTCATGATGAGGGACTGAAGTTGTCTTTGGAGAAGTGCCAGTTTTACCAACCCTCGGTCAATTACCTGGGTCATATCGTATCTGCCGATGGAGTGGCCACTGACCCCAAGAAGCTGGAAGCTGTTACTTCGTGGCCGAGGCCCACAAATGTCACAGAGCTCAGATCTTTCCTGGGGTTTTGCTCCTATTATCGCAGATTCGTCCAGGGCTTCGCTCGGATAGCCCGTCCACTCAATGAACTGCTCAGAAATGAAGAAGACAATGATGATGCAGATCTTTCTAGACCTGCGAAGCCAGCAGTGGGACCCAGGAGGCCTAGGGAATCTATTCAAGGACAATGGACAACCCAGTGTGAAGAGGCCTTTGAACGGCTGAAAAAGAGTCTAACCACCGCTCCAATCCTGGCCTATGCAGACCCAGCCAAGCCGTACGAATTGCATGTGGATGCAAGTAGAGATGGGTTAGGGGGAGTCCTCTATCAAGAACAGAATGGATGCTTGCGACCTGTCGCCTATGTGAGCCGGGGTTTGGCGTCCGCTGAGAGGAACTACCCCACCCACAAGCTTGAATTCTTGGCCTTGAAGTGGGCAGTAGTGGACAAACTTCGAGATTACCTATATGGAGCAGAATTCGTGATAAAAACAGATAATAACCCCCTCACATACATTCTCACTACAGCTAAGCTGGATGCTACTGGCCACAGGTGGTTAGCTGCCTTATCGGAGTTCACTTTCAGCCTCAGTTATCGGCCAGGGATTGGGAATAGGGATGCAGATGCCTTATCCCGAAGACCTCACTGTTCCAAGGATTCCCCAGAAGAGTGGACTCAGGTGCCCTCTGAAGGGGTACGAGCCTTATGCCAAGGAGTGGAACACCGAACAAGAGGTGGGTCCAGGGCAGAAGACATTGGGATTTCGGCATCTGGCGTTCCCAGGTGTTATTGCAATGTCACCCAGGTTGGGGGTGAAGGCCTGCCCAAGCTTTCCAGGAAGGATCTGCGAAGAGATCAGTTGGAAGACCCCCTCTGCGGCCTAGTATTGAAGGCTTTAGAAAGCAAAAGCCCTGATTTGCTTCTTACATCGTCAAGGGAGGCCCGGCGGCTACATCATGAGTGGGATCGGCTACAGTTACGCCACGGAGTGGTCTACCGAAGGGGCCCCTCTGATGATCCTGAAGAGAAATGGCAGCTATTTTTGCCCGCAAAACACAGAGAAACGGTGCTGACTGCTCTCCATGATGACCATGGCCATCTGGGACCAGAAAGAACCTTTTGTTTGGTAAGAGACCGCTTCTACTGGCCCTGCATGCGGACAGAAGTTGAAAGTTACTGTCACTCCTGCATCCGATGTATTCAGAGGAAGACTCTGCCTCAACGAGCTGCCCCAATGGGCCACCTTCAAAGTCAGGGACCCATGGAGTTGGTGTGCATTGACTTCCTGTGCCTGGAGTCGGATCAGAGTGGACAGGGAAATATCCTGGTAGTGACTGACCATTTTACCAGGTATGCCCAGGCTTTTCCTGCTAGAGATCAGTTAGCATCAACTGTGGCAAAGATTTTAGTAGAAAGGTTCTTTGTGCATTACGGACTACCACAACGTATCCACTCAGACCAAGGGAGAGATTTCGAGAGCAATCTCATCAAGAGACTCTTGAGTCTACTAGGCATCCAAAAGTCGAGGACTACTCCATACCATCCTCAGGGAGATCCTCAGCCAGAGAGATTCAATCGTACCCTCCTGAATATGCTCGGGACTTTGACTTCAGTGCAAAAGCAACACTGGAGTAAGCATGTAGCAGCCATCGTACATGCCTACAATAGCACTGCCAACGACGCTACAGGATACTCTCCTTACCGGCTGATGTTCGGCCGGGAAGCTCGACTGCCAGTAGACTTGGCTTTTGGAACCTCTGTAGACCATACCTCTGCAGCTTCCCATAGAGGATATGTGGACCGCTTAAGGAAAAGCCTGAAGATTGCTTATGAGAAGGCTCAAGCCACCTCAGATGCCAGGGGACAGAGAAACAAAGAGAACTTTGATCTCAGAGTGCGAGTACAGGACTTACAATCTGGAGACAGAGTCTTACTGAGAAATCTGGGCATCCCTGGAAAACACAAGCTGGCGGATAGGTGGCGATCAGAGCCCTATGTCATCTGCAAACAATTGCCTGGATTGCCAGTTTACCAGATTCGACCGGAAAAGGGTGTTGGCCCACTCAAAACCTGGCACCGCAACCACCTTTTGCCTTTGTCAGATGCAGTCCGTCTACCATCACAATCTGATCCACAGTCTACCCCCTCAACTTCTCAGAGAACTAGACCTGTGACCAGGTCTCAACCCACACCACCTCCTGTAAATGAAGAGGACAGTGAGAGTGAGGAGGTAGGGACAGATTTGCTGTGGCCATCTGACATTTCCGAACCCACCACTCCTTGTTCCACTGGAGTGACTGACGTAGTTCCTCTTAGGCCAGAGGCTCCTGAATTTGTACCTCAGGCTCAACATACAGAAGATTTGCAAGAGCCTGAGCCTTCTCTACCCGAGTTAGAACCTGAAGACTCTGGGTCCATTGTTGCTGAGGGAGAAGACGTGGAGGAAGCTGAACTGGGAGAGACAGAGTGCGTCGAGCAAGAAGCAAGGGTTGATGAGTCAGTAGTGTCAAAACCAACATCGGAAGCAACGCCAGAACCATTGCTAGAGCCCAGAGAACAGAGAGAGCGTAGAGTTATTCAACCCCCAAAAAGACTGACATATGATGTGTTGGGTGAAAACTCTGAGGAAGTAGTACATGCTTCTAGAAGGAATCTCGTGACGCCTGGTTCTCCTACAGCAGTTTCGGTAGAGAACAGCCCCAACTCACCCCCTGGCACATCTGGTTGGGCCATTCCCATTAGTGTGGCCTATGGGCAGGACAACCCTCACTTTGCTACATGGTGGGAGGTTCCTCTGCCAGATTCTTATGCAAGTGTGAATAATTTAATTTCCTGTGTGTACTAATTTGTTTTCTCCGCGTGTATATATCAAGCATGTACCAGGTCAAGGATTGTTACTGCCTTTGGAGGACCAAAGGTTCTTTGGTGGGGGGAGTGTGTAGCAGGAGAGATTAATCCTGTTTCATGGCTGTGATCTGCTGACTGGCCTCTCCTGTGTAACCTGACACTTGCCCTGACACAGACAAAGCAGTGAGGGATTTCAGCCCCCCCTTTCTCCTCTCAGACTGTAAGAGAGAGAGAGCCAATTATGAGAGCCATTAAAGGAGCCAATGACAAGGGCTCTTTCAAGCAGGAAGTGCAGCTGCAAAGCATTGTGGACGATGGAGTTTTGAACAGAAACGGCCTTATAGGCTAATATGGAGATAGAATTAAAAAAGAACCACGAAAGCCATCATGCTTAGAGAGAGCAGAGTGAAGGGGCCATCTGGGGTTTTCTCCTGAGGGAGAGGGAGATTGCATGTGGCAGGAGAGAGATTGGACCTGGCAAAGAAGTGCTGATGGGCAGTGCACTGCATGCTTGGTGATCTGCATCAGACAAAGGAACATCCAAACTGAGAGAAGTGGTCTACAGTACAGTGCCTACACTGACAGTGTGAAGTGCTCATCGTGAGGTGACCAGAGGAACCTGTCATTTCCAAGACGATCGTTTGGGCCTTTGTCACAGGATCTGGTGAGAGGGATTTCTCCCACTGTCAGATGACAGGAACATTGCACACATACAGAGACATCATACCTTGCTCATATTCACCAGGCACTGGGTTGTGTAGATGGCCCTGCTGAACAGACACCGTGTTCACTTTGCTATACAAATACTGCCACAGGATTACAATTACACTTTAAGTGTTTAAGGAGTTTAAGTGCACCAACGAAAGTGGCTAGCTGAAGATCCCAACATTCATCCAGTTACAAAGAGACTGAAGTTACTGGTGCCATACGTGCACGCGCATGCGTAGTCAGGCCTCTATATTGCATGGTGTGTGAGGGAATAGCTTTACCTTGAAAGTAGCTATTAAGCATCATTTGGGTACAGTGTTTTCCTATTGGGGTCATGGTGTCGGGGTTGAGAAGGGAGAAGTCTGACACAACAGAGAGTCATTCTTCTGCTCTCCTCCTGCTTGGACATCATGGGGCCAAATTTATGAAGAGGAGTTAAATCCACTTTGAGGTTGCCATTTAAGTGTTTGCCTCTGCTCTTGGGGTTATTCATGGTTGGAATCCCCTGAAAGCAGCCCGAGTGTAAAAGTGAGTTATATTGCTTTCCGTCACAGTATTTGTTGTTCTCTTGATTCTCCTAACATATACTGGTTGTTAATGTTTATTATTTCCCATAGAGGTCTACAGTAAAGCTGATCTCTGTGTTTTATTATAAAGTGTGTGCTTTTCATTGGTCCTTGCACTTACACTATTGCCAGGTGTGCCAGTGTAGGCTGAGACAGTTCTTGGGGTTGAAAGGAAGAGTGGCGGAGTGAACAAACTTAAGCAGCCCCTTCGGGGGTATCGCTACATCTGTATTCCGTTGTTTTGTTTTTTTTTCTTGTAACCAATAGTGGCTCTGATTTTTGGAACAGTGCCAAAAAAAAAAAAAAAAAACGAACAACTGAGCATGTGTAGAGCAGGATAAGACAGTATTACTGGATTTTAAACAGTATAGGCACTTATTTGTAATGTTTTACATAGCTATACCAGCAAAATGGGTCCGACTAAAGTGACCTAGCAGGACTAGTGGCTAAATGAACCTGTGCGGACTCTAAACTTTACAAACTCTCATCAAAAGTATGTCAGAGCCGCAAATAAGCTGTAAAAAACCTAAGGCACTATATATTTCATATCACAAACCACTCCTATGGTTTAGAAGTCGGGCCTACCACTCTTATCTTGTACACCCCACTATTTGCCAAGAACAAGGGTCTCCAAACTTTTTAATCAAAGGGCCAGTTTACAGTCCTTTAGCCTTTATGAGGGCCTGACTGTGGCCAGTGGGAGCAAAAAATGCCCTAGGCATCAGTGGAAATAAACAATGCCCCATCATTGGTTTTAGTGAAAGGAATAGTGCCTCAATGTTGGCACGAGTGGGAGGAATAATGCCACATCATTTTTGTCAGTTGGAGGAAAAAATGTCCCAATGGTCAGATAAAGACAAGGGCCGCATCTGGCCCCCGATACCACTGGTTTAGAACCATGTCTAATGTGCATATAACTTGGATGCGTGGACTGTCCTTTGCACCAAGCCAATTACTGCTCAGATATCACAAAATAGGGCTACAAAATATTGTGCCACAACAATCACACTGACACCTGCATGACATTTTATCCACCAAAAGGCCTAGAAATTCCGCAAGGATGCTGAATGACAAAATCATATACAGGGTTTTAAACTCCGCCATCATGTAGTTTACTAAAACTGGCACCCGTCTAAAAACATCTAAATTCAGCTTTTAGATGTAGAAGGAAACACCTAGGATTTAGTTTAATCCAAGAAGGCATTATATAATGATTAAAGAGGAAAGAACACTAAAGCCATATGTTGTAAAATAATTTATATATATCTCTGCATTCGTCGAGAATGCAAAATGTAAATCTAGTGGCTCATTACTAAAATTGTTCACATGTATATAGACTGTTTTGTATAATTTGGAAGACTCTCTGCTACAAAATCAAAAGACTCTCTTCATAAAATTCAAATGGGAAATCAATGTTAACACACTGTGCAAAAAGGAACTCGAGTTCGTTTCATCTGAAGTCTAACCTTTGACAGCGTGGCAAATCTAGCAGTCCATTTTCTCTTTTAATCTTTGGTATTACCTTTGTGCATTTTAAAACACATCTCACTGCTTTCTTTCACACGTGTCCAATAAAAAACCAACAAGACTTGATACCAGATATACCTCTACTGCCAGTGACATGATCCAGCCTTTGATTACATCTCTTTGTGAAAAGGCATTAAAGAATCTATCATGTTTATTTAATGAAATGTTATAAAAGTACGTTATATCCTGAAAGATATAGATATATATATATATATATATATTTTTTTTTTTTTTTTATCTCAACATATTCATGTTTAGAGCTGTGATTTAAAAAAACAAAATGAATCCTCAGGTATTTAAAACATGCTCTGATCTGAGCCATATCTGAGCCGGCCTAAAAACAAGAGTAGTACAATGCCACTGTGGTAACACTGTATTGTTCTGGTCACAGTATGTAAAGAAAAACAAATTCAATAAAACAGTATGTAAAAAAGTAAATAAGATTTTTTTTTCTTCTTTCATTAATTTTTACTTTTTTACATGTCAGTCAGTGTCCATGATCACTGCCACATCAGTTACATGATGACGCTATACTGAACTGGTTACAGTATGTACAAAAAATAAAAAGGGAAAAAACACAATCTTTTATGTTTCCTTATTTACCAAAAATTGTAACAAAAATTTAAAACTTCAAAAAACTCTGCATGCCTCTTACTAAATACCTTGGACTGTCTACTTTCCAAAAAGGTGTCATTTGGCAGGTATTTGTACTGTCCTGGGATTTTTGGGCCTGAAGCAATGAGGTCGTCAGTACATCAGGATTGATTTTCAGATAGATCTTATATTTTGTGGACTCTAACTTTCCTATAGGGATACATGTGACTGTGCTGACCAATCAGATGCTGTCTAGCCCAAACCGTCATCGTTGGAAGGAGAGGAAAGAAAGCAGCAGGGATTTCAAATTTCCTTCCCTTTCTCTCCTCTCCTACCACTGACACTCAGCATGGGATGCCTGCAGGGAGGTTTCCCGCACCTTTCCTGTGTGAACTTTAGCTATGACAAGCCTGGGTTCACACAGGAGAAGTGAGGAAACCAAATGCAATTTGGACAGGAATCGCATTCCCATTCAAATTGCATGTTATTCTTTGCGGTGCAATTTGCGTCCATTAAAGCAAATAACACAGCAAAGTATAGGTACCAGCAAGTACTTGACCGAAAGTATTAGTACTCATACTCACGGATAGAAAAAAAAAAAAATGGTATTGGTGCATCCCTACTTTCCTACAGACTAAATAATATACACCGATCTGGGTAATTTTCACCAAAGAACTGTAGCAGAATAGATTTTGGCCTAAATTTATGAAGAAAGATTACTTATTGCAAAGTTTTTATAACAGAAATGAAGAAAAATGCATGTTTTTTTAATTTTCTTTTTTTGTTTATTTAGCAAAACATTTTTAAAAGCCCAGTGGTGAATAAATACCACCAAAAGAAGGTTCTATTTGTGTGAGCAAAATGCAAAAAATGTAGTTTAGGTACAGTGTTGCATGACCACCCAATTGCTATTCAAAGTGTGACAGTGCTGAAAGCTGAAAATTGGCCTGGGTAGGAAGGGGCTGAAACGTGCCCTGTATTAAAGTGATTAAATAATCAAGGTAACTGACTGAAAAAGTGAATGCTTTTATTGGCATGAACTTCGATTAAATACTTTCTACATTTGCAACCAAACCTGTATGACAGGTATTCAAGTCAATTCCACTACACATAACTGTTTCAGTTTATATTTGAATGAGTTGGTTCAGAGCATGCCATGGCATTTCAATAGGAATAAGTTTGGGGCTCCAAATTTAGCTTTCTAAAAAAGGTAAAACAACTTTTCTTCCTCAAAGCAACCTAAAATTTATAATTGACTTTAGGTCCACCGATTTCAATTACATCTGTCTTATAAAATATCTGTGCAAGCCTCCCCAAAATACTTACCGCTCTTTGGACCAAGGGCCCGCAGAGTCCCTGTAGCCATTGTTTCGCTTCCACTTTCATTTGTTAGTTGCAGCCAAAGGTGAGTTCTTTGGGAGATAGAAGCAGTAACTGCTTAGGTAGAGACACCAGGACTGTTGAATGCAGAAGTGAAATCACACAGTAGAGATCTGAACTGTACCACTAATTATAATGGTACAGAATAGTACTTCTTGTTTAAATGCAGTAATATAGTATTAACAAGAACTATGGGCCCACAAAAGCATTGGCAACTTGTGTTGAGATGGCTGCTGCATTTCCTATGCATAGCCCTTCTATTTTCCCACTGTAAAAACAGAGGGTGCACTAGCCTTGTGCATAACCTTTCTGATTTCTTTTATTAAAGTGATAAAACAGATGTATATTCACAAAAACAGTATAAAATCTTAAAGCCCATCAATATCCACAGTGCAAAAACCTCTGACGCATTTCGAGGGGGTCACCTCTTCCTCAAAGCCCTTGGACTCTGAGGAAGAGGACCTCCCTCAAAATGTGGCCATTTTTTTCCTTACAGTGCTGCGTTACTTTAACTGACAATTGCGCAGTCATGCCACGCTGCACCCAAATGAAATTTATGCCAGTTTTTTCCACAAGAATAGAGCTTTCTTTCAGTGGTAGTTGATCGCCTGTGCATTTTTTTTTTTTTGCGCTATAAAAAAAAAAAAGACCGACAATTTTGAGAAAAAAATATATTTTTGACTTTTTGCTATAAAACATATCCAGTAAAAAATTTTTAAAAATAAATTTCGTCATAAAATTTAGTCCAAAATGTATTCTGCTACATGTATTTGCTACAAAAAAATCCCAATACGTGTAAATTAATTGGTTTATGTGAAAGTTATAGCGTTTATAAATGGAGGTATATATACAAAGATTTTTTATTTTATTTTTTAATTTTACTAGTGGTGGCGACTTATAGCGGGACTGCAGCAGGCGTTGACACTGGGGGGAACTGACAGTGTCACTGACATCCCCAGTGACACCAATACAGTGATAAGTGCTAATAAAAAGCACTGACACTGTACTAATGGCACTGGGCAGGAAGAAGTTAACATGTGGGGCGATCAAAGAGTTAACTGTGTGCTGTTTTACTGTAAGCTGTGTGTGTGTGCGCTTCACTGTAAGCACACTGCTTTACATGGCTCTGCTATGCAAAGCCATGCATGGCAATGTGCAGGAGCTGACAGGGAAGAGAACAGTATTGTTTACTTGCAGTTCTCTCCCTCCATCAGTAATACTTCTCAATCACCGGGTGCGGGTGAGTAATCACCGGTCAGGACTCGGTGGTTGACAGCCATGAAAAGTGAAGCGGGTAGGGCGCGCGCCCCCTACCCGGAAATATAAAATCACACACACACGATTTTGCGCACCCCTGACGCCCTGTATCTGCTATAGGGCGGCAGAAAAGCTGTTAAAAGAAAATCACAAAAAGGTAATGCGCAAGGCTGCTGCACCCTCTCCTTGTTTTTACAGTGTGTATTTTGGACTTTCACAGTCCTCAGGAGTCTGGAAAGTCTTACCAATATTGGAGTTACTGAAGACTGGTGGGTCACTATTGCCTGAACATTTCTCTTGAGCGCAAGAGGTTGTTGTTTTGGATTGCATCTACAGTGCTCAGCATAAATGGAGTACACCCATTCCTTTCAGAATCAACATTTTCTATGGGACACTATACTACAAAATACTCCCACAAGTGGGGGCCATTGATTGCAAACAAGATTTGTTAATTTTCACACAGAAAAAAGTATTTTCCCTAACAAATTAATTCAAGACCATGTTGCAAAAATGAACACACCCCAATGAAAGTCTTAGGAGCAAAGCTACATTTTAGACAACAAAATCCTAATTAGTAAGAATTCAACTACAGGTGAGTCTAATTATTCATTAAACAAGTGTCCAGCAGAGAGTTTATTATAAAAGGGCATTACTTAAAGAAAACCCCTTCCCATTTCATGCTGTCAGCAATGGCACCACATGGAAGAGAAATGTCACAAGGCCTGAGAAAGAAAATAATTTCTTTACACAAGAAAGGTAAAGGCTACAAGAAGATAAGCAAAACTTTACTTATCAGTCAGAATACTGTAGCAAGAGTGATACAAGAAGTTAACTTAAATTTAATTTAAATTTAAAGGACGAAACTGCGACCATCTCACAGAGAAGTCCAAGCTGTTCACGGAAGTTAACGCCTTGACAGGAGTGTCTTCTGATGAGAAGGGTTGAAAAAAATCACCATGCAAGTTCACTGCAGTTAGCTAAAGAAAAGGAAAGCCAAACTGGGGTGATTGTTTCCCGTGACACAATATGGCGTACAATGCAGAGGAATGGCATGCATGGGTGTCATCCATGAAGAAAGCCTCTCCTAAAGCCCATGCGTAAAAAAGCCCGCCTAGAATTTGCCAAGGCCCATGCTGGAAAAGAAGATGCCTGTTGGGGGGGGGGGGGGGCCCTGTACTCTAGAGTGATGAGACCAAGATTAATGTTTCTGGAACTGATGACTTCAAAACTACAGCATCTCAAAGGTGAGGAGTACAAAAAAAAAAATGCATGGTGCCTAAAGTGAAACATGGTGGTGGCAATGTCCTTCTGTGGGCCTGCATGAGTGCTGCTGGTGTCGGGGAGCTGCATTTCGTCGATGGTATCATGAATTCACAGATGTACTGCTCTATATTGAAAGAGAAGATGCTACCATCACTCCATGCACTTTTCCAACATGCAATGATCCAAAACACACATCTAAGGCCACTGTTTCATTTCTGAAGAACAACAGAATCAAAGTGATTCAGTAGGCAAGTATGTCTCCTGATCTGAACCCAATCGAACACCTATGGGAAATTCTGAAGAGACAAGTTGATCATCACTCTCCATCCAGCATGCAGGCTCTAAAAGAGGTCGCTCTTGAAGAATGGAAAAAGATAGATGTTGCAATATGTGAATTTGTTCATTCCATGCCTAGAAGACTTGGTGATGTCTTTACAAATCATGAAGGTCATACAAAATACTAGATGTAGTAGTTTTTGTTGTTGGCTGTATTCATTTTTGCATCAACTAATTTAAGTAAAACAGAAGATTTTGAAATCTAAGTTATAGTATTAACCTTACTTTCATGTAATGAGCTAAGCAAATGTTCTATAAAACTCAGTTGTGTAAAAATTTTGGAAATTGTTCTTGTGTTCATTGAGAGATTGACTAAAATCTTACTTTTCAAAGGGGGTGTACTCATTTATGCTGAGCACTGTATTTTCCCGTTCAGTTCATATTAAATGAAGGCTACACAAAACGTGTAATATACAGCAAAACACATCTGATATGTACTTGCATCTGGTGTAAACGTAACTTAGGAAAACCATTTTGTCAAATCTGATCTGCCGTTAGCACTCTCACTAAGGTAGCAAAGGTAGCCTCCTGAGTACTTTGTCCACTACTTTGTAAGGGACACGGGTAAAAAAAGCCAAGCTTCATGTAATTTTAGACCTGATACTTTCCGATACTAGCAGAGCTGCCACTGTTTTTTTTTCTATAAGTGGTTGCAAACCTCTGAAATGAAAAATTAACAAAGCCTATTCTCATATAGTGTGTACTTGCCTCAATCCAAAGCACCAAGTGTGATTTCAGTCTGCTCTCTCCTTCCTCTGCTATCTGTATGAGTCACTGCTGGTTAATCTGACACCAAGCAATCCTGGGAGATGGCAGATTCCCCATCTAGCACTCAGCATGAGATTGACAGCATCAGCTGTGCATGTTTTCCAGAGAGATTGTGTAGAGGGGGCATGTCTGATCCCTCTACTCAAAGTCGCAGATTACACTCAGCTCCCTGCTGTGCAGGATGTGGTGTCAGAGCCCTATCCACTACTTTCTGGAGCTAAGAAACGCTGTCTAAATTCTGTATTTTGACTGAGAAGAGAGGGCTGCTGATAAACAGTTAACATTTATGTTCGAGAATTAGTTTCATCTGTGTATCACCTGAGGCTAGTCAATTCAGTAGGTATACGTAAAGGTTTACAACCACTTTAAAATTCCAAGCTCCAGTGATGTCACCTTGATCAGAGCGTAAGGCACAAGGATGCTTCTACTATATATAAAATGGTGAATACATTGAGGGCATTACAACAAATTCCTCACTTGGGGATTACAGGCATGTACAGGAAAGGCTGCTAACTGTACAACAAAATCCACTTAAGGTTTGGCTGTGATCTTAAATGGTGTGGTACACAGGAGTAAACTGTTTTTGCAAAGTAACTGGGCAGAAACAAACAATGCCAACAAACCGGTCAAAACAAAACATAAAAATGTAATTACGACCAACAGAAATTAATCGCGTTTTTTCATCGCAATTTGGAGACAAAGTAGCAATCACACTACCTGTCTAAATATTTGTGTGAGAATGATCCTAAACGGTTTCCTATCAAGAAAAAGAAAAGTATTTAGCTTCACCGTGTGTGTAAACCACAGCAGTAACAAGACATGGGCTGGATGTCTGCCAGAGCAGCTGAAAAATGCCTTGTAGAACACAACTGTGTGAGACCGGGACAGAGGGGAGGAAAACCAAGAGAGCCGTGCGATATTTATAGCTGAACCCATATAAAACAGGTCCAGCCTGTTTAACAGTTTACTCTATTAGGAAGACCTCTGACAGAACAGGTTGCAGCTTTAAGTAAAGTCTGCATGCGGTCTGTGCTTTTAAGATGGCTGAATGCTGTACACCTGAGAGCCTCCTGTGTAAGAGACAGCCTTCCTCATTTGTCTGACAACTTCAGCACTCACAGAGCAAACCTTTAGGAACACATTCTTATTTATGTCAAGCCAAAATGGTTTTCTTAGAGCCAGCACTCATTCACACTTGTACATTTTGTCATGCAGCTTTGGGGTCCAAAGTTGCATGGCAAGTCCCACCCCATGTTTCCCTAGGAGTACCATTCATCTGTGTGACATCAAGTCCCAGCAACCTGAAAGTACAGTCGATCCTGCACTACTTTGGTCCAGTCTTTTTTATACAACTTGAGATCAATAGATTTCAATGTAAGTTGCATGAAAGTCGCACCTGAAAATTATACATGTCTATCCTGCCTCCACTTTACAACTGTACATATATTTTCTCCATCAGCTCATCCCCTACAGTTATTACCTTTTGTATCACTTCACCCTCCCCTTTTAGATTGTAAGCTCTAACAAGCAGGACCCTCTGATTCCTCTTGTACTGAATTGTATTGTAACTGTACTGTCTGCCCTCATGTTGTAAAGCTCTGTGCAAACTGTTGGCGCTATATAAATCCTGTATAATAATACTACTACATGCGACCTCTGTGCAACTTTGTAGAGCACAGCCAATCATCCTTGGTCAAAACCAAAGTCGCACTATTAAGTCACAATGAAAATCGCACAATTTTGAAGTCACACAAGTGTGAATAGAACCTTAATGTACAACTAAAAAATAGCAAAACAACTAAACAATATCCACTAAATAAAAAGGTAAAACCTTTTCTTTTTTTTCTTAGATACTATAGTAACGGAATAGAACTGGTTAGATATTTATTGCGGTCACCATTAGGGAGATTTATTCTATCAAATTGTCCTGTTCACTAATGTCCCAAGAAATGAAAGTGAGTAAATCCAAAATTCTGAGCTTCCACCAGATGAGAAAAGGAGGGGGAAATCTTGCAGTGGAGACACATGTTCCCTTTACAACTGTCTAAGAGGGGTTTTTTTTCTTACATTGGAAAAATTTGCTCTCACTTCCTATTGAGTCTACAGGACAGGAAGTAAAGGAAACCCCCCTAATGAGACAGATTGCAAAAAAAACAACCAGCAGCAGTTTTAACCTTCCCTACTTAGTCACTGGTCACACCACTGCAATTTGTGTGTAATTTCAGTACAATTTCAGGTGCGATTTCTGAAGTCTTTATTGATACGTATGAAGATTTTCAATGATTTCTTGCAATTTGCACTGTGAAAATCACAAAAAAAAAAAAAACAGAAAAAGTAATGCAAGAACTACTTTATAAATTGCACTGCAGAAAACCGCAAATGTTAAGACACTGACATTTACATTCATTAGATGTGATTACAATTCACAAATAACACCTGGAACCTGTGTGACCGGGCACTTAAAGTGGAACTTCATAAAAAATACAGTAATGTTCTTTAGCAAGAAACATACACTCCATAATAATAAAGGCCTGGTTCACACTATTGTAGGTATGGGAATCACAGCTATTCCAGCACCTACAACCACAACGCGTTGTGCGCGGCTGCCATGCATTCTTAATGCCATCCTTGAGCATCTAAAGCACAGCGCATTTGTAGGTATGGACACCACAGGGACATTTTGCTCCATGCAATTTCCCAGGCGCTGGGTTTTCAAAATGCTGCAGGAACCTCATTCCTGTGTGAAGAGCAGGCACAGCAGCCCATTCAAATGACTGGGCCACAAATGCGGCCCGCAAAGCCACAATAGTGTGAACCAAGCCTTATGCTACCACAATTAAAGTGTTCTGTAAATTGCCTCTAGCATTGTTTCCGTTTCTCTTTGCTGGAGGCTGCCATTTTGCTGAAGCCCAGAGCCTCTGAGCAGAAGTAAATCTTTAGGCTGTCAGCAGATCAGCCTCTACATTTTCAGCACAGTTGCTTTCTGTTTTTCAGCACTGAGCATGTGCAGAACATGGTGATACAGTGTATTACTGGATTTTAAACAGTATAGACACTTATTTTTTTAATGTTTTACATAGCTATACCTGCAAAAGGGACCAACCTGAAGTGATCTATCAGGACTTAAAAAGTGTTACTAAACCCAGGACCCCGCATTCACTATATCTGGTCTCCCACAATACACAGAATATGAAAATGCAATTATTTTAGTAAATATAAATGGCTAAATACCTTTTCTCATCAGCAGTTAGAGCAGTCTTGTGACTTCTAACAGTGTCCAGCCTAGCACTGGTTAAAGCTTGTAGGAGGAATTTTCATTCTGCTCTGACTATCCTATTAGTCTGCATGACCCCGACCATCTATCTGGACAGTGCTGATTGGCCCTGTGCTAATCACATGCACTCTCCCAAAGAAAAAAAAAAAAAAAAAAAACTTTCTAGCAATACACACTAAATTGAGCATGTGCAGAGTAAACCCTAGAGTTTGTACTAATAGCAGATGGATTTGGGACAGAAGAAGGGGAGGATCAGAGAAGACTGGATCAAACAGCCTTTTTACACAAAGCAGAAGATTAACCCCTTACGTTCCACAGTTTGTATATGCAGTAAAGCATACTTGATATACTGACTGATTTTACTGCTGTGGGTTTAGTAACACTAATTTCTGACTAAAGTTCCACTTTAAGGCTCTGTTTCCACTAGTGCGATTTCACCTGCAACTTGAGTCACACAGAATCACATGACAATTAAAATCTCTATGGTGCCCATTCATCAATGCAGCACAGCAAAAGAGCGATTTTGGAAAAGGTTCCTGTACTACTTTGGCAAAATTCTAGCATGATTTTGGTTCCATAGAATAAACAAATCTTATCTTAAGTTGCGCTACATAATCAGATGAAAATCGGATCACAGAAGTGTGAACCCAGCCTTCAAAAAGCAAAAAAAAATAATATATATTATATACATATACACACACAGTTGTGTTCAAAATAATAGCAGTGTGTTGAAAAAAGTGAATAAAGCTCAAAATCCTTCTAATATCTTTTATTTCCATACACACAAATGCATTGGGAACACTACACATTCTATTCCAAATCAAAACATGAAGAAAAATATATCAAATTCCTGTTGTTCCTCTAAAAAAAATTGAAGAAAAGTGAATTAGACTGTTCAAAGAAGTAGCAGTGTTTGTATTCTTCTTTACAAACTCAAACATTCACTATATAAACTGAAAAATGTTTGAAGATTTTGCTTTCCTTTGAATCACTTAATTAATATTTAGTTGTATAAGGACTGTTTCTGAGAACTGCTGTACATCTGGGTTGCATGGAGTCAACCAACTTCTGGCACCTGTGAACAGGTATTCCAGCCCAGGATGATTGGACTACATTCCACAGTTCTTCTCTATTTCTTGGTTTTTCCTCAGAAACTGTATTTTTGATGTCACCCCACAAGTTTTCTATTGAATTAAGATCCTGGGATTGGGCTGGCCACTCCATAACGTCAATCTTGTTGGTCTGGAACCAAGATGTTGCACGTTTACTGGTGTGTTTGGGGTCGTTGTCTTGTTGGAACACGTATTTCAAGGGCATTTCCTCTTCAGCATAAGGCAGCATGACCTCTTCAAGTATTCTGATGTATTCAAACTGATCCATGATCCCTGGTATGAGATAAATAGGCCCAACACCGTAGTATGAGAAACATCCCCATATCATGATGCTTGCGCAACCATGCTTCACTGTCTTCACAGTGTACTGTGGCTTGAATTCAGTGTTTGGGGGTCGTCTGACAAACTGTCTCCGGCCACTAGACCCAAAAAGAACAATCTTACTTTCATCAGTCCACAAAATGTTTCGCCATTTCTCTTTAGGTCAGTCAATGTGCTCTTTGGCAAATTGTAACCTCTTCAGCACGTCTTTTTTTCAACAGTGGGACTTTGCGGGGGCTTCTTGCAGATAGCTTGGCTTCACATAGGAGTCTTCTAATTGTAACAGTACTCACAGGTAACTTTACACCTTCTTTGATCTTCCTGGAGCTGATTGTTGGCTGAGTCCTTGCCATTTTGGCTATTCTTCTATCCATTTGAATGGTACTTTTTCGCTTTCTTCCACGTCTTTCAGGTTTTGGTTGCCATTTTAAAGCATTTGTGATCATTTTAGCTGAGCAGCCTATCATTTTCTGCACTTCTTTATATGTTTTCCCCTCTCCAATCAACTTTTTAATAAAGGTACGCTGTTCTTCTGAACAATGTCTGGAACGACCCATTTTCCTCAGAATTTCAGAGAGAAATGCACTGTAACCAGCATGTACAACATTTGCTGCCTTCCTTCCTTAAATAAGGGCAATAATTGCCACCTGTTTTTCAAAGAATGAATGACCTCACTAATAGAACTCCACACTGCTATTATTTTGAACATGCCCCTTTCAATTAGTGATTCAATTACACAGAATCAGCAGCATGCATGTCATGACTGTTGGGTCTGTTGGATTTCTATTACTCTACTACACCTGCTAGTAAATTATTTGCCATGTAGAAATATCATTTCTACCAAAAGCAGTGATTGATCAGGTTAGTGATGTCTGACTGCTATTTTGAACACAACTGTATATATAGTTTGGCTTTAGGTATACTTTAATTTTATAAATAGTGGGCAAGGATTAGAACTCCTGTTGGGTTTATCCTGCTATCTGGGTCACCGTAGAAGAGACTTTCCATCTGGCTGACAATGGTTTCACCAGACAGGAAGTGAGGAAATATCTGAAACAAGGGCACAGACACACCCAAATGAAAAGCTGATAAAAGTTTTAGCTCTTACCTTACTAAAGAAAAAGACATTTTATTTTGGTTTGTGTTGCTGTTGCTGAAAATTATCCTCACTTGCTGTCAGGAATAACAGGAAGTGAGGGTAATTCTCTCTAATTGAGCCCTGGATAGTGGTAAAAGTCTGACAGGAATTCTAACCCTTTCCCCATTTTATACAAAACTAAGAAAGAAAAAAAAAAGTTTTGGTCACTTACACTTTAAGGATTTGTATGGGCAGCTTATTTGATCTTTTATTTGATTTCAAATGAATATAAGCAAGAAACAATTCATTGTTATCCAGTGAAGCAAGCCAGTGCTGCCAATTTGATGTTTGCCAGAAGGGCTGCTCTGCAAAACAATATATTTTGAGGGGCAGTGAGTTGCCCTACTGTGGTGCAGCTTTAATATACCAAAAGTATTGGGACGCCGCCTTTACACACACACAAAAACTTTAATGGCATCCCAGTCTTAGTCCGTAGGGTTCAATATTGAGTTGGTCCACCCTTTGCAGCTAGAACAGCTTCAACTCTTCTGGGAACTCTGTCCACAAGCTTTAGGAGTGTGTCTATGGGAATGTTTGACCATTCTTCCAGAAGCACATTTATGAGGTCAGGTACTGATGTCGGACCAGAAGGCCTGGCTCGCAGTCTCTGCTCTAATTTATCCCAAAGGTATTATATCGGGTTGAGGTCAGAACTCTGGGGTGGAGGAACTTGACTGGCCTGCACAAACTCGATCATCCATGTCTTTATGGAACTTGCTTTGTACACTGGTGCGCAGTCATGTTGTAACAGGAACAAGCCCTCTCCAAACTGTTCCCACAAAGTTGGGAGCATGAAATTGTCCAAAATGTCTTGGTATGTCAACGCTTTTTATATTACTGACACAACCCAACAGGAGGTTTAAAAGGTAGAAAAGACAAATGATTCATTGACATGTCTGTGTCACAAGCAGGTTTTTCTAAAGTCCACATAGTGAGCTTCATTTATGCCTTGAAGAAACATGCTGCCAACTGCAACAAATTAGCTGCTCATTTTTGGATTTAGCCTGCAATATGATAGCAGCCATAAAATTCCTTTCAGAATGGGCAATACAGCCTGTGGGCAGCACAGCGGCTAAATGGTTAGCACTTCCTTCACCTAGCAGCACTAGGGTTGTTGGTTCGAATCTCAACCACCACACTACCTGGCTGCAGTTATAGCATGTGCTCCCATGTGTGCTGTCTGGATTTCCTCCGGGTACTCCGTTTTTTTTCCCCACATGCCAAAGACATGCTGGTAGGTTAATTGGCCCCTGTCTATGGCCCTACTATATGTATGTATGCGAGTTAGGGAACTTAGATTGTAAACTCCTTGAGGGCAGGGACTGATGGGATTGTGCTATATATACACAATTAGGTCCATATACATTTGGACACAGGCACAATTTTCATACTTTTGGCTTTGTATGCCACCAGAATAAATTAAAATGAAACCATCCAAATGAATTTGAAATGCAGACTTTCAGCTTTAAATTCAAGGGGTTGAACATGAATATCAAGCACAAATTGTAGGAACTGCAAGCATTTTTATACACAGTCACTCCATTTTCAGGGGTCCAAATGTAATTGGACAAATGAATATAATCATAAATAAAATGTTCATTTTTAAGATTTTGTTGAGAATCCTTTACTGGCAATGACTTCCAGAAGTCTGGAACCCATGGACATTACCAAAGACTGGGTTTCCTCCTTTCTGATGCTTTGCCAGGTTCTAACTTCAGCTGTCTTCAGTTGTTCTTTGTTTGTGGGTCTGTCTCCCTTTATATTTGCCTTCAGAAAAGTGAAATACATGCTCAATTGGGTTGAGATCAGGAGACTGACTCGGCCATTGCAGAATATTACACTTCTTTTCCTTCAAAAGCTCCTGGGTTGCTTTTGCAGTGTGTTTTGGATCATTGTCCATCTGTACTGTGAAGAGCCGTCCAATCAACTTTGCTGCATTTGGCTGAATCTGGGCTGACAGTATATCTCTAAACACTACAGGATTCATCAGGCTGCTTCTGTCGTCTGTCACATCATCAATAAACACCAATGACCCAGTGTCACTGGAAGCCATGCATGCCCATGCCATCACACGGTTTTACAGGTGAAGTTGTGTGCTTTGGATCGCGAGCTGTTCCAAGCCTTCTCCATACTTTTTTCTTCCCGTCATTCTGGTACAGATTAATCTTAGTTTCATCCGTCCAAAGAATGCTTTTTCAGAACTGGTCTTGCTTTTTTAGATGTATTTTGGCAAAGTCTAATCTGGCTTTTCTATTATTCAGGCATATGAATGGTTAACTTGTGGTGAACCCTCTGTATTTGCTCTGGAGAAGCCTTCTGGATTGTAGACTTTGACAATGATACGCCCACCTCCTGGAGAGTGTCCTTCACAATTGGATGTTGTGAATGGGTTTTTCTTTACTATAGAGAGGATCCTGCGATCATCCACCACTGTTGTCTTCCGTGGACGTCCATGCCTTTTTAGGTTGCTGAGCTCACCAGTGCATTCTTCTTTCCTCAGAACATACCAAAATTTTTATTTTGGCCACTCCAAATGTTGTTGCCATCTCCCTGATGGATTGGTTTTCTTTTTGAAGCCTTACAATGGCCTATTGCACTTGCATGGACAGCTCCTTTGAATGCATGATGTAGGTTCACAGCAATAGATTGCAAATACCACACTTACAATCAACTCCAGATCTTTTACCTGCTTAACTGATAAAGAAATAATGAAGGAGTAGCCCACACCTGGCCATGAAACAGCTTTTCATTCAATTGTCCAATGACTTTTGGTCCCTTGAAAAAAGGGGGAAGGCTACTCTTAAGAGCTGTAATTCCTAAACCCTTCCTCTAATTTGGATGTACATACCCTCAAATTAAACCTGAGAGTGTGTACTTTCAGCCCATAACCACTATATAAAACTATAGCTTGAATACGTTTTGGTAAATACCTGAAAAAAACTAAAATTATGCTTGTGTCCAAACATATATGGACCTAACTGTATGTAAATCTTTGCCAATGCTATATAAAAAAACCTATACTAAACACAGACAGTTTTTTCATTCAGGCACATTGATTGGTAAAGTCTACTGTGTTTATGGATAATTAATCCGTCAATCAAACATTTATTACCTTCGTTAGACTGGCTCAAATGAAGGATTCTTTTTCAACACAGCATCCAAATAACCAAAATACACTGACATCTGCAAGGTTATATAACGGAGTGCATACAAACAAACCTGGCACAGTTTAGCCCCTGGTGAACTTGATGAAAGCACGTATTCCCACTCTGCAGTAATAATCTAACTTGTGTAGTTGTGTAATAAAATTCAGAGAGGAATGTAGATGATCAGTAACAGAGCGTGCAGGAAAACCTACACTTATCAACATAGAAGCAGCAGCAGGGGTGACAGATCTAGACTTAGCAGGACATGAAATCTGCCCCATTGAAAAGACTTTGTGATGATGAGTGTGCCAGTCCACATTTCACAGATTAAAAAAAAAAAAAAAAAAAAACAAAACAGTGCATAGAGATAGTGTTTTTTAACTTTGCTGGATGCATGCCTTTTCAGACAAAAAGTGCATGGGTCACATCTTCCTCAATATGCTGTCTCCAAATGAATGTAGCAAAAACAAACTACAGCTTCCAGTATTACTGCCAAGGCCCTCCCATGCAACTCATATCTACATGCAGGATATAAGCACATGGAGTACATTCAAACGCTCTGGGTTAACTTGGATGCAACTTTGATAAGATTAGTTTATTCAAACCAAAAACTAAAACTTCCCCAAAAGTAGTACCGGAACCTTTTCCAAAATCACTCTTTGCTGTGCTGCATTGACGAATGGGTACCATAGAGATTATAATTGTGATTCTGTGTGAATCAAGTTGCAGCTGAAATCGCACTAGTGTAAACAGAGCCTTAAAGTGGAACTTTAGTCAAAAAATTAAAGTGTTAATAAACCCACAACAGTAAAATAAGTCTGTATATTCAGGAGAGCATGCTTTTTATACTCACTGTGGATCCTAAAGGGTTAATTCTACTGTGTAAGGCTTCATGTACACTGCAGCTGATAAACTCACGTTTAGGAGCTTTTCTGCATTTTTTTTCAGAAGCCCCTGAACTCTCCCTAATGTTTTCCTATGTGTCCATGTACACAGTCATTTGGTGCATTCAAAAAAAAGACTGTAAACTTAACTGCCTGTAAACTTGCGTTCAGGAGTAGATTTTATCAGCATTTCAAATACCAAACGCTTGTAAACGCGGCTAACCGCATTTAAATGCGTTTGGAAAATTTGTTTAACTCTTCCATTTCCAGATGCTGTCCAGAGCCTTTTTTCATCATGAAAAATGCACGCACAGAGTTTTCCCGGTACTCAAATGGACCTGGTACACCATACTTTGTGTGTTCCAGCTCATTTATGTGCAGAAATTATTGCAGCAGTGTCTACCATATTTTCTTTCATGCAAAATCTCAAAGACCACAAAAAAAAAAAAAAAAAAAAAGACAGCTAATCTCAACAAATTCTGCTCTCTTTCTGCTTCTGCTCTATTTCCCTCAAAATGTCTGAAATAGTTAATTTTTTTACTGTTTTTCAGTGCATTCTGGGTTTTGTGGAAGATCTCCTGAGGTTATCTTTAAAAAATGCTTCTAAACACAAACGCTCATAAACACGCATAAAACGAGGTACGCAAACACGGCTAAACTGACGTTTTTTAACCTACGTTTTCCAGCAGTCAGTTTCCATCATTTACAAGTGTTTTCCAAACATCCCGTGTACATGGAGCCTAAAAAGGTGGCTTGATCCTGTCTTCCCTGATCCTCCCCTTCTACTGTGCCTAAATCCATCTGCTGATAGAACAGAGCCTTGGGCGCAAGCTGCACATGCTCAGTTTGGTGTATATTGATAGATTGTTTTTCTTCTTGGGAGAGTGCAGAGGGTCAGGTGTTATGCAGCCTCATAGGACAATCAGGGCAGAATGAAAACTCCTCCTACAAGCTTTAACCAGTGCTCTGCTGGACACTGATAGAAGTCACAAGACTGCTTTAACTGCTGATGGGAAGAGGTATTTAGCAGTTTATATTTAATAAAATAATTACAATACCATGTTCTGTGTCCTGTGGGAGACCTGATCTAGTGAATGCAGTGTCATGGGTTTAGTAACACATAAAAGGGTCAATTGGTTTTGTGAAAAACCTACTAGAAACCTTTACAAAATATGTATACAAATATTAATAATACTGAAGAGATATTGCAGAATATTTTATGGAAGATTGCCATGCAGTCTTTTTTCTCAGACAATTTTTTCTCCAGTCTTGGAAAGCATAGGGAAGACCAAGAACCTCTTTCAGTTTATTTCTGTCTGTGACCCCCATTTAAAAGATCTCTTTTCACTTCCCGTGAGGTCATCAGTGTGACGTTCGCGGCATCAGACCCCCAGCCCTTCTCACCAACTCGTAACCAAAGTACTAGCCAATCTAAAACTGCGCTGTCACATGCGTAACAATGCCACACTCCACTGCTCCCTGCACAAAGATTTTCCAGCTAATGGACCACAATCTATGTACCTGCAGCCTGAGAGCAATTGTTACTGGGTCAGGTTAATTACGCAATTAACCCTTCACACTGCCACCACCTTTTTGTAGCGAAAAGGAGGAAACTCGCCAATATTAGCAATAACATTATGATGCTTGAATAATCGTCTGTATACCAGTGTCACCGCAGACAGAGGTATATAGAGGTTTAAAAACACACAGTAGCGCTCAGAGACAGGGATCCTTAGTTTGCATTAAAGAGCTTTGAAACAGTTCAACACTTTTCAGAAAATAAGATTTATTACTAAAAAGGTCAAAATGGTGCAATAAACGTATTTACAGAAAAAGATGTAGCATATATATATATATATATATATATATATATATATATATATATATATATATATATATATATATATATATATATATATAAATACAGAGAGCAATAACACAGCACAGAGATAACAGAAAAAAGTTTAGAGAGGTAGAGTACTTGCCAAAAGTCCTGGGTTAAGCAGATCAAGTTTCAGAGCAAAAGGGTACCGTCTCCCAGGTTGGTTCCGATGTTAAAAGGGAGAATTCTTCAACTAGGGGTGTAAGATATCAGGCGACTCGCATTAAACTGAGCTATCCGAATATATGCTTGGTTTCCGGGTAATTAGTTCCTATCTCATGATATGAAATTTTATGGGAAAGTGGGTTTTAAATGTGATGTCTGTTTAATGGCTAGCTGGAATGCGTTTGAAGCCCAGTGAAGAACTGGTTTATGGCTTTACGATTATCTCAGATTGAGAAGCTAACAGACACCCATGCACCAGCTAATTTGGGATTTATAACTGTGAAGCTGTCCCGCTGTGCCTGATTGCCTGTGCACTTCTGAACCCAGCACACAGGGACCACGTGTCACTCAACAGAGAGGGAGGGGGGGGAAGCTGATTTGGAGTAGAAATGATACAAGATGGAGGGCCTTTGACAAAATGGAAGTTCGCATCCATCTCTGTATGTACAATTGCTACAATCAGGATGCAATGTCTAATAGCAGTAGGAGTCAGGCTTAAAGTGTTACTAAACCCACAACAGTAAAATCAGTCTGTTTATGCAGTAAAGCATGCTTGTTATACTCACTGTGGAACCTAAGGGGTTAATCCTCCACACTGTGTTAAATTGCTGTTTGATCCTTTCCTCTCTGCTCCTCTTCTTGTTGAAATGACCACCTGATACAGATTGAATCCGTAGTCACATGCACATGCTCAGTTTAGTGTGTATTGCGATAGGGTTTTTTCTTTGTGAGAGTACATGTGATCAGCACAGGGCCAATCAGCACTGTCCAGACAGAGTTCAGGGGATTTCCATCCTCCTACAAGCTTTAACCGGTGCTCAGCTGAAGTCACAAGATTGCTCTAACTGCTGATGAGAAAAGGTATTTAGCAGTTTATATTTACAAAAATAATTGCATTTCCATGTTGTGTGTACTGTGGGAGACCAGATATAGTGAATGCAGGGCCCTGGGTTTAGTAACACTTTAAACAAATAAGCCTTCCTTCCAATCTACAAATTTACTTAGTTAAAGCGGTTGACTACTTTTACACATACCCAGTAAAGTGAACAAAATTAGGTGATACACAGAGCTGAAACAAATCCTCCTACATACGTTGTACCTGTTTATCTGCAGTCATTTATTTTGTACATCTTTCACAAATACACAGATCAAATGATTTTTTTCTCAGCCCTAGCACCAAGGAGCAGGAATCTGAAGTCTCACAGTGCAGATCTCAGTGAGGGAAGCTCAGAATCCTGACTGGAGGGAAGAGACACACCACCTCCTCACAGTACATGGGAACATGCACAGCTGTGGCTGTCAATCATAGGCAGTATACAGAAACTCTCCTCCTGTTACCTTTTTATTTATTTTTTTTTTTTTAACAGTTGGGGAAAACCTGTCAGAAGCGACTCCTACAGATAAAAGAGAAACTAGTCAGCAGATAAAAACACACCTGGGGCTTGGAATAGAGGCAAATACACAAATAAAAGAATGTGCTTTGTTCATGTTTCATTTCTGAGGTTTATAAGCATTTTCACAGTTTTTATTTTCATTAAATTACAGGTATTTTTAGAATATATATAAGCAGTTTAGCCAAGTTTGAACTTTGATTCACTAAGCATGGTTATTGCAATTTGCTGTGGAATAAGTACCATAAGTGCAAATTAATTCACTTTGCACCAATTTAGCATATTTGTGTTACAGGTGAAACTTAAAAAATTAGAATATCGTGCAAAAGTTCATTTATTTCAGTAATGCAACTTAAAAGGTGAAACTAATATATGAGATAGGCTCATTACATACAAAGCAAGATAGTTCAAGCCATGATTTGTCATAATTGTGATGATTATGGCTTACAGCTCATGAAACACCCAAATCCACAATCTCAGAAAATTAGAATATTGTGAAAAGGTGCAATATTCTAGGCTCAAAGTGTCCCACTCAAATCAGCTAATTAAGCCATAACACCTGCAGAGAGTTCCTGAGCCTTTAAATGGTCTCTCAGTCTGGTTCAGTAGGAATCACAATGATGGGAAAGACTGCTGACCTGACAGTTGTGCAGAAAACCATCATTGACACCCTCCATAAGGAGGGAAAGTCTCCAAAGGTAATTGCAAAAGAAGTCTCCAAAGGTAATTGCAAAAGACGTTTGTGTATCAAAGCACATTAATAGAAAGTTATGTGGAAGGGAAAAGTGTGGAAGAAAAAGGTGCACAAGCAGCAGGGATGACCACAGCCTGGAGAGGATTGTCAGGAAAAGGCCATTCAAAAGTGTTGGGGACTTTCACAAGGAGTGGACTGAGGCTGGAGTCAGTGCATCAAGAGCCACCACACACAGACGGATCCTGGACATGGGCTTCAAATATCGTATTCCTCTTGGTAAGCCACTCCTGAACAACAAACAACGTCAGAAGTGTCTTACCTGGGCTAAAGAAAAACAGACCTGGTCTGTTGCTCAGTGGTCCAAATCCTCTTTTCTGATGAGAGCAACTTTTGCATCTCATTTGGAAACCAAGGATCCAGAGTATGGAGGAAGAATGGAGAGGCACACACTGCAAGATGCTTGAAGTCCAGTGTGAAGTTTCCACAGTCTGTGTTGATTTGGGGAGCCATGTCACCTGCTGGTGTTGGTCCACTGTGCTTCATGAAGTCCAGTGTCAACGCAGCCGTCTACCAGGAGATTTTGGAGTACTTCATGCTTCCTTCCGCAGAAGAGCTTTATGGGGATGCTGACTTCAATTCCAGCAGGGCTTGGCACCTGCCCACACTGCCAAAAGCACCAAAACCTGGTTCAATGACCGTGGGATTACTGTGCTGATTGGCCAGCAAACTCACCTGACCTGAACCCCATAGAGAATCTATGGGGCATTGCCAAGAGAAAGATGAGAGACATGAGACCGAACAATGCAGAAGAGCTGAAGGCCGTTATTGAAGCATCCTGGTCTTCCATAACACCTCAGCAGTGCCACAGGCTGATAGCTTCCATGCCACGCCCCATTGAGGCAGTAATTGCTGCAAAAGGGGCCCAAACCAAGTACTGAGTACATATGCATGCTTATACTTTTCAGAGGTCTGATATATTTCTATGTACAATCCTTGTTTTATTGATTGCATGTAATATTCTAATTTTCTGAGATTGTGGATTTGGGATTTTCATGAGCTGTAAACCATAATCACCACAATTATGACAAATCACGGCTTGAACTATCTTGCTTTGCATGTAATGAGTCTATCTCATATATTAGTTTCACCTTTTAAGTTGCATTACTGAAATAAATTAACTTTTGCACGATATTCTAATTTTTCGAGTTTCACCTGTATGTCTTGTGCACAGTTTGAATAAGAAGAGCTATTTGTGCTACCTTTATTTAATCCTGCTGTTGGAATGAAGGTATATTAACATTGGTCTCCAAATGCAAATATATTCATACTTCTGTATATGAAATGTCAAAAGGTGGGAAGCTTAGATCTTAATGTAATAAAAGGTCAGTTCCTTGAAGCCAGCATATTTGCTGTGCGTTGTGCAAATCATCAAAAAGTATGTTTGGCTATTCATTCTCATATGACTTGTTCGTATTGTAAAACGCGAAAAAGTAAAGAATGCAGCTATCCCTACTTCGATGGAAGACTAAATCGTAAGCAAAACAGGTGCAGCAGCTTTCCGTAAGAGTAGGTGAGGCCGATTGCCTTTTGTCATTCTGTCAACCAGTTGACAAAGTTATTTATTTATTATTTATTTCGTACATATATAGCGCCGTCAATTTACGCAGCGCTTTACATATATATATTGTACATTCACATCAGTCCCTAACCCTCAAGGGGTGTACAATCTAAGGCCCCTAACTCACATTCATACATACACATACTAGGGCCAATTTAGACAAGATCCAATTAACCTACCAGCATGTCTTTGGAGTGTTGGAGGAAACCGGAGTACCCGGAAGAAACCCATGCAGGCACAGGGAGAACATGCAAACTCCAGGCAGGTGGTGCCGTGATTGGGATTTGAACCAACGACCCTAGTACTGCCAGGCAGAAGTGCTAAGTATTTATCCACTGTGCTGCCCCAGTTATGTGAACTTTGTCCTGTCCCCATACTGTCTGTAGTATCCTGCTATATGACACTAGTGTATCCAGCTTCCATTACTTGGCTGTACCTGATTTTGTAGGATTCCCAATGTTCTCATTTCTTACTGTATACCAAGCCAAAGGTGAAAAATCCTTTAGCTTAGTGATGACTGTATGCTAACAGACAAGTGCTTAAGTTTGGCTGGTTTTTGGGCCTTGACTGTAATATGTCTGTTGACAGTTTGTTTTAGTTGGTCTCTCCAGATTCTTTTTATGAATGTTAAGTTTTTTTTAAAGCTGAAACAAACTTTTAGCTTTGTGAGACTCAATGATATGCGGATTCATGACTGATCAAAAGGTGAAATCCAAGTTTTCTAAATCAGCATTGTGAGATCTTACACTGGTGCATGGTTTTAACTGGTGCTCACAAAGCTAAAAGTTTGTTCCAGCTTTAAAAAAGAAAACAAAAAAACTTAACATTCATAAAAAGAATCTGGAGAGACCAAGTAAAAAAAACTCTCAACAGATATTACAGCTAAAGGATTTTTCACCTTTGGCTTGGTATACAGTAAGAAATGAGAACATTGTGAATCATACAAAATCAGGTACAGTCAAGTCATGGAAGCTGGATACACTAGTGTTATACAGCAGGATACTACAGACAGTAAGGGGACAGGACAAAGTTCACATAACTTTGTCAACTGGTTGACAGAATGACAAAAGGAAATCGGCCTCACCTACTCTTTACGGAAAGCTGCTGCACCTGTTTTGCTTACGATTTAGTCTTCCATCAAAGTAGGGATAGCTGCATTCTATACTTTTTGGCCTTTCATAATACTAGCAAGTCATATGAGAATGAATAGCCAATCATAATTTTAATGATTTGCACAACGCACAGCAAATACGCTGGCTTCAAGGAACTGACCTTTTACTACAGGAAGTTCTAAGTTTCCCACCTTTGACATTTCATATACTGAAGGATGAATACATTTGCATTTGGAGACCAATGTTAATATACCTCCATTCCAACAGCAGGATTAAATAAAGGTAGCACAAATAGCTCTTCTTGTTCAAACTGTGCACAAGACATAGCACAAATATGCTAAATTGGTGAAAAGTGGATTCATTTGCACTTATGGTACTTATTCCACAGCAAATTGCAATAACCATGCCTAGTGAATCCAAATTCAAACTGGACTTGACTGCATATATATATATATATATATATATATATATATATATATATATATATATATATTCTAAAAATACCTGTAATTTAATAAAAAAAAAAAAAAAAAAAACATTCAGTAAGAGCTTAAACATGCACTGTACTTATTACACTGTATTCAGCACACAATGGTTTTCCTTGGTGCCTGCATATCAGGTGCATTTTTAAATTTAAGCCCAAAGTACCAGGTTCAGTAATGGGCCTCATTACTCTACATGGCAGCCCTGCCTGGCAAGCAGAGAAACCTCAAGATGCTTGTTACAAGAGAGCACTGGATTAGGTATTTTACAGTTCAAAACAAGAGAACACTGGATTAGGTATTTTACAGTTCAAAACAAGAAGAGAGCACTGGATTAGGTATTTTACAGTTCAAAACAAGAAGAGAGCACTGGATTAGGTATTTTACAGTTCAAAACAAATGAAAGTGTCGCGCTGCTAACATGAATCAATACATGTAAATATACTAACAAAAACGTGACCAATAGTCCCAAAAGATTGTGAAACCTAAATATAAACGCAATTCTTCAAAAAAATCCAAATAGGTGAAAAATCGTCCTGCTGGTGATTGCACCCAAAATCCCAGTGCTGTAAATCTTCAATACATCTGAATTACCACAGTGAACATAGAATTCCAGGTGGACGCTCACCTTCTCGCATGGACCTGTATGTGGACATGGGTTAAACAAAGCATCTCCCCTAGTAGTGGGGGTAACACATAACTTGCTCCTCTGTGCACTCTTCCCCTTATGAATCTCCACTGGACCTTCACACAAATGGCACCTGATTTCAGTACATCCAACTCTGTGGATAAAGCTCGACAACCAGAAATTAGACCATAGTCTAGCAGGCTTCTTTTAAAAGGCATATATTTATTAAAGCATAGGAACTCACATGGTAATAGTATTAAAATGCATGAAACAGCGGTCAATCAAATAATGGAGAGCAAGACCCTGCCTGTCTGATAAAGGAGCGCTGACGTCACCTGACTTCTCTTGCGTATCATCACACGCTATGTGACTTCATCAGAGGTAGCTCTGTTTGACCTGTGTCCACATAAAGGTCCATGCAACAAGGTGAGAGTCCACCTGGAAGTCTATGTTCACTGTGGTGATTCACATGTATTGAAGATTTACAGCACTGGGATTTTGGGTGCAATCACCAGCAGGAAGATTTTTCACTTATTTGGATTTTTTTGAAGAATTGCATTTATTTTATGTTTTATCCTTCAGGACTATCAGTCACGTTTTTGTTCGTATATTTACATGTATTGATTCATGCTAGCAGCGCAACACTTTCATTTGTTTTAGTCTGTGTTTTATGCTTACACACATAACACGTGTTTGCAGCAGCAGCTCATCTATTATTATTCTCATTATTTGGCAGCACACGATTTTCTTTTGCCTTTACTTTACAGTTCAGCTTTCCTTTGTCAATCAATAGGGATGAGCAACCATGGTCAAGTTCAGTGATCCCAGTGGGAAGTCTGCGAACATCGAACTTAGCATGAACCCCATTGAAGCCTACAGGAGCTGAATCTTATGTTTTTTCAGACTATTTCAGGGCAAATAAGCAAGCTATTGTTGCTAAAGAGCACAGGGAGCTGGGTACTGCTATGGGACATGTGCCAGGAAAAACAGAACAAAAAAAAACAAAAACATTTTTTTTTTAAAATACCTTTCAGCGGGGAGAGGGTCTTTTCAAGGACAACATTGAAAGTACACAAATCCTTTAGACTACATGATGGGCATGCCTTAAAGCTGCACATGGTGTTGTGGAACAGTACAATGTAGTTCTTTAAAACATTAGAATGTAATTTTTAAAAAAGTGTGTTGTGAGGGTCTGTAGTAAAACTGGGCAAATGGGACTGCCTTGAAAGAGTCTACCATCTACCCCAGGACTCTCATGCAGAAGTGAAGAGTCAACTCCTAGACTGAAGAGTCTAAGTCTGAGAGGGAAAGGGAGAGTTTCCCCTGGGGAACAAAAACTTTTGGCTCCAGCTGTGTCCAGGATGATACCCAGCTACCCCAAGTGGTGAGCCCGTTCCAAAAGAGGACTTCTGAAGGTTCAGGACCCAGCTGAACCTCTGCAAGGTTTGGGCAGTTCAGGCTGCCACAAAATGGGGATACTCAGAGCAGTAAGGAAAGCACAGAAGCCAATACCTTGGTGAATACGGAGGGTGCACAAGATAGGCAGAGTGGCATGGCCACAAACTGGACCCTCAGCAAAAATAAAGGATTTGCTCATGTGCTGGAAGAACTGGGGCATGCAGATGTGTCTCCCCAATTAAGGGAGGTTATGGCAGATCTAGTAGGTATCATGCAAAACTTCTGAGCTCTGAATTAGGAAATTTAGGGCATTGTGATCAAAGATGGGCCAAATTCCTAATTTGGTATGGGAACTGTGAACAAGGTATAGAAGAACCCCTTTAACTGTTGTGACACAGTGATGTGGCAAGCAAACCCTACTGCAGAAGACCCTTAGGGCTCCATGGACATCTGTTAATCTATTTGGTGACACAGGTAGATTGGAGGGCCTGGAAGCAAAATTCTAGCCCGTCGCCTCTGATGGTTTGACTGACAATTACTCGATCATGCGAAAATTGTACCCAAATTAATTTAACATATTTTTTTTTTTTTAGAAAGATTGAGCTCTCATTTGATGGTATTCAATAACCACTTTTTTTAACAAAATAAAGAAATAAAATCACCAAAGATTCCGGGAAAGTACTGTATTCCATTTAATTTTTCTAAAACATATCAAATGAAAAATTACAAGACAGCACAAACTCTACACACACCCCCCCTCCAATGACCCCTGTTTGTAAGGTAAACACCCAAGGTCTCTTTTTTTGCCACAATTTTTGGAAATGAAGAAACAGGTTGATGTGGGTAAAATATGGAGCTTGATAATAGTGCACCCAATTAAACGCATCATTTAAAAAAGGTACAGGTCATAGACAAAGGGTACAGAAAGTGAAAACATTGTACAGGTCACATCTGTGGGAGAATGGAGGGGTTAATGTGTGGGATAAGGGAGGTAAAGGTCTTGATATATAGGATGGAAATCTGATGTGCAGCTCATTACTCAGAGAAGGTGAGGGGTTAAAAAAACAATTCCACAATCATTAACAAAAAAAAAAAAAAACACATGCCTTAAAAACTGTTACTGAACATTCATTGCTGTCCCTTCATTCATTGATCCTTCTTCCTCTGCTTTGAGAGGAAGGCGAGGGATATCAAATGTAAAATAGTATTTGCAGTGATGCCCAATCACATTGATCACAAATGTAATCACAAGGCAAAGAGTCACTCTGACTGGCACTGTGACTTTTGCCTGTAATCTGAGCTATATAATGACAGCACAATCACAGGCATTGTGCGCGTACCAGTAGTACAGCACTCCAGATATAAACGTCCACCACTCCACCGTTTACAAACATACCGCATTAGAGAATTGGTTACACACTTTCAATTTAAGACTGAAAAAAAAAAAATAGATTATCTTAGGGCCAGTTCACACCATGCCCACACATGAAATCACACAAGAACATGAGGGGCGTTCCTGTGAGACTTACATGTGGTGCGATTTCAGCCTATTCATTCTGAATAGGCTAAAAACACACTGCACAAAAACAGTGTATAGTATGTTTTAAAATGCACTGCAAACGGATCACATGCTACGAAAAGTACCACAAGGCAGGTGCCAGTGTTAGCTTTCTATTGACACCTGCTGCAGATCGCAAAGGGAGTGCGTTTTGTATGCGGTCTAGATTCATGTGCAGGCATAGAGTGAACTGGCCCTTATCATTTTTATTTGTGAGACATCTGTATGGTCACCATATGGTTTCATCTTTAAAAATACCAACTCATTTTTTCAAACTATACAGCTTGTTACTGCTTTGGAGTATTGCTAGTTGCCTCTGGGTCTAGGAGAACCTCAATTACAACAGAAAACCCATCAATTTTCTTCCCACACCTAACGTAGATGACTAAAAATAGAAATTGGCAGCTAGGTGCGGTCTCAGAAACTTGCAGAGCACTATGAGACATTGAGTGAATAATCCTCACCACCAAATCAGAAAAATGAGAAGCGGAAAGCCTGGGCTGGGTTTAGCAAGTGTGTCCTAGTAATACAGAGAAAAGCGCCTGTGAGAATCTGCCTATACGAGTTCGAAACACAGAAATAGGTTATTTTCCTCTGTTATAAATAAACACTGTACATCTTTACACCAAAAATGGTATGGTCCTGAAAAGTAGTTCCCTTTTGTCATGGTCTGGCCTTTCCCAAACGTCTGCAAACCTTTACACTACATGACTGAATAGCACCTGCTTACTATTTCATGAAAAGTGATTCTTTTTCTACAAGGTGGACCAGTTGAGAAAAACTTACAAACTATTTAAATGATCAATAAAACAGGAGAAGCGTATGCGCTGCCACCAGTTGGATTATATCCATTAGATCCCCTAATAAAAGCTTAAGGCTGGGCTTGACAAAATTTCACAAATTTGCATGCCAGGCTAGATATTATGTGTGCCTACTGAGGTGGTTCACACAGATGTGATCCACACACATTGCATTTTGAGTGCCATTACGAAAAGGGTCCTGTAGCGGTGCATTCTGAACTCGCAAGTGATAAAGTAAGTATTCACATAGGATTGCTATTAACAGGAGTTTTTGCATTGAAGTCAATGGGAGGCGATTGCACATTGAAGTCAGTGGGAAGCAGTGTGTGAACCCAGGCACCAGGACGCAATTTCTAATTGCCATGGCGACTTGGCACCTGGGATTTGTCGGGCCCTGGCTTAAACATTTTTTTTTTTTTTAGTTTTGGATAGAGTATGGATGGCCCAAAAAACTCCTGTTTGCATTAACTGATCCTGCCTTGATGCTAGGACACTCCAGCCCAACATGGGAATGGTAACTACTGGACCAGGCTTTGGGGGTGGGGAAAGGTGCAAATGGCCTACATGTATGACAAGTACATTAACCAACATTTTTCAAAGCTGCACAATTTGTATGTTTTTTTTACCTACTGGGGGCCCTTGACTGCACAGGTAATTTTCTTGAAAAGGAGACTGGAAACACAAAAAAAATGAGGGAAAATCTTTCTAAAAGGAAGGGAATTCCAGTCCAGTGGACGATGCCATCAGTTTGAGACACATCTAAAACTGGACATACAACGGTGGATTTTCAAACGTTCATATGAAAAATCTCATCAGTACATTTGATAATGCCAGCAAAGACTTCACAGATGTCATTCAAAATTACTTTGGATTTTACTTTGCAAATTACTTTGAATTCACACTCAAGCACTTAGACCGGCCAAAAATATTTTGAGCCCCTCACCCCTACATACACAAATGTATGAACATAAATGCACATATGGGGGGCGCCATGCACGAAAACATCAATTGCACTACACAGGTCATATATCATCACAGACAGCAGAGAGAAATCAATAATTCTAACCCCATCATTTATGGTCAACTCTGAGCTGATGACCTGTAGGGATTTCTAAAGCATAACTTGTGGAAAATATAGGGTACAGAAGTTTTTCACACTTTCAAAGGAAGCATGCAATTCAGCTTAGACATGTTAAGTATCCATTAACTAAGTGCAACCTCATCTTTTATACTTTTCCAAAAGAATTGGGTAATTTATTTCATGTGTGCCCTAAAATTGACTTAATGCAGCTTTTACTGAAATCTTACATTTCCTAAACAGTTGAGCTAATATCGTGGGACTTAAAAAATGCAACTACCACTAGTTTTTTCTTGAGGGTGTCTGCTATCTGAAAATATATAATGTTTTGGGGAGTTTATGTAATTGTTAAGTCGAAATTTTTTATTTTTTTTTTTAAACGTTCAAAAAACACAAACACAAAAACGCAAAAGCTGTTCGGTCAGCGAAAGGGTTAAAACAGCAAATACATGTTTTGCCCTTGAAAAAGTGTCTAGGATGGCATTATATTTCCCTGCCCGAGTTCCTTACTTTAAAGTTAATTGACCCCCAAAAAAAGCTAAAGGACAGCTGTACCTCTTCACAAACGTTAGGTAACCCTCTCAGCCCCAACTCAGCTGCACCATCTCCCTGCCCTCACTACTTACCTACCTTCATTTCAAAACCATGTCCTGTTCTTGTGTTTACATCCTCAGCTGCAAAAATCAAGTAGGCCTAATTTAAGTCGTATACTGAATGGCCAACACTGAATAAAATTTCACCACTGAGGATGTGTATACAGTTGCAGACTGCAGCTTTTGAAGGCAAGTAGCAGCCTAGTAAGGAGGGGGTATCAGGGAGAAAAAAAAACTGCTACAGGTAGGTGAAGGCCCCTACTTGCAGCTGCATCAAAAAGCCTTCTAATAAGGCAGATTGTCCAATTTGAATAGGCAAAGCTTTAGCACTTCTTCCCAGTGCCTCCAGGATATTCCTACTGGCCAGAAAAACAGCCCATTATAGTAATGGGCCAATAGGAATGTGAGGGGTTGAACCTGGCAGCAACCTCTGCCTATGAAAAATGTTGGAGCCACCCTGTCAGAACAATATGGAATTCGGCCAGGTATGTTGTCTTTTTGAAGCATCTAGGCTTCATGATAACTCTACCATCATACTGGTAATTAAGTTGAAGGTATCCAAAAAAAATTTCAATGTTCAGGTTTAATATAATCCTTTTGACCCAATCCATTGCACTGAGAACGATCAATCCAATAGTGTAGCACATTCAGTTTTTAAGTTATATTTTAAACTTTAAGATGGTTTCTATAAAACGAAGAGAAACGCTGACAAAAACGCTTAATGTCCCCTACTCTTAGATTGTAAGATCCAAGGAGGGCCCTCCTAACCCTCTTGCATTGCACTTTATTGTTGCTCTATTGTCTCCCGTTATATTGTAAAGCACTGAGCAAATTGTTGGCGCTATATAAATCCTGTATAATAATACTCCTAGATTGTAAACTCCAAGGAGCAGGGCCCTCCTAACCCTCTTGCATTGCACTTTATTGTTGCTGTATTGTCTCCCTTTATATTGTAAAGCGCTGAGCAAACTGTTGGTGCTATATAAATCCTGTATAATAATAATAGTGCAATCTGTAAGAGAAAAATACATAATCTGTGAGAACGCTTGGCTTCTCCACTGTGTCCCCTGTGGTCACTATGTAGAAGGAAAGCTGCCTGGCAAAGGACAAGAACAGTAGAAGGGGCAAATGCTACAGTGATTGTCACCTTCCCAGTGGTTCCTCAGGTAGGAGATATGCATACTTATATTGGCCCAAGCTAGACCAATGCAATGAAGCTTCATTTAGACAAAACTGACTCAGCCATGCCCCCCATCCACCTTAAACTGCAAATTTACCAAATGCGATACACTCAAGCAAAAGCAGAAACACCCCACAATCACGTGGTTGTGGCACATTTGTCAGCAAAAACGGGGTTAAAACAAGCGAGGAGGTGGAGTCATATCACTTCCCTACCACCTGTCAGTAACCTCTGAAACAAGAATCAAAAAAATCTCCCGGAAAGGGGAGATTTTACTCAAAGGAAAAAGAAGAAAAGAAAAGAAAGGCCTCCTTAAATAAGTTTAAATATAGAATGAGGCACGAGCTGTCTATACATATTTTTTAGTCAGAACGTCTACATATAGAGTCTTAAAAACAATAAAAAATAAAATTACCATTGTTGCTCCTAATTTTAGTAGTTGACAGAAGGAAGATAACATTATTTTTGCTTTGAGTTCTCAGAAATTTACCAGGATACTGTGTTTCTGCAAAGATCAACAGATATTTTCTGTATCTGCTAAAAATGTTCTTAGACTACAAAATGAAAACTAATGCAGCCACCACATGAAAGGGCGAGTAAGCAGATACATATCAAATGTTTGTTCTTGGGTTTGGAGATATTTTAAAGTACTGAAAAAATGTTAGTATGGATTTCCTCCTAATTTTCTTCCAGCGGATGGTTGCCTGCGTAACCAAGTTAAACCTGTACATTACATTTCACATAGAAAGGTGTTCTCTGTAACACACAAAGTTTACATTTCCACTTCGATGTGTACATTTCCACAAGATTAGTCTCATACTCCTATCCAGGAGGTTTAGCTTATAGATTTAGCAGACTGGTTGCGTGAAGGTCATTGGTGACGGATTTAAGAAGAAAAAAAAAAAAAATCTGAAAATAACCCCAGAAATTACAACCTTCACAAATTTTGTTTGTGACTCAGTGCTGGGGAGTGTGAAATAATCCAGCATTTAATAATCCTCAGACTGATCACTAAAAACACATTAAACTGAATTACAAGTGTTGCTGCAAAAATACAACAGCTTAGTATTTAAAGTGGTTGTAAAGGCTCAAGGTTTTTTACCTTCATGCATCTTATCTGCTGCCCCCCCCCCCCCCATGACAGAAGTAAGAGGAGAAGTTCCCCATACTAGCTGTTGCTTTTTAAAAACAGAGCATTCCAGTTCAAATTGCATGCGATTCCTTGCAGTGCATTTTGAGCCCATTCATTTTGTAAGGGCTGAAATCACACCGCAAAGGTTTCGGTAATCGGTATCGGTAAGTACTTGAGCACAAGTATTGATACTCGTACTCACCAGTAAAAACGTGTATAGATGCATCCCTACTTTTTACAGGTAGCATGAGGTTGCTCTAAAAACATAGGCCATTAAGGAGTACTTAAACCCCCAAAAAAAAAAAAAAGTAACATTGCAGCTTACCAGTTTTTAGATATAGTGGCTGCATTAGTTTTCCCTTTTCATGCTTTTTTTTTTTTTTTTTTTAACAACTGTTGATCCTGCATTTAACCCAATTCCTGTCCCTGGGTGGTTGCACTATCTTACTATAATCTGCAACAGGAGCTATGGTTGTCACCCTACCACAGAACTACAAACATTTCTTCCTTCCTGCCTCCATTACATGGGTTAGTAGTTTTGCTAGTGTAGAAGGAAGAAAACATGAGTCCAATTCAGAGGAAGAGGTCAGGACATTGCATTTCTGGCCAGATCAACAGGGATTTCTGTACTTCCTAAACACATTCTTCGGAATGGAAACAAATGCAGCCACTACTTCTAAAGGCTGGCCAGCTACAATATATTACTTTTTTTTCTTGCATTTCAATATATACTTTAAAGTGAGTGTAGAGGTATCATTTTTATTTTCTAAAAATAACAAAGATGTCATACTTTTGCAAAACCATTGAACAGAACAGCCCCGTTCCTCCTCTTCTCAGGTCCTCCGCCGAGTGCCCCCAATAGCAAGCTGCTAAAAACAAAATCCCGTTCTACAGTAACACAAGTGGAAAAAAAAAAAGTTTCTGGAAAAATATTTTCAAGTTGGTTTACTCTGCTAAGCTTGTTTAGGCATTTAAAGAGTTAATTAGCAGCAACAATGTCCTTGCAGTATTCTATATCCTTTTCCCTTTTAAGGAACAGACTCATGCCACTCATCCAAAAATAACTCAATTTTCCTCTTTCAATCTCACGCTTTATTAGCACACACTCCTGACTTCCCCACTATGAAGTATTGCTCTCACAACTCCCTCCAACAGGGCTGCTAAATGAAGGATTGTACCAGTAACACACAGCCAGTAAATACACAGATTTCAAACTCTGGAGACAATCATGTGGCATTGACAGCATGAAATGTATCAAGACAAGTAAAAGGAAAGTGGCTTCAAGGAAGAGAAACTGTGAAGCAAAAATGGAACGAATGACAGCGTCCGATCAAACCGTAAAATAATCGACAAAGCAAAAGGTTTCTGCTCCTCTTAATGAATCAGTAAATTCAATACTTCTCTTGAAACACATAGCACAATTATTTTTTTCATTGTACAGTGTTGATGTCCTTATCAATCTACCCACTGTCACCAGTAATCCTCAAGCTGCAGTTGTTGACTCATTTTACAGGTCAAGGTTCTGAGGGTGTCATTTCCATCCTTGCTTCACTACTCAGGGAGGACATTTCAGACTTGTCATTGAGTTGAAAAAGTCAAAAACAGGATAACAGTCCAAAACCCTGAACTTTTAGGGCCCATCGACACCATAAGCATTGAGCTGCGCTGGGTAGTCCACTGCACCCAGAACAATCGGCAGCTTTGTTTGACTATAACATGGTTTTTAAAAAGGTAAATGAGGGGAAAAAAAATATATACTGGAAGGGTGAAAGAGGGGTTAGGCTTGGAGGATGCCTTTAAAATGTGTTCTGACCTCCTACGTTTGTTTTTTTTTCCTGACCCAGATTTAGGATTCAGATCATGAAAGTCAGGGGAGTCCAAACTCCTGATCTACATACTAATTCTGAGTAATAACTTAGAACCGTTCTCAACTACTGGGCCAAGGCAAACTGTCAAGCCACATCCTTCCTTCTTCCAATAGCGGGCTGCAATGCCCCTCAGCCCTCACAGTGCTGCCCAACCTCTCACAGTGCCCTTCAGCCCCCCACTGTGCCCCCAACCTCCAACAGTATCCACAGTGCCTTCCAGTCTCCCACAGTGCCCTTGCAAAGTCCCCAGCCTCCTAGACAGACCTTCAGCCCCCTTTAGAGATATGTCCCCCACAGTTGGCCCCCACTCCCTTCAGAAACTTTATTCTTTACAGACCTACCAAGTCTGCTGCAGAGGCCCCTAACCCCTTGCCCATCCCTACAGTGACACTCAGCCCCATTCAGAGCCTACCAGAATTTTAATACATTCCTTCACTTTGTGAGTTTAAACTTTGGGGTTTTTTTTATTTACTGTTGGGGAATGGAAGGTTTGAATTTACCAGATGAATTTACCAGGCCCTGGGCTCAATAAGCCTCATACAGACTATGAGAATATCGGACAAAGAAAACTGTATGAGAGCAGTCGTCTGATAAGCTGACCAATCGTACACAAGTTTTGAGAGCCAATTATGACAGTTAATGTGAAAATATCCAAAAGGGACAAACCCCAACATTTTTCGTGTAAGATAATAGAAAGAATGATTTTCATGTAATTAGTATAGTATTTGTATGAAAAAAATCAATTGACCAAGCCTGTGCATGCTCGGAAATGAAAGAATACATTAAATACAATAAATCCAAAGTTGAATTGTGTCTGAGAACTTTGGTAACTTTAGTAACCTCTTCATTTTCCATACGAGACTAGTATGAAAGAAAAAAGAAAAATAACAAAAAACGGATGATCATTCGTCCGATATTCTTATGTGTACTAGGCCTTACAGTACTGATGCCATAAGCAGATAATAACTGGGAATTTAGCCTTTTCAGATTTAAAAAAAAAAAAAAAAGAGTCAGCAATTGCAGGTTGAGAATCCATATTCTCAATTCTGCCCTTACGGTTTCCCTTTAGGAAAGCAGCAAGATTGCAAACGCAGTTTTAAAAAGTGACAGCTAGTACAGGGAACTTCTCCCCATACTTCTGTCACAGTGAGGGAGGGGCAGCGGGCGGCAGCTGCATCATTGGAACCTGTTACTTTAAAAAGGAAGGTTTAGAAAGTATTCTGTCTTATACAAGTCCATCTTCTATACGTCAGTGTACCTTATATAAGGATTCTACCTTTACATACTACACATTTGTTGTAAAACTTTTCAAAGAATGCAGCCTTACACTATAATCAGTAAAGGAATGCATGTGTTTAAGAACAGTAAAGTGCAGTAGCCCAGATCAACCAGAGCTCATCTGTCACTGATCTATCTAAAGTGAGATCTTCACTTCTCTACTGTATTTACTAAACAGTGTCAGTGCTGTAGCATTTCTTTGTCTTGAGCATCTAGATCTTATTTAAGAAAGATACTGTATGCTCATCAGTACAAATCTGTCATTCTACACCAATAATCAGACAATGAAACAATGAAATCTGACAATCAGAATGCCTCCCTGTGAGCAAGTATACTTACAAATCCTTTTCATTCCTTAAATGCATGGCTGTAGTGCATCATTTATTAACCCTCTTGAGTCTGGGAGTAACATACTTTGGTAAAATGAACACATTTTACAGCCTTGCCCTGAAGCAATTTAACTAAGAAAATTTTTACAGCCTTACGTTTCAAAGGAAATGTGGCATTATATTTTTTCACGACATTTCCTGCGATAAGATTTGTGGAACCAATATTCTTATGTTTTTATAATAAAAAAGGTAAAACATTTGTGATCTTCCAAAAAAAAAAAAAAAAAAAATGATCCCCACAATATTTCATAAGTTCCCACCCATTACGTGAAGCCTGAGAAAGGAGCACAGAAAAAAAAACAAAAAAAACACACATACCAAAGAGGTGTATTTTATGTAAATTATGATACATTTGTTAAGCCTGAAAAAGCTTTTCCCATTTTTTCCTTTATTTTCATTTACAATCTAGGACAGATTTTTAACCCCTGTCCACATGAATATATGTGGTGGGCTGTCATACCGATTTGTGATATACATTTGTATAGCTGGAGGTGCTTGTTTGTGCTGGGAGCAAACTCACTTGGCACCCCTAGCACAATGACTGCACTGCCACCAACAGCTCTCCATCACTGTTAACGTGATCATTGTGACAGACAATATGTCACATGACCAGGAAGCCCGCCTCCATCTTCCAGTATTAAGAACTCCTCAAAGGGCTTGCCCCTGCCAGCTGGAAAAATGCAATGGTTTTGAACAGAGCGGACCCGTAACACTCCTTCTGGGGTCTCCTGCCACCATACTTGGCTCCTCCTCTTTGTGTGCCCCCAAGCATGCCGCTTGCTATGGGGGCACACCTGCAGGCTCAATCCCAAGCCAGGCTGTGTGTATTCATTGACAAACAGCATGGCTTAGCTCTGCCTCCCGCTCTCTGCTCACAGGATTTGATTCACAGGAGCAGGAGCCAATGGCTCCTGCTGCTGCCCCTGTGAACAGAAACAGAGGAGAGAGCCTCTGCAGATGGACACATTGCTGGATCAAGACAGGACTAAAAAGGTAAGTATACAGGGGGCTGAGGGGGTGATATAAATACTGAGGCATTTGTTACCTTAATGCAGCGAATGCACAAAGGTAAAAAAAGTCTAGCCTTTAGAACCACTTTAACATACATGTATATTTCTTTTTTATAACCTCTCTCTAGGTAAATACCAATACTCCATCCACTACTCCCTTCTACGGCTGTTTTTTTTTTTTTTTTGAATCCTTTGAATCCTGGACAGCCAATATGAAGTGTCCACTTCACACAGGCAGTGACAAGAACACCCAAAATAGGACCCTACAATTCTGCATTAAAGAAGAGAGAAGCCTCGGGATCGGCACATCACTCAATCACATATTTAGGCAGCAAAAATGGGTGTTTAACACAGGATGCTTAAGCTTTAGAAACCATAAACACCTTCTAAAAGAAGTTTAGAAACAGCCAACATTTAATACATTTCTCTAGAGCGCTGGGGCATTATTTTAAGCTGGTGTATAGGTTACCAACAATCCATTCATTATTGATGGTTTGCTATGGAAAGATCGAATAGGCGCAACAGACAACGCGATAGGCAATTTAAAAAACTCTTCCAATGGGACATCATCCCACATTGGCCAATCAAGAAGGACCTGGAAGTAGACATTGGGTAGATGCCAACAAGGAACCCTGTGGGAATGTGGCCATTGAATAAGAGGCAAGTATTGTGAACTTTAGTTCTGCTTTAGCAGCAAAACCACTGCTAGGTATGTATAGTTAGCATAGCAGCACATTCATGTAAAACAACTTTGTACTCTAGATTTAACTGGACAACCTGAAATGTCAGATACTCTATTTTTTTTTCAGTTGCTCAAACACTTATGTTTTCTTCTTCATATACAGATCTACTGATGATGATCTAGACATACTTCAGGATAACATTTGCCTTGCTTTTAAACACATCATTGTAACTTACACAAATTTAAAAGACAGGATGTGAACACAGAGCAGCATTTCCTTCCCAGCAAACTATGAATATATCGGGCATTGTGTTTCTCTTTCTAACAGCTCTACGCATTGGTGCAGGGGTGAACAGGAAACCAACCATCCTTTAAAATAAGGTAGAATTTGCTTCGTCTTCAGGACTAAACTCTACTTTTGTACATAAAACATTTCAATTGCACATCTTCTACCACAAGAAATCATTAGAAAACTACAGCAGATACATATTCTGTGAAATAGGAGGATGTTTTTTGTTTGGTTGTCAGCTACTGTGTTGTGGTTCTTACTGGGTCTTAACGTAAAAAGCAGGCTGTAATCTGGAAAACAGGCCAATAGGAAAATTACCTTAACTCAGCCAAATGATATATTGAGGTCAAACACCTATGATGTGGACTCAGCAAGAGGCCTGTATGTGGCCTCCATGATGGAATGGAAGAAGAAATATTTCCTGTTTTCTAAATAAATCCCGTTTCTGAAATGCTTTAAGTCACAGTAGATGTTAGCAATTCTCACTGGCTTTCCTCACTCACAAATATTCTTCCTGTACAGAAATACTGCCTCCAATAAAATAGCCATGATAGAACATGAACCTTTTCACCCATCTGGGCCAAAACGCTGCATTTTTCAGTAACTTGAAGCAACAAGCCTGCTACAAACACAGAACCAATAGACATAATTAGTGATGTGGGCATGCTGTAACTCTGATATGTACATTTACAGCAATATAAAGCCAACGATGTATTATACTGCAGCTTATTAGATGTAGTGACTGCATCAGTTTGTTTTTTTGGCTTTTACCCCCATTTTCCCCTGGTGATCTGGCTAGTAAACACACCTCCTGTATAAGTGAGACACAGCACTGGAGGAATTAGATAGGAGACACAGCAGACAGCACTATTGTCAGTCTAGGGTAGTGTTGAATGAATTAGCCAAACTCTAGCTCACACTTTATAGTCAGTTACAGTAAACATTTTTATTTCTTTTTGGGATAAAGGTTTTACATGACCAAATAAAAGCGAATCATGTTAATCACCACCACCAGTGTTAAATGGTTTGTCTCATCCATGTAAACTGATACATTCTGCTGGAGAGCCTGTGCTTTTCAAAAACAACAGACTTGCAGTTTGGTTCACCAGAAGAAAATAGAAGAAAGCAAGCCCAAGAAAAAGAATACTAATGCATCCATCAAAACAAAGAATTGGTAAGCTCCAGTATAAGAAAAGGTTTGCCTTTGGGGTTGCTTTAAAGTGATTCTAAAGGTTTATTTATTTTAAAGAAAAAATAACAAACATGTCTATATACTTACCTGCTGTGTGCAGTGGTTTTGCACAGAGCAGCCTGGATCCTCCTCTTTTTGGGTCCCCGCAGGCTCCCCTGGCACCTCCCTATGGGGCACCAGCTGTTCCGTGTGTCCATTCACACACGGAGCCACAGTTTGGCCCTGACCCCTCTCCATTCTCATTGGCTCACTGGCTGTGATTGACAGCAGTGGGCGCCAATGGTTCCAACCTCTGTCTCAGCCAATGAGAAGAGAGAGTCCCAGGATAGCCAAGACTCCAGTGCACATCACTGGATCAAGAGGGGGCTTAGGTGAGCATTGGGGGGGAATGCTGCACAGAGAAGATTTTTTTACCTTGATACACAGAATGCATGAAGGTAAAAAACCTGGAGCCTTTACAACCACTTTAAAATGATAAAGCTACGTGTCACTTATAACCCTGGTAATGCTAGACCACAATAATACTAGCACACAGGTGCTTCCTTTTTCTACATTAACATACTAGTTAAAAATAATTACCACCTTTACTGGGAAATTTGGAATATATAATAGAAAACTGTTACATTTAATGTGATAAGCATTGCCAAATACAAAACTATGGAATATATATTTAACATTCTCTAAGAGCTCTACTGCCGGGAAATTTACTGTGGAAATAGTATACTCATTTGCCACAAACTAATGCAAAATTAGGCCCAAAAAAAAAATGCAAGGAATTATAGGAGTGACAATACATGCCTTGTGCAATGTAGCTTTAATACACAGCAATAACACAGTCCAGTCAACAGCACAGCTCTTGGATTACAAGTCCACACTTAGGGATATGCTGTGGACACTAACTTGTTTGCATTTAGGCCTCATGCATATGGGCGTATGAAAATAAGCAGCATTGTTTTCTGCCAGAAAAACACCCCCAATGTTAGAATATATAGCCATGCAGAGGCGTCCCTAGGGTTGGTGTCACCCGATGCGATAACACTTGGTGACACCCCCTCCGACAATTATCTTCCCCAATCCGCAGATCCGATTCATCCTGCAGGGATCGTCGGCATGCAACCTATATGGGGTGACACCAGACCCGCTCCACGAAAAAGTAAGTTGTAAAGCAAGAAGACGATCCCCTGCGAATGGATCGGATCTACGGATTGAGCATAATGGATCGGACTCTGATCCATTATGCTCAATCCGCAGATCCGATCCATCCTGAGGGGACCGTCTGCTTGCTTTACAACTTACTTTTTCGTGGAGCGGGTCCGGTGTCACCCCGTATAGGTTACATGCCGACGATCCCTGCAGGATGGATCAGATCTGTGCATTGGGGAAGATAATGGATCGGACTCCGATCCATTATGCTCAATCCACAGATCCGATCCATCCTGCAGGGATCGTTGGCATGCAACCTATACAGGGTGACACCGCACCCGTTCTACGAAAAGGTAAGTTGTAAAGCAAGCTCAGGTAAGTATAACGGGGGTCTGGGGGGATCCTGTGCACAGAAAGTTTTTTGGCCTTAGTGCAGAGAATGAACCACTTTAAAGTGGTAGTAAACTCGGTTTTTTGTTTTTTTTACCTACAGGTAAACTTATAATAAAGCTTACCTGTAGGTAAAATGAATATCTCCTAAACGTGAACCATGCACTCTTTTTTAAAGCCCGCGTATTAGCTCTGAAGGAACAGCATGCCTGTGCCGTTCCTTCAGAGCTGTGTGCCGTGGTCCGGGACTCCAGCGCGCATGCACGGGAGTGACATCATTATGGCCCGGCCTGTCAGATGACTGGAGCTTGCGAACCCAGAAGCCCGGGTGAAGATGGCAGCCTCTACAAGAATGACAGCGCGCCGCTGGAAGGCTTAGTTTTAAGGAAAGTTTAACATAATGTGCTAGTATTCAATGCATACTAGCACATTGTGACATTACGTTGCAGGGGACTTTTTTTTTTTTTTTTTTTTCTGTGGTTTACTACGACTTTAAAGTGATATTAAAGACAAGTTTGTTTTTTTGGGGGTTTTTTCTACATAGCAAACATGTCATACTTACCCGGTCTGTGTAGTGGTTTTGCACAGAGCAGCACCGATCCTCCTCCTCTCAAGTCCACACCTGGAGCTCCTGGCCCCTCCCTCCTGCCAGGTGCCCCCAGAGCAAACAGCTTGCTACGAGGGCACCCAAGCAGGCTCGCTTCCGAGCCGCTGCTCTGCGTGTCCATTCACACACAGAGCTGTGGCTCGCCCAGCCCCCTCGCTCTCCTCATTGGCTTACTGGCTATGGTTGAGAGCAGCGAGAGCCTGTGTCAGCCAATGGGGTGGGAGAGTCCCTGGAGATCCGAGGCGCTCATGCACATTGCTGGATCGCGATGGGGCTCAGGTAAGTATTTGGGGGCTGCTGCAGAAGGTTTTTTTACCTTCATGTATTCAATGCATGAACGTAAAAAACCTTGAGCCTTTAGAACCATATTAATGTAGTGTTCTGGCAGGTCAAAACGGAAAGAGGCACATGGAATGTGTGTGAGCGTGATGCTTTTTGCACTGGTTGGTCAAAGATAGGATAGCATTAGCAATGCAAGAAGAGAAGCAGTAGAAGAGACTAATTTAAAGGGAGGATGTACTTGCAAACATAAGATGGCCACCCCAGCCTGTCATTTCTGTGTGGCAGACTTTGCCAGGTCTCAGGTACAAGGTTAAATAGCTTGTGTAAAAACCTTTTCTAATCAGCATCACTAAATAAATGGATACTGCGAGGTTTATGAATGCAACCCCATACCTCCCCTCCCCTCTTTAAAGGCTAAATACAAATGCTTGGCTAAGCATTAGTTTTCAAGGGATGCTCTAGCAAATGCAATGGTTTGGGATGGGGGTTTGATCATGCCTAATAAACATTTGATTTATATGATCACATGTAGACAGTGAGAGAGTTCAGAATGACAGAAGCTCTGTTGCTTTTAAAACAGGAGAAAAACAATCATTGATTTCAGCAAAGATGTCAATGAAGACAGGGTAGCAACCATTGCTGGCTCTCACCAAGTAGTGTGGATGCCTATAATGTAAATAATAATACAGTAAATGAGCAGAATAGTCTAATAAACAGTACAGTCACATTGAATTTATGAGATAATGTAAGGCGATTCATGATGTTAGACTCATAGGAGATCAATAATACTTTCAATATGCACCACCTGTCCCCAAGCAATGTCATGTGAATGCTGTTCTTGTGCCATTTCAGTTTTGACCATACGAGTAACACATATGAATCCTGCAATGTCTTTTGTTGTTCTAGTTCCCCACTTTACTCTTGCAAAGGCAAACAAATACAGCTGGTATTGCGCAAGTTTAAATGTCCATGCAGCTAAACTGCACTGACCACACACAAAAGAGGAACAGGTCTCTATTTGCATATCATGTTCCTTAAACCACACACAACAACTTACTAAAGCAAATGTAGGAAAAATTGTATTTCAAAACAACACAATACACAAAGCCAAGTATTTATAAAAATTACCAAAGCTGGTTGCCCATTAAATATATCAAACAATATCTGCGTATGGGGTCAGAATATGACTGCCAGTTATGTCATTTAGCATCCAACTGATATACAGTTAGGTCCATATATATTTGGACACAGGCACAATTTTAGATTTTTTCAGGTATTTACCAAAACATATTCAAGCTTTAGTTATATAATGGATATGGGCTGAAAGTGCACACTCCCAGGTTTAATTTGAGGGTATGTACATCCAAATTGGATGAAGGGTTTAGGAATTACAGCTCTCAAGAGTAGCCATCCCCCTTTTTCCAAAGGACCAAAAGTTACTGGACAATTGAATCAAAAGGTGTTTCATGGCCAGGTGTGGAATACTCCTTCGTTATTTCTTCATTAATTAAGCAAGTAAAAGATCTGGAGTTGATTCTAAGTGTGGTATTTGCATTTGGAATCTCTTGCTGTGAACCTACCTCAAGCGTTCAAAGGAGCTGTCAATGCAAGTGAAACAGGCCATTGTAGCAAATCCATCAGAGAGATAGAAGCAACATTAGGAGTGGCCAAGCAACAGTTTGGTACATTCTGAGGAAAGAAGAATGCACTGGTGAGCTCAGCAACCTAAAAAGGCATGGACGTCCACGGAAGCCAACAGTGGTGGATGATCGCAGGATCCTCTCTATGGTAAAGAAAAACCCATTCACAACATCCAGACAAGTGAAGGACACTCTCCAAGAGGTGGATATACCATTGTCAAAGTCTACAATCAAGAGAAGACTTTACAAGAGGGTTCACCAAAAAATGCAAACCATTCGTGCGAATGGCTGTGTGAATCACCCCCCATATAGTGCTACTTCGTGGGCATTCCAGGAATTACATTTTTCCACCTTGTATGTTTTCATATTCTCCATTGTTCATGTGCCAGAGTGCGCAGGGCAGAAATAGGAGAAAAGGACTCTGGGGTGGTAGCATCACTTGCTTAAGCAAATCATGAGCCTGCTGCTCATTAGAAAATTAACATAAAAAGAGGATTAGTCACATAACTGCAAATAAAAAGGACATTAAAAGTTTTTTTCTTTAATACTGCTTCTGAGGGTGATAAAGATATGTTATATGTACTCATTGGTGCATTGTTGACATGCAGAGTTTCCTTCTACTTTAATAGTCAACCTGTCCTTGGCCTGGACAATGTAAAAGATCTGTTGACAGCAGATCCGCCAAGAGTCTATACTCACCTTTGCCTCACTACACCTATATGCAGCTAATAAGTTATTGTGCAAAGTCGAAATCTGCTCTGAACGAAGCAAAGGCGTCCCTAGGGCTGGTGTCACCCGATGCGGTAACACTTGGTGACACCCCCTCCGATGATCCCAGCAGAATGGATCGGATCTGCGGATTGAGCATAATGGATAGGACTCCGATCCATTATGATCAATCCACAGATCCAATCCATCATGCAGGGATCATCAGCTTTCTTTACAACTTACCTTTTCTTGGAGCGGGTTCGGTGTCACCCCATATAGGTTGCATGCCGATGATCCCCGCAGGATGTGGGGATTGCCGGCATGCAACCTATACAGGGTGACATCGGACCCGCTCCAAGAAAAGGTAAGTTGTAAAGAAAGCCGACGATCCCCGCAGGATGGATCGGATCTATCCTGCGGGGGTTGTCGGCTTGCTTTACAACTTACCTTTTCGTGGAGCGGGTCCAGTGTCACCCCATGCGGTCGGTGTCACCCAGTGCGGGCCACATTCCCCGCACCTGCCTCAGGATGCCACTGGGACTAAGCATGTTCCATCCTTGCGTTGCCAGTCTGGCTTAGCAGGTGAAAAAAAAACAAAACACTTTTATGCACTTCATCTGTGTATTTAGTCATGCGAGGGCACATGAAATGGCCTGGCAAGCACCAGATTCGGCCCTCGGGCCTATGGTATCCGGGACATCAAAGAATATTTTTCATATGAATTATATAAAGTAAAGGAATCCTGCAGCAGAATAGACACGAAAAATGAAAGTGAATGAATTTGAAAACTGTGTAGTTTTGTTTATTCCATATGGCCTGCTTTTCTTTGAATCAATTAAGGATGGAAAGATATTTTTCGTTTAAACCGATCCAATAGCGTGATAACCATAGGGAAGAGGCTATTCAGCAAGAAGATTGTTATAAGAGCAGCAAGGTGATCTGACAAAGACTTCTCTTTCTGTCATGGAGAAACAAAAGGTCTCCAGTCAGCATTCTGAATAGGGCTATAGTAGAGTTGTGACATAATGAGGATAACATTGCCCCTGGATATGCACTGTCGCTCTGATCCAAAGTCAATAAATCTATAAATAGACAAATTCCAAGAACATCAGTTTCCTAAAATGACACAAGTCACATCATTTATTTCGTCTGTTCTGAAAGATTGTCTGCTATCCTGGTTTAGACCCTGTTCACTTAGGCAAAGGGTCTGTATTTTTTAATCTATTCCAGCCATTTTTAGTGATGGCATTCTTTAAAAACATGCAAAATGTGAAGCACTCCAATCTAAAATGTGTTACCTATCAGTGAGAAGCCTGAGCTTGGTGGTTACTCAACCAGTCCAGGCTGGGGAAAGATCTCAACTTCAAAGTCAGGATCCACCCCAGAGTCTGGAGCGGCACCTGGCTCGGCCTCTCAGTGAAGCACTGAGAGCCTGAGCCAGCCACTCCCTCCCCCTCCACAGTCCAGAGCTCCAGTGATCACTGGGGAAGGAGAGCAGAGAGCGGTGACTGACAATCATCGCTCTCTGCTCACAGCAGTGGTAAGAACTGTGTCATGTGACTTCCGAGTTCTCACCCTTAAAGCCGGCGGGGGACAGATGCAGTATCGAACCGAGGCAAGTATAATGGGGGAAAGAAATAAAATAAATAAAAGCCATACGTTCTCTTTTAACTTCACATCATAACCTCCCCATCACATCAGAAGCCCCCTATCACGTCAGAGTCCTCCCTATACATGAGAACACCTCACCACATTAGAGTCTTTCCTTAACATAGAACTCCCCATCACATTAGAAACCTCCCTATACATGAACTCCCCATCACATCAGCTCCCGCTATAACATTACAGTCCTTACTATACATGAGAACCCTCTAACCCATCAGAGTCACCAACACTTTAGAGGCCCCCTATATTGTCAGTATCCTTCCTATGCAAGAGAACCCCACCCCAACACATCAGAGTACCCACATTACTGCATGCACCTATCTCAACAAAGTGCCCTATCGCCACATAGTTCCCCCTGGATCGCAAAGTCCTCTCTGATCCAGGGCAAACTGGGTCTCATGCTAGCAGCACATCCAGGGAAATCAAAAGGCACCCCAGGGTGCCGGAAATCCTAGTTAAAAAACGCTGATCTATTCCATGAGCATGGCCATTAGGCCTGAAGCACTGCAAAAGTTACTATCAAGTCCCATGTAAAATAAATAAATAAAAAGATACATATGAATGATGCACCAGATCTAATTTTATGATGGTAACTCTGGGATTTTTCTTGCCCCTTAGATCTGCTTGTGAATGCAACAGAGTAAAAAAAAAGGCCCTGTAATATGTAAGACATAATGAACACAGTTGAAGCACAGTTTAAATGCATCTAAATTCAAAAACAAAAGATGTAAAATACTGCTCACCTGTCTTTGGATGTTGTGGCTGCATCACTACACTTTTCAAGCCTTTATTTTTATCTGGTAATCTTACCAGCTATTCATTTCCTATCCTGGGTTGACAATGCTCACTTACTGTGCTGTAGCAGCAGTAGGCTGCTCAGCTCTTATTTGGGCTACAGAACTACTACCACCACCATCACCACCGCCGCCCCTCTTCATTACAAAAGGGGGAAGATGTAGTTCTGTACTGGGCAGGACTTAAAACAAAGACAGAAATTGCAGTGCAGAAAATGTAAAGGATATTGGATTTCTGACAGATCAGAAAGTTTTTTTTTTTTTTGCACAACTCAAACAGGTATAACAAAATACTTTCAATTGTATATTTATCAAGCGCAGAGGGACCAAATAGAAGGAATTTGTGGGTTCATGTACACTATAATGCAAACTGTACTTCATGGCTGCGTTCATGCCACATCTCTGCAGTAGTAAAGAAATGCTATACAGCACAGTTTTAGTACATTAAATTTGCAGACAATGGCGGATAACTTTTAGCTTTTCCAAAATTCTCTGGAAGCACCAGGTCTGTTTCAACCTGCCGTGTTTAATGTTTTGTTATACCAAAAGTATCCCAGAGAGAACAAAAACTTTTAATAAGATGTACAATAGAATAAACAAATTGGCAATGTGCCTAGACCAGGCAATGCTCACTATGAATGTACATACATGTCCCCCCTATTGTACAGCGCTGAGCAAACCCTTTGGCGCTATATAAACTCGTAGTAATAATAATAATGTATGTTTTATATCATGTAAAATCTACAGCACCTGTTCACTGAACAATTATAAATAGAGCTCACTATTTTCTCCATTGTAAATTAGGCATTTCATTACCACACACACATACTTTTTAATATAGGCTCCATTAAAGCCATGATTATGATCCGTCTTTGACAGGCAAAAATGAAAGCAACAAATTCATGAAAAGTACCAAAAGAACCTTTTCCATTGAATCCTGTAATGCCTGAATTCAGAATTTTCATTGTAAATATACTTTTATGAGAGAGTGTAACACAAAATAAAGGAATGATTTATAGGATGATTGTCAGTATGCACAACAATTAGCCCATCATCTAAAAACTTTGAGAGGAAGGGTACTTTTAAGGCAAAGAGAAATTATTAAAGAATATGTAAACCCAACATTTCATATTCCTGATACGTGCCTGCTATACCATGTACTTGTATGAAAAAGTATCCTGTTCTCTCTGTATTGCTTCCTTTTTATGAAATCCCTGGGGCTCCTGCCACTTCCGCTTTCCTATTAAAAACTGACCACACTAAACAGGAGAGCATACCATGGTCAGTTTTCTAGCTGTGGTGAGAAAGTGTGGTCTCTTCCAATGATTACACTTGTCCTCAACCCCCCCCCCCCCAATGAAGATCAGTGTGCTGCTGTTTCTAACTCTTGTGCAGCTGAGAACAGAGGGCATGTAATCACGTATTAAAAAGAGGGACAAACGTTATTTTATATATATATATATATATATATATATATATATATATATATATATATATATATATATTTTTTTTTTTTTTTTTCCCCCACACACAAAAATGTTTTTCCTTTCATTTCTATTTTAAACTGAAGGGGTTGCTTTACAAGGTAAAAGGTTTAAGATATATTTTTTTAAAGATTTTTGATGTTCCTTCTTACACTCCTACAGTTGGTACTGTACTATAATTAAAAAAACAAAACACAAACAAAAAAATGGTACCTAAAACAAGGGATACATTTGCACAAAAATAAATTACCATTAATATAGTAATATGTAAATGTCTTGATCCCATTGTGCCCAAAAAAATGTGTGTGGGGGAGTATATATTTCCAGTATTAAAATAATTGCTTTGGTTTACACACACACACACACACACACACACACACACACACACACACAATGTCCATTTACTCCCACCCGCTCAGTGCACAGCATGCATCTTTCCGTGTTCGCTCTGCATAAACTGTGTGGGCATTACCTGTCATCTGCTCTGATCAGCAGGGGATCAGCAGACAGATCCACTTCTGATCTAAACAGTCTTCCCCATGTGAAAGAGGCCTTAAAAGAGACCAATGACCACCAAGGATTGGGTGGCAGGCAGGGGGTTTTAAAAAGCTTTTGAAAAAGCCATGCTGGGGGATTGTTCTTGCAGATTGGGGATGACATCTAGCCATGAAAGTGCATTGCAATTTCATCCTCCAGGCAACTTTCTTCTTTAATAATGAAAGACTTGCACTTGGCTTCAGTGGGCGGCTTTTAAAGTGCACCTTAACCACCTCAACTCCAACATGCTACTTCATTTTCAAACATTTCTGGCAAAAAATGAGATTGCCTTGCTTTGTCAGATTTTTTAAAAAGGGGTAATTTTTAGGGTGTTTATAAAGACCTGGCATTTTCAGTTTAGGTCTAATTCACACTGATGCGGTGTGGTTTGACTGCACCGCAGGTAAAGCGCAGTGTACCCAAAGTTTTGTGGATTAGGTGTGCCTTCCCATGGGAGTTCCATTATGCTCTGCGGTTTTGGTATGCTTTCTGAGAGCGCACCAAAAGTCATGAATGCATGATAGGAGGCAAGAGCAGAAAGAAACTTTTTTCTTCAACAGGATGCATGCAGGAAACTGCAGGTCATAATAGAACTCTATGTGAAAGCATAGCTAGCCAACACCAGTGTTAAAGTGGCCTTAAAGTGTTACTAAAACCAAGACTCTGCATTCACTATATATGGTTTCCACAGTACACAGGATGTGAAAATGCAATTGTTTTAGTAAATATAAACTGCTAAATACCTTTTCTCATCAGCAGTATACAGCAGTCTTCTGATTTCTATCAGTGTCCAGCAGAGCACTGGTTAAAGCTTGTTGGAGGAGTTGCCATTCTCCCCTTATCCTATGAGACTGCAGGACCCCTGGCCCTGTGTCTGGACAGTGCCGATTGGCCCTGTGCTGATCACATGCACTCTCCCAAGAAAGAAAAAAAATAAAACCTCTAGCAATACACACCAAACTGAACATGTGCAGTTTACCCCCAAGGCTCTGCTCTATCAGCGTATGGATTGGGGACAGTAGAAGGTGAGGATCAGAGAAGACAGGATCAAACATCTTTTTACACAATGCAGAGGATTAACCCCTTAGGTTCCACAGTGAGTATAACAAGCATGCTTTACAGCATATACAGATTGATTTTACTGTTGTGGGTTTAGTAACACTGTAAGTAAAGGAGACAGGTTTTTTTTATACCAAAGTTTTTTTTTCCTTTAAATAGTGTAAAAAAAAAAAAAGTTTAAAAACCCAGAAGTTATATAAATGCCACTAAGGAAAGCTCAATATGTCTCAAAAAAATGACAGAAAATGTATTTGTGTACAATGTTGAATGAATGAGTAATTGCCAGTAAAAATATCACAGCACTAAAAGCAGGAAAATGGCCTGGAAAGGAAAGGGATGCAACATGCAGGAATTCATGTGGTTAAATGTTTATTACAGGTGTTTTTAGAGAAAAACAATTTACACAGCATTTTACATATTGTATATACATCATTCCCTGGCATCAAGGAGGTTCTTCAAGTATCACAGCACCTGTTGTGTGATCTGAGCGGGTTCTAAAAAAAGTCTGTTCTCTGTGGAAAGAAGCTAAGGTTTCAGTGCCGGTGTTGTAAATTTTGAAAATGAATTGCTCCACAATACTTTGATACAGAGATGATTGAGGGAACATGCTTTTAGAGCTTGTACAGAATGTGTACATAATTTAGTGTGCATGATCTGGGCATAGGTTCATTTTACATGAGGATTATGTAAAAAGATATTTTCAGGTAAATTTGTGTAGCATGTCAAAATTTGCACAGACTGTATAATAAAATAAAACACTATAATTTCCTTTCGAGTATCAGCTGCACATTAACTTTGGTAACTACCGTCTGTTCTTGGTCCTTCATTACTTATAAAATGTAAATGCCTGTCATAACAGTTTAAACAGACTTGCAACAAGGTCATCGTATACATTATAGTAGAATTACTGCTCAATTTGCTACAAGTCCTCTCTGGTTTACCTTCAGAAGGCAGCCCATCATTTGAACACTATGCATGGAATAAGGACAAACAAACACATGCATTTTCCATGTGATCCAACACAAGTCAAAACAATCCAAAAATAGCCACGATTTTCCTGGAGTATACAGAAACAGCAACAGACTGCTGCTCTAATAGATTGCTACAAAGTCAGCACGTTCATTGCAAACTGCATGTTTCAGATGTGTCAATGACTAAAACCAGTGATCAAAGTAAATTGTGCTGACCACAAGCAACATTTTTGCATTCTTGCCCAATCAATTTTACATGGAATTGCTAATTTACTTAAAAGCATGAAGACCCACGTTTAATCATTTTTGCAATAAACACCTCAATCTGTCTTTGTCTCCTATAACCATGTGTACAACAAAACGCAGACTGGAAGCAGCACTGTAAGACAATTGAGCTCTAGGAGCCTTGCAGAGAATTGATGATAGGAGGCAAGAACAGGAAAAACATTTTTTTTTCCATCAGGGTGCTGCTACTCCTTGATTATCCACATAGGCTCCATGTACACTGCAGCTGATAAACTCACATTTAGGAGCTTTTCTGCGTTTTTTTTCAGAAGCCCCTGAACCTCCAGGATGTCACCCATCCTCTGGAACTCCCTACCCCAATCCATCAGACTATTACCTACTCTCCTCTCCTTTAGACACACCCTGAAAACCCACCTCTTCAGGGAAGCCTACCCCACCCCCTGCTAATTGCCGACCTCCTCCACTCTTCCTACCACTCCATCCCCCACAGCTATCTCCTCCTGTACCACTATCCCCTCCCTCCTAGATTGTAAGCTCCAAGGAGCAGGGCCATCGATCCCCTCATGCATCACATTGTATTGGTATTGTACTGTCGCATGTTCTGTCTCCCTTTGTAATGTACAGCGCTGAGCGAACTGTTGGCACTTTATAAATACTGTATAATAATAATAATAACAACTCTTCCTAATGTTTTCCTATGAGTCTATGTACACTATGTCATTTACAGGCAGTTGAGTTCACAGTATTTTTTAACGCACCAAACTTGGGTTCAGTAGATTTTATCAGCGCTTCAAATGCCAAACGCTTGTAAACGCTTGTAAAACGCGGCTAACCATGTTTATAAGCGCTTGGACTTTTCCATTAACTCTTCCATTTCCAGATGCTGTCCAGAGCCTTTTTCATCATGAAAAATGCATGCAAAGCATTTTCCCGGTACTCAGATGGACCTGGTACACCATACTTTGAGGTTTTGCCTGAATGAAAATATGTTAGACACTGCTACAATAATTTCTGCACATAGACGAGCTGGAACACAACTCCACACAAAAAAATAAAAAGACAGCTAATCTCAACAACTACTGCTCTCTCTGCTTCTGCTCTCTCCATTTCTCTCAAAATGTCTGAAATAGTTAATTTTTTACTGTTTTTCAGTGCATTCTGGAAGGTCTCCTGAGGTTATCTTTAAAAAATGCTTCTAAACGCAAATGCTTATAAACGCGGTATGCAAACACGGCTAAACAGACGTTTTTTAATGTACATTTTCCAGCAGTCAGTTTCCATCGTTCAGAAGTGTCCTGTGTACATGGAGCCTTACAGGCTAAACAGGCTCTTATCAAAGCTGTACTGCTTTGGAGAAAAGTGAGGATAGGAACCTGGGCTTTGCTACCTGGAAGAAGCATTTCATCAGTGGCCTTAACCAGACCTCCATGTTTGGTTTCCCTATAAAAATGTAGTTTGGGCCAGTGTTGTCCAAATAATTACCCATTGATACAGAAGGCTCAAGCAATACAGTACAGCAGCATTTGCTGCATATACAGTGGGCATAGAAAACAATCCCCGCCCTTTAAAATAATTACATTTTGTTGCTTTGCAGCCGGATATGTAGACAGACAGTTTTTGTTTTATCCAGCTATATTTACTCAGTGCAACTTATAACATCCAAGTGAAAGATATAACACCCACAGGTCAAAAAATGAAAAAAAAAAAAAGCAGAGTAACTGAGCTGTAAAAATGATCACCCCAGCAGTTTTTCTATCTGCTCCGTGAGGATGTCTGTTGACGAAACGCGTAGGGCAGGGCTTGCGGACGTTCCCGAGGCTGTCGGCGTCTGTGTATGCCGGAGGAGGCTGGGTTCGTCTCTGATACTGAGAACGCTGTTTTTGCTGGTGTCGGCTGGGACACCTTGTGAGTGCAATGGTATATATTGCTTCAATAAAAATGTTTTAATGATACTGCCCCATAAGCTTTCATCTCGATTCCCGAGTACTGCTATGAGATTATATGCTCATTGGCTACCATGCACAGCTGCATCAGATTTTGCACTCTCCAGTTTTAGTAAATAAACCTCAATGTTTTTTGAAAACTGATGTCTCTCATTGGGCCCACACGATGAAAGAATCACCTTGCTGGCTACTGTATCCTTACAGCTGGCTGTATGGATACATCCTTCTCATCTGAGTTTGTCAGGTACACAAGAACAGGTCCATGGCTCCAGAAGCAAAACGGTCTGTGTTTGAGGCCATTCACCTGTCAAACTCAGATGTGAGGGTGATCCATAAAGCCACCGTGCCTCTACTGTCCAACATAGGATGCTTGCATGGAGCTCCACATTGCTCTGGAAACATAACTAAATGGCTCTTCACATTGTATGTGTCTATGCACCAATGTGAATGAGGCCTAAATATTTAAAACGTCCCAAGCATGACCACAGTTCTACCTTAATGTATGCCAGTAGGCTGTTCCAGAAGGTGTTGTACGCTGGCTGTCAAACTTCAGAGAAGGCTCTTCTAGGCCTTTACATGCAAGCATAGTTTACCATCAGTCAAAAAAAGTAACAGAAAGAAAAAAAAAAAAAAAAAGTGCTCAGGACTACTCTCTACCGTGAGTGTTGTTCTAATGGTAGAAATATATGCTCATGGCTCCCCCACTGGAAGCAGGTCAACTGACTTTTATTAAAGCCAAAAGTCAGTAAATAAATTATAAAAATTACATCAACGTTAGTAACCTGTCATCCTGTTACCATTGTGCTGCAGCTCTGATGGAAGAAAAACTGCACATGCAGGCCTGGAGAGCGGATGGTGGTGGATTGAGTTCCACTGGAAAGCCACAGTGCCTGGACTACTCAAGCCAGCATGGCAAACCGGAAGTGACATCGTAGGAACTGGATTTATCTTCTTAAAAACTGGTTCCGAATAACAGCTTGCACAGGAATAAAATAGAAAAAACCTTCAAGGGTATGTAAATGCAAGCTTTTTTTATTTAACCTTTGGTTAAGAGTAGGTTAGTATTGGACAATTTGGCAAGGTTTTATTTCTGTCTGTATCTGCGCTGGGGAGATTCACCCTTATATTTGTCCTTCAGACCATGATCACAGAGACAGAAATTAAACGGAAAGCGGTCACTAGAGCAAGAGGCGAGGGTAAATCCTGCTCCTGTGACAACTCTTTTAGACTCTTTTAGGCATTTCATTCACTTTGGAAAGGATTTCCTGTTGCATCATCAGGATGTCATGGGAATTCTCTCCAGTGAGGACACAGCCCACAAAACATAATCCAACAGGGATTCTAATCCATGACATCTCAATGTAAAAGAAAAAATGTTTTGGTGTTCCATACACTTTAAAGAAGAATTCCAGGTTGGATAAGGTGTACATAGTTACTTTGGTCCAGTTTGGGCCCACGTAACTATGTATATACTATACCTGGCCAATGCCCCTAGAAGCTGGGAATCACTGAAGTAGACATCACTACTTCACTGCTCGTTTCCAAGGCCTGTGCCAAGAAAGCTGATCTGCAGCATTATCAACACAAGTGGTCAGCATGGGTGCTATTCAGAGAACGCTTTGCATTTTTTGAATGAATGTAAAACTTTCTCTGACTGGACGAGGTGAGGTGGCAAGGTGGTGTCCATCACGTTCTACCTGGAATTCTTCTTTAAATTTAGGAAGGATTACAAGATCCCAAATAAGCGTGACCCAGCAAATATTAGGAACCAATACCTACCCATAGAATTGTAATATAAATGAAAATAGCTGTCGAGTCAAGTCAACTTTGAACTATTAGTACACTTAAAACAATATTTTTTTCAGCAATATCTATGACAACAAAACATTTTTTTTTTAACCAGTTTTGTAATTGCTTAACTTGCATATTATATTCCACCACTGCAAAGGAGCACCTTCCTCCTTTGAACCCACAGTATCTGTCAAAATTGCTGATAAGTGAGTCACAAGCCTCCCACTACCACAGGCTGAGGAGGAACACAAGCTGAACAATGGATGGGGAAGCAGGGAGTTTAAAAAAAAAAAAAGTGTGGCTTGGGTGAAAGACAAAAGGTTACATCCTGTACAAGGTAGTCAAGAGAACACAAACTATCAATGTTGGTAATTACATATTTGTTTCCAGTAAAAGGTAACAAAACCGTACATAAAACCTAGAACCCCAATTACCACTGTGTGAATCCTGTATTTAAAGTGTTACTAAACCCACAACAGTAAAATCAGTCTGTATATGCAGTAAATCATGCTTCTTATACTCACTGTGGAACCTAAGGGGTTAATCGTCCACATTGTGTAAATATGCTGTTTGATCGTGTCTTCTAAAAAAAAAAAAAAAAAAACAACACTTGCAGCTGTAACTGCAGTGAAAGGTGGTTCTACAAAAGTATTGACTCCGGGGGCTGAATACAAATGCACAGTACACTTTTCAGATATTTATTTGTAAAACCATTTTTCATTTTCCTTCCACTTCACAATTATGTGCCACTTTGTGTTGGTCTATCTCATAAAATCCCAATAAAATCCATTTTTGGTTGTAACATGACAAAATATGGAAAATGTCAAGGGGTATGAATACTTTTTCAAGGCACTGGAAAGGTGCTTGCTCTACAGAAGGATCCCATGTAAGTAGCACTACTGGTACCAAGGGGAGAGCAAGGCATCCAAGAGGCATAAACCTTTATGCATGTAAATATGAATATGTATCAAAGGAAAGCATCAATTTTTGTAACTAAAATATATTATTTCATATGAATATGTGTGTAACGTATGAATGAAATTTGTTCAGGACACTGCAACACTAAGACAGCACACAGAAAATCTATTACAAACAATGACTACATTTTAATTTGTGCAGTTCGCTCTCAAAGCTAATTAAAGGCAGGTCTCCAGGTACTGACACAAGTGCTCAAGTCTAAGGAGGATTTCTCTCTCTTCAGAGACCTCTTATTTAATAAACCAAAAGGAGTTCATGAACCGTACAGTATTAACTACCTTGGCACCAGTATCTAATCGACAAATATGACTGACGGTGCATTAGCAGGGTAGAAGATCGTATATCTCTATTACTACTGCCCCACTAATCAATAGCTCTCAAGGTGTATATTCTGAGATTTAGAGAACAAACGCATTCAAACATGCACATTTATTACAAGAACAAAACTGAACGTGTTCTCATTTTCAAAGAGGGAAGAAGGGTCAGTGTTTGTTCTCTAGCTATACATTTTTTTATTATTAAAACAACAAATGAATAAGTATGAATTTTCTTGTTTCTTTATAATTTATTTTGGATTTGTTGAAATTTGTTACTATTGTGATTCGGAGATTCATATACATCTAAATAATGACAAATCCTTCTGAATTTCAATTATTAAGTAAACAAATCACACATGTCTAGCTGTTAGCCTGTGGGTGCCATGTTCAGGAGGTCACAAAAAAAAAAAGGTGTATTTGATATTTGAGTGGTACAATGTTTAAAGCATCTGTCAGGACAAAATAAAATGAATTCATGAATTCATGTTGTGGGCTGACAACACACAGGACTTTTGTACATTGAGTGATGTCAGACCTGGCCATTTGTATTTTGCTAAACTACTCAAACCCTTCCGCTCTCTTCATCTTTTACAACATAGATACTAATTATTCTGTAGCAATGAGAAGAAATGAGGAAAAGAGTGCACAAACAGTACATCTAGATTGTAAGCTCCAAGGAGCAGGGCCCTCCAATCCCTCTTGTATTGAACTGTATTGTTGCTGTATTGTCTCCCGTTATATTGTAAAGCGCTGAGCAAACTGTTGGCGCTATATAAATCCTGTATAATAATAATCATTACACTTTGAAAACAGCAGCTGCCTATCACTGTTAGAATTGACATATACTTGGAACAAGCACCAATCTTTTAACCCATAGAATTCATTTTATTTCTAGCATATGAGCAATAACTACTTCTTCAATGTGCAAGGAGCAAAAACCTTAAAGTGGTTGTAAACCATTACATTTACCCAGTGAAGTGACTGGCCTCAGGTGGAACACAGGGATTAAACAAATCCTCCATCAGTTGTACCTGTTTGTCTGCAGTCTTCTCTACATCCATTCAAAGTCCAGAATTCATACAGCTTGTCAGAGTTCAGAAAAAAGGGTGCACAAAGCTGAAATGACACTCTGTAGAGTGCAGTAAGGAGAGCTCTGAGAGCTAATTGGAAGGAAAGACACACACCCCCTCCACACAGCTCACAGGAACAGAGCTGAGGCTGTCAATCTGCTGGAAGTCCCTCCCATGTCACCATTTTTCTCTTGGTGACAGGAAAACTTGTCTGAAGTGATTCATGCTGACAGCAGATGAATGAAGCAGCAGGTAGACATGACACTTAGTGTTCTTAATTAAGACAAAGACACACTATAATAGGGATATGCTTTGTTCAGATTTCATGTTGAAGGATTACAATTACTTTCTGTGGAAACCAAAGCAAGTTCAGGTTGGACACACTAGGTCGAAAAACTGGTAAACTATAGGAGCCCTTCCTGTAATTTAACTAGCACATTACAACAAAAACCTAAAGCAAAGTCAGTCAGCAGCCTAAAGCAAACATAAGGGGAGTTTACAACCAAGGCAATAAAATGTGGGCATAAAAATGGGGAAAGGAGGCTCTGACTTCCAGATGTTCTGTGCTCCACGTCAAACCTAAGGGCCAGGCAACTGCCATTAGTTAATTGAAGATAAGTAAATGCCCTAACTGATTCATGATCTTTGTCATCTTCACCTTTCCATTCCATAATTATATTTCTGCTCATAAAACAAAAACAAAAAAAGCCCCCCACACACACACTAAAGTGCTCATCTGTTTATCACTCAGTATAAAAACTAACTAGTTTGGGGAAAAAATTACTTACAATATCAAGATATAAAATTGACAAAGATTCACAAGAACCAGACGAATCCAATGATGAAAAGGATGGCAGAGAGAAGAATACACAAGCTCACAAAAAACAGGCCCAGCCCATCTCTAAGGGTCCAGTCATATTGCTGTGACATGTTAATCTTCAATGTGGCCCATCAAAGCAAATGAAAATACACTGGAACCATATTTTTCAATGTTGTGTCCATTGTGGTGCACTATAGGTTAGGTACCCCAACTACTACTATAGACGTGCATTGGGGCGCTATTCATCCATTAAAGAACACTGTGGTAATGGATAGTAAAATGCATTACCTCAATGCACATAGAGTCCATAGGCATTAAATTAAAAAAGCATGTTAACCAGAAGTAAAATGTCAGCAAATAACAATCACATATAATTGAATACCACACAACAAAAGCAGCAAACATTTCCATAATTTCATATCACAGATGTGTATTCTGTGATAAAATGTACTACAAAGCCTAGAACACAGGGAAGTTATCGGATGATTATAGAGCTCCTCGCATAAGCCAAATATACAGCAATCTGCCCAATAATGTCAGCAGTCCTTCCATCACTATTGGGTAGTCATACTTCAAAAGGTTATGTATTATCAGCTGTGCATAGCATATCTGTATTTCTGTGATTCTTTAAAATCGACCTGTACCATAAGGCTAAGTTCACACTAGCTTTGTAGGCAGGCGTTTGAGGGGCGCTTTGAATGCTCCTCAAAAGCCTATGAAAATTATACACATAGCAGCACACAGTGCTGTTCCCACTGAAACATTAGTGTCGTGGCAAAATTGATACATCATGTTGAGTCAAGAGGAGGTGAAACCTTTCAACGCCTCCCATTCAAGTCTATGGTGATGCTCCTCAAATGCGTTGTAGGCGTTTACGAGGCATTAATACCATTACCCTCATTCTAGGTGTTTGTGGTGCAGTTTTAACACTTGCAAAACACCTAACACCTCAAAAACATGCAGAGGGCGTTTGGGGAGGATTTGAGGAGCATTAAAGCTCCCCAAATGTCTGTCTAACGCTATAGGGGTGTTCAGGAAGAGTTAGAAATGAGTCAAGTGTGAACGAGCCCTAAAAGTGATATTTTATTTATTCCTGGAACCTGACTTTGTAGGTTTCAGGTGTCTTCTGCATCTTGGATACTCACTCTAAAACCCCGTACATACAGGACAAATACTGGACAAAATCAGCCGGTACATTAGATACCAGTCGACATTCGACCTGTGTGTACAGGCCTTTGACAGAAGCCATTCTCCTGGTCGGCTTCTGTTGAACGAGCTTGCTGGAAAACCAACAGCTGATCGGCATCCGATCAGCATTCTTGGCCAATGGCTGCGAGCACTGACCGGGGTATTCTGCACACAATAGCTCAGTTATATGTCAGAACACAATAGCTCAGTGGGGAAATCACTGTACTAAAATTGCATAGTTAGTACAGGGATCTCCTTGTGAGCTCCTCAGTTTCTTGGGGGTTTTTTTCGTTCAGGCCCCTGGGCTGAACAGAAAAAAAAAAAAATGACCATGTGTACCAGGCTTAAGGCTAGGGTCACAGATGTAGTGCGATATTCCTGCTGGTTTCAGTGTGATTTCAAGGGGTAGTTGTTCAGCAATTCAGGTGTGATTCTGCTGCAAATTGGTAGCATTCTCAGTCTCTCTCCTTACATGTAGCAGAGATGGGAGATAAGGAACAAAGCAAAAGACTTGCAGAAAAGTTCTGGAATCATGATCTTAGGACAGAAAAGTGATTTCTGTTGAAGTCTAAGGGGTCAATTCACAAAAGAGTACTGCATGCGATATGAAAGTCAATTCATCATAGTGGAATATTGAATGAGGTAAATACTGCACATTTCTTAAAAATGTGTGGTAAATACTGCAAACAAAAAAAAGATAAAAACATTAAAGTCAATTCATTAAAGAACACACATTAGTTATTCATCACCTGCCAGTTGGCAGGCGATATTTTAGCAATGTACAAAATAACAGCGAGGAGAACTTTGCACTGGCCAGTAAATAAAAGTATACAATGTATCAGTGTGGAAATGTTCAGCCCTGAGCTTAGGAATGAAAATAAAAAAATTGTAGCATTTCACCAGAGGGAGATTGTTTGGTGAATGAAAGCACACAAGAATGTTTTCACAGTTTCATAATATTTCTTTCTCTGGCGCAGTGTTGGCATGAGAAAAAAAACCCATCAAAAATGACACTAAATTTAATAAATATCACAAAACATGAATATTTAAACACATGGTAAATAATGCTTTTTGTGAACTGACTACTTTTGAGAGAAATACCACACTAGTTTTTTTAACTCAAAAATGAATGCGGTATTTACCCCTATGTAGCTACAAATTGCACCACACTAGACTCGCACAGGACCCTTTTTAAAAGCACATTGGAATTGCACTTCATATATGTGTACTGCCTCCATAGAAACTCATGTTACTTCACTTGTCTTACCATTCCACAATCTCTAGAATACATCAGAAATCACATCAGTGTGAACCAGGGTGAAGACTCGGTTCACACTACTGTGATGCAACTTTTGCCATGATTTTCAGTGCAATTATGTAATGTACCTTTCATGTGACTTGGCTGTGTTTTTGCATATTCTTTGGGGCCGAGTCACACTGTAAATCACACCAAAGTAATACAGGAACCTTTTGCAAAAATCGCACATTGAGTCGCACTGATGTGAATGAACACAAATTGATGTGATTTTCCTCGTCATGCAACTCCGTGTAACGCACGTTGCATCAGGAGTCGCACTAGTGTGAACCAGCACTCTTCTGGTCCACTTGTGAGTTCTAGGTGTTCCTGCTCACCTTTGTGTGGTTCAGTACCTTGTACTGCCTTATCCAGAATATTAACTAAATACAAAAAAAAACCATGCAAATGGAAATTAGGAACCTCTCATAATGGCAGCAGCTGGCAAGCAGACTAAAACAGATCTCACCTGTAGAATCAGTTGCATCAACCTACTTTAAAGAGGACCTCTGTGTCATGAAATGTGGATTGAGCCTTTGTTATTTTATTTATTTATTTTTTTATAATAGCTGCCAGCTACAGTTGTCTTTTTTGCTTCTGCTTCACTACCTAGGGAGTCAAATGACCTTAAGCAAGTATGTAGCCTGCTAAATCAGGACTATTGGTTCCAAAAGGCATCTGGCTCTCCAAGCCTTAGAATCGTGGTTTTATAGAAAAGTAGTACTAGACTATAGCAGTTTACTTCCTCCTCCCCTGGCCCACCCTCCCTCGGGTGCAGCAGATTTCCTTCACAGCTGTGTACGTCTGTTACGGTTTTGGTATTCATGTTCTATGCTTTTTGATGCCAATATATATTGCATATTTTTGGAACATACTGAAAAAAAAAAAAAAAAAAATCAATAAATATTACAGTAACAGCAAAGAAAATCAGGACTCCTGAACTACATACTTATTTCAAGTCAAATCGTGGAGTTTGCACCTTTAAATACAGGTTAGCTATGGCAACTCCCATACTTCTAATCTTATAAGTTTGCTTTAGGGCCAGATCACACCACAGAAATGCAGTCCAGATGCATTCTGCGTTTCTGCAAACGCATTTAAACATTTTTGATGCATTCCAGATGCGGTTTTTCCTTACATATTTCTTCATTTTTTTTTTGTAATGTGTTCATTTGCCGAGTTCTAGTACAGTTTCTTGCAGAAAAATGTGGCATATTCTACATTTGTTGACTGTACTGGAATGGTGTGAACTTTGCCATTGGAATCTATGTAACCTACTGTTCATGCGTTTTTGATGCAAAAAAAAAGTGCACTGGACTGCATGGGGTGTGAAGAGCCCTTAACCTCTTGGCGCCAGTGCCTCCCGACCCTTTAAGAGATTCAGAAGCCAGGAGGCGGAGCGGGGTTTAGTGTTATGTGACTGCCGTGATTCGCCGTCACATGATCAGAAAAGGTCCTGATCGAAAGGGGAGATTGGGACCTTTCCGGGAGTAGCAAACATATGTGCTGGGAATGCGCAGGGCGCACGCTCTCAGTACATATGTATTTTTTAATTGCACACAAATATGCCCAGTGTCAAGGTTCAGATGCCGAGAGGCCGCATATTTGCGTGATATTGGCGTCAAGGGGTTAAAGAGGAACTGAACTCTGAAAGCTGCCTAAAAAGTCAGGCAGTAGTGCAAAGGAATGGTCTTCCTGCAGCTAATCTTTCCTCATTACAGACTTACCATGCCTATGTCTGCACTGTGTCTTTGTATGGAGGTGGCCATCTTGGTTAGGACAGGGCTTTGTTTCCCCATGTCAGATCCTCCAGCAAGGAGAACTGTAAGCAGCCCAGAAGCGAAATCACTGAATTTCACTCCAAAATCTAATAAGTCTAGCAATTAGAGGCAGCAGTGCCTTGGAGTTCACACTGCCAATATACAACTATGAGGCTGTAGACCATGAGTGCCTCGGCACCCTCACGTCAGGAAGCACACTGCTAGTTTAAAAAAAAAAAAAAAATTCCAAAAAAAAAAAAGTTTCAAGTACTACGTCCTTGTACTTGTAAACAATCTATCAGCTGCAATAGCAGCTGGAAGATTTATATTTTTGCTCCTCTCTGCTGGTTTTGTAGTAGAACCAATTCAGACGGCTGTAAAAGCTGACAGATAACTTTTATAGTGATTATGGATGCACCAAAATATGGGTGGTCAAAATGATTTTATCGGCATTCTGCCAATAGGAAAACAAATGTCACCGAAAACACGTAATTTTGCCCTGCCATTTTACCACATTTAGGGTGCTTTTTTCATAGGTCATGTGACTCAAATAAAAAAAAACCACACACATAAAAAACGCAAAATGTGTGCATTTTTCATGGGTTTTCAATGCATTACAGGTCTGGTTCACACCAATGCCAATTGCGGTTTGTACGCACATTTTTTGTGTGTTTTAAGCATCAAAACGCATTTAAAAAAACAAACAGCATTGGTGTGAACCAGCCCTGTAATACATTGAAAACCCATGAAAAGTGCACACGCATAAAAAACGCACTACATGTGTTTTCTGCAGCGTCTCCATTGAAGCCCATTGAACCAAAAACATTTTAAAAAGTCCCTGGCCCTTTCCTGAAACACAGCAGTTCAAAAAAAAAAAAAAATCATAGACACGTCTCATAGGAAATAATGCTAAATGGACCATTTTCTGCAAAAAGCCCTAAAAAACACATTGGTGTGAACCAGGCCTCAATGGGGAGGTGTGCTTTTGATGCCTTTTTTTTTTTATTAACTCATCAAATATACACCAAAAATGCAGGGTTTGTTAACATGCAAGTGAAGCACAACAGACCAGTGTGAAGACATACATAGAATTTAAAGGGATGCATTTTTCTTGAGCTTTTCTTGTGCCTTTTTTTTTTTTTTTTTTTTAAATGCAAAAGCGCTGCAAAAACTGCTCAGTGTGAAAGCCTATTGGCCGAAAGGTGCTGAAAATATATTCCTATTCATTTAAATTCATGTAATAATTAAAAAGTTGAATATAATTATATATATATATATATATATATATATATATATATATATATATATATACACACACACACATTTATTTATTTTTATTTAACTGTCCAATTTCGGTTTACAGCCAAATACATCCTGAATCTTCGGTTTCGGTCCAAGAGTTTTCATTTCGATGCACCACTAATAGTGACTGCAATGTGATCATAACTCTACCCAAAGCAAAGTTTGGTTGCAGTTCCACTTTAAAGGGATAGTTCACCTTCACCAAAGAACTGCCTATGCAGATAAGGGGTTTCTGTAGATAGAAACAAACTTGGCAGCTCTGACTAAAACTGAATAATGCACTCGCTATAGGTGTAGGCCATTTACGTACCTCATGAAGCCTGACTGGAATACTCCCAGGACATTGCCAAGTGAGGCCTAGTCATTACTACTCACCTCCACCATCACAGTAGTGAGCACTTAGACGCTGAGCTCAGAGCTACTGTATCAGGGCAGAAACAGAGCATGTGAGGGGGTCTGAATCAGAGAAAAAGATCACTCCTGTGATGGTGGGAGTGAGCAGTAATGACTAGGCCTCACTTGGCAATGTCCTGGCAGTATTCCAGTCAGGCTTCATGAGGTACGTAAATGGCCTACACCAAGGACATTATTCAACTTTAGTCAGAGACACACAGTTTGTTTTTATCCACAGATGCCACTTACCTGCATAGGCAGTTCTTTGGTGAAGGTGGACCATCCCTTTAATGTTTGAACACTAAGAGACGGAAAGTACCTTCAATGTAAATGGTTGAGGACCTGAAGATAAGGCAATGGATGATGTTAGTAATGATATGTGCATAGTAAGTATGTAAAGGGAACGTTCAGTTAGAATATATGAGGGACTTGCTCCTATGCACATTCATAGCACCACAGCAATGTTCATGGAGCTGAACGGGCACAAAAACGTTCATTTAAAAATCTATTCCTCAATAGCCAAAAAGGTTATGAGGGAATAGAATTCTATTCTGTGTGCACCAAATGCAAAATAAGTTATTACCTTGTAAAAGTAGTGATGACATCATCAACATGCTGCACATAGCCTGTTCTGGCAGCAGAGCTGTGAGAGGGTCCTAGCAAGCTCCACCCACCACAGACTGTCTGAAGAAAACTACAGAAGGGGGCCGGAGATGAGACCAGTCATCCTGCACAAGCAGAAACAGCAGCATTGACTGGTCTTTAGTACAGGAAGCTCCTGCACAGAGGCAAAGTTTCACATTACTACCTAGATCTGGAAGAAGTACACAAAGCACACCAAGATTCAAGGAAGAATACACATGGCTCTTGTATTTAGACATTAGTTGCTTATCATGGAGTTCTACTTTAAAGCGTTATTAAACCCAAAACCAGAAATGGAATATAATGCAGCTTACCAATCTGATGTGGTGGCTGCATTAGTTTCCTTTTATTTGGCTTCTTCACTCTGTTTTCACCTGATGATCTGGCCAGTAACACACATCCTCTATTAGAGTGCCCCCCCCTTCCCGGACAGCAGCATGGTCAGTCTGAGGGGAAGGGAGTGGTAGGACGATTAGGAGATTTAGATACACTAACAAAATGAAGCCAAACTCCAGCTCACACTGCAATCAAAGCAACAGTTATGTTCCTTTTGGGATAAAGGTTTTGGAAAAAAGCTGGCCATTACAGTCAGTGGTAAATGTGTCTCAGCCCTCTAATATGCAGGACAGCTTGTTCTGATGAACAACAAACAATAGTCTTACTGGCTGGACCACCAGATGAAAATAAAGGGAAGAAAGCCGTAAAAAACACTAATGCAACCATCACATCTATAAATTGGTAAGCTGCAATATAAGAAATGTTCATCTTTGGGTTTAATACTGCTTTTAGCATTCTTGCTCTTGGACAGGGTGCAGAAAAAGGCACCAATTATCAGAAATCCACTCTCTTCCATTACTGCTCTGTACAAAAACGCCCTATGCGTGTCATATCCAGAAGTGTACCCTAAAAAGAGGCAAGTTCCATATAATGTCCTCCTCCCACCCTCCTCTAACCCTTTGAGGGCTGGTTTACACTACAGAAACGCACTCCAGATGCGTTTCCGGAAGTGCGTTTTTTATGCATTCCAGATCATTTTTTCCCCTCGTTCTTAAATTTAAATATGGACATGTGCGTTTCAGTTTTTGCGCATTCCAGTTTGTTTTACCACATTCCAGTACAGTTCTGTGCAGAAAAAATGCAGCATGTTTCACTTTTTTTTTTTTGCAACCCAGAACGCACTGGAACTGCAAGCACTGATGTGAACTATGGCATTGACAACCATAGAACCTAATTTCTGTGCGGTCTGTATGCAGAAAAAAAAGCAACTGTAAAGCATGTAATGTGAACTGGCCCTTACTGGTTCACACTATAGAAACTTAGGGCTGGTTCACACTAGATACAGTCCACTGCAGGGAAGTACGGTTCAACCACAACCAGTGAGTACACCCTTAGCCTATTCATGGCAATCAACAGCTTCAATGTCCCCCTGAGACCATAATGAAGCCACCATGAACCAGGTACTGACTGCCAAAATGTGTGCACTGACTTTGTAAAAAGAAAAAAAAAGAAAAAAAAAAAAAACACAACACACACACCTTCCCCGTAAAGGGAATGAGAAATCCTGCTCTGAAGATATATACAATTAAAATATAAATTCGCCTTTTAACAGTAATAATAAATTAAAAAAAAAAAAAAAAACCCACACAACACACTTTTTCTGCAGGTCAAAAAAAATGTGCATTTAGCATTTTTTGTTTTGGGAACCTGTAAATCATTGTACCAGCAATCAGCAGATCACTGGTGCCATGCAGGATTCCTGCAGACCTGTCAGTGTACAGTTGCAAGAAAAAGTATGAGAACCCCTTGGGATTACATGGAGTTTTGCATGAATTGGGCATAAAATGTGCTCTGAACGTCATCTAAGTCACAACAATAGAAGAACACAGTCTGCTGAACATAATACTACACAAACATTAGATGTTGCCATGGTTTAATTGCACATAACATGTAAACATTCACAGTGCAGGGAGGAAAAAGTATGTGAACCTTTGGACTTAATAACTGGTTGACCCTCCTTTGGCAGCAATAACCTCAACCAAACGTTTCCTGTAGTTGCAGATCAGACCTGCACAATGATCTGGAGTAATTTTGGACCACTCCTCTTCACAAAACTGTTTCAGTGTAGCTATATTCTTGGGATGTCTGGTGTGAATCGCTCTCTTAAGGTCAAGCCACAGCATTTCAATGGGGTTGAGATCAGGACTCTGACTGGGCCACTCCAGAAGGCATATTCTGTGCTGTTGCAGCCATTGTTTTGTTGAATTACTTGTATGCTTTGGGTCATTGTCCTGTTGCATCACCCATCCTCTGCGGAGCTTCAGTTGGCGGACAGATGGTCGTACGTTTTCCTGCAAAATGTCTTGATAAACTCTGGAATTCATTTTCCCATCAATGATAACAATCCGTCCAGGCCCTGAGGCAGCAAAGCAGCCCCAAACCACGATGCTCCCTCCGCCATGTTTTACAGTGGGGATGAGGTTTTCATGTTGGTGTGCTGTGCCTTTTTTTCTCCACACATAGTGTTGTGTGTTCTTCCCAAACAACTCAATCTTGGTTTCATCTGTCCACAGTATATTTTGCCAGTAGTGCTGTGGAACATCCAGGTGCTCTTTTGCAAATTTCAAACGTGCTGCAATATTCTTTTTGGACAGCAATGGCTTCCTCCGTGGTGTCCTCCCATGTACTCCATTCTTGTTTAATGTTTTCCTTATTGTAGATGTGTCAACAAAAATGTTAGCATGTGCCAGAGATTTCTGTAGGTCTTTAGCTGACACTCTGGGATTCTTCTTTACCTCATGCAGCATTCTGCGCTGTGCTCTTGCAGTCATTTTTACAGGACGACCACGCCTAGGGAGAGTAGCAACAGTGCTAAACTTTCTCCATTTGTAGACAGTCTGTCTTACCGTGGACACATGAACATCAAGGCTTTTGGAGATACTTTTGTAACCCTTTCCAGCTTCATGCAAGTCAACAATTCTTGATCGTAGGTCTTCTGAGAGCTCTTTTCTGTGAGGCATGGTTCACATCAGACAGTGCTTCTTGAAACCAGTAAACCCAAAACAGGTGTGTGTTTAAGGGCAGGACAGCTATCAACAGCACATCCAATATCATCACACTGATTTTAGTCAAGGTTGGCTCACTCCTGGCTCCAATTAGCTCTGGGAGAAGTCATTAAGCTAGGGCCTCACATACTTTTTCCTCTCTGCACTGTGAATGTTTACATGTTATGTGCAATTAAACCATGGCAACATCTAATGTTTGTGTAGTATTATGTTCAGCAGACTGTGTTCTTCTATTGTTGTGACTTAGATGATGTTCAGAGCACATTTTATGCCCAATTCATGCAAAACTCCACGTAATCTCAAGGGGTTCACATACTTTTTCTTGCAACTGTATCTGTGTACTCGCACCTCATACGGGCAAGCTGATACACTTGGACAGGAAGAATCAATGAAACTACCACAGCGCTCAGCAGCGCTGTGATAGTTCATTGAGAACTACAAGCTGACAGTCGCTAAGGCTGTTGGAACTTGTCGTTTTCCCATTCACAGAAATCTGTGAATGAGTGATGCAGCCGGGCGGACAGAGCCCCGCATGGCCACTTTATTTTTATTTTTTTTAAATTGTGACAGCTGGGGGGGGGGGTTGGGGAGAGAGATCCCCCACTAGTTGTCACAATGGGGGAGCGGGGGCCTATCCTTTGGTAACATGAATGTGGGTATAACATGTAACAAGTTACAAAAAGTGAACTTATCCTTTAAATACAGGTCCAAAATCAAACACAAGTAAGCTGCAGCTGTTACACATTTTAATGAAATACTACAAAAAGCATGCATAACTCATACAAAGCACCCCCTCTAAATATGTATGGAGCCTTAAAGTGTGCAATCAGTTCAGCAGGTTAGAAACTGTTTAACCAGAGAACTAAGAGATAAATAAAACAAACAAAATCCCCAGTAATGAGATGCAAGGGCTTACAGTAGCAAGCTTGGTTTCCATAGCGGTCAGTGTACACAGCTCTCCTATGGATTTAATTATGATAAGGCTTCCAGAGCACTTGGTGTGTTCACAGTTACACAAGGCTGAGAAGAGCTACCTATCAGATATAGAGGAAACCATGGTGATTAGGGTCATTTACAGCCTTATGACATCAGTGCTAGTGGTGAGATCCTCATGTGTAGCAAGTCACACGTCATCTACACCACCTCTTGCAGCCCTCCAGGCACAACACTTATAATTTTAGATCCACCAGTCACCAAGGTGTCAAACATTGTAGTGAAGTTTTATTGCTAAGCTAAATCCTTGAAATCCAAAAACACAACTAAAAAGGAGATGAAACCTCATTAGCAATAAATAGAGCACCAAACAGGTTAGAAACCCTGAACACTACAAGCCAGGACAGGTAATAGTGAAGCATCTTAAAGTAGGCCTAATACCAACCCCCCACCAAAAAAATGCCACCAGTACTTTAACCACTTGCCTACAGGGCGCTTATACCCCCTTCCTGCTCAGGCCAATTTCCAGCTTTCAGCGCTGTCACACTTTGAATGACAATTGCGCGGTCATGCAACACTGTACCCATATGAAATTTTTATCATTCTTTTGACACAGATAGAGCTTTCTTTTGGTAGTATTTAATCACCTCTGGGTTAATTTTTTGCTAAATAAACAAAAAATTTTGAATAAAAACTAAAAAAAAAAAAAAAATTTTATAACAAAAACTAAGAAAAAACAAGTGATTTTTCTCCTTCACTGATGTGCGCTAATGAGGCTGCAGTGATGGGCACTGATAGGCATCACTCATATGGCACTGTTAGGTAGCACTGACTGGCATTGATAGTTGGCACTGAAAGGCAGCTCAGATGGGCACTGATATGTGGCATTGATGTGCACTGGTAGGCACTGATACATGGCACTGATGGGCACTGGCAGGTGGCATTGATGAGCACTGGCAGGTGGCACTGCTGGGGCTACACTAATTATCAGTGCCCTGATGATCAGTATACATGTCCCCTCTGAGGAATGCCAATTACCGGCTCTCCTCTTGAGCTGTCAGTGTGACAGCTCGTGAGGAGAGAAATGCCAATAACCGGCATTTCCTTATTTAGATGCGATCAGCTGTGATTGGACACAGCTGATCACATGACCGAGCCGACGTCTTCGGCTATTTCCATTGATCAGTTATCTGCTGTGTCCAAGGGACAAAGCGCACCACGGATGGCCGTGCTGTGCACCCCCAGAGCCTTGCATGCGCGGTTAGAGTGGGAGGACGTCATATGACGTCCTCCCAGAACGAGAGAACCACCTTGTGCCCCTCATTTGCTTATATGGAGGGTGGTGGTTAATCATTACTGCAAATTAAACATATTTGAAGCAGAGGGGGAGGAGGGAGCAGATACTTGTTCTTGACAGGTACCCGCCGTTGCGAAGTGAGCCGGAAGTTTGGCCCTCTCTTCCCTCACACAGTCTTCTGGGAACTTTCACAGGTCCCAGAAGACTGCCAAACCATGTGACAGCTTGCGGCTTCACAGCCCGGTGCCCACTGAAAGCGCAGTGGGGACCAGGCTTTGAAGCCGCAAGCTGTCACGGTCTGGTGCCCACAGTAGAGATGCCGGTGCCATGGAGGAGAGAAAAGGAGAAGGGATGGCAAGGGTGAGAACATCGCTGGACTCTGGGACAGGTAAGTGTGTGTTTATTAAAAGTCAGTAGCTACAATTTTTGTAGCTGCTGACTTTTAATAAACACAAACATGGCTGGAACTCCACTTTAAGGATGATTACCTGTCAACTGTGCTTCTACTGCTACAAGCTAATGCGCCTTTTCTGCTCCTCCTCCAACTTACATGGTAAGCATCAACGATGGCCTGCTTCTTATGCTTTTTCAGTGCTGGCTGTCAATGATATTAGTGCCAGATCTCACACATGCTCAGTACATAAGTAAAGAAAGATACTAGTTCATCTAGTTAAACCAAAAAAAAAACCCACACCACAACAATGAAGCATGGCTCAATTCTCTCCAATAGGGGGATGAAGAAAAAGAAAAAAGAAAAAAAAAAATAATCATTCTAGATCCCCAAGGAGGCATCAGGATATTCCCTAGATCAACTACAGTGGTGTGTTTAGGTTTTGCGCTGCCCTAAGCAACACAAAAATTGGATGCCCGCCCCATATAGTGAGTTCCTGACTTTGACCAACAACCCCCCTGCCCCGAAAGAGTCTTTCCACTAGGGGAGAGGGAGAGGCACACACCTTCACAGTTCCGGCCATCCCTGGAACAAGAGTTGGGCTCTGCATACACCATCAAGCAGCCCCTCTTGGATCCCACCTGGTCCCCATGCCGCAAGTATCCCTGCTTGCAGGGGATGGTGCTGCCCCCCTGAAAAATGCCGCCCTAGGCAAATAGGCCCGTGAACAACTACCCATGGCATCAAGCTTAAACAGTTCTGTAGCTGAAGCCATAAATAACAATAAAAAAAAGCTCTGGTGATATAGCCTTCCCAGGGGGCATCTGTGAGGCCAGGGCTATATGTCCAGTGCCTCAGGAAACCAGGAAGTAAAATCATATTAAAAAAAGGTAAGCAACTGCTAAAATCTTTAATTTAACAAATAAGTGTGTGGTCATTTCATATCAGCATGTAGTAGAGCAGGCCAATGTCCTTTTTTTAGTGAGAGGATGGAAAGATCCACTTTAACTTGCATCAACCATAGCCCTAAAAGCAAATAAATATAACAATACATAACAGGTCTAAAATTAATGTGGAATACACCGTTACAAATGGCAAGAGGCATGGATCAGATACTAAATAAATGTGATTGACACAGTCAAATTGGTGGTAGCACTAATGAAGTCAATCAATCTCACTTAAGGGAATTCATGAATGGAATAAAAATGTACATACACCGATACAAGTGCAGTGTAAAAGTGCAACTGTAACAAAGAGGACACAAAAACAATGGCTGAGAAAGACTGCTATATAATACAAAAGAACGGACTAGATGAAAAATGCAGTTGACTTCGCAGTGTTCTGGTAATAAGGATAATCCAGTGTAGTAGACCTTAAAGTGGTTGGTAAACCCTTACATACACCCAGTGAAGTGACTGGCCTCAGATGATACACAGAGATGAAACAATTCCTCCTACATAAGTTGTACCTGTTATCTGCAGTATTCTCTTCTCTACATCTGTTCTGTAGAGAACCCTGATGAAGTCACGTGACCAGCGTGACGTAACACATTGGTACGCGGGGAGGAACTTCCGGTACACGGTGAGGTCATTTCCGGCGTGGGCGCCATATTGGAACACCTTTTTCAATACCCATGCCGTACACCCATAGCATGAGGTAGAAAGCGGTCATTAGACTAAAGGAAATGTGAGTGGGCATTTTTTTGTTATGTGAATCATATACAGTAATTAAACAATATTACACTATGGAGGATCTTTTTATCTTAATATGATCCTTTATGGGAGAGCAGTTTTGCTGATATCTATGTGGAGGAGGCTTTGAAAGGAGAGGAGCATATACTACCATTGAGGGGGATCCTGTGAGGAATTAATACCTGTAAGGATCTGTGTGATCCCAAATGTGAGCTGGCCCTTGTGGTCAATGCAAAGAGGTGAGGGGGCATTTTGGCCACTGAAGGATTGACACTATTGCTGTGACCACCTACACATCACTTGCATGAAATTGCAGTTGGAGCACATGTTTATGTATAATTATTTTGGACTTTCTTATTATTTCTATTTGGAGGTTTATCATTATATGTATATATTTGTATTTTGTGAAGTGTGGTGTGTGACACTGCACTGTTTGCATTTTTTATAACCCCATGTAGGGGATTCACGTTTTGCACTTATATACATAAGTATATTGGATCCCTCAGTTGTGGATTAAGAGGGGACTGAGTGTATGTTGACTTAATGATATTTAATATAGTTTTTCACTATTATCATCATATTTCACTCTTTGATTTGAGAAGATCATATCACGTTATATTATCATTTTGATTTGATTTTTTGAGTATATTATTTATTAAGCGCTACACTGTGTTTATATATAGTACTCTGGATTAAGACAAGTACTCACTATAGAGGGATAAGCTTTGTTCATATTTCATGGCTGACATTTACAAATACTTTGACCCTGACACCTCCCAGCCCTTTCAGGGGTTTCGGATGCCGGGAGGCAGGGCTTATCATGTGACCGCTGTGATTGGCAGACACAACGGTCACATGACCAGAAAGCTCCCAATCACAAGTAATGATCAGGAGCTGTTAGATGCCAGTAACTGCCAGGGAGCGCGCTCTCAGCATAGTTTTGTTTTCAAGGCCCACTCACTGAGAGGCAGCATATATGCGTACTGTCGCATTCTAGGCATGCAGCTTTGTTTCTGGTTTTCTGCTCTGCATTTTCTTGCTATAATTTATTTAATTAAATTTATTATTAAAATCAAGCACCTAGGCATGCAGACTGCTTCTAGAAAACATTTGTGAAAGAATGGGTCACTCTCAGGAGCTCAGTGAATTCCAGCATGGTACTGTGATAGGTTGCCACCTGTGCAATAAGTCCATCCGTGAAATTTCCTTGCTACTAAATATTCCACGGTCAACTGTTAGTGGTATTATAACAAAGTGGAAGCAACTGAGAACAACAGCAACTCAGCCATGAAGTGGTAGGCCATGTAAAATGACAGAGCGGGGTCAGCGCATGCTGAAGCACACAGTGAGCAGAAGTCGCCAACTGTCTGCAGAGTCAATAGCTAAAGACCTCCAAACTTCATGTGGCCTTCAGATTAGCACAACAGTGTGTAAATGAAATGGGTTTCCATGGCTGAGCAACTGCATCCAAGCCTTATGTCACCAAAATGCAATGCAAAGCGGTGGATGCAGTGGTGTAAAGCACGCCGACACTGGACTCTAGAGCAGTGGAGACGTGTTCTCTGGAGTGATGAATCACGCTTCTCTGTCTGGCAATCCGATGAACATGTCTGGGTTTGGTGGTTGCCAGGAGAACAGTACTTGCCTGACTACATTGTGCCAAGTATAAAGTTTGGTGAAGGGGGGGATTATGGTGTGGAGTTGTTTTTTTTAGGGGTTGGGCTTGACCCCTTAGTTCCAGTGAAGGGAACTCTTCAGGCATCAGCATACCAAGACATTTTGGACAATTTCATGCTGCCAACTTTGTGGGAACAGTTTGGGGATGGTCCATAAAGACATAGATGAGGGAGTCTGGGGTGGCAGAACTTGACTGGCCTGCACAGAGTCCTGACCTCAACCTGATAGAAAACTTTTGAGATGAATTAGAGCGGAGGCTGAGCTAGGCTGCAAGCCAGGCGTTCTCGTCTGACATCAGTGCCTGACCAAACGAATGTGCATCTGGAATTATGGTAAACATTTCCATAGACACACTCCTAAACCTTGTGTACAGCCTTCCCAGGATAGCTGAAGCTGTTATAGCTGTAAAGGGTGGGCCAACTCAATATTGAACCCTACGGACCAAGACCGGAATGCCATTAAAGTTCATGTGCGTGTAAAGGCAGGCGTCCCAATACTTTTGGCAATATAATGTGTGTATATATATGTGTGTGTGTGCGCGCGCATATACACACACACACATTAGTCCCTGTTCTCCAGAAGCTTACAATCTAAGGTCCTTAACTCACATTCATACATATTAGGGCCAATTTAGACAAGAGGCAATTAACACACCAGCATGTCTTTGAAAGGTGGGAGGAAACCCACACATTCACAGGAAGAGCATACAAACTCCGTGTGGGTAGTACCATGGTTTGGGATCACCCTAGTGCTGCCAGGCAGACATGCTAACTACTTAGTCATTGTGCTGCATTGTGTTGCATAGTTTGTCATCGCAAGAGGGCCACAAAAAAAAATGTGCAAAAAAGGAGAAAAGTCAACAGAGAGGCTGATTTTTAATGACTTGCCTGCTCAGTATTTTATTATCTTTATAAAATTAATTAGCATTGACACATAGCAAATACTGGACTAGTGAGGAGTTGTCTACTGTGCAACAAAAAAAATGGTGCAGGTTTGACAGAAAAGTGAAACTAAATCAAAGTGCCCCAGGCATTTACAAAAATGTGTCACAATGCACCTAGCCATGAAAGTAACATTACACAACACTACACACAAACATTTAGAAGCCTCTTGGCTGTTCGTTAAAATATTCACACAGAAGGAAAAAAAAAAAAAAAAAAAAAAAAAAGATTAAAAAGGTTATATTATACTCAAACCCAGTGCAAATGCATATCACTAAAGTATGAAAAAATCTTTTGGAGCAGAATAAATGGTAAACAGTGCAACTAATATTCAGTTGAAAATAATTAGCAAGATCCTTGCAAGGAAAAACATTACTGCATATGCACACACAATACACACAGGTACCCACTTACAAAAAGCCGAGAAAAAAGGAAAAAACTAGGTTGTTCCCATAGTAACCAATCAGGCATCTGCTTTCACATTCTGACCTGCGCTGCAAAAATAAATAAATTAAATAATCCTATTTCCTGCTAAGGGCTCCACATTCCTTCGGTCTAATTTTTAGAAATCGGACCAGAATTAAATATGATGGTGAAACCGCAGCAGATGCCAGCCCTACGCGTACAGTATAGTGGCCAAACGTTACTTTTGCGTTACCTGGGTTCAGGCAGTACGATCTTCTTACTAGCCCTGGCCGCTGGGGTGGATTTGTTCTTCTCCATTGCCATCAGATAGCTGACATCAGCAAGTACTGCCTCTAGGTCCGCCATGACCAAGAAGAATAAAAGGAGTCCCCTAAAGTCAACTGAGAATTGTAGACCCACTACTAACAAGTTGCAGACTTGGTCCAATATAATGTGAATATATTCATGGTGATTCAACGAATATAAAAATATGATACAAAATGTTTAAAAAAAAGTCTGTTTGGAATAGTGAAAATATGCTCAGTTCCTTGTATTCCTTTAGTATTTAAAAGTGAAAAAAAAAAAATTAAATCCAAAAAAAAGGACAACCCAAGTTCATTTTGGTTTGTTTTCGGATTCTCCACTACAATATATGTACATACATATTTTGCAAGTTTTTTTTTTTTTTTTTTTTTTTTTTTTAACAGCAATCCAGTGTCTAGATGTATCAAGCTCCTTTTCCTACACGACGCTTCTCAATTTGTCATCCCAACATGTTTCAGATGTCATGCTGAATGCACATCCAGGTTCACTAGGCTCCTCTCCTCTACCAATGGACATATTGCCCTATATTCCTAGAGCTCATTTACGCACAGTGGATGATCGTACATATGTTAGATTTATAAAAATGAAAAAAAAAAAACAAAATCACTGGTTGCAGGAAGCTCTGCTCATTTCTGCTGCAATGGCAGCCACAATCAGCTTCCTTTTTCTAGAAACCTTCATATAAAAATCGGGGATAGGCAACAGACCTTACCAACCAAGCCTGCTTATTAAAGTAATCATAATAAATCATTGGCTAGATTAAAAAGGGAATCCAGGGAGGAGGAGGAATAGAAAATCCCAGGCAAGGAGCTCTGTAAACACCAGATCCGTCTCCCTCTGCAGTCTTCTGGCTGGAACAGCTGTTTGGGCGCTTACAAAGCAATCTCCAGCATATCCACAGGGCAGCAGGGACTTCCAGATTGGGGGGACCCAGCTATTCCCTTCTTATGGGCCAAATCTCCCCCTTTCTCCTGTGCTGACAGCCTCCTGCTTCTGTGCAAGGCTCTATTAACATGAGCAGAGAAGCCGTGATGTCTGTTACTTCCTCTCCTGTGTGTGATAGCAGACACGGCCACTGCTAAACTCTGGGGGTGGATCGCTTCAGCCTGCCGAATCTGGAGCACAGAGCAAATAGTGACAGCTAAACACAGGCATGCCTAGTGCAAGCTATTTGTTTAAAGCGGTTAAGTAAAAATTCTAAACTACAAAGGCAAATATACCTTTGTTCAGGATTTCCAAGTGTTTTGAATGAATAAAATTATGCAAAGGATCAAAAACCACAAGCGGGCCAAGAGTGTAGCTTGTTGACATTTAGGAAATGTATTTTTTTTTTTCTTGGGGTAAAATACAAACATCAGAAAAACTAGGCCTGGATTATTGCCATCTCTAAAGGTCCTTTTTAAAAAAGCAGGATAAGATATGATAGATGATGAAGATGGCGGCTGACACTAAATAAATGCAAGTGTCATTACCAAGCTGAACCAACAACAGTAGGCAATGCTTTTCTGTCCTAGTCTTGTAGACTAAAGGTGGGAATACACGATTAGAAAATCGACCGATCGGTCATCCGACAACCGAGAGGCATTCGTTCGTTGGTCAAAATCGTGGCCCACATTAACCAATCTAAAACAATCGTTTGTCAGGCAATACGTAATGTTGACATCTTCCATACAACTGGAAGTGATGCAGTGTGCGTGTGACCTTGTAGCCACTCCCTTCTGGCCAGAACAAGCGATATACACAACAATTAACATCAATGAGTATAATATATTACATTATCGTATATTACATTGTCTATATACATAAATAGTGATACATAAAAATATAATATGCAGAATTCTGGTTTCATTATCTCATTAGGCCAATCTTCCTTTAACATTTGGATTTTTCGTTCGTGTTTACGAAGATTTCTTGGACATAAACATCCGAGTCATCTTCTGTTTCCGCTCATGCACGATAGTGCTCGATAGATTTTTTTCATATGACTGTCATACCACCGCATAGAAAATCGGTCGTTCGTATGCGAAACGACAACATTTTTCACTGTTGTTCAACTGGATTTTTCCATTCACAACATAGTTATCGGTTAAAACATCATGCTAATCAACGAAGAGAAAATCATTCGATCAGTGGTTCCGTAAAATTTTTCGCACTATTTTCTTATCATGTGTATGGGGCATTAGGCCTCATTCACACGAGATTTTACTCACAGCTGCAACAAGAATGCAGCATATTACTGCCACTGATTTTGAATGAGAAAGTTGCGGCTGCTAAGCCCTTACAAAAGCAATGACAGCTATCCACGGGTGTTCGAACGTAAACACACATGGAATGATTACCTGCAGTTAGGGACAGGCGATTTGCCCCTTGACACAAGCTGGCTGCATTCAGGGGCAATCATCTGTCCCCAACTTCTTTTTTGGAAAATTCAGTTTTATTGAACATTTAAGGGTTTGTTCACACCATGGTGCAGAGATGTCAACAAAATCAGTTCTCTGTGTCCTGATCACATCACAACACTAGTATTATATGCAGATTTTTTTCTGCGAAGTGTATAAAAGTCATTGAAGCTCGCATGAAAAAAAATGATGTAAACTGGTGTCTGCAAGTGAAACCTGTGCATCAGTTTTTCTGCATGTATGGTATGAACTAGGCCTTAAAGGCAGTTTCAAAACTACAACTGCTGCAAATAGAAAGAGGAAGGCCACAACTGGCCCATATGAGTCACGCAGGACCGTCAAAAGACAAGTATAACAACTCCCCACCTCCACCCTTCCTCTCGTCATGCAAAACCCCCCTATTTGCCCAGGATCATGGAAAACCGTACATTGAACAGGACCAGAAAGCATGGCTTGGAAGTTGAGCAGAAGCCCAGCTGTCTACATAGGCACTATCCTCGCAACATAAATTATCGTGTTGTAATCAAAGGTAGGATCCAAAAATAGCACAGTGGCCATGGCAGAATACAAAACAAGATCCCAGAGGACAGAAACTCACAGAAATGTGGTAGGAAAACTCAATCAACACAAGGGAAGAAAGGTAGGACTATCCATAGCTATCCAGCTACCCCAAAACCTTTCAAATTTCTTAAGACAGCCTTGATTCAGATACGTAACCCTATAAAATGGCAGAGCCCCACTTACCAAGCCTTTCCAAAACTGCGGGGGGGGCTGAAAAGTATTTTCCAGTGTAACAGGATTGCTTTATGAGCATAAAATAGGAGTACATTCAACAGCGTTCTATGTGCTACTGTAATCAAGCTTTAGCCCTGCAAGACTTTTGTGCTTTTAGGTCCACTCACAGTTCGAATTTTGGCCAATTCAGCAAGAATAGCATGAAATCATCTACCGTATGATAGACGGCCAGTCCTAAGCAGGTTATATATTATTATTATAATACAGGATTTATATAGCGCCAACAGTTTGCTCAGCGCTTTACAATATAATGGGAGACAATACAGCAACAATACAGTTCAATACAAGAGGGAAAGGAGGGCCCTGCTTGGAGCTTACAATCTAGGAGGGAGGGGTTAGTGGTACAAAAGGTAGTAACTGTGTGGGATGGACTGGTAGGAAGAGTAGAAGATTCCATTATTAGCTGAGGGCAGGATAGGCTTCCCTGAAGAGATAGGTTTTTCAGAGATCGCCTAAAAGTGAGCAGAGTAGGCGATAGTCTGATAAATTGGGGTAGAGAGTTCCAGAGGATGGGGGAAGCTCTGGAGAAGTCCTGGAGACAAGCATGGGAGGAGGAGACAAGGGAGCTAGGGAGCAGGAGGTCGTGCAAGGAGCGGAGAGTACGGTTTGGGTAAAATTTAGAAACGAGATCGGTGATGCAATTTGGGGCAGAGTTATAAATGGCTTTATACGTTATTGGTAAAGTCTTGAATTTTATCCGTTGGGAAATAGGAAGCCAGTGGAGGGATTGGCAGAGAGGGGTGGCAGATACAGAATGGTTAGTAAGGTGGATGAATCTGGCAGCAGCATTCATGATAGACTGAAGAGGGGATAGCCTGCGATGATGTAGGCCAATGAGGAGGGAGTTACAATAGTCAAGGCGTGATATAACAAGGGAGTGAATAAGTTGCTTAGTAGTTTCGAGGTTAGGAACGGCCGTATCTTGCAGATGTTACGGAGGTGAAGTCTACAAAATTTGGACAGTGATTGGACTTGGGACTGAAAGGACAGATTGGAGTCTAGGATTACACCTAGTACCCTGGCATGAGTGGAGGGACTGATGGTTGTATTATTGATCTTGATGGAGAAGTCAGGGGAGGGGGCACGGAATGGGGGGAATACTAAGAGCTCAGTTTTGGAAAGATTGAGTTTGAGGAAGTGGAGTGACATTCATGCCGATATGTCGCTTAGTAGGTTAGTAATGCGAGAGGAGACTGAAGGGGTGAGGTGAGGGGTAGAGAGATAGATGTACTGAATTTGGCAGGAACCGGCCAAATTTCGTTGTGCGTATCCCGCTCTGTCTCTTCCTCTCTACATGTTACATGTCTACATATTTATGGGAATGAGAATTTTTTGGCGACTGGATTTACATATACTTCAAATGCAGGATGAAAACACTGTAAGGAAAAGAAAAAGATGTATAAAAAACGCCGATAACAGCGTTTTTGTGTTGGCTTGTAGTATCATTTTAGTAGCGTTTAGAAGAATTAACGTTGTTAGAACCGTTCCTAAAAACTCTACAAAAATATTTTTCTGCTTCTAAAAATCTTATTTTTTTTAAATTAAAATAATAAACATGTCTAGATTTACCTGCTCTGTGGAATGGTTTTGCACAGAGCAGCCCCGATCCTCTTCTTCTGGAGTCCCCATCTTGCGCTCCAGGTTTCCCCTCTTTGGCAGGTGTCCCCATGGAAAGTTGCTTTCTATGGGGGCACTGGTGCAGGCTTACTCCTAAGCCGCCGTGTCCATTGACACAGAGCGGGCAGTTTGGCCCCATCCCCGCTTGCTCAGCACAGCATTTGATTGACAGCAGCAGGAGCCTAGTGAGGAGGGAGACAGCGGCCTGAGACTGCTCTCCTGCACATCGCTGGATCAGATCAGGCACAGGTAAGTATAAGGGGGGTGGGGCTAGAGGGGGATCCTGCAGCACTTTAAGGCTTCAGAACAAATTTAAGACTTCAATCACACTTCTGCAACACCAAAGCTGTGCTATTTGCATTGCAACTTTGATGCGACTTTGGTTTTGATGGTTGTACAACTATCGCATTGATAGCATTAAGATGTGACTTTCATTCGTCTTTTGAGGGTTTACATTGTAGTCTATAGTACTCAAGTCATACAATACAAATAGTGTAATGCTAATCATAAAAGTAGTGATTTGATACAAAGCGATCATTAAAGAGAAGAGATGTTGGACTGTTATCCTAATGATCACTTTTTTTGTATGAAATCACTGCTTTTTGATTAGCGCTGCACTTTTTCTATTGTATGTTTTGAGGTTTTTGGTATTTGTAAAACCTGTGCCAGCAGCTTTTTTATTCTTATTTTTGAGATCTTTTTATCTTAGCACAGAAATACACATCTTTACAATAGCACTTGAGTCACATGAAAAGTTGGACCAAAAAGTAGTGCAAGAACCTTTTTAAAACTGCTGCAACTGTAAGTCGCGCATATTTTAACGGTTATTATTAGAAGACATTGGGTGCGACTGGTCATGCGACTTTAGAGTTCAACATTGCATGACAAGTTGCACCAGTGTGAATGGAGTAGGTCAGAATATAATTTTCCACCGAATATAGCCAATAAAACAAAAACTGTAGAATAGGTTTAAAGAGAAAACTAAAATGTAATGGCTCTATGCTAACAGTCTACTGTATAAAGAAGGAAGACCATGCAATGCATACGTTGCTTGCTTCTGGCAGCCACAGGCATATGCAACATGTGGCCACTAGGCTTTCCAGAGTACCTGCCTTTACATACAACATTCAAATACTCAGCTTTCTTCCCATGAGATGTAGAAAGCTTCTGGGTTTGACATAGAGCACCAAGTGAATGGCTCATATACCAAAGTTGACAGATTCTCTAAAACTACAGCCACACAACTATATGCACACATCACAATCAATGTGTGCTCCTCATCACATGGGCCCTTCATACATAACTGTCCTCACGGGAACACACCATTAGATCAAAATAAATGTGTTCTCTGACTTTTCCGGCACCTCTCAAAGCCCATAATTGTTTGAGGAAAAAGGTTGGTAGACATTGCAAGTGACTGGTTAAAAAAAAAAAAAAAAAAAAAAAAAAAAAAAAAGAAGGGGGAACATGTTGATCATACATAAAATGTGGTATATGCTACAGGAAAAGCAAGTAAATATATAATGTTCATCTCCCAAAAGAAGATTCAACTACCCCTCAGAGTGCATTCTGGGATTTCAAAAAGAGTGTTTTAGACACTCTTTAGAATTCCCTTGGTCTTCCATAAAACATATGTCGATTTGGTTGACAGATTCAAGTACCTGCCAAGAACAAGTACATTAATTTCTAGCATGGAAGGAAGGAACACCATGGTTGGAATGTCCATATCGCAGACACTCCATGCACATAGTGCATGTTCAGCCCCTTAGGAAACGGCCAGCTGTGCAACCGACAGCATAATAGTAATGGATGTTCATCCCCTAAGGAAACTGCCAGCATCATAGTAATGGATGTTCATCCCCGTTCAACCACCAGCCAGGAGATTCCCCAACCAAACAGGTAGAGAGGTGGGGATGCTGGGGACATCATTGCCCAAATATGGGACAACTAGATTACCAGTATCCCTGCTCCTTTGTTCACTTTTAGCTGTCAGCAGGGTAATCTCCAGGCCAATGAATGGGGCCAGGTATGAGTCATCGGTTGTACATTAATTAGCGCAGCTTCCTAACAAAAAAGCCAGCAAGTTCCCCAAAAAACCCTGAGCACTGGTGTTAACAGTTGTGAATTAAGTGCAATTTGCTTTAAATCAGCTGCAACCATAGTGACAGATTCTAAAAGCAGTGGTAGTAAGAAATACCTGAATCTGGTGCATGTGTTGTACCAGAAGTCCAGCTTTCATTAATTTTTGTGACAAAAATTTAAAAAAAAAATTAAAAAAAAAAAAAGGGAGGAGGTTCTAAAGCCTGAAAGTTTTTTTTAACTGCATGCATTCTATGCATGATGGTAAAAAAAAAAACCTTCAGTGTGCAGCTCCCCCCACATACTCGCCTGAACCCGATCCTGATCCAGCACTGTGCATGAGAGCAGAAGCTCTCCTGGGTCTCTGCCTCCTCATTGGCAGAGACACAGTAGTGGGACACATTGGCTCCCGCTGCTGACAATCACTGCTGGTGTGTTGTCAGCAGCCATGTTCTGTGTGTCTCATAGACACACATTTTCAGCTTGGAAGCAAGTACGTTCTGGGGGCACTCAGCACTGGGGAGGGGCAAGGAGCACTGGTGGAGAACCAGAAAAGAGGAAAAGCGGGGCTGCAAAACCATTGCACAGAGCAGGTAAGTAAACCATGTTTGTTATTTAAAGAAAAATAAAATGTAACCGTTAAACCATCAATATCACTTTAATGAATCTGTGTTGTAAAGATGTCAGGCTATGCTGATAGTGAAAAAGAATTAAAAAAAAAAAAAAAAAAAAAAGGAAGGAGAAGTCATCCTATGGTACTATGGTTAAACCTAGTATAGCAGCCATTCGAGTAATTTGTATGAGGCACTCAAATAGAAGTGACTGCTTTTCTCTATTTAAATTGACTGAATGATTAATTACAAGATTGAAGACATATGGGATACTAATAACAGAAAACAGATTGAAATATCACTACTAAGGGCTGGTTTCTGTGCGATTTCTGTGTGTTGCGAATTTGCAGCCCATTTATCTGAATGGACTAAAATTGCACCGGAAGGCTGAGCAAGTATCAAAGCGTAGACTATAGACCAAGCACCTGTTACCATACATCTTGCCTGTGTTATTTTTTTAATATTTATTTCATCATAACAAAAACAAACAGACATCAGGCCTTTCACCCTCCACATTTTTGCGCTCTCCTCTCTCTCTATAGTCTGACATTTTTATTTCCGGTTCCTGGAACCCAGTATATAGTAATTTTCAAGAATCAAGTTTACTTGATTAATTTGCTATTAATTTATCAGAAGGGTTTTGGTCTTGTTTGGCTTCATAATGGCTACAACTCAAGCTCTAGTGGTGAGATCTCACTATTGGAGCCTCTGAAAGGTTCATTTCATTCTATCCAACCTGGAAATTTTCCTTAAGTACGGGTTCACACTGATGTGGTGCGGAATTCGCACCAGTTTCTGTGCGATTTCCACATAGGGTTTCCACCCCAACCCTTTAAAACTGAACACATAATAATTACACAGGTTCTGTGGCTGATTAAGGTGGTAATTAAACGCACCTAGTGCCTTATGTGCATTGAATTAGCTGCAGAACCTGTGTAATTAATGTGTTCGGATTTAAAGGGATGAGGTGGTAACCCTATTTCCACATCGCATCATAAATAGCACCCCGTTCATACAAACCACTGCGGGTGTGTACTTTAAATGACACCCTGAAATCAGTTCACAAAATGCAATGCGATATGCATTGGATCCCTGACCCTTACCAAAAATACAGCGGCTGAAAGAATTGAACATGTCCCATTGGAAACCATGTTAAATGGACTTTAGTGTGTTTCTGTAAAATGCAAAAAGCACTAGAAAATGCTTAGGTGTAAACCAGGCCTTAAAAGGTCTTGGGGGTTCCAAAAGAGAAATCTGTACAGCTAAACTTTCAGCTCTAACCACCTGCTAAGCCAATTACATGGGAATTTCACTGTATTTGTTGATTATTTTATATATGTCACATCAAAATTACCAGGACTAGAATGATCTTGTGACTGGAAACGCCATTTAGGAAATTCTACCTTGTGATGTTCACCTATAATTGAAATAGAAGTTTTTGGTGGGGTCTATGATAGAAGATCATTTGGTCTAGGGATAATGGGTCACTTCATCTGAATTCAACAATTATTCTCATCCGTGCTTTTGTTACAATCTTATTTTAGGCCGACGGCAAGATATGGCGAATGTGAAGGAACTGGGCACATCTCCTGATGCATTGACCAGCTGGCCCAGAAGAGATATGAGCCAGCAGCCTGAGCCAGGGAGTATTAGACTGCCTAAGGGGGTCAGGACAAAATGTTTTTCCTACTGGATTACATTAAATTTCCTAAGGGTTTTTTGCCTTCCTCTGGATCAGCTGCTCTTTAACAAAGGGCTGAGTACAGCAGGAAACGTGTCAAAGGTTCATCTTATATGCTGTGATTTATGCCAAGTTATCAGTTGACATACTATATGATCTCCCCCTTATGTCTTCATTTCGATATTCAGCCCCAGTGGCAGCTATTCTCTGTTCATAATTCATGTCTAAGGTTTACGACCACTTTAAGTCTACAGCTGGCCATAGATGGATCTTTTTTTTTTATTCAATCAGGCAGCCACACAAGCGAAGTAGATGGAGGAATCCTTCCCACTGCGCCATGATATTTCAACAGTAGGACTCCTCCACTGGGAACAGCTTATAGAACCAGGCAAAATTTCGATCCATCTTTGGCTAGCTAAAAGGGTTTTCAAAGACCCGCAAAGTGTCCCCGAATCACCCATAAAAAGCAATTTAAATTTGAATGGTAAGGGTCAGTTCAATAATGGCACTGCTTGTCTATAACCTGCCTTTACCCTAAACTTGGGATCCAAATTAGGAGGTTGAATTTTATCAAAATGTAAGCAAAATCAGTACCATCTGGCAAAATGTAATCATCCAAAAGAAGAACATGACATGAAAGAAAAACTCCAGGGAAAAAAAATGGTTTTAAAATCTGCTAGGTCACAAATTGTTAGGTGTAAGGAGGTGAATGTCATTTCATGGTTCTACAATGTACACTTTTATTGATGCCTGGCAGTATACAGTAGCTATTTCAATATTTACAGTGCTCCAACAGGAGAAGTGTGGGTCTCCTACATTTCATCTGCATTGTCTGCCCCTCCTCTTTCCTATCTATTCACAGAACCCTTTGTATTTTGTGAAAATATAAAATCCTCCCTTGCAGTGAGGCCTTGCCCACACTGGAAGGGTTAACTGCTCATTTATGTCTAAGGGGCATGGAAAGGTAGATTTACTTACCCCGGTGCTCCAGTGGTCTAGGTCCTGACATCATCAAGACTGCTGAAGGGTCTATACATTGCATTGGACCCGAGGATGCCAAGGGACAGTTCACTGCCAGAGCATGGGGGAGCGGAGTATCAGCTAAGTAAAAGTGTGGGCGCAATCATACTGCAAAGGAAAATGTTCAAGTTTCCTGGCGCTTTAAGCTAACAACACACACATTATGACTGTATAATTTACTTTAAATAATACAGATAATATCCAATCAGGAAGGCCCTGATATAAAGAGTTGTGAGTAAATCTTAAGTAGAAGTCCAGAATCAATCTAAGCCTAAAACTGCTCCCATCCCCTTTCTAACTCCTATTCTTACTACCCTGTAAAAGGAAGCTGTATATACGTACCTACTCTGAGGGAGCTCTGGTCCGGTCACATGATCAGCTTCAGGAGAGAGGGTTACGTCACCACCCAGGCATGGCAGCTGTTGGCTCTCTCTTCTCCCCTGAAGCTGGCCCCTGGAGAGATCACGTGACTGGATTGGAGCATCCACAGAACAGGTAAGTATATGAATCTTCTTTTTACAGGGTAGTAAAATAGGATTTAGGGGGTGGGAGTGTTTTTAGGCTTTGTATTTTTTTTAAGTCCACGGAACTAAAAACTAAAACCTGCAAGTGTGCAAAAAACACGCAAGTGCACAAACACAAAAAAAGTGCACTTAAGGGTGTGCTTTTGTCCACCCCCCAGAGGGGTAGGACCTCTACCCTGATCCCCCGGGGCGCAAGGCTCTTGACAGGGACAACATTTTTCCAACATGGTCCACCTAGCCAAAAGGCCTGGCGGACCCCTTGTGGCTAGCTGAATCCAACCACCAAGTACTAGGTCAGGGAGCTCTCGCGAAGAGAGACCCCCCCCAGGAACAGGGCAAGAAGGAACCCAATGGCCACACATCCTTCCCCTAGACTCCAGGGCAGTCCTGAGGGCCCACATCTTCCATCCTAGAGAGAAAAAAAAACAAAACAAAAAACACACACACACACACACACACACACAAGGTGACAAAACAGTGAAGAAAATAAATAAATAAGTGGGCATGCAATTGTGCACTAGCTAGGCCCTGAGGCCCGTAGCAAAATAATTGCCCTGGACATAGCCAAAAGGCCAAGCCCTAAAAGGCGCAGTGCAGAAAAAGTGTTTAGAACAGTGACTATGTGCACTTTTCACACTTGGGATCTCACCCCATGTGCTACTAACAGCACCCCTGAGGCGACCACTCTCGGGGGGCTCTGCCTCCCTGGCCAGACAAGATAGAATCATTAAAATCAGGAGGAACTGGGCCCCTCCAGTTTTTCCAGGGGAATTACTCCCAGGTCCCAACAGCCTGTGAGCACCTCGGTTTCTCTTCCAGCCGGAACTAAGCTTCAGAGCCCCCATCATACCACCAGAGGTGCGATACAGCCAGCCATCCTCACCAAAAAGCAAGAATGACGGTGGAGCACCCCTACTGGACACTAACAGGAACAGATACTACACTTCATCTTAGCCAAAAGGAGCGGTTTTAGGCTTAGATTGATCCTGGACTTACACTTTAAGTAAAACCTGATGGTGTTGGAATCCCATGCTCCCTGGCTTATTCTTGTAGCTTAGGATACTAAGGGAGATACATGATACAACGCAGGTCTTTTTTTCTAAAAAGACCTGCTCTGCTTTAATGTGAACTTGTACTTTGCACACACTGCTGCCACACAAGCCCAGTGTGTAAAGGGGCAACAACCAGGTCTGAGCAAAATGAAGCATGCACAGCCCTTTGTAAAAGTGCAGATCAGGTGGGAGGAAAAGTGCAGGGAAACTAATAAACTGGTCCTTCCTGTGACACAAATCAAGTATTTTGCCTAGTAAGGACAGAGAATGGACTCAGGGCCAGAGCACACCAGCAACTATGTAGCAATTATCTGTAGCAGCTACAAATCTCTGTGACCCTTTTCTCTGTTGATTTGCAGCTGGCTACAATACTTGTCTTTGCAGCTTGAAATTGCTAGTATGCTACGATTAGCAACAGCTGCCTTGGAATAATATAAGTAGTTACTGAGGCTGGGAATATTGCAGTTAGCGTCAATGCGGTTAACCGCTCAGGAATGAAGATTGAAATTATGCAACACAGGTACTTTTCTTAGCAACAAAAACACCAATAGAATGTACTATAAATCCAACTCCAGCCAAATCAGGCTGCTCTGTAAAAAGACGCATGGGGCTGCCATTCATTCCTACCCTAGGTTCACACCTAAGCGTTTTCCGCAGCATTTTGCAGAAAGACACTACAGTTCATTTAACATGATTTCCTATGAGACACGTTCACATCTCCGCGTTTTCACTCAGTGTGTTTTTTGGAAAGGATCAGAGACTTTTTTGAACACAAAAAGTTGCATTTTTGGTTCTATAGACTTCAATGGAAATGCTACAGACAAGTATGTAGTGCGTTTTTGCCAGGTTTTTTATGCATTTTAAATCTGCCTAGCAACAAAAAAAAAAACAAAAAAAAAAAAAACGCATCAAAAATGCAACACAAAACGCAATGCAGAAACGGCTCAAACGCAAACTGCATAGGTGTGAACCTAGCCTTAATGGCACCCCCACGCATCTCAACCCGCAGCATGTTTGCGGGTGTGGGTACCGCAGGAAAACCGCATGGCTGTGGCTACGCTTTTTATCTTTTTTGCAGTAAACACAGGAACAGCAGTCCATTCAAATGAATGGGATGCCGTGCCCACACAAACGCAGGCCCCAAACCCGCTCAAGTGTGACCTTAGCCTAAGCAAGTTGCTAGCAGCCTTTCAAAGTGCTTGTGATGCAGATGCTTACTGAAGCCTGAAAAAGCTTACTGAATAGCTTGTTTTAAAGCGATAGTCAGCATCTCCTTCAAGATTTTTTATTTTTTTTTCAGGTACTTATATAGCGCTGTCAATTTACGCAGCGCTTTACACATATATATATATTGAACATTCACATCAGTCCCTAACCCTCAAAGGGTGTACAATCTAAAGTCCCTAACTTACATTCATACATACACATATTAGGGTCAATTTAGACAGGATCCAGTTAACCTACCAGCATGTCTTTGGAGTGTGGGAGGAAACCAGAGCACCTTGAGGAAACCCACGCAAGCACAGGGAGAACATGCAAACTCTATGCAGGAGGCATCATGGTCAGGAATCGAACCCATGACCCATTTACTGCAAGGCAGATGTGCTAACCACTAAGCCACTGTGCCGCCCAAGATCGGTGTTTACTATTCTGGAGCTGAAAGGGACTCCGCAATAGGAGAATAATGGAGGCTGCCATCATTGAACTCGCATTTTGAAATAGTTAGCTCCCATGTATGGCAAAATGACAATGTCTCTGAAAGAGACACCTCCGACTCATCTCACCTGAACTCTCCTCACTGTTCCTTGCTCCATCACAGCCAGCACTGAAATTGGCTGTGTTGGCAACATGGGAAAGCGGTAACATCAATACCCATGTCATGAAACAGTGCTTGGGCCTAACAATTGGCTACTAAGGCCAGGGACTGTTACACGGTAGCAGGTCACATGCTCCCCCATACCTTGAAGTGCCAGGTATTCTCAGCCAGTTGCGGATGAGCAATAAGCTGCCTGGGAGCACAGGAGTCAGTGGATTCCCTTTGTAGATACACTGTCACTTTGCCCTGCAAGGGAAATTCAACACTGTCTCTTTAAAGAGTAACTCCACTTTTGTTGAGGGGAAAAAATATATATATATATTTCCCTCTGAGTGATCTATGTACATTGCAGAGATTTTACCAAACATTGTTGCAGATTCCTACCATTTTCTATTATAAAGAAATAGCTGTGTTTTTGTGTACATTTGCAAAGTGATTGTGAATTTATAATGATCAATCAGCTGCTACACTTGTGGTGTTCTAATGAGGAAAGTGGCAGGGTTTGCATCCCTTTAGATGTGATTTCCCTCACCAAAAATGTTATTTTATTGTGTATATATAATGTTATTATATGCCCAAAATCTGATCTGCACCCTAGTGCAGACTTCTGGGAAAATCAGTATGCCAATCACAAAAGCAGGAAATGACATTTCTGGGGGGCGTTCTATATACCATTTGTGTAGAGAAAGTCTCCAGGTTACCATATTACATTTTACAGAAAATTACAGTGCTGCATATTGAAAAGGAAATGTAATCTTTCTTTAAGAAAAGAAAAAACAAAAAAAAACAAAAACGGTAAACTGTTGTGGTATTGTACCAAAGTGGAAGCAACTGGAAAAACCAGCAACTCAGCCACGAAGTGGTAGGCCAGGTAAAATGACAGAGCAGGGTCAACACATGCTGAAGCATACAGTGCACAGAAGTCGCCAACTGTCTGCAAAGTCAATAGCTAAAGACCTCCAAACTTCATATGGCCTTCAGATTAGCACAAAAGTGCATTGAGAGATTCATGGAATGGGTTTGCATGGGTGAGCAGCTGCATCCAAGCCTTACATCACCAAGTGCAATGCAAAGCGCTGGATGCAGTGGTGTAAAGCACACTGCCACTGGACTCTAGAGCAGTGGAGACGTGTTCTCTGGTGAGGAATCATGCTTCTCTGCCTGGCAATCCGATGGACGTGTCTGGGTTGGCGGTTGCCAGGAGAACGGTATTTGACTGACTGCATTGTGCCAAGTGCAAAGTTTGGTGGCGGGGGGGGATCATAGTGTGGGTTTTTTTTTCAGGGGTTGGGCTTGGCCCTCTAGTTCCAATGAAGGGAACTCTTAAGGCGTCAGCATACCAAGACATTTTGGACAAATTCCATGCTCCCAACTTTGTGGGAAGAGTTTGGGGATGGCCCCTTCCTGTTCCAATAGGACTGCACACTAGTGCAAAAAGCAAGGTCCATAAAGACATGGATAAGCAAGGTCCATAAAGACATGGATAAGCAAGGTCCATAAAGACATGGATAAGCAAGGTCCATAAAGACATGGATAAGCAAGGTCCATAAAGACATGGATAAGCAAGGTCCATAAAGACATGGATAAGCAAGGTCCATAAAGACATGGATAAGCAAGGTCCATAAAGACATGGATAAGCAAGGTCCATAAAGACATGGATAAGCAAGGTCCATAAAGACATGGATAAGCAAGGTCCATAAAGACATGGATAAGCAAGGTCCATAAAGACATGGATAAGCAAGGTCCATAAAGACATGGGATGAGCAAGTTTGGGGTGGAGCAACTTGACTGGCCTGCACAGAGTCCTGACCTTAACCTGATAGACACCTTTGGGATGAATTAGAGCAGAGACTGTGAGCCAGGCCTTCTGGTCCAACATCTCTGCCGGACCTCACAAATGCGCTTCTGGAAGAATGGTCAAATATTCCCATAGACACACTCCTAAACCTTGTGGACAGCCTTCCCAAAAGAGTTAAAGCTGTTATAGCTGCAAAGGGTGGGCCAACTCAATATTGAACCCAACGGACTAAGACGCCATTAAAGTTCATGTACGTGTAAAGGCAGACGTCCCAATACTTTTGGCAATATAGTGTGTGTGTGAAATTATATATATATATATATATATATATATATATACACATATACACACACACACACACACAACTTGCATAGACATCCATTTCTTGGAAGCCACACTTCAAGTCGGAATGACATACAACTTTGAAATTGTGTGAAAGTCGCAAGATTTCAAAGTTGAATCGGTGTGACCGGGGTGTAAGGTGGGTTGCAGAGTGTTGTATAAAAATGCAGACAGACATCCTGCATTTTTACACAAATGCACTGTATATCACCTCACTGCACCCTGTCACAACATAACAGAAAAGGAAAAAAGAAGAAAATAATAAATAAAACAGAAAAGGGAAAGAGAAAAAAAACAAAAATGCGCTGTAACCATGCATTGCACTGCCCCTACACAACATACAAGTGCACAAATTTTAATGTGCAGGCTGGTGTAAATGAGCCCTAAAGGCTTTAGCAGAGCTGCCTGAAAGTCTGAAAACTTTCAAATGCTCTGAGATAGTGTTTTATACATGACAAATCCCATATGTACAAACCCTTAGAGGGCCCATTTCACATCGGCTGTGTCTGCTCCAATCAACAGGAGATCCATGAACAGATCCCTGCTGAATAGGAGCTAAATGGTACAGATGTCGCTTTTGTGACATTGTCTGTTTTGCCCCCTGAACCTTAAACGGACCCATGTTATGTCTATGGTAGGTGGATGCAAATGAATGTGCATCTGTTTACATCCAACTACCTCAGGTCTGTCATTTCTATGTCTGAAACTAAAAAAACAAAAAAAAAAAAAAAAAACACACACACACACACCACAGAAAAAAGGATGCAGACCCTTTATTCTGAGACCTAATAGATGGACTTGAGGTAATCGAATATAAACGGATGCATGTCGGTTTACATTTGTCTGCCCATAGACTAACACGGAGCTTCCATTCAGATCTGCCGGGAAAACTGAACGATGGATCTGTCTGGAATGGCAGCTTCAAGCAGACCTTACAATGAAACCTTAAGTTATATATGAAAGTAATAATTTACAAATCTGAAAAATGCAAAACAAACAAAGAGGTAACCTTTCCACACCTTCCATTAGAGGTCTACATGGCTGTTGACAAACGGCAATGCCAGAGTTCTAGTTCCTATAGTAAGGCCACGTGTTACTCATAGCTGCTCCACACATGCTAGCAAAGATCAAATTATTAATTTTGTATAATTACATTTCATGAAAAACACATGCTGCTCTGCTACTATACAACAGATATATAGAATACAACAGATATAGAAAAAGCTCAAACTGAAAAATGAAGAACCTAGGGCAGAAGGCCAAACCAGGCAGTATATAGCAAGACAGATAAGCCAACAGGAAGTAGCGGTTCCTAGGCTAACCGTTCTTTCATCTCCAGAGCACAAGATAAAAAAAAATCTGCTAAAGAGGCCTTTTTTTTCCCAATTACATGCTTCAAAAAAGACAAAATACTCCGCCAACAATCTGCTTCAATTTGGCACAGGTTAATTTTTCAATGGGCTGAATCACAAGCCTCACAATTCTGCATATTTCAATGGTGATTTGTCGGTCGCAGCATTTGTCGAAAGAAATGGGGTGACAGATCTATTTTAATCACCAAACGTTTCTTTTCCACTGCGTTTTGAAAACATTACAATGGTAGGCGTATTGTATAGATACATGCTCATGGAGTAAACCAGAAACCATTTACCTCGAAAGGTCACCTATTCATTTGTCCACTGTGTGTCTTGAGCTTCAGGAAAGATCTATTTTAAAAGATCTTTCTGACAGCAAGGACATGTTTTCAACAATGCATGTCAAAGATGAGCTAGAAAATGGAGTACATATTGTGTGATGAGATAGCGCTGACTAGGCACCTGTACATTACATGGTAACTAAGAAGGGGCCACAAATACCTATTGGCTGCCATGACTAGTGTGATGTCACAGCAGCTGACCAGAAATGTCTCCATTCTGCAGGCTCTGATCTAAGTGGAGAAATTGGTATTCCCTTCATATAGAGGTGGTTTAACCAAATAACAAATGTGTAGCTCACGTTCAGATGTGGGTGTACTGACCCATACATCATTGGGGGCAGACCGAAAGCAGCGTGCAGAGTCCAGGCACAGCGTGAGCCATATTCACAATTCATGGTCAGGCCAATATTTTCATTAGACAGTGAAGGGATCAATGCAGCCTCTTTCTTCGGCCTTCTATTCACAAGTAACCAGGAAGCCATACTGTAGAACCACCTGTGTGTGACAGATCTACTGGACATGAAGAAGTCAACACAAGCCAGCCATGCTTTGGCAGATAAGATTCGATTAGATGAACTAATACAGGAGCCTAACCGTTCTCTGAAAATCTGTCCATTAACAGAGCCAGCAGGCAACTGTTCCAAATGAATTTTACATCACATGGCTTCCAAGGCAGACAACACATTTTTGTTTTCTGTTACACGCCGGCTAGTGAAAGGAGCAGCATAGTGAAAAACATTTGAAGTAAATCTGTAATAAGATTTTTTTCTAAATAAAATCAAATTTAAAAATTTAAAAAAAAAACAAAAAAAAAAACAACCAAAAACAAAACAAAAACCTGTATAAGAAAAAAATTACACTGATGTTTTCCCCTAAAATGCCAGGCACTTGGTTGTGATGCTAATCCTTTGGCTTCAATAACTTTTGATTCATTGATGTGGAACAAGTATACAGACCAGAAAGGTCTAAGAAAAAGACAGAAGTCCTTGTCTGCATACATGTTTGAGGTCAATGACTCAAAGCATTTAAGTGGAGGTTGATCAAGACAGCCAGGCAACCAACATTTTCAGAAAAAGAGGCCAACAATGGCAGTCTGCATGTTTTTCTCATGACGGATTTCCAGACACTATATTTTCCAGCGTACTGCAAGGACAATTAAAAGAATTTGTTCTTTTCAAACATTCTTGGCTTGTCCACACCATATCCATTGAGCTGCATTTTTCTGTACACCACCGCACATGTATGGTGTTTACAGAGCACATAGAAAGCAATTGTTTCTTATTCTCTGTTCACACCATACATGTGCGGTGGTGTGCAGAAAAACACAATTTAATGGACATGGTATGAACAAGCCCTCACTGTTGATTGCTCCTAGGAATTTGTACATAAAAGCAAGTCTACCTAAAAGTCAGGCTGGTCATGACAAAATATTCAGCAAAAGAAGTCCAAATGTCGCCATGGCTGTATTTACTAATCTGGAGCAAGAACTGTCCAATTTTGTGTTGTCCCACAGCAATAAAGCTGGCCATACAGTTAGCTTTTCTTGTTCATCTTGCAGTCGCAAAAAAAATATATACATATAACCGATTCCTCCATGTACACTATACAGCAAAGATGAAGGAATTTCTAGCCGCGGTTATTGTAGTCTGACAGCCAGCAGCAGCAGCTGTCAGAATACCTAAATAATGTCAGCATCTGTTTGGCTGAATCTTCCATCTAGCTCCTTCAATTCTTTACTCAACAGATGTCAGGCAAGAAGGTGCTGACAAGTCAACCCATGTAGCAAATTTTGTCTGGTTCATCAGGATGTGGCCAAAATTCACATAGTGTTTGGCAAGCTTAAGCTCCTCCCTCTGTATTAAAGAAGGAATAGTAAGATCATATTGTTTGCATTAAATACCTAGCAAATGCTTACATTGGGCCATAAATAAGGCCTGATCCATTTGTTGCAGAAGAAACACTAGAAAAAGAATCCTTACATGTAAACTCAACATGTGTCATCTACAAATACAAGGCATCCCCCACTTGTGAAAGGAGCGGAGCGGCCTTCATTTATTTCTCTTTTTTTTTTGTTTACCTGGGTTCAGGCAGTACGATCTTCTTACTAGCCCTGGCCGCAGGAGTGGATTTACTCTTCTCCATTGCCATCAGGTAGCTGACATCAGCCAAAACCGCCTCTAGATCCGCCATGGTGGAAACTTGTCAACCGATCAACCAAGCCAAGAAACACAGGTCAACAAATTAAAAAAAAAAAAAACAGTATCCTTTTAAAAAAAATAAATACGAAAACTATATTAAATTAAAAAAGTAACACTGCAATCCTGCCAGAAAATTTTTTTAAAACGTCTCTGAAAGGATGGGGATAATTCAAGTCGATGTGTTGGTGGACTCCAAGGATGTGTAAATGCAGATTGCTCCTGAATGAGGCCTGCTTCATGTATGGCAGGGGATGGAAGGGGGTTAAACGAATGATTTAACGATATCCACTTTGATTTTTTTTTTTTTGCCTTTTTTTAAAATGACAGATCCCAGTGTGTCTTGAGCAGGGGGGACAATCCAGTTTGGAGAGGCATCACAGGGGCAGCCACCTAGATGAGGATCTGATGGGCTTCATTGAAGGATTCCACAGAGATGGTGTGTGTGTTCCCAGTATTCCAGCACAGATTGCAGGCAGTGGGACTTCCTTCAAGGGGTGGGCATGGTACTGGAGAAAAATCAGGCGCTTTTCCCAACACGATGCCCCTCGATCCCTCTCCCCAACATGTTGCAGATGTCAGGCACACACATCCAGGCTCCAGCGATGGTCTCCAGCCCCAGCGATCTGCATTCACAGCCTCAGCAGCACACCATGTCCCTGGCTTGCAGGAAGCCCGGCTCCTCTCTGCTGCAATGGCACTCACTACAATGTGCTTCCCTTTTTTCCTTCTTCTTCTTCTTCAGCAACCTTCACATGAAACCATCGCTGATCGCAGGGTGGAGGGACCTCAGCAGACAAGCCTGCTTATTCCAAAGGAGAGCGAAGACTCGGGAATACATGGAAATGGGAATCCAGCGAGGAGGAAGAATAGAAAATCCCAGGCAAGGAGCTCTGTAAACACCAGATCCGTCTCCCTCTGCAGTCTTCTGGCTGGAACAGCTGTTTGGGCGCTTACAAAGCAATCTCCAGCATATCCACAGGGCAGCAGGGACTTCCAGATTGGGGGGACCCAGCTATTCCCTTCTTATGGGCCAAATCTCCCCCTTTCTCCTGTGCTGACAGCCTCCTGCTTCTGTGCAAGGCTCTATTAACATGAGCAGAGAAGCCGTGATGTCTGTTACTTCCTCTCCTGTGTGTGATAGCAGACACGGCCACTGCTAAACTCTGGGGGTGGATCTCTGCACAGGCCGGATCTGGAGTGCACAGTACATAGTGACAGCTAAACACAGGCAGGGCCTCCACTATGACACAGGGACTGGGCCACCACTGAGAGTACACAGCACTCCAGGCTGCTGACCAACACCACTCATTCCATAAGAGCTATGCTACAGGTTATGTGTGAAATATTCAATCCATAGAACAGCTAGGATATCTATACAATGTCCCATTGCACACATTGCCTGTAACATACAGTGGGGAAAATGCATTACTTGATCCCCTGTGTGTATATATACACACACACACATATATATATATGCACACATCCATTCATATCTGACCTTTGGCAATTGCATGGACCATCACTTGTAAGCAACTTTTTCTATTAATTCTCTTAGCAATTATTTAACAGAGTAGGTTGCCAGGTCTTTCCCCAAACCCCACCATGCAGAAAATCCCATGTGGCCAGGGGTGAAACTAGGACAATTTAGACAGGAGCCAATAAACCTACCAGCATGCCTTTGGAATGTGGGAGGAAACCCATGCAAGCACAGGGAGAACATACAAACTCCATGCAGGAGGCACCATGGTTGGGAATCGAACCCATGACCCATTTACTGCAAGGCAGATGCACTAACCACTAAGCCACTTTGCTATATATAAATATATACACACACACATTATATAGTTTGGGGATGGCCCCTTCCTGTTCCAATATGACTGCGCACCAGTGCACAAAGCAAGGTCCATAAAGACATGGATGGAAGTTTGGGGTGGGAGAAATCGACTGGCCTGCACAGAGTCCTGACCTCAAGCCGATAGAACACCTTTGGGATGAATTAGAGCAGAGACTGTGAGCCAGGCCTTCTGGTCTGACATCAGTGCCTGACCTCACAATACGCTTCTGGAAGAATAGTCAAACATTCCCATAGACACACTCCTAAACCTTGTGGACAGCCTTCCCAGAACAGTTGAAGCTGTTATAGCTGTAAAGGGTGGGCCAACTCAATATTGAACCCTACAGACTAAGACGCCATTCCACACGTCATGTGCATGTAAAGGCAGGCATCCCAACACTTTTGGCAATATAGTGTGTGTGTAATAAATATATATTTTATATATATATACACACACACATATATATATATATAGGCAGGCAGACCCAACCGGAACAGCCATGTGAACGGGGACGTAAACAGTGACAGGTCCTATGCCATTCAAAGATACCTGATTTCTTCATAAAACGTACACCACATGCGTTTTAGCATGTGTTAAAATGCACGGCATTTTGCAGGACTTCTTGTGACATCATGTGGGTCACAAAACAAATCATGAAGCAAACTTTTTTTCTTTACTTGCAATGTGTTGCACTGCATTGACCTGCGCTACGTTAAAATGCATAAATGTAAAATTTGAATGCAACGCATGTCAACACAGCATTGTAGTGTGAACAGGACACGTTTTTTAGGTGTCCTTGCATCGACCTGCGTTTTACAGCTGTGCTAAAATGTAGATCAGCGCACTAGTGTGAATTAACCCTTCATATCTATTGGGACCCAGCAGCTGCATGGACACAGTAACTGTGTCCCAATAAGACATCCATATGGGTGTGTGTCCACCACCCACACAGATGTCTTATTGGAACACAGCCACTGTGTTCATGCAGCTGCTGGGTCCCAATAGATATGAATGGGATTGTCTGCACGAGGTTACACAGAACACTTGTACATCCCCTTATAGGTAAACACACGAGGTTTGGTATGCCCAGTGTGGAAGAAGCTTTATGGCTCATTTGCATTAGTGGTTTGGGGATTAGTAATACCACGCAGTTGAGCCACATATTTACTGCCCCTCAACCACTCCCCCTTGAAGTGGAAAGGCAGTGACTGGGGGTGTACTCAGGCTGTAGCAACGATTCTTTGCTTTGCAGCCACAGCAGGAATTATACCCCATCTAACTGTCGGTGTGCACAACCGCCCACCAAACCTGACCCATTCAAGTGAATGGGGCCGCACTACAACCACCCCACAGCTGCACGTAATTCATACATTTTTGGCACAGGAGTCTGCCATTTAGGGGGTTAAAACTGGTGGTAAGGAGGCAATAAAGCATATACCTCACCCCTTCAGTCTCCACTCGCATCACTAACCTACTAAGTGACATATTGGCATGGATGTCACTCCACTTCCTCAAACTTTCCAAAACTGAGCTCTTTGTATTCCCCCCAGCCTGCACCCCCTTCCCTGACTTCTCCATCAAGATTAATAACACAACCATCAGTCCCTCCCCCTCATGCCAGGGTACTAGGTGTAATCCTAGACTCCCATCTGTCCTTTCAGTCCCAAATCCATTCACTGTCCAAATCTTGTAGCCTTCACCTCCGCAACATCTGCAAGATACGCCCGTTCCCAACTTCCAAAACCACTAAGCAACTTATTCACTCCCTTGTTATATCTCGCCTTGACTATTGTAACTCCCTCCTCTTTGCCTACCTAATCGCAGGCCATCCCCTCTTCAGTCTATCATGAATACTGCTGCCAGACTCATCCACCTTACTAACCATTCTGTATCTGCCACCCTTCTCTGCCAATCCCTCCAATGGCTTCCCATTTCCCAACGGATAAAATTCAAAACATTAAAAATAACATATAAAGCCATTTATAACTCTGCCCCAAATTACATCACCGATCTTGTCTCTAAATATCACCCAAACCGTACTCTCCTCTCCTCGCAAGACCTCCTACTCCCTAGCTCCCTTGTCTCCTCCTCCCATGCTTGTCTCCAGGACTTCTCCAGAGCTTCCCCCATCCTCTGGAACTCTCTACCCCAATTCATCAGACTATCGCCTACTCTGCTCACTTTTAGGCAATCTCTGAAAACCTCTCTCTCTTCAGGGAAGCCTATCCTGCCCTCAGCTAATAATGGAATCTTCTACTCTTCCAACCAGTCCATCTCCCACACTTACTACCTTTTGTACCACCAGCCCCTCCCTCCTAGATTGTAAGCTTCAAGGATCAGGGCCATCCTAACCCTCTTGTATTGAACTGTATTGTTGCTGTATTGTCTCCCATTATATTGTAAAGCGCTGAGCAAACTGTTGACGCTATATAAATCCTGTATTATAATAATATACAATGTACAGGATGTAATAAATGGCCTGCGTTGAAATAGTACCATTAGTTGGTATGCTTTAGCAATCTGAAGTTTAAAATTGGTGCATAAATATGGGACTTACAGTGGTAAAGAAAAAGAATGTCTCTGCATCAATGTGTAACTGAAAAGAAAAAAGGCCCATCAATTGAATGCGGCCACACTGCAACCACCCCACAACTACAGGCTATTTGTGTGGTTGCGGCACAGTGATATGGGATTTTAGTTCAAACCGGCAGTAAGCAGGTGATATAACCAAGCAGATTGCTCTTCAGAGGGCTACTGCAAGTGTAAACAAGCTTTCAGGGAGGGAGGAGCCAAAGGGGCTCTTGGGGGGCTCTCAGGAGGTGAGGGGAGGTCTAGGGCTGATTTGTCCCTGACCCTCTGTGTACTCACAGTTCACACCTCAATCTCAGCACAGTGCACGCTGGGAATGAAGGCAGCTTCCTCTTCTCCTTATCTTGGGTCATGTGATATGTCACATGACAAGGGAAGACTGGAGGAAGGCCAGTCTGCCAATCACTCCCCAAGTGGCACTGCTGAGAGAGCAGTGTGTTCTCTAGCTCAACGCTGGCTCTTCCAGTGCGCCTCTCCCAACACCGTGCCCCTTCTGCACCCCTGCCCCTTGGCCCAGCCCTGATCATCTCTAACCCAAACTCTTAAAATGTTACTAAACCCGCAACAGTAAAATCAATCTGTATATGCAGTAAAGCATGCTTGTTATACTCACTGTGGGACCTAAGGGGTTAATCCTCTGCTTTGTGTAAAAAGGCTGTTTGATCCTTCCTTCTCTGATCCTCCCCTTCTTCTACTGTCCCCAATCCATCTGCTGATAGAACAGAGCCTTGGGGGCAAGCTGCACATGCTCTGTTTGGTGTGTATTGCTAGAGCGTTTTTTTTCTTTCTTGGGAGAGTGCTTGTGATCAGCACAGGCCAATCAGCATTGTCCAGACAGAGGGTCAGGGGTTATGCAGCCTCAAAGGAGAATCAAGGGAGAAAGAAAACTCCTACAACTTTTAACCAGTGCTCTGCTGGACACTGATAGAAGTCACAAGACTGCTCTAACTGCTGATGAGAAAAGGTATTTATCAGTTTATATTTACTATAATAATTGCATTTCCATGTTCTGTGTACTGAGGGAGACCAGATATAGTGAATGCAGGGTCCCGGGTTTAGTAACACTTTAATCCCTGCTTTTTTTGTATTCCAATACGGTGCAGTCTTGGTCATTAAATGACCCAGCCTGCCACTCATTAGAGTACAAAAAAGAGTGAAAGCGGATTAGAAGTGGGTTTGGAGGACACCTGAGCTCATCTCTATCCAGTAGGAAGGATTCATCCATCCACAGGGCTGCTATTAGAAACCACGGGGCCCCATACAGCCAACCTGACAGGGCTCCCCCCTCAAAAAAGAAATTTTTTTTTTACCATGCTTCAGTTATGAATGAACACAGTGAGTGATAGGTACCAATCACTCTCTGTGTTCATTCAAGAAAGGAGGCTAATAAATGTGATATATACAGGACCCTTCCCTCAATCTCCATCCTGAGGGATCCTATTGTGTGCTTGCAGCTGCCGGTGGGAAGGAGAGGAAGGGGGCCAGTTGCACTGCGGGGGGGCCTTGGCAGCAGGGGGAAATATATGGAACATGGGGATGGTCATGGGCGTGGCAGGGAGGCAATTACTGGAACCGATCCCCTGTATGGCTCTCTCTGCAGCAGCTAAAGCCAGAGAAGAAGCCAGCTTTCAACTGCTGCAGAGAGAACCATTCAGGGGATCGGAGTCAGTAATTGCCCCCTGCCATGCTGATCATATCCTCCCTGCCCACTTCTAATTCACTCAGCTGCCTGGGCCTCCCTACAGGAGGACTGGTGTTACCCCCTTATCCACGGCCCTGCTGTTTAGCATGGGCGAAGGCTTTCCTGTAGGCTTTCTTCACAGCTCATGTGTACCACGCAATGTATTACCACCAGGGACAGACTGACCATTCGACAACTCGGGCACCGCCCGAGGGCCCAGGGTCAGTAGGGGGCCCAATGAAATGCCCCTGGTACCTTTTTATAGGCTTTTTTTTAGTGTGGGCAAGAACACAGGGGCCCCATGATCCGCTATTGCCCGGGGACCCCATGAGTTGTCAGTCCGCCCCTGATTACCACCTTGACGTTATCATGCATTGTGGTCTGCTGCAACACACATGTATTGAGGGGTGTTTGGCAGGTATTTTGGCAAATGGACAGCACTGCAAAGCATCACACTGCTTATCATGCAGAAAAGTCCTTGATAATGGCCATGCAGCCATCGATGGAGTACCTACCTGTGGATAGGATGTGGCTACATTGTGGCTCTACTTCCTGTCCCTTTTACATGTGAACAAAAACGGAAAGTGCAGTTGTCATCGGAGCAGGAAGGCACTACGGACTTATTTATATATATATATATATATATATATATATGTATATATATATATAAATATACAGTCATGGCCGAAATTGTTGGCACCCTTGATATTTTTCCTGAAAATCAAGTATTTCACACAAAAAAGGTATTGCATTAACACATGTTTTGCTATACACATGTTTATTCCCTTTGTATGTATTGGAACAAATATAAAACAGAGGCAGAAAAGCAAATATGACATAATGTCACACAAAACCCCAAAAATGGGCTGGACAAAAGTATTGGCACCCTTAACTTAATATTTGGTTGCACACCCTTTGGAAAACATAACTGAAATCAGTCGCTTCCTATAACCATCAATAAGCTTCTGACACCTCTCACCCGGAATTTTGGACCACTCTTCCTTTGCAAACAGCTCCAGGTCTCTCTTATTGGAAGGACACCTTTTCCCAACAGCAATTTTAAGATCTCTCCACAGGTGTTCAATGGGATTTAGATCTGGGCTCATTGCTGGCCACTTCAGAACTCTCCAGCGCTTCTTTGCCATCCATTTCTGAGTGCTTTTTGACGTATGTTTGGGGTCATTGTCCTGCTGGAAGACCCAGGATCTTGGACGCAAACCCAGCTTTCTGACACTGGGCCCTACAGTGCGACCCAAAATCCTTTGGTAATCCTCAGATTTCATGATGCCTTGCACACAGTCAAGGCACCCAGTGCCAGAGGCAGCAAAACAACCCCAAAACATCATTGAACCTCCACCATATTTTACCGTAGGTACTGTGTTTTGTTCTTTGTAGGCCTCATTCCGTTTTCGGTAAACAGTAGAATGATGTGCTTTACCGAAAAGCTCTATCTTGGTCTCATCTGTCCACAAGACGTTTTCCCAGAAGGCTTTTGGCTTACTCAAGTACATTTTGGCAAACTGTAGTCTTGCTTTTTTATGTCTCTGTGTCAGCAGTGGGGTCCTCCTGGGTCTCCTGCCATAGCGTTTCATTTCATTTAAATGTCGACGGATAGTTCGCGCTGACACTGATGCTCCCTGAGCCTGCAGGACAGCTTGAATGTCTTTGGAACATGTTTGGGGCTGCTTATCCACCATCCGGACTATTCTGCGTTGCAATCTTTCATCAATTTTCCTCATCCGTCCACGACCAGGGAGATTAGCTACAGTGCCATGGGTTGCAAACTTCTTGATAATGTTGCGCACTGTGGACAAAGGCAAATCTAGTTCTCTGGAGATGGACTTGTAACCTTGAGATTGTTGATATTTTGCCACAATTTTGGTTCTCAGGTCCTCAGACAGTTCTCGTCTCCTCTTTCTGTTGTCCATGCTTAGTGTGGCACAGACAGACACACAATGCAAAGGTTAAGTGAACGTCTCTCCTTTTTATCTGCTTTCAGGTGTGATTTCTATATTGCCCACACCTGTTACTTGCCCCAGGTGAGTTTACAGGAGCATCACATGCTTGTAACATTCTTATTTATCCGCAGTTGTGAAAGGGTGCCAATACTTTTGTCCAGCCCATTTTTGGAGGTTTGTGTGACATTATGTCGAATTTGCTTTCTTTCCTCCCTTTTTTTGTTTTGTCCCAATACACACAAAGGGAATAAACATGTGTATAGCAAAACATGTGTTAATGCAATACGTTTCGTGAGAAATACATGATTTCCTGGAGAAATATCAAGGGTGCCAACAATTTCGGCCATGACTGTATATCTAAATAAATATATATATATTTAAATAAAACATATATATATATATATATATATATATATATATATATATCCGGTGAATTAACAGACAAGTACCAAAGCTACAAACACAGTCAGATGATCTAACATTTGTCATTTTTTTAAAAATTTGCATTTTTAAAAAATGTGCATTTGTCTCTGTTGGAGAGATTTTCCCTCATTTCTTGTCCTGACAGGAAGCATGGTAGATTGCAGAATGACAAAACCTGATAGAGCTTCTAACCCTTCCCTGGATTCAATTTTTTTCCAAAATAAAATCATTTGGTTGATGTTGGGTGTCACTGGGAACCTCTCAGCATATAATATGGGATCTGTCACTGATTTGGTTTTACAAGTCCTACCACTTGCAAAACTATTGATTACAGCAGATATATCAAACTGGTGATTGCTGGGCCACATGCAGCCCTTCCACACACTCTTTGTGTCCTCAGCAATGATTTAGGGGTTCGGGGAGCAGTAGCATCAGACATTGGCATTATACACTTCCAGAAGTGCTGAATGCTGGAGATGCCTATTGGCGCTGGACTCTGGAGTGGAGGTAAAAGACACTGGTGGCTAGAGAGGTACGTAGAAACCCTCTTCAATTGCAGGGCACCCTACATCTGTATTTTGAATGAATCTAATAGGGTCACTCTAAGGATTTCATTTGGACAAGGTTTCAACTCTTCTCCAGTTTAGAAAAGCTACATTTCCTTACAGAACCCTACAGCTGAATGCTTTCAAATATGTTTTATGGCCCCTTTCTCTAGGAATTGCAATTATTACTATACAGTAAATTACTAAAGTGGTATAATCTTTTTCTGGAAAAACTACATGCACAGCTGAGTGTACATTCTTACCATACCTCAGTGGCAGAGTGAATGAACTTCTGCTCATGTGGGAGTTACATCATCCCTGTGAATTAAGATGGCCAAAGACTGCAAACCTGAAAGAAGGTATCAGGGAAGACAAAGGAGCTCACAGGCATCATTTTGCTGGAGCAGGGATGAGTCTAGTTCTGCTTTAAAGTGGAAATAACCTACAAAAAAAAAGTTGCGAGTAGGCAGCTCTTTTTTGCATTAGAGACATGCTATATCCAGGGAGGACGGACTGACAACTCACAGGGCCCTCGGGCAAAAGGGGATCATGGGGCCCCTGTGTCCTTGCTCAAAAAAGCATATGAAAAAGGTACCAGGGGCATCTCATGGGGCCCCCTACTGACCCCCGGTCAGTCCGCCCCTGGTTATATCTCATCTGCAATAAGATTTACCTGCCTGCTTGCAATCTTCTATTGAATGTACATTGAGCTGCGTGTGTGCAGCTCAGCATGCATTCCTGGCATACATCATCTCTGCCAGAACATCTGACCCCTGTGCGTATGGGTGGGATAACATCCTCCGCTGGCCAATCAAGAGGCCGAAAATCAGGTGGAAGATGACAGCGGTCAGTGAGGGATGTAACTGATGCATTTCTAGGTAAAGGTGAGTGTTTCGTTAAATTTATCTCTGTGTTAGGCTGGGCCACAAAGCATCATTGTTATGTGATTCCAATGCATGGGAGTCACGTTATCCCCAGCCACCCAATCAAGAGGTCAAATACCTGACACCCAGAAGAAGCCCAGGGAGAAGATGTCCACAGCTGGCAAGGGATTTAATGTATTCATTGCTGGAAGGTGGAGGTGAGTATTTGTGGACTTAAAGTTCCATGCGTTCCAAATATAAAAAATGCTGCTTATACAGACAATTTGCGCTTTTTTCCTCTGCCTGTAGAAGTATCTCTATGTTAGCATATGTGTCCATGCACATTAGGGAGCTTACAGGCATATTTTCAGAGGGCAAAAAATGATTAACAATCAGAAGCATGCATAAACACTCCTAAATGCACATAAATGGAGTGTTTAAGAGCGTGTTCAAGTGTATATTGAAAAATGAACACATGGGAATGATTTGGGAAAAAAATGCTTACAAAAGCAAATGCCCCTAAACTCTTGTTCAATACGAGGCACTATGAGAATTTTTTATGCAGCTTTTCTCTGACAGAGGTTCTGGCATTTTTTCTGCCCCTAGTATGCATTAAGCCTAAAGGGCTGGAATTTAAAAAAAAAAAAACTAACATAAAGCCTAAGAACTAAGCAATCACATAACAGCTGCTCGCTCAGTTCTCAGATCCCCCTGAGCACCAATCGGTGACAGTCAGCTACTGACTCTATGCTCTATCTTTCCAGCTTTCACTAGAGCGCTGGGCAGGAGAGGGAATGGGGGCGGCTGGTTCAATCTCCCAACCCTGCTTTGAGAGGCTGAGCCAGCTGCCAGTAAGGCATTTGTGTGGATCTTGACATTAATGTCAGGATCCCTCCAGAGTCTGAAGTGGCTCTGTGAATTAGCCAAATGCAGACTGCACTTACTTGTGCTCTACTGGTTCAATCTCTGAACCCTCCTTTGAGAGGCTGAGCCAGCTGCCTGTAAGGCATCTGTGTGGATCTTGACATTAGTGTCAGGATCCCTCCAGAGTCTGAAGTGGCTCTGTGACATTAGCCAAATTCAGACTGCAATTACTTGTGCTCTACGGTTAGAACAGGAAGGGGCCATCCCCAAACTGTGCCCACAAAGTTGGGAATATGAAATTGTCTACAATGTGACCCACATGAGAAGTATGGACAAAAGAACTTTGGCCATACTTTTTTTTAAAGTAGGTGTGACGCTCATTGGATATTATGGGGCCTCTTGAAGATTTATTCCACACTCTTTGGCCCACTGTTTCATTTGAGTTTGACATGCATGGGTTAGCGGGCTATGAGAAAAATCTTAATGCAAATATACATTTAACTTTTCAGAAATGCTTTGAGATTCTACTTCATGATGTTCTTCTGATGATCATTGCCTCCACTCTGTATACATGTAGCACCCTCCTAGTTAGGTGCTATAGCAGTAGGTCAATTTGGTGTATTTTCAGGCCTCACTGTAATCCGTGGATCTGGATTTAATTGCTTTAGGCTGTTCTGGTTTCTGCAGCTGCAAGCTTGCCTACTTTCCTTTGTTCTTATAGAATGTGCTGAAGCATAATGGGTTGGAAGGGTCAGAGCTTGGGCTGATATTCATACAGCCTTAGCCAACCCCTGGTCAAGGTGTGACCAGCAGGGGACTGAGGGGTATAAATGGTTTGAAGCCCAGGATGGCAGAGCCTTTTGCCCGATGGAGAGTGACCCAGCCAGGAGGGGCTGCCATACCCTCCAAGGTGTTCAAGAGAAGTCTGCAAGATATTCTGTGTAGTTCCAGCTCAGGGAAAACGGGAAAACCAACTGCCAACCTGCAGGAACAGTTGGAGCAAAGTCTGGAGAGGATTTGGCAGAGCAGTGTTTGATACTGGAAGGAGGCGTCCAGGTATGCCAGGACTCAGGGAGTAGAGGCCTGTGAAAATCCTAGGGAGAGACTGTGCTGTTGTACTCTTTTGTTGGAAAGACTATTCCAGATTCTGCTATCCAGTGTCCAGTGAGGGATCCCCCTGTGCTGAATTGTTCACATTTCTTTTACACTAAAGGCCTTTTCTGCAGAAGTTGTGTTCAAGATAGTGTCCTTAATCATGTTAGCATTAATTCTGGGTATCCCAAGACTTAACCTAATCCCTATCCCAGTTCAACAAACAATAAAATCCACAAAAAGACACCATCTGCTTGGTTTCTGTGTGAAAGACAGAAAAAAACTATGTGGCTGGCTGTTCTGCACCAAATAGGCAATAGAACCTGGGACAAACAGCGGGACCAGTTTGCTGGTAGGGAATGCACTACGTACATTTCTGGTGATAATCAGCTACAGATTTTAATGCAGTGAGAAGTAAAGATCATAGGAGGAATTTCACAATGACTAAAAATGAGAGTGATGAACTTTACACATGGTTTGTGCAGTGAACTCCCACCATGTTATCACATTGTAAACTGTACCATACTGCACCAGATACTGTTTGTACTACCTCATTATGGCTTTATCAGGACCTCTGGAGATGTGCATTGTACTTGGCCAGGTTCAAGAGTAGACACCCAGCAGACACTGGAACCTTGATATGAACATAACTTGTTTACTGATGGCTTTGCAACAGAAAACAAACATTAAACTGCATATCCATGAACAGTATGGAGAACTAGCAACTCAGAAATATAGTAGCATTTACATGTCATGTAACAGGTCTGCTGGGGTTTTACAGTGGCAGTTCATCAAAACACAAGATTTTATAGAATGTCTTTCTGGGGAGCCAGCTACTCTCTCATCCTTTTCTTCTACTGACTTTTAGCTCCAGTAGAATCTTTACAGGTGTATGGAAGTATCAAATTAGTATGTAGGCTGAATTTTTCTTTTGTCATGAGGCAATTTAAGCATCTTGTCTGGGACACTGGTCTATGCAGTGGCGTCCCAAGGCAGGTGCAGGGGGTGCGGTCCTCACTGGGTGACACCGACTGCACGAGGTGACACCGGAACCCGCTCCACAAAAAGGTAAGTTGTAAAGCAAATATTAGATGAATAATCTGGGAAAACTCCTCCTGCACTTATATGGGCAATCCCTCCCTCTATGCTGCTGGCACTAAAACTTCACCCTCAAAAGTGCAAATGAAAATCACAATATAAGTAGTGCAGCGCTAAATACCTACTAACTCAATCAGTATATGACATATAATAACACAAATATATATATATATATATATATATATGTATGCGTGATAAATCATACAATAAACACAACCCCCTTCCTGATCCTCATCTGAGGTATCATAAATAAGTGCAATAAAGTGAGTCCATCCCTTAATAGGGATAAGAACAAGTGAAAAAAATTGACTCACTTTATTGCACTTATTTATGATACCTCAGATGAGGATCAGGAAGGGGGTTGTGTTTATTGTATGATTTATCATGCATATATATACATATATATATTTGTGTTATTATATGTCATATACTGATTGAGTTAGTAGGTATTTAGCACTGCACTACTTATATTGTGAAGTTGTAAAGCAAGATCCATCCTGCGGGGATCATCAGCTTTCTTTACAACTTACTTTTTCTTGGAGCGGGTCTGGTGTCACCCCGTATAGGTTGCATGCCGACGATCCTAAGGCAATCGTCGGCATGCAACCTATACAGGGTGACACCAGACCCGCTCCAAGAAAAGGTAAGTTGTAAAGAAAGCCGACGATCCCCGCAGGGTGGATCAGATCTGCGGATTGAACATAATGGATCTGAGTCCAATCCATTATGCTCAATCCGCAGATCCGATCCATTCTGTGGGGATCGTCGGAGGGTGTGTCACCAAGTGTTACCGCACCGGGTGACACCAACCCCAGGGACGCCTCTGGGTCTATGCGACTGGTATTGACAGGTTTTTGCAGGACTGGTAAGTGAGCAAGGCTTACCATTGTGGAAGTAACTTACATGGAATGTGTGTGACGTATTGCACTCTCAACCTCACTTTGCGCAGAGATTTTCCAGCTCACGGGAAAACAATCGAAGAACCAGCAGGCTGAGTGTTTGGACTGAGTACTGAGAGCAATCATCACTAAGGCAGGTTAACGCCACAGTTAAACCTTTTTTTAATCTTTATTTTAAAATATTCAAAAAGAAAAGACATTACAAACATTCCCAATATAAGACTTCAGAACCATCATTTACTGAAGACTTCCAAAGACATGCAAACTAAATGAAAGGGGGTGTACATACTAAAATTGCAAAACAATACTAAAAGCCTGTGTAGCACTACCCTCATAAGGGCCGCTGGATTTGTTTGAGTTCCCCTAAGCCTTGCACAGCCAGGCAACATGCATTTTCCACACTGGCACATCCAAAGTCAGTAAACAGTCCATAGACTTGTTTTTTTTTGTTTAATAAGGGTTTGAACTTGGGTAGGGTAGAGTAGTTATGGGATGCCCAATTTGATTGAAGAAATAGCACACTTAGTAAAAAAAAAACAAACGACAGACACTTGACTGCGATTTAGCTGGAACCATTACAGTAATTTGTTGAACAATCCCCATCTAGGAGCTATGTATCCCCTGAGTGGATTTTTAGCAATGTGACAACGTGTAGGAGCTCTTGGTCCCCCGGGTACACAGAATACCAGCTCACCTGGCTATGATATTTGATCCCAGGACAAGGGATTGGGTAAGCTATGAACTGTCCCCTGAAGACTTGCCAGAACTTGCATCCAGCAGACCTCTCCCTTCTAGGTCCTGGGGGTTTAAAGGTACTCACACTGTACGTGTCCTGCAGCTGTGGATAGAACTGCTTTCAGGCCTTCTAGCTAGGCTGGTTCCTCTCCAAGCTTTGCAGGCTGTCCTTTCCTGGTGGACTGCAGGGCAGGGGAGCCAATGCACAGCTTAGCCATTCCCTGGTCGACCAGACATACAATAAAAAGCTCTATGATCAACACTCGTCTGAGATCAACTCCTCTGAGCAAAGTTGAATGATCACTGTGTCAATTGTCTACACATGTCAGAGGAGGTGAAATCTATCCACAATGCCTAAATATTATAAATCTTGGTATAATTATCAGTACTTTGGTGCCTCCACTCCTCAGCTTCCATTATGTCCGGGACACTGGATGCCACACTAAGACGGCTGAATTTCAAGAATGCAGTAACTTTGTAAAAAGTGAAGACACCCTATGAGTTAAGTTCAACAAGGTGCCTGCCACCTCCAAGGCTTATATCTGTATTTATATCTGACAAGTTTATTATGCTTCAGCAGCATAGCTTCCAGAGCACCAACTGCTGGACTCAGCTGGTCTCAACTCCTTTTAGTGTAGAGCCAATGCAGCTGCTATGCCCGCCCCTCCCCTTCTCCCACCCAATCACAGAAGCCTTTGTATTGTGTGAACTCATTCACAAAATGCAAAGGCCTCTGTGAATAGGCAGGAAGAGGGGAAGGGTGAGCATAGCTGCTCCCTCTGCTTCTCTCCTCTCTCTCAGACTCCAGTGTCGAGTGTATCCTCCAACAGAGGCATAAACATAGTTACATAGTTAGTCTGGCTAAAAAAAGACAAACGTCCATCTAGTTCAACCATTAAAAAAAAAGTTATAATTGTATACCAGGCATGACTAAATGGCATACCGTGGTCCGGATACGAACCCAGAAACATTCCTTTCTGGACCGCAGCCTCACCAAATAGTTGCCTGAATGTCCTCCACCAGCCACCAGCTCACCCGCCCGCTGCTGCTGTTATTGTCCTCAAGGAAGGGCACAACATTTGAGGCACAGCAGGTCTGTCCCTTTCATAACATCACAGCACTCCCCATTGCTCCTCCCTTCCCCACACTGTCCTACCTTATTCACACAAGACGGAAAGCACGGCAGGTCTAGACATAGGGCGGGACTTTTCATGTTAGGAAGCAATTGATTGGTTGTGGGTGATTGATTGCTAGGCAGCAGGGTGGTCCAAGCAATCATTCACCCGCCTTTAACATGAAAAGTCCCGCCCTATGTCCAGACCTGCTGTGGTTGCCCTCTTGTGTGAATAAGGTAGGATAGTGTGAGGAGGGGGAGGAGGAATGGGGGAGTTCTGCGATGTTATGAAAGGGACAGGAATCTGTAATATGCAGGAAGGACTGTGATGGAGGGAATGTGTGATGAGAGGGATGAGTGGGGGGTCTGTGATGAGTGGGGGGTCTGTGACGAGGGATCTGTGATGAGGGGTCTGTGATGGAGGGGATCTGTGATTAGGGGGATCTCTCCTGAGGGGTTGTCATGGAGGGGATCTGTGATGAGCAGGGTCTGTGATGTAGAGTCTGTGATGGGGGGGGTCTGTAATGGGATGGTCTGTGATGGGACGGTCTGTGATGGAGCAGTTGGTGATGGGGGGTCTGTGATGGGATGTCTGTGATGGGGGTCTATGATAGGGTGATCTGTGATGGGGCGATCTGTGATGTAAAAGGGGGGAATGGGGGTGGGGGAGGAACGGTGATGTGCACGGGAGGTTGTGATGTGAAGGGTCTGAGTCATAGCACCAACATGACACTTGGACGTCCGCTGGAAGAAAGTTTTACTGACTGGACCCCGATTAATTTTAATTCAGTACCCCTGTCCTATACCCACAATTGATCCAGAGGAAGGCAAATTAAATATTAAATATATTTTCCTCCAGACAGAAAGAGTGCCCCTTTTCCTCTGTGATGACCTCAGGGTGAATAACTCTACACTGAGTTCACTATATGAACCACTGATGTATTTATATATGTTGATCATATTCCCCCTTAATCTCCTCTTCTCAAGAGAGAATAAATTCAGTTCCTCTAATCTTTCCTCATAGCTGATGTCCTCCATGCCTCTTATCAGTTTGGTTGCCCTTCTCTGTACTTTCTCCAGTTCCCCAATATTCCTGTGAATTGGTGCCCAAAACTGAACTGCATATTCCAGATGAGGTATTACTAATGATATGCACAGGGGCAATCTTTATACCTTTTTAATACAAGAGAGGATTTTGCTCGCTTTAGAAACCGCAGCTTGGCATTGCATGCCATTATTAAGCTTATGATCTACCAGAACTCCCAGATCCTTCTCCACCATTGATTCTCCCAGTTGTACCCCCCCAGTATGTATGATGCATGCGTATTGTTAGCCCCCAAGTGCATAACTTTATATTTATCAACATTAAACCTTATTTGCCACATAGTTTCCCAATTGAACAGAGCATTGAGGTCGGCTTGTAAGTTGGAGACATCCTGTAAGGACGTTATTCCACTGCACAGCTTGGTGTCATCTGCAAAGACTGAAATGGTATTTTTAATCTCAGACCCTATATCGTTTAAGAATATATTAAAAAGTAAGAGTCTCAACACTGAACCTTGGGGTACACCACTGACAACCCTAGAGCATTCAGAATATGAATCATTAACCACTAATCTGTTTTAGCCAGTTTTCTATCCATTTACATACCGATTTTTCCAAGCCTGTAGACTTTACCTTACACATTAGCCATGTGTGGGGAACTGTGTCAAACCCTTTTGCAAAATCGAAGTATACCACGTCCACAGCCATCCCTCTGTCCAAGGTTTTGCTCACCTCCTCATAAAAAGAAATCAGATTTGTTTGACAACTTCTGTCTTTCATGAATCCATGCTGTCTGTTGCTTAATGTGGATCATCTGGTGCTGTGTCAATACCATATCCATTATGGACAAGAGCTTCCCCATGCTCCTTTGAATACATAGAGCTGAAGAAGTTATTTAATAAATTTGCCTTCTCTTAGTCACCCACTCTAGATCCTACATTCTCGGACCTGACCTTTTTACTATTAATATATTTGAAGACTTTTTGGGGGTTTGTCCTTCTATCTTTTGCAATCTGTCATTTGGTTTAAATTTTTAGCGGCCTTGATTTCCTTTTTACATATTCTGATATATTATTTGTAATGTTTAACCACTTTCCACCTGGCCACTGCACATAAACGGCCAGGTGGGAGCTTCGCCATTCTGAGTGGACATTCCTGAACATCCCTGAGAATGTGGCCTCTGAACACAGCACAACAATGCTGGGCAAAAGGGCTTTCTGATTGGCCCTTCTGATCACATGATGGTTGTGTCTGATCACAGCCGTCATGTGATGTCAACACAGCCGCCATTCAGTTCGTTGGCTCGTGAGGAGAAGCAGAGCCGATCTATGAGTTACACACACACACATCACCCCATAGTGTTCCCCACATAGCTGTTACAGTACCAGTGATCCACATCTGTCAAAGTACCAGTAATCAACATCTGTCACACAGTACCAGTGATCAACATCTGTCATGGTGTACCAGTGGTCATCCACATCTGTACCAGTGATCCACATCTGTCATGGCCTAGCAGTGTAAATTCCACATCTGTACCAGTGATCCACACCTGTCACGGTGTACCAGTGTAAATTTCACATCTGTACCAGTGATCCACATCTGTCACGTATACCAGTGATCCACATGTGCACTAGTGATCCACATCTGTCACAGTGTACCAGTGTAAATTCCACATCTGTACCAGTGATCCACATCTGTCGCAGTGTTTTTCTTGGGCTTACTCTGAACATGGGACTGACAAAAAAAAAAATGAAGTCCATGCCTACTGATCTACCCAACCTATACATCATATGCCAGTCTATTCATCTTGTATGCCCAGAACATGCTATGAGATGATAACAAGGTTTTTGCATTTCAATAATAATACCAAGTGCCCTCTTCTAAATCATCCTGATTATAATAAGCTATTTCAAAATTCAGCCACTAGTCAACTTTTTTTGCTGTTCAAGGAAATGTTTACCCCTGACAAAAATATTTGTGTGGATGAATCCCTAGTCCACTTTACTGGAAGGCTTGGCATCAAACAGTACATCCCCAGTAAACGGGCAAAATATGGAGTAAAATTCTACAAGGCATGTGACAAGGCCACGGGATATACTTACAACTTCAAGATTTATGAGGGAAAGGACAGCCAGCTAGACCCCCCTGGATGCCCCACCTATATGGGGACAAGTGGCGAAATTGTTTGGCAGTTTATAGAACCGCTATTCAATAAGGGTTACCATTTGCATGTAGATCATTTCTACTCAAGTCTCCCATTATTCCATCATCTCTATTTGAAGAAAACTGTGGCCTATGGGACAGCATGGGCCAACCATAAGGGCTTCCCACAAGGATTGGTCACTACAAAATTAAAACTGGGTGAAACAGCCAGTTTGTGGAGTGATGAGATCATAGCCCTAAAGTGGAAAGATGAAAGAAATGTCTATATCCTTTCCTCAATTCATGATGACACCTCGGTGGAACTTCAAACAAGACAAGGTCCTGTCCAGAAACCAAGATGCACACAGGACTATAACCAGTTCATGGGGTGGTGGATATGAATGACCAGATGTTACAGCCATACTTAGCCACCAGGAGATCAATCTATTGGTATAAAAAGTTTGCCATCTACTTGTTTCAGTTAGCCCTGTACAATTCGTATGTCATCTTTTCTAAGTGCACACAAAGATCCCTAACCTACCTGAAGTATCAAGAGGGTATTATTACAGCCCTTCTCTATCCGCATGGCCATGCCCCTGAACAAATTTTCTCTGATTCATTGACCAGACTCCATAAGAGGCATTTCCCCGATATCCTCCCTCTTACCCAAACAGGCCGCAAATCCCCCCAAAAATGTTGTGTATGTTCCAGTAACCAAATTCACCATGACACCCAATACTTCTGTCCCCAATGTCCTTCCCAGCCAGGACTCTGTATTGGAGAGTGCTTCTGGATCTATCACACATCGCTACATTATTAGTCAAGATATTTTTCCAGTGTCCACTATCTGCTATTTCCCTGTATGACCTGGACTGTTTATCAACAATGCCTCTGCTTGCCACAGGGACTGACCTTGGACTGTCTATTGATGATGCCTCTGTCTGCCGCTTGAACTATCAACCACGTTTCTGCCCTCCAAGTGAATTGACCTCAGCCTGTTAATCAACCATGCTTTTTGTCTGCCTCCAGAACTGATCTTATGCCCTGCCACTCTATTAGTTGGATTCAAGACAACACAGTTGTCAGAGGAAAAGATGAGGAAATGCGCCAATGCACAATATGGCCACGCCAATTCATGCAAAGAATGCGCATAGGCAGGCAACATGTAATCATGCATTCCTGTACACACACAGGGTGCACTAATTGCTGACACTCAGTGGCCTTGATAAGGACTGCAGCTCTGCATTGGTGATTGCTGGATTATCGTCAGCCCCTCCCGTTCCTGTGTTCCTGAGTTTACTGCTGATTACCCATTACTGACCTGGCTTGATCCTGACCTCGTTCCTGTCTGCTGCTCTGTGTATGACCCCGGCTTGCTCCTGACTTTGCTCCTGTCTACTGCTACTCTGTGTATGACCCTGGCTTGATCCTGATGTTGCTCTTGTCTGCTGTTCCATATTGATCCTGGCTCTAGCTACTGACTACTCTACCCATCCTCTGGGATCCACTTGTTCTCTGTAGAAACTCATCCTGCAACTGGAGCACCCATGGGTTCCATCTCATCAGGCATTTCCAAGCAGCAACACCACTGGCAACCCGAGCTTCTTTGGGCACTGCACCTCCTGTTTCCACCTCCAGGGATTCACTGCACTTAGCCATAAGTGGAGCCCTCTCTCTATTGCAGCCTCCAGTCAGGTATGTGACAACAGTGGTCTCATGTATGTGAGGGACTCCAGAATAGATTTTCAGAGTGGAAAAAACAAAGTTTTTGGTTTTCTCAGGGTTTTGTAATTCCTGGAAAAGGGTCTGTTAGTCCGGAGGCTTCGAAGAGATTGGGTGGGACGAAGCCTCTACTCCTGTGCCCAGGTCTTACCTGACCAAGGCCCTAAGCCTGATATTTCTGCCTGCTGTTGACTTACTGCCATCATGCCCTGCCTGTCGCATGAACTGACCACACCTCTGCTTGCTACCTGTATTATGGACCGTGTTCCTGCCTACTACCAAGGCTGATATTTTGGCTGTGCTGACCATGTCTCTGCCTGGATAACTAATTTGGCTGTTGCTGACCATTTGTCTTCCTGCTTCCTGGACCAATGCTTTGGCTGTGCTAGCAATATCTCTGCCTGCTGCCTGTAATGACTATGAACAGTATTGCTGCCTGCTGCCTGGGCGATTCCTTTCACTGTCGCTGACCACGTCCCTGCTTGCTGCCTGGACCAATGCTCTCTTCTGTGGACAACTGCACTACTAAAACCACAGGTTATTTTTTTGTTTACCCTTTGCTCAGCAGAATGTATTTTTGAGGTGTACTTCTTGGAATGTATATGCTATGTGTTAGAAGCCTGAAAGTGCTACTTGGATGTTGGGCCTCTGGATGTGACCAGGCTGTGGAAAAGTCTTACACATGTGGTATCACCTTATTCTGGAGGAGTAGCAGAATGTATTTTGGTGTGTAATTCTTGGTATGTACATGCTATGTGTTAGAAATATCTTGTAAATGGACAACTTTGTAAAAAAAAATAAAACACTTTAGTTTTCTTTCCACATTTTCCAAAAACTTGTGGAAAAAAATATGTTCAAAAGACTTATTATGTCTCACAGAATACACATTGGGGTGTTAGCTTTCCAAAAAGGGGACATTTTGTGGGTAATTCCGTTGTCCTGGTGATCCAGGGCCTTAAAAAATGTGATAGGTAGTCAGGAAATGAGATGTGCTCTGACCATTTGGAAACTCGGGCACTGCCCGAGGGCCCGGGGTCAGTAGGGGGCCCCATGAGATGCCTCTGGTACCTTTTTCTGAGTTTGGGCAAGGATACAGGGGCCCCACGATCCCCTATTGCCCAGGGGCCCCATGAGTTGTCAGTCCGCCCCTGGCTCTCATCCTTGAGGAAATGGCTCGTAACCTCCGTAGGAGATATACTTTGTCACAAAAGCGGACATCTCCTGGTCCAAGCGCTAGGCTCTAAGAAGGCTAAAGCAACGGTCCATCAACTTAGATCTCACAAAGGCAAATTACTGTGAAACAATGAAGATATTGCCCGAGAATTCAAAACATTCTCCGTCTTATATAATCTCCACTCCACGGAAACACCTCCTCTCTCTCCTTCCTACAAATCAACTCTTTTGAAAGAATTCCTAGACAAACACTGTCCCAACTCTTGCTGAAAAACCTGATCACCCCATATCACCCAAAGAATAGGACCTCATGCTCCAACAACTTAAGCCTGGTAAAAGCCCAGGCCCTGATGGCCTACTACCACTTACTATAAGACGATTTTAGATGTCCTTTCTTATCCTTTTTTGAGTGCATTCAACTCTGTCTCACCTTCTGCCCCTCTTTCCACTGAAATGTTGACTGCCCATATAACCATCATACCCAAATCAGGAAAAGACATGACCCAAGCTGTTCACTACTGTCCAATCTCGCTCCTAAATGTAGACATTAAGAGTTTTGCCAAAATAATAACCTCCCATTTACTCCCCCTTCTCCCATCTCTTATTACCAGTGACCAAGTTGGTTTTATTCCCGCACATGAAGCCAGAGACAATACTATAAAATCTATTATCTACTATCAATCTACATCATCTTCTGACTTCCTCGAATCAACAAGGTTTCTTTCTTTCTCTGGACGCTGAGAAAGCGTTTGACAGGATTGCATGGGATTATATAGAGAAAGTATTACAGACCATGGGTTTTGGCACTCGTTTGATGACCTTTGTAATGTCTTTGTACGCCTCACCTTCTGCTCAAGTTAGAGTCAATGCCACCCTGTCGGACTCTTTCTCCGTCCGTAACGGTACTAGACAGGGGTGCCCACTCTTCCCTATTCCCTTTGTTCTAACGCTGGAACCTTTCCTACACTGCCTCAGACAAAACCCTAACATCAGAGGAATCTGCTCTGTGGGCAAAGAGTATAAACTAGCAGCATTTGCTGATGACATCCTGCTTTTCTTATCTGCTCCTCACACTACTATCCTGGTCTATCTAGCAGAATTTTGGCAATTTCAATCCCTATCAAACCTCAAAATCAATTTCTCGAAGTCTTTTGCCCTCAATGTGACCCTCACAAACCCGATGTGGTTTGCTGTCAGCAGAATTTTCCCTTTCTATGGAAACTAGATGCCATCACTTACTTAGGCATTCAGCTTCCTACGAATCTACGAGACCTCTACTGTAAGATTTACCTGCCCATTCTGCGAAAATCAGCAAATGATTTCAAGCAATGGAACAAACCTATTTTCTCCTAGTTCGGTAGAGTTACCATCCTCAAAATGAATGCCCTCCCACAAATTCTTTACCTACTACAAACTATACCCATTCACCTTCCTCGCAACTTTCTGTTCTCATACAGGAGCCTCTGCTCTAGCTTTCTCTGGAACAATCGCAGACCAGGAATTAGCTATGTAAGACTGGCGCTTCCTAGACACAAAGGGGGAATAGGCCTACCTAACCTCCAGAACTATCTCCATGTATGCCATCTCTCTGGGATAGTAGACTGGAATGCTCACGATACTGTCAAAGACTGGGTCTCCCTCGAAGCATCTTTTCTACCCATGCCTCTCGCATCTACGCCCTGGTTACATGCTCATCATACCCCTCCAGAAGCAAAAGCTCATCCTTTAATTTACCCTACCCTTCACATTTTTAGTACTATTTGCAAAAGTCCCAAGTCTATATAATCAGTCCCAGGCCCCCTCACCCCACTACGTCAAAATCCCAATTTTCCACTGGGCCTACACCCGCAATTCCTTCAGGATCACTGACCTTTCCAAAGGATTTTAGCCCACCAATTCTTTAACAGAAGCATAATCCTCTCTAGGGAATCCTTTCCTCTAACTTAGGAACAACTCCTATTCCACCATGGCCATACCTGCTCTTACATCACTACCTACGCTTACTTCATAAAAACCGACAGGTGTCTAGTCCTCTGACTCCGTTTGAGAAATTGTGTTCTAAACAATTGCCTCAAAATCATTTAAATTCCAATATTCACTGTCAACTGATCTCCGATCACCCTTCTAACAGTGGCACAACATGTGCGGCATGGGAGAGATATCTTTCCATTTCTTTTACACAAGATGATTGGGAATGTATGCATATGAACATACTCAAAGGATTGGTGAATGTATCCACCCAAGAAAATGGCTACAAAATACAATTGCGTTGGTATCGCACCCCTGCTCTTCTCCATAAATTTAGCACAGATATCTCAGACATTTGCTGGAGATGTGAGAGGGAGGTAGGGACCCTTCTACATATCTGGTGGACATGCCCCAGAATTCAACAATACTGGTCTGAAGTACACTGAATAATCCAATCTAGCAATCTGCTGTTTTGATGTAACTCATGTTTATGTTTATGACTCTGCCCTTCAATGCTCAATAAATCTTTTGTTGGAAAAAAAAAAAAAGGAAATGAGATGTGTAATTTATGCCTCCAGAATGCCTGTAGGTACTACTTGGATGTTGGGCCTCTGTATGTGGCCAGGCTGCGGAAAAGTCTTACACATGTGGTATCCCAATACTCAGGAGGAGAAGCAGAATGTGTTTTGGGGTGAAGCTTCAAGTATGCAAATGCCGTGTGAGAGGAATAACCTGTTAATATAACAATTGTGTGTAAAATAAAAACACATTTTATTTACTTTTTTCAATTTCCAAAGAATTGTGGGGAAAAATGACAGGTTCAAAAAACTCAGCATGCATCTTATTAAATAACTTGGAATGTCTACTTTCCAAAAAGGGTCATCTGGGGGGTATTTGTATTGTCCTGGCTTGTTAGTGTCTCAAGAAATTAGCTAGGTCATCAGTACATCAGGTTTGATCAGGTGTGTTCAATTTTCAATGATTGGTACCATAGCTTGTAGACTCTAACTATCACACAGACCAAATAATACACACCAATTGGTGTGTATTTTTACCAAATCAATGTAGCAGTATACATTTTAGCCCAAATTTATGAAGAAAAATTACTCATTTGCAACATTGTATAACAGAAACGAAGAAAAATTAGTTTTTTTTTAATTTTTTAGTCTTTTTTTAATTTATTTATATACAAAATAAACCCAGTGCTAAATAATTACCACCAAAAGAACTCTCTATTTGTGTGAAAGAAATTACCCAAATTTCATTTGGGTACAGTGTTGCATGACTGAGTAATTATCATTCAAAATGTGACATCGATGAAAGCTGAAAATTGGTCTGGGCAGGAACGGGATAAAAGTGCCCAGTCTTGAGGTGGTTAAAAGATGATAGCGTTCCTTCATTTTTATATTTTATAGAAGCTCTTTTCTTATTATTTATAGCTTTTTTAACTTTGGCCGTAAGCCACATAGGTTTAATTTTTACCTTTTAAACTTGTTGCCCATGGGAATATATTTTGCAGCGTGTTCACATACAGACTTTTTGAAGAACTCATTTCTGTGTTGTGTTCATTAATGTCAATATTCCCTCCCAGTCTAAGTCTTGGAGAGCAGCTCTCTATGGTCACTGCTACCCAGATGTTCTTTTATATGGACTTTTGTAATAAGCTCTGCATGGTTTGAGATTACCAGGTCCAGCAAGGCATCATTCCTAGTAGGGATCTCTATGAACTGAACCATATAATTGTCCTGTAGTAGGTTTATAAATTGTTGCCCTTTAACTGTTCCTGCAGTGCCATTACTCCAGTCAAATTCTGGGTAGTTAAATCCCCCATTATTATCACTGTCCCAATCCTTACAGCCCTCTTGATCTGTGCAAGGAGCTGAATCTCCACCTCCTCATTAACACTGGGTGGCCTATAACAAACTTCAATGATTACCTTTGTGGTATGCACCCCCATGTGCAGTTCCACCCAGAATGCTTCAGCTTCATCACACTTTCCATCAACTAGGTTCTCTTTCTATGTGAGAAGTGATCTCAAAGCGAGTGTGAGACAGACACCACCGCCTTTCCTTTTCACCCTGTCTCTCCAAAAGAGAACGCAGCCAGGAATATTAATGGCCCAGTCATGTGAAGCATGAAGCCAAAATTCAGTAATATTAATTAAATCATAGTTCTGTTCATGCACCAAGGCTTCCAACTGACCTATATTTCTTGGCAGACTTCTGGCATTGGTGAGCAAACACTTTAATTCACTGACACCTTTTGCACACGTATGTTGCATGTTTTTTATTTTCTTACAAATGGTACCAATTCCAATGGTCGTTTGTAACATAGAAACCTTCTTATCACCTGCCATAGCCCTCCCCCCATCTGTCCCCATTCCACCCACCAATAAGTACTGACCCCTATCTGATCTGTCTGCCCCATTATAATCTAATTCTTCCTCCCCCCTCAATCCTAATTTAAATACTCCTACAGCCGTCTAATAAACCTCTCCCTCAGCACAGTAGACCCCCTTCCATTTAGGTGCAAACCATCTCTAGCACATAGGTTGCACCCCAAAGGAAAGTCAGCCCAGTTCTCTAGAAACCCAAATCCTTCCCTCTTACACCAGGTCTTTAGCCATGCATTCAGTTCCCTAATTTCCCCCTGTCTTTCCTGTGTTGCGTATGGCACAGGTAATATTGCAGAGAATATCACCTTGGAGGTCCTCCAACCTTCAACTTGCAGCCTAGTTCTTTAAATTGATTCTTAAGGAGCCTCCACCTTCCATGTATTCTGTCATTGGTTCCAACATGGACCAAGACAGCTGGGTTATGCCCAGCCCCTCCCAGTAATTTATCAACCCAGTCCACCACATGCTGAACTCTGGCACCAGGGAGACAGCAAACCATTTGGTTGAGGTGATCCTGGTGACAAATTATTCTATCAGTCCTTCTGATTATGGAATCCCCTATTACCACCAATTGTCTAGGCCTTCCAGTACTACCTTCACCACCCCTCCCAGATGGTCTGCTCTATCAGCTACAGTAACCCATCTTCCTAACTGATAATCCTGACTAGCCCCTTCACCTTCCACATCAATCCCGTTATCTACCTGCTCAGAGAGCAGAAGAACCCTTTCAAGGTTGTCCATTCTGCCCAGTGCTGCAACTTGGTCCTCCAGATCTCGAATGCGAGCTTCCAGAAGGGCAACTCGCATCTGTTGCAGCGGTATCCATCCTGGAGCTGTTGTTCCATTGTTGCATACATGAGGCACACTGTGCACTGCACAAAACCTTCAACTCTGCTAGCACTTAATATCCCAGTTACAATATTATTATTACTAACAGGAAATATCAGTTGTCACTTACAGGTTAGAAGACTCCTATTTTTAACTCCGGTTTTTTAACTCCACTTAATCAAAGGTCCAGCAAGCAAAATACATCTGTCCAGGGGTGGACTGACAACTCATGGGGCCCCTGGGCAATAGGGGATCATGGGTCCCCTGTGTCCTTGCCAAAACTCAAAAATGCCTATGAAAAAGGTACCAGGGGCATCTCATGGGGCCCCCTACTGACCCCGGGCCCTCGGGCAGTGCCCGAGTTTCCAAATGGTCAGTCCACCCCTGCACCTGTCTCATATAAATAATAGAAATAAGCTCACTAATGTGGCAGACATCTATTAGGACTTCACATATGGTGTGCCTGCACTTTGTACAAAGTTTCTGAATTTGTGGAATTCAGCTTTAATGTAGTAGAGTTAAAAGATTCTTTAATTAGTAATTTGGAGCAGAGGTTTATCTTATTGATTTTTAAATATAATTTTAATAGAAAGAAAAAATGATGCATGAAAATATTTACATAAAAAAAAATTACAACAATTTGCAACAGTGAAATAAACAGGAATAAAAGTGAAAAGAACATACTTAAAAAACAAATTGCAATACAAGAACATGAAAAAATAGAATGCTAGGCACTAGCACAATATTAAAAAGCATGTACATAAACTCTGAAAGTCTGGCAAACATAATGAATGAGTTGGAATGTTTATTATTCAAGGAGAATTTTTACTTTGTGGAATTATCGAAACTTGGATGGACTGCTCATAGAACTGGGTTGCAAATATCCAAGGGTACACTCTTTTTCTGAGGGACAGGTTTGGTTGAAGAGGAGGATAGGTATACCTATAAAGAGTATCTGAAGGAGTATAAGAGAGAATATGAACAATATTGGTGGTGATGGAGCAAAGTCTTTATGGCTGGAGCTTCATATGAGTGCAACGAATAGTAAATTAATTACAAATGTTATAGGCCATCAAACATAAAGGAAGTGGAGGAGGTAAATCTGCTTTAACAGAAAGAATAACGTGGGGAAAAAATGTATGGTATTATGGGGAGCTTCAATTTTCCTGATATCAATGGAATCAGAAAACCTATTGTCATGTTACAATAACAATCATAACATTAAACACAGTTGTAACTCCCTCATATTGAAAAAGGAATTCCACAACCAACATTATAACTCAACCAAAAGCTGCATGCATACCATAATATATATAGAATTCCCAATAATTTTATTCCACAGCACATCTTGCATTCAAGAGCCATACAAATCGAGGAAAAAAGCTATTCCTCAGCCTGTTGGTATGGGAGCAAATACTTATATACCGCTTATCAGAAGGTAGCAATGTATACAGAACATTACCAGGATGTGAATTATCTTCCAATATATTAATCACTCTCCCAAATAGGACTGCACATCCAGGCTTGCCAGTTCTTGAACAAATTTCAGGACAATTTCATGGGTCAAATGGTAATGCTTCACATACAGTTGTGACCAAAATTATTCAACCCCCACTGAAATTGAGTGTTTTGGCCAGTTTGACATTGCTTTTGATCATTCAGTCATCTTGCTTACATTTACATTAAAGAGGCACTTGTAGGTCAGACAAATATAACATAACAGTTATAATGAAATAACCACAAATGTCTTTTCTGTGCTCACAGCATTATCAGTTTTATTCAACCCCCAAGTGACATTCAATCTTAGTACTTAGTACAGCATCCTTTTACAGTTATAACAGCTTTTAAACGTGAAGCATAGCTTGACACAAGTGTCTTGCAGCGATCTACGGGTATCTTCGCCCATTCTTCATGGGCAAAGGCCTCCAGTTCAGTCACATTCTTAGGCTTGCGCACTGCAACTGCTTTCTTTAAGTCCCACCAGAGGTTCTCAATCGGATTTAAGTCTGGTGACTGCGATGGCCACTCCAAAATGTTCCAGCCTTTCCTCTGCAACCATGCTCTAGTGGACTTGGAGGTATGCTTGGGATCATTGTCCTGTTGAAAGGTCCAACGTCTCCCAAGCCTCAGGTGTGTGACGGACTGCATCACGTTTCCATCCAATATCTCCTGGTACTGAAGAGAATTCATGGTACCTTGCACACGCTGAAGCTTCCCTGTACCTGCAGAAGCAAAACAGCCCCAAAGCATGATTGACCCTCCACCATGCTTCACAGTAGGCAAGGTGTTCTTTTCATCATAGGCCTTGTTCTTCCTCCTCCAAACATAGCGTTGATCCATGGGCCCAAACAGTTCTAATTTTGTTTCATCAGTCCACAGAACACTATCCCACAACTTTTGTGGTTTGTCCACATGGCTTTTGGCATACTGCAGTCGACTCTTCTTATTCTTTGGAGACAGCAAGGGGGTACGCCTGGGAGTTCTGGCACGGAGGCCTTCATTACGCAGTGTGCGTCTTATTGTCTGGGCTGAAACTTCTGTACCCACATCTGACAAATCTTTTCTCAGTTCCTCAGCAGTCACACGGGGACTTCTCTCCACTCTACGCTTCAGGTAGCGCACAGCAGTCGAAGTCAGCATCTTCTTTCTGCCACGACCAGGTAGCGTTTCAACAGTGCCCTTTGCCTTGAATTTGCGAATGATGCTTCCTAAGGTGTCTCTTGGTATGTTTAACATCTTTGCAATCTTCTTATAGCCATTGCCCTTCCTGTGAAGAGAAATCACCTCTTCTCTTGTCTTCCTGGACCATTCTCTTGCCTTCACCATGTTTGTAACCACACCAGTAAATGTCTAGAAGGAGCTGAGTATCACAGTCATTTTAAAGCTGCCTAATTGGTGCTTATTATGCTTGATTGCTGCTCGGTGACATCCACAGGTGTTTTCAATACCTGATGGAAAGCACCTGTATGAACCTCTGTTCTTCAGAGTGGTAGTCTTTAAGGGGTTGAATAATTGTGGCAATGAAGAAACCACATAAGAACCATTTACTACTGTATTACATAAACAATTGATGTCATTTTAGTTGCATTTGGGTAGTTACAACGTCCTTGTAGGATTTGATTCTGAATACAATTCCAAATGTACACTATAGTCCCTAAACCCCTTTACAGCATTGGGGGTTGAATAATTTTGGTCACAACTGTAGAAATAAATGCCGTACTGGATCTAGTAATACAGAGATGTGCAAATTAGGAAAAACATAGGCAATAGTGATCACAGTGTATTTACCTATGACATATGTTACAGGAAAGAGAGGCATGTGGGTACCAAAAAACACTGAATTTCAAATACTGCACTCTTTACTGGGTGATACAAATTGGGACCAGGGGCCCCTGTGTCTTTGCCCAAACTCAAAAAAGCCTATGAAAAAGGTACCAGGCAGGGGCGGACTGACAACTCATGGGGCCCCCGAGCAATAGGGGATCATGGGGCCCCTGTGTCCTTGCCCAAAAAAGCCTATGAAAAAGGTACCAGGGGCATCTCATGGGGCCTCCTACTGACCCTGGGCCCTCGGGCAGTGCCCGAGTTTCCAAATGGTCAGTCCGCCCCCTGATTGGGAGGAAAAGTAGGTATGTTTTAAGAGTATTTTACACAATGACATTTGCTGGTGTATTCCATTTTCAATTCTAGTCTTAAAAAGTACATACAAGAAAAAAATTGCTATAAAAAATCTACAAAATTGAAGGGATAGCTTTGTCATTTGAGGGTTACAAAGAAAGACATGCAAGAGAGCAATCTGGGCAGCTAAGATAGTTTATGAGAGACATATTGCTAAAGAAAGCAAGAAAAAAAACAAAATCTATAACTATATCAACAGTAAAAAGGTAATGACAGTACACTCGAAGGCCCGACAAAGGACGAATATGACCATATTGGTCACAAATGCCAGGGATAAGGCTAAAAGTTTATTAAGTTTATATACATGAAAAAGATGGATTTAATAATTGAAATAGCAATGCAATACCAATGTATGTTCTCGGAGAGCTTATCACAGTGATATCCAAGCCAGTTTTTTGTTATTTTTAAAGACTACTTACCAGTGCAGGGACAAGGTCATCCAGTGAGCAGGTTGAGGATGACAAACTGCGACCCATCCTCAGGCTAGTAGTGGTGTCATTTTTGTAATGTATGTAATGTTTGTGAAATGCGCTTAAAAGGTACCATTAGTTGTGGTACATAGCAGCAAACTGAAGAGTTTAAAATTGGTGCACAGATATGGGACTAAGGCAAAAGAAAAAAAGTGTCCCTGCATCATCGGTATCACTCTTAGAATGTGTCCTTGTGTCAGTAGTGTCCCTGGAAGGAAAAAAAGGTGCTGCTTTACTGTCAGTTTGAAGAAGACTGATTGGCATCTATGTCAGTGGGATGAAGTTGAGGAGGGGAGCTGGGCTCTGAGGGTGCATGGAACTAAAGGTCTCTAGGGTAGCTTTGAGAGAGGAAGGGGGGGCTGAAAGGGCTCTAAGTGCTCATTCAGATGTGTGGCTATCATTGCTGCTGTTTGAACAGTGGTGAGGTGATAATATGTCACCTTCTCACTACATGTTTTAACCCTGAAAATGCTGACCCACAGTGCTTGAAACTGCATGCATTGCAGTACAGTTGTAGCTCGGCCATTTTCATGGTGACATGACATTTAATTTACGCCATGTTTACAGTCCTGAGTAGCTGCATCTCCTTGTTCAAGTGGGTGGTTGAGGATGGTAAAACTGAAACTAAACTGACTATTTTTACTGTTCCCACCCACCTGTGTGTATGTGCCCCAAGACCTCATACTTGGTGCTAGTCCTGTAGGATTTCAAGCTACTCCCAGACCAACCGAGTATAATTATGTCTTCAGTTTATCCTAGATCTGCAGCAGGCCTCTTACCTGTTCAGTGTATGTATGTAAATCAGCCCTACCTGTTGACTCTTGGGGCTATCTATTTAAACCACCTTTGCTGTTTAAGCTGCTCATATATTCTAAATGATCTGCCAAATGCAGATTGGGTGAGAGGCTAATGCAGTGTTTCTCAACCAGGGTTCCATGGAAACCTAAGGTTCCTCCTGGGGATGCTAAGGGTTCCTTGAGAAATGAGCAAATGTGGATTGATCTTCCTTTTACACTGACTTCCAACACAAAAGGGCAATTTTCCACTAACAATGTAAGGGATCACTCCTACAATGACCACTCATTTTAGAGGGTGCCACAATTTGTTCTGTCTGCCTTTCTTTTCAGCAGTTGGTATTTATTTAAAAATGACTAAAAATCATTTTGTAGGTGATTGGTAACCAAGTTATACACCCTGGGTGTCTAATACGATAGGTATGACACATTACTTCTTCTTTATTTAAAACTCTTTTCAACTTATTGATCACCCTATTGTACTATGAGCTGTAGGTATACACCTTTTCAGCAGGGGTTCCCCAAGACCTACTAATTATTTCAAGGGTTCCTCAGGGCTAATATGAGTGAGAAAGTCTAGTCTAATGTCTGTAGGGACAGAGGGACCCCATACTGATCAACTGCACTCACTACACTGACTGGACGGGTAAAAAAAAAAAAGTTGGCATGATTGCTTTTATAAGCCTTAGCATAGGTGGTTCCAGTGTTTGCTAGCATCCCTTTCATCATCTTTATTGACGTAATATTTGCCTGAAGAAAATTCAGATAGGTCAGATCACGTTAAAAGGTAGCAGGTTCTGAAAAAGTCTGGAGGGCAGCAGAAGACTGTACTGATTGTTTTTATTGAATATTTTTTGGTTAGCATGGTTAGATTCCCTGCTAACCAAACCTCAGATCATGGCTCACCAACATGTAACCAGGACAGCAACTCCTGTCAGAGTTAGGGCCAGCTTTTATTCACTTCAGAACGTCGCCTGTATTGTGCCTTTCCTCCCATTCTGCATTCTCCTATGCAGGGGCGGACTGATCATTTGGAAACGCGGGCACTGCCCGAGGGCCTGGGGTCAGTAGGGAGCCCCATGAGATGCCCCTGGTACCTTTTTCATAGGCTTTTTTGAGTTTGGGCAAGGACACAGGGGCCCCATGATCCCCTATTGCCCGGGGGCCCCATGAGTTGTCAGTCCGCCCCTGCTCCTATGTAGTGTGCATCTCCTACACTCTAGTACTTCCCGTAATTTGTCTCTCCTTCCTATTTGGCATCCAGCAAGGGGTTATGTGGCACACCAGCCACAGGTGTGTAAGACTGTGAGCCTGCCAATGGAGGCATAATGGGAAACATCTATACTGCACCCCTATGTCAGGACCCACTGGACAACCAAAAATTATCTTTAACCACTTGCCCTCCGGAGGATTTACCCCCCTTCCTGACCAGGCCATTTTTTGCATTACTTTAACTGACAATTGTGCGGTCATGCAACACTGCACCCAAATGAAATTTATGTCCTTTTTTTCTCACGAATAGAGCTATTTTATGCACTATAAAAAAAAAAATTTTTTAGAAAAAAAATATATTTTTGACTTTTTGCTATTAAACATGTCCAGTAAAAAAATTTAAAAAATCAAATGTTCTCATAAATTTAGGCTAAAATGTATTCTGCTACATGTCTTTGCTAAAAAAAAATCCCAATACGTGTAAATTAATTGGTTTATGTGAAAATTATAGCGTTTACAAATGGTGGTATATATACTGGGATTTTTTTTTTTCAATTTTTACTAGTAATGGAGGATTCCAGCAACTTATAGCGGGGCTGCGGCAGGCATGCTGACACTGGGGGGAACTGACTTGATGTCATGTCACTGACATCCCCAGTGACACCAATACAGTGATCAGTGCTAATAAAAAACACTGACACTATACTAATGGCACTGGGCAGGAAAGGGTTAACATGGGGGGCAATCAAAGGGTTAACTGTGTGCTGTATGCCATTTTACAGTGTGTGCTGTGCTTGTGCTGCACTGTAAGCACAAAGCCATGCATAGCAGTGTGCAGGAACTGACAGGGAGGAAAACTGTTTTGTTTACTAACAGTTCTCCCCCTCCCCCCGTCAGAGATCCTCGGCAATCACCGGGCGACAGCGAGTAATCACCATTCGGGACCTGGTAATTGACAGCTGTGGCCCAGAAATGCAAAATCGTGTATATATATATCTATATATATATATATGTGTGATTTTGCGCACAGCTGATGCCCTGTAGCAGTATTTCTACTTTGGGGCGGAGCTGAAGCAGTAAACTGCAGTGAAATACTCCTATTTTATTAGACAAAGATAAGTGACTTGCTGGATGTATTTCTTGATTTGCATACATTATTATTTGTTTTTTTTGGCACAGTACTATAGTTTCCTGTCACAAACTGATACTCCATTATCTACAGTTGTACTGTTTCCCCTCTATTTAAATAGCTCTGCTATATTGCACAAAGGGTTAGTGCTATTTTGCAACTTCTAAAACATGTAAGCTGCAGAGGACTTTATATAAAACATAAATCATTAAAAGCTTCAAGACAAAAAAAAATCTTTATAATGCTTTGTGTTAATTCTGTTTCAGTAAATAAAAATGAATTCATCTTGGACAGTTGGGAAAAACATTTTCGTTATCTTCTCACCAAATAATGTTTACGGATTAAACACAGTTTAAGCATTGCCAGGAAGCCACTGTAAAATAAAAACGGATCCTATTCACTTATATTTGTGTTTTACGCAATAGAGCCGCATCAACTCAGAAGCTATGAACATCTGTCAGGTTATTAACTTTAAATAAGTAGTAATGGACCAATATGCTTGATGCTATCTACAACTGTAGGGAACATCTTCATAATTTGTACCACTCCACACAGGTGGAACAGAGGGCTTAGTAGGGAGCAGGACTAATAGCACTAAATGATGGGTTTGGCCAAATTGTGCTAACTATGAGAGGGGCTTAAAGTGGTATTTATAAAAAAACGAAGTCTAATCTGTGCTGGGTCAGAAAGTGTATAGCGCTGTGCAGGAGTGCATAATGCACAAAGTGCAGGGGGCAGTAGTAAGTAATGCACACTGTGTAAACATCAGATGTGCGTAATAAACAGAGTGCAGAGGTCAGGGGTAAGTAATGCTCAGACTGCAGGGAACAGTAGAAAGTAATGCACAGAGTGTAAAGGTCAGAAGTAAGTAATGCTCAAAGTGCAGGAAACAGTAGAAAGTAATGCACAGAGTGCAGATGTTAAACGTAAGTAATGCTCAAAGTGCAGGGAACAGTAGAAAGTAATGCACAGAGTGCAGATATTAGATGTAAGTAATGCTCAAAGTGCAGGGAACAGTAGAAAGCAATGCACAGAGTGCAGAGGTCAGAAGTAAGCAATACACAGAGTGCAGGGAACAGTAGAAAGTAATGCACAGAGTTCAAAGGTCAGAAGTAAGTAATGCTCAGAGTGCAGGGAACAGTAAAAGTAATGCACAGAGTGTAGAGAACTGTAGAAAGTAATGCACAGAGTGCAGAGGTAATAAACGGGTAATGCACAGAGTGCAGAGGTCAGAAGTAAGTAATGCTCAGAGTACAGGGGGAAGTAGAAAATAATGCAGAGAATGCAGAGGTCATGAGTGAGTAATGCGCAGAGTGCAGAGGACATGGGTAAGTAATGTTCAGAGTGCAGGGAACAGCAGAAAGTAATACACGGAGTGCAGAGATCATAAATGAGTAATGCACAGAGTGCAGAGATCAGAAATAGGTAATGCTCAGGGTGCAGGGGGAAATAGAAAGTAATGAAGAGGGTACAGAAGTCATGAGTGAGTAATGCGCAGAGTGCAGAGCACAGGATTAAGTAATGCTCAGAGTGCAGGGAACTGTAGAAAGTAATGCTCAGAGTGCAGAGATCATAAATGAGTAATGCACAAAGTGCAGAGGTCAGAAGTAAGTTATGGTCAGTGTGCAGAGGTCAGAAGTAAGTAATGTTCAGAGTGCAGGGGGAAGTAGAAAGTAATGCAGAGAGTGCAGAAGTCATGAGTGAGCAATGCATAGAGTGCAGAGGTCAGGGGTAAGAAATGTTCAGAGTGCAAGGAAAGGTAGAAAGTACTTTCTAATGCAAGAAACTACATTTACTGTATGCTGTGTACATGCTGCTATGGACTGTTACTTGGCTGTAACCTCTGATCCTTGCTCTTCACCTCCAGGTTCTTCACCGTAAGACTGTTACGCAGTCTTCCATCTCTTTCTGTCATCCTTGTCAGCTACAGAGTAATGAGCCTGGCCACATGTTCCCCAACTGGAATGGTTAGGCAGCCTCCCAGCTCTTCCTGTTGCTCACTGATTGCTGCACTCTACCGTCTTCATTTTCCTTGTCAGTTGAAGGGTACTGAGCCTGGCCACACCCCCAGCTCTTGGATTGGTCCCTTGTGTGGGAAGCACATAATTTGAATACCAACCTGTGCTTCAGTGCGTCACCATTAGCGGCCACGGCTGTCAATCACCAGGTCTCGACCAGTGATTACTCACCGGCACCTGGTGATTGTTGAGCACCTCCGATGGGGAGGAGAACTGTTTCTAAACAAAACAGTTCTCCTCCCTATCAGCTTGTGCATACTGCCTTGGATGGCTGTGCACAGCACAGCCATCCAAAGCAGTGTGCTTACAGTGAAGTACATGGACACAGCACTATGTAAAACAGCACATTGTTAACCCTTTAATCGTCCCTCATGTTAACCCCTTCCTGCCCAGTGTCATTATTACAGTGTCAGTGCTTTTTGTTAGCTGAGTGATGTCAGTGACACCAAGCCAGTTCCCCCCAGTGTCAGAATGCCTGCTGTAGTCCCATAGTCCCACTATAAGTCGCTGATCGCCACCATTACTAGTACAAAACAAATCTAGAACTTTCACGTAAACCAATTAATTTACACATATTGGGATTTTTTTTTTAGCAAAGACATGTAGCAGAATGCATTTTGGACTAAATTTATGACGAAATTTGATTTTTAAAATTTTTTTACTGGACATGTTTAATATCAAAAAGTCAAAAATATTGTTTTTTTCAAAAAAATTGTCGGTCTTTTTTTTATAGCGCAAAAAATAAAAAGTGCACAGGCGATCAAATACCACTGAAAGAAAGCTCAATTCGTGGGGGGAAAAAAGGTCGTAAATTTCATTTGGGTGCAGTGTTGCATGACCGCGCAATTGTCAGTTAAAATTAGGCCAAAAAATGGCCTGGTCAGGAAGGGGGGTCATCCTCTAAAGGGCAAAAATACATCAAGCAAAAATACAACGATGTGAATCCAACCTGAATGTCAAATGGACATGACCACCAATTGCTTGCATATTTGTAGATGGACTTTATTTAGGCTGACACAGTATATGAGACAAGTGACTACAACTCTGTAAACATGAAGCCAACAGTAACTGTATTTTTTATTGAAAGCAGTGCAAGTAACTTTACATGGTATCAGCCCCTTGCAGTCTCTGTACAGCAGAGCTAAAATGTGGAAGGAAGCCATAGTACAAGAACCTAATCAGTGCTGACAAGAAGTATGTTGATAAGAGGGGAAGGCAGAGTGGCAGAGAGATGAGCTAATCACTGTACTGATTTTTTTTTACTGGCCAGTAAGAAGTTTGGGTGGGTCCAGGATGACCTGGGCTCAGAGAAAATGGGCTAAATGGTTCTGGCCATCAGACTAAGGGCATCTAGTGACATAAAAAAAGTACTGCAGAAGAAATCTCTGGACTGAAGCTGAATATTGCAGCAAAAGTTAGTTTTGTTATTTTATCTTTATAGGCTATTGATTTTTATCTTTTTTTTGGCTGAAGTGATTTTGCAGATGTTTTTATTTTGGAACCACTACATGGAGCTGTATGGCTTTCTTTGACCATCCTTGGAGTTTCATTGCTTTTAAATACAATTTAAGGCTGGACTGTGGCCAGATATGTAAACCAATGCACTTCCAAAAGTAGGCTGTGACATCTAACGAAGCAGTGCTGCCAAGCATTAAAATACTGGACCGGCTTGGGAATAACTAGTAAAAAAAACTGACTTGTGGAGGTTTTGTATGAGACAACTATGCTGATCAATGCAGGAGGAGGTCTAGTGTCAGGGTTTCTCTACTTAAAGTGGTTGTAAAGGTAAACATTTTGCATTCTCTGCATTAAGGTAAAAAAAACTAAACTTTTAAAAGCTTCTCCCCCCAGCCCCTTCTTGAAGAATATGTAAACCCAACATTTAATATTCCTGATATGTGCCTGCTATACCATGTACTTGTATGAAAAAGTATCCTATTCTCTTTGTATTGCTTCCTTTGTGTGAAACCCCCCTTCATGACCAGGAAATTTTTGCCATGTGGCGCTGCATCAGTTTAACTGACAACGGTGTGGTCATGCAACGCTGTACATAAATTAAATTTATGTAATTTTTTTCTAACACGTAAAGCTTTGTTTTGGTGGTATTTGATCACCTCTGGGTTTTTTCATTTTTTGTGCTATAAACAAAAAAAAAAAACCCCACAATTTTGAAAAAAAGCAATATGTTTTGCTTTTTGCAGTAAAACATATCCAATATATATATATTTTTTTTACATTTAATTTCTTTATAAATTTAGGACAATATGTATTCTGCTATATATTTCTGGGAAAAAAAAAAATTCCCAATAACCGTATATTGATTGGCTTGTGCAAAAATTATAGGATCTTCAAACTATGGTATATATATTGGAATTTGTTTTTATACTGGTAATGGCGGCGATCAGTGACAAAAATTCTGACACTAACTGACACTTTGTGGGAACCAGTGACACTAATCAGTGCTAAAAATATACACTGGGGGGTAAATCCCTAGTGTTCCTGCCAGTCCATTTGTTTTCCTATTACAAAAAAAAAAAACTGACCACAGTAGGCGAGCACAGCATGGTCAGTGTTCTGGCTGTGCTGAGAACTCAGTGTTCTCTCCTCCAATGATCAGACTTCTGCTGTTTCTCCTCTCCTAGCACTTTCTTATGCAGCTGAGAACAGAGGGTATGTGATCACTTTTAAAAAAGGGAAAAAAAGGTGTTTATTTTTTTTTTACATGTATATACAAATGTTTTGCCTTTCCTTTCTATTTTAAACTGAATGGGTTGTTTCACAAGGTGAGGGTTCACATATATGTTTTAACCACTTCCCGTCCGGCCATTGTATATAAACAGCCGGACGATAGCAGTGCATGGGTGGGTGGCCAATTTTAAATGGCATCCCCGCCCCCTGCTTGTGCGTGCTCCCTGGGAGCGCACAGCACTGCAATCCGGTGCCTGCTGTGTCCTCCGGACACATTGGAACATCAATCGTTGTACGAGACCTCTGTGCGAGGTCCCGATCATATGATCATTGATTGGCCAATCAGTGATCACATGAAGAGTAGTAAACAAGATGTCACTTCTCACATCATTGCTTACTACGTGTGAAATCTGTGAATGATCACAGAGGTCACATGTGTCTTGGAAATTCACTTTAACGAATTTCTCCTTACCGTGAGTACTCGCAGTTGGATGCGCAGAAATCCCCCATAAAGCTGTGCGAATCTCGCTTACCACGACTGCAGCTAAACTACACGATTCCTGCCCATCCAACTACTTTAGCTTCTGTTGAAATGTGGGTGATTGGAGCTCCCTATACCTGGAAATGATCACACGACACCTTCAGGTTGATGGTTGAATTCACATAAGGGCAATTTTCATTCTCCCCTTTGGTTTTATTACAAATACACACACGCCCCCCCCACATGAATAAGGTCAAACCCCTCCCACAGAACAATGCAATGGGGAGTGCCTATACACAGGATGTACATTCCGATTGGAGCATAGCCTTTTCTATTATCTGTCACTGGTCCTCCCCCATGAGCCTTCTGAGGTCAGCAGACTTCCTCCCCTTCCCCCCATGAGCCCTCTGTGGAGAGCATATCTCTTGTTCCAGCTCCTAACAGTATGTTCATTCTCTGTACAAGCATTCCCTAGAAATATCAGTCTGTACCTGGATGGGCCCGATACGATCTTTATTAAAACACATCCATCCAAGATACAGTTCAGATTGGTAATGGGTTGTAAGATATGCATAAGCCTACACGCGGAGTTCGTACCGCTTGGCGCCTTGCGGCACGGAGTCCATGTGGTACTATGCTGCTGATATGTGGATACAGGCCCGCAGTCTACTGCCAGCGGCATTCGCATCGAATGCCGTGGTGGTATACACGCCGGTCTATAAGCGCAGATCTGCCATCTCATCCATTACCGAGCTGAGTACTGTAATACATACATTGTACATGCGCATGGCCCAATTGCAGCCTTCAGAGCTTTAATTAAGCCACACGAGAGACATATGAATAACACGAATATATGACACGTTTAAAGTTCGACCAACAATACAAAATTTCCATGACATTCCCTCCTGTTTTATCATATTCTCCTCGTGTCCCTTCTTGATCTTCTTCAGCTTGATGGGTGTAGTCTCAAAACCTCAAAGAGTTCCTGTAGTTGTCCCTGAGAATAAAGCTCCACGGGGTACCTGAAACAACAAGACCCGACACAGACTCAACGCAAACAGGCTTGATTGAAGCAATGATCCTCAAGAGCGTTGGAACCTTCACTACAGGAAGGCTCTTGCAAAAACCACAAACAGACTTGTGGTATGAATAAGGCTTGTGATCCCACGGTGGTCTGGGGAGATCCAGCAACAGATTCTCAAATTGCCCCTGCAGACGGGGCCACACAAGGCTGGTCTCAACCCAGACAGTTTTCCAAATCGCAGACACAAACCATGATGAGGCTTGAAGCTTGCTTGGAGGTCTTGGAGAATGTGGTCTTCAGGGAGATAAATTAGAGGGAAGCCAGGACGTAATCTGTAGAGAAGGTGGTTGGTTGGTGAGGTCTTCCTCCGATCAGTGGTTGGAGTGGGATCCCAGGAGCGGGCATAGAGATGTGGTCGTCTGCCCGAGCTTGGCTTACACGGTCGATGAGGCAACAGGAACATCTCACCGCGGCATATAAAAGGCAGATGAAAAAGAGAAGCATCAGGACATACACTCCCACTTCCTTCAACCAAGATCCGATGGAGAACAGGAAATCTCCCAATCCTCCCAAACCCTTGAACGGATTCCAACCCTCACTAGCTATAGCTCTAGCTTTTCCCTGTAGTTCACTAACTTTGTCCATATGGGCCTGGACCTTGTCATCGGTGTCTTCTATCCAAGTACAACAATCCTCTCCGATGAACTCACAGAACCCCCCTTTGGCGGCTAAAAGGTAATCAAGGGCCATCTTCTCCTGAAGCACTAAAATTCCCATCTGCCGTTGTTCTTGGGCAATTTCTCTGACAGCCTCTACGGTCTCGTTAAACATACTATCCACGATGACAGAAAAATTGTTCAGGCGCTTCATAAGTTCTATTCCCCAACCTGTCCATGAGGGGAACCAAGCCCATGCTTGGTCGCCCTCAGAGAACAGCTCCCTGTGAACTCTCCCTGCCATCCTTACCTTCTTGTGGACCATCAACTCTTCATGATCCATCACTACATAGGATGCTGGGACTAGCTTTATGAGGGCACACGAACCTTTCGCGTTCTGGGGAAATGTTCTATAGGCTGCCGAACCACACAGAAAATAGTATGGACCTGTCAGAGCAGAGCAGGAGGAGTTCCTCGTTCGGCCTCTGGCACTGAGCAACAGTTGCACAGACTGGGGGATTGCTCCCTCAGTCTGCACATCACATCCGTCCTTCCAACACACGTGGTCTGGTCGGTCAGTGTGGTTACTCAGAAGGGAAGTCTGGTTAGTCAGATTGACAGTTATACCTCCCTCACAGGTGGTAGTCCCAACAAACTTGTTACCTGTGCCAAAGCTGATGTTAAAGCACACCTGAGGGCTGCCTAGCTGTCCAGTTACCCATAATGGACTGACGAGGGTCCTACAGGAGCTAGAGCTAATATTGGTGCTAAAACTGATGTTACCTGCTAAAAATGTGTCATTAAGTTCTACAGACAAATGTCTACGTGGGGGCTGACCAGGGGTCCCTTGCTTTTTCATGCCGACGCGGATGTCATATAGGGCATGAACAGCGGCCATTGCGGACATGTGATGACTGGGTGGGGGCTTAGAGCATACCCAACAGTTGGTTTTGTTGGCGGTTCTGGCTAAACGCAGATGCATTTTAAATAAAAGGTTGGGGTATCTGCCGTCTTTTCCTCCGTTCACACACATGTAATAGATACAAACAAAAAGAAAAAGGAAAATGACACCCCTCATTCTCTGGTGTAGCTGAAAAGCTTCTTGCAGTGGCTTGCGTGCACCCAGTTGTCTCGTCCCTCGAGCTTGAGTGAGGTAGGTGTCGTCAGCTGGACTTGGTATGGTCCGGTGAACCGTGGCTCGAGTCCGGTTCTTTGATGTTTCTTTAGGACGACCCAATCACCTGGCTCAATAGAAATAACACCTGTTATTGCATTTGGATCGGGGAGCGATTCGCGAACCCGATGGTGTATCTTCTGCAGCTCCCGTTGCAGAGATTGCACGTAACCTGTAAGCTGTGAATGCAAAGACGACAACTGTTGAGGAAAGTACAACCCTGTTTTGGGAGGTCCCCCAAACAACACTTCGTAGGGTGACAGCCCATGTGGTTGCCGAGGGGCATTCCGGATGGAATAGGGGGCAATGGGGGGACACTCAGGCCAAGGTTTTTGGATATCGGCCATGATGTTGGAGATCCTGTTTTTAAGGATTCCGTTAAGACGTTCAACCTTACCGCTACTCTCGGGGTGATATGGGGTGTGTCATCGCTGACTCCAGTTCCACCAAAGAAATGCAGTCGTGTCCTTTGGAAGAGAGGTTAGTAGTGGACAAAGAAGACATGTTAGCAGAAGAGGTGTTAGTATTGTTAGTCGTGTTGCAAAATTCAGCACTGTCATTGCTGTCCTCCCCCCCCTTCTCATCTTCCAACACAGGAAGAAGAGAAGCTGGGTTAAGAATAGTGCATCGTTTGATAGTGAGGTTAGTAGGGGTTAGGAGGGCTTTCCCCTGAGAGGGGTACCTTGCCTTGGATGTCCTGTTTTCGCAAGACCGTTCTTGCTGCACTGGTGTCGGTGAGGCAAGGGAGGGGATATTTTAATTCCTCTAGAAAAAGATGGATCTGGGCCGACACCGATTTGTCAACTTCCTATGAGAATTCATAGGAGTTACTTACCATGTGGTCACAGGGGCGGAGGACTCATCAGGAATGAACTGCCACCGACCTTTAGGTAATTGGGGACAGCTCCTCCTCATGTGCCCCGTTTGGTGGCACTGGAAGCACCTGGGTGGGGGCCTATCCTTCCTGTGACCCAGATCCCTTGGTTTTTCGTGTGGGGTCTGGGACATAAGAACTTTGGCCTTGTCCTGTTTTCTTCTATCCATTTCCCTCTCTATTGCCGCAAGAGTGGAAAGGATAGCAGGGATAGACATCTCATTATATTCGGGTCGGGCCAGAACCAGCCTTTCCCGAATTTTAGTATCGATGCCTTCCAAAAATTTGGCCCGCAACAGAATGTGCGTCGCGGTCACCTTTACCCCTTCAGTTGGAGCATCAGGTCCAACTTCCAGATCCGCATCCAGTGCCATCTGCTTGAGACGGCGCCAGAAGCAGGCGCTTTCCTCATTAGGACCCTGGGTGAGCTTCATCATGTCCGTAGTAGAGGTAGCACCATACATTTCTGGAAGCTTTGCCTTTAGCTGTGTACAGAACTCTTTGCCCCCTGAAGTCATCTCCTCATGAGTGGTTATAGAGCACCCTGCAATCACTGTACTGGCCACTTCCATGCCCACCTTTGCCCGCAGGATCTGCGCAGAATCTGACCCGCTCATACCATAGCTGAACTGGTTTTGTCCAAACATTCGAGCAAATCCTCTCGGATTGACTCGATAGTCCGGGAGCTCAGCCAGAATAGTGCGGATCTCTGCCGGGGTGAAGGGGACATGCCAAACTACCCGTTCCCCTAAAGTCCGTTCCCCCTGTGCATTGGGAGGACCTTCAAATTGCTGCACCCTGACTGGATAAGCCTCGGTCCGGGAAGAGTGCAAGGGCTGGCCCAGCTTCATCGGTGGGCTTAGATTAACCACCTCGCTTACTGCACCTTCAGGTTTGAGGTCCCTCAGATCAGGGTATAGCTGGGGGGCAGGGGTCTGATCAGTGGTTCGTAGCGCTTTGATGCAATCCGCCCTGTTTCTTAACCGGGTGTCTATTCCCCTTGATTCACAGATAGTCTGCAAATCGGTTGTTGAGTAGGCTTCATAGTTGGAAACAGAAGGAGCTGGGGTGAAGCAGGGAGAAGGGAGAGGTAGAGGTAGAGGCTGAGGCATAGAGACAGAAGACACGGAAGGTGCGTCAAGAGTGACGTCACTAACAGAAGAGACAGGTGCAGTTATACTTATCTCAGCCACTGTTGGTTGTTCGGGAACCCCAGCAGACCCTGATCCTGCCTGCCTTAGTAGAGTCAGCCCTGAAAGAGCTTCCTCCACCTCTGACACCGGATCCTCCTGTTTTATTCCCTCTGGAGGCCAGGTATACATCACCTGGTTCTTCCGGACAGACACCAGTTTATGTATGCCCTGCTTCCCTAATCGGATTGACCTGTGAAGCCATAGCTGTGCGATCTCTAGTTCTGACGCCTGCATCCGTGGTTCAAATTCAGAGATGAATTTTTCCCACCTCCATGCGTCAAATGTACCTTCCCGGGGAATTTCCCATCTGGTACCCTTCGACCATTTATTCCACCTTTTGAGGGGTTCTGTAGACTTCCCCCCCAAACTCACCTTCATCAGTTGTGCAGCTGTCCTTACCCTGAAGAGGGCTGTTTCCCCCTCTCTCTTCATGGACTGACTACTGCCCATCGTGACTAGTCACTGGTATATATCCCGCGTCCGGGTACCTGTTTACCCCCTGGAGCACTCGGTGGGATCCTACCGAGAGGCCTGATTCCACCACTTTCCCAGCACAGCGTAATTTATGTGATTCTTATCGATCACCCGAAGCGCATCAAGTGGCGGTTAGACTGAGAGCACACCTCCCACTCCCACAGCGCAATTTATGTGATCCTGACCACCCGAAGTGTTTGTGGTAACCAGGCTAAGCGTTACACTTCCCTGGACCGCCCACTCGCACAGCATAATTTATGTGGTTCTCATCACCCACTGTGTTTGGCAGGCCACACCGCACAATGATGAAAGTGGCTTTTCTCTCCCTGCACACAGTAGCTAACACAAGTCAAAACAAAAAGAGGGGTTCTTGGATGTTACTTAGGGGTCACTGGTTGGCCGGAAACCTGCTAACTGACCTTTAGGAAATTTGTGTAAAGAAAAAACTTTCCTAATACACACAGAAAAACCCCTTTTCAACCTGAAAAACCGTTAAAAAGGACAAAGTGGATCCTTATGAAAAACACGGGACATTTCACAGTAAAACAATTACACAGAGGTAAACCGAAAAACTGCGCCAAAAGTAACCTTGTTGCTGACGCAAAAATCACTCATACCAGCACCGCTAAACGATCTGCGCTACACACGCAATCTTCGCTGCAACCACCTAAAACCGTTTACACAAAAAGTCTGCTGGATGAGAAACACGCAACGCAGCAGCTTTAAAACAAACCCGCTTTACAATAAGGAACTACTTTTAACAGGAAAAACACAAGAAAAACATAATCACTATACAAGAAATCTATGTGCAAAAACCCAGACTTCACAGCGCTCACTAAAATGTGGACCATTTGAGGGAAAAACTCGCTTAACACACTTTAAATTGGCTGGCAAGCGCCTTGCTATGTTGGCAGTCAGAGAAGAAGAGGAGACAAGAATGCTGGTGGGGGACCCAAGAAAGGAGAAGTTTGGGGCCACTCTGGGCAAAACCATAGCACAGAGCAGGTCGGTATTACGTTTGTTATTTTTTTTTAAAAACCCCTATACAATCACTTTAACCACATCCCAACCGTTCTATAGCAAGTGTAATTCTACAATGCCTAAATGTACTCACAAAAACACTGCTTAGGCACACAGATAACCCTTTGATTGCCCTAGATGCTTAACCCCTTCCCAGCCAGTGCCATTAATACAGTAACAGTGTATAATTTTAGCACTGATTAGTGTCACTGGTTCCCACAAAGTGTCAGTTAGTGTCAGATTTTTTGCCGCAATATCAAAGTCCCACTAGAAGTCGCTGATTGCCACCATTACCAGTATAAAAAAAAATTCCAGTATATATACCATAGTTCGAAGATGCTATAATTTTTGCGCAAGCCAATCAATATACGCTGATTGGGAATTTTTTTAACCAAAAATATGTAGCAGAATACATATTGGCCTAAATTTATGAAGAAATTAAATAAAATAAATAAAAAATATTGGATATGTTTTACTGCAGAAAGCAAAACATATTGCTTTTTTTCAATATTTCTGAAGAAATTAGATTTAAAAAAAAAAATTATTGGATATGTTTTACTGCAGAAAGCAAAAAATATTGGGGTGTTTTTTCAAAATTGTGGGGTTTTTTCGTTTATAGCGCAAAAAATAAACAACCCAGTGGTGATCAAATACCACCAAAAGAAAGCTTTATTTGTTAGAAAAAATTACATAAATGTCATTTATGTACAGCGTTGCATTGCTGCACCATTGTCAGTTAATCTGATGCAGCGCCATATGACAAAAATGGCCTGGTCATGAAGTGGGTAAATCTTCTGGAGGGCAAGTGGTTAAATGTATAAGGGCGTTTGATTGCACCATGGAATCCTAGGTACATTCCTTTTTATCCTAATATGCACATGCATATGATTATTATCATTATTATACAGTATTTATAAAGCGCCAATAGTTCGCTCAGCGCTGTACATTACAATATAGTTAACCTTACCTTATCTCTGCTTTATAGTAGCAAACTCAGGAAACTCTTTATCATTTTCCATCATGGTGACGAGGTCACAATGAAAGCTGCAGGCTTCATGTAAACACTTTCAATCTCTATGAAACTTGCTGTCACATGACTGTTCTAGAATTGTTTTCTTTGTGTAGCAATCTAAATTCTTGTATAGATACATTTATTTTGCATACAGTTACAAGTTAAATAGTGAGAATGACTGGCAAATAAAGTCATTTAGTTTTTTTCTATTGTAAATTAATATACAGGTGTACCTCGGTTTACGAATTGAATGCATTCTGAGGGACGTTTCGTATTGCGAAAAATGTGTAAACCAAAAAGCGGTTTCCCATAGGAATGCATTGATAACCAATTAATCCGTTCTGGAGGTCAGAAAAAAGTAAAAAAAATCTTTTATCTGTTCAAATCTCTTTATAAAGTGCACTTTAAAGGCATAAATACTGTACAGGGACATGATTAAAAAAAAATCGTAAATGCATTGAAAACCAATTAATCCGTGCCGGAGGTCAGAAAATCAGAAAAAGTAAAAAAAAGTCTTATCTGTTCTAAACTCTTTATTAAGTGCACTTTAAAGGCACGGGGCCGGAGCTATAAACACTTTGTATTGTGAAAAAAATTCATAAACCGAGGCATTATTTTCAATGGATTTTCATTCGTAAACCAAAAATTACGTTAACTGAGGCGTCCGTAAACCGAAGTGCGCCTGTAGTGCTAACGTAAAGAGAATGTTTAGTATTTAGTAAAGAGAAATTTGCATGATTCCCCCATCAAGACAGACAGTGCTGATAGGGGGATCCCTCCTGCCTAGCAATTCTCTTCTCCCAGCGGGGTGGGGGGGGGGGGGTTGGCAGGAGAAGTCTTCCCTGCTGGAAGAAGACAATGATTATTGATAGCAGCTATAGCAGCTGCTAGTGATAATCGCAAGTGAATCCAGCAGGCTGGTTGTACCCAAGTTGATTGATCAAGCAACTTGGTACATTCAGCCTGCCCAGACATGGTTTGAGTCTCAGCCAGTTCAGCAGGAACCGTCTATAGCTGGCTTAAATTAAATAATCCTATTATTGTATGTCAACATTTAAAAAAAAAAAAACAACTTGTTTCAATGTATGGTTTCCAATTATATGTAAACAGGGCTGGCCATATTTGAAATTCAAAAATGTAAGCTCTGCTGTATGATTGGTAATTTAAAAAAGTAGTTGTTCTTTACCGTATCAGGTATATAAATGTTGCGATAACGTTACAATCCCAGTTTTGGTGATATCATATCTCAACAATTGTTAAAGGGTTACATCACTTTTTCAGAAAAAATTAAAAGGTGAACACTGCACCCCCCCACCCCCCAGTCTCTGCTGTACTTACCTCTGCGGGGTATGAGTTGTCAATACTTACATGTCTGTTGCAGCAGTCAGGAAATGTGATATCCCTACTCTTTTCCCTCTTCTTTCGGCAGCCCTTCCAGGACAGATCACCAGCAATGCTTTATGCTGACCAATCAGAATTGCTCTGACCTTTCCCGGAAGTCCTGTAAAAAGAAAAGAGAGAAGAGCTGGGTTCCCAAATCCCCAGACCACTGCACCGGTTGCATGAGCACTGACAGCTCATCGCCCACAGAGGTAAGTACATCAAGGGCAGGGGGTGTGGAAGGTATACAATATTTATTCACCTTTTTTACAATTAAATTTACAATTTAAGCAGGGAAGCAGCTAATAAGTGTTAAAAGTGGTACACATAAGCCGGCCATACATGGATCGACCCAGACTGGATGAATTTCAATCCATGTACAACCAGACTGTCAGATTTTTCAGCATGTGATTATTGGCCGTGGCTATACTTTAGCTGCAGGAAGGCTCCCTGTGCCCCCCCGCCGGCAGAATACAGTAGCACTGCAGGAGAGATTCCCCCACCAACACTGACTGTGTTGATGGGGGAATCAAGCAGTTTTCTTTCCTTCCACCCTGATGGAAATGTATAAATGCATCCAATCTAAAAGTCCTCTAGGATGCAATGTACCAATTTATTTGGGCAAACATAAAGACCCCCATCTCTAGAAGGCTGATGTACTTGCACTAATAATGAAGGCTTTTCATTTTCCAACCTCACAATATACAACAACTATAGCTATATATACAGTACTTCTGCATTGGTCCTTTATTGGCCAGAGAAGTATCTGCCTAAGCCATACACATTAAGATTTTCCACATCTAAGCCAAACAGCATGGATGGAGACTCTTCCCTGCCAGCTTTGGTATTTTGACAGCTGCAGCTCCCTGCTGTCAGAATCTCCAAAAAGTGACTACATCTGATTGTCTGCAGTCATTGTTCAACTTAGAATTTTCATCCATTCAGTTTTCAGAATGAAGTTTGTTGAGTTGGGTGGTACTAACAGGGCTGTGCACAGCCTCAATTTTGGCTGATTCAGCAGGAATCAGTGTAAGTTTGAGCCATGTACAAGCAGTATGAAAATAGACCTGAACTCAAAAAATGAAGATTTGCTTTGCTATAGGGAATATTTTATATATGTTTATTGTGCTTATTCAGTACTCTAAAAAAAATTACCTTTTTGCCTTGAATGCCACCTGAAAAATAGGTATGTGAGGATACTTGGGCACTCCTATCTAAACGCTCACCGCAAATGGGACTGTTTTTAAACCAAGACTTTAAGCCTGAAGTTTCGATCTCTCACCTGGTTGGCTTGTATTTCTATTCCATCCTTGCAGATATCAAAATATGTAATTAACCCAATTCAATAGATAATACAACACCTTCCAGAAGAGATTTAAAGCAAGACAAATATTTTTCAAATTTCTTTCCTATTTCTTCGTAATATGAACTATTATTAGAATTATTATTATTATTATAATACAGGATTTATGTAGCACCAACAGTTTGCTCAGCACTTTAAAAAATAAAGACAGTGCAGTTACAATGCAATTCAGTACAAGATTGTTAGGATGACCCTATTTGTAAAGGCTTTCAATATTAAAAGAAAGTAGGAAATAAAACTCTATGTATTTGATCTGCTTCAAAATTAAAGCAACACACACTCTATCTATCTATCTATCTATCTATCTATCTATCTATCTATCTATGTATCTATCTATTTATCTGCGATGGGTTGTATGTTGGAGTCGAACATAAGTTAATCTCGAACATTGGCCTTTGGTTTGTTTGCAGAACACACAAACGGTAAGGGTGTTCCATAGGCTGTTTGCTCACTGTGCCCCACAATTCACTACACCCTGTCAGTGCATTGTGATTGGCCAAAGCAATGCACCTGACCACAGGTCAGGTGTAATGATTTAGCCAATCACCGCACATGATGGCACAAGGTAACCCAGCCCCCTTATGATGTCATCACAGTATTTAAGAACTGTCATCACAGCGCAGCTGTCAGACGGCAGCGTTGAGAGTGGAGCGTTTTTTCTTTTTCCGGGTCGGCGGTTGCAGCTGGCATCGTGATTGATGTCAGATCTACTTCAGGGACATTTTTTTATTTTTATTTTTATTAAAAGATTTGTCAAGAACTGTCTCCTGTCATTTTTTATGCTACACTTTTTTTTTGCGTGTGAATGGGTAGCAGTACCATGTACTGCATACTCATTCACATGGAGGGTGGGATTTGGGGGCCCCCTTGTTAAAGGGGGCTTCCAGATTCTGATAATCCTCCCGTCTGCAGACCCCCACAACCACCGGCCAGGGTTGTGGGGAAGAGGCCCTTGTCCCACAAGTGGCTTTGGGGGGGAGGAAGCCCCCCTGCCCTAAAGAACCCCCCCATATTGAGGGCATGTGGCCTGGTATGGTTCAGGAGGAGGGGTGCTTGCTTGTCCCCCCCCTTTCCTGACCTGCTGGGCTGCGTACTCGGATAAGCGTCTGGTATCGATTTTCGTGGGGACCCCCACCCCATTTTTTTATTATCAAAATCCATACCAGACCCGAAGGGTCATGTAACGTGGACTACAAAAGGTTTGCTGAAATGTGGCCAAGAGATTTAAAGCAAGACAAGTATTATTTTTCAAATTTCTTTCCTATTTCTTCCTAAATATTAACTATTTTTAGAATTATTATATTACAGGATTTATGTAGAACCAACAGTTTGTGCAGCACTTTACAAAATAAAGACAGTGCAGTTACAAAGCAATTCAATAAATGGTAGTAAATTGTATTTTTCACTTGTACCTATTATAGGCTTACCTGTAGGTACTGTAAATATCTCCTAAATATGCACCGTTTAGGAGATATTTACTTGTAAAAGACATCGGTGCATGCATTCTAAAGGAACGGCATGCCTGTGTCATTCCTTCAGAGCTGAGTGCCATAAAAAGTGACTCCTGCTCGCATGTGCAGGAGTGACATCATCGTTGCTCAGTCATTCAAGCCACTGGTGCCTATCTATCTATCTATCTATCTATCTATCTATCTGTCTGTCTGTCTGTCTGTCTATCTGTCTATCTGTCTGTCTGTCTGTCTGTCTGTCTATCTATCATGCAACATGGACTACAAAAGGTTTGAGGAAATATGGCCATTTTTTGTTGCATTTACAAGAGCGAAGATCACTGATATATTAGTGGTCAGGATAATGCTGCAATACAGATTTGCAATATTCAGTACTTTTATGGGCAACTAATATGCATACTGTTTTTTGATCATTAGAAATATTGTGTAAACTGCGCTTTAAAGTCTCTAACAGGTAATCATCAGCTGGAAGACTAACACAAATGTTGCATGTAACCACTTATATACTCAGAATGCAGGAACAGGTAAAAGGGTAAAGTTTATAAAGGGCCAGTCTATGTAGGCACAGCGGCTCTTATCAGTTGCTGTATTTTTCTTCCTGTGCAAATAGTTAAACATTGTTGAAATGAATGACGAGCCAAGAAAAATACTCCATATTTAGCCACGATATGTTATATAAGACAGGTGGCATGTGAATGTTGTTTTCTGATCACTATCTACAAATGGTATGATGGTTTAATGGTTCTGCTATCTTTAAAGGGATTATAGCTACAACTTGCGATTTTATCAGGCAAGTATGCGCATAATGCTAGGTGCGAACAGACAGGTGCTCTTTCTGAAACAAATTATAATTTTTATGAGCCTTCCCACATAGCAAGGCACTGCTTAACCTGCTTAACCCCTTCACGGCTTGACCAATGTTTCACAATTTTTTTTTCAAACTGTAACTAAATTGGTAATTAATAAATGTACTAAAGACATAGCAAAATATTTTTTGAATGCAGAGAATCTGTAGAATAAAAAGATAGTAGGCCTTGTTTTTTATGGTTATCATTGTACATTTTCAGTAAAAATACACTATTATAATTTTGTGATGTTCAACTAAAAATAAGTACGGAACACTGTGTCAAGTTAATAAATGACAAATACTGTATATCCAAACTCCAAATTGAACAGGCTTGCAAAACCACAAAAAATATTACCGAAAATTGCAAATAAGTAATGCATTAGAAACCTTTTACAACTAAATTATAGCTCTAAAACGATTCTTTACTTTTCTTTCTTTCCTTCCTTCCTTCTTGTGGGAATCGGAATTTGTCTTTATGTCAGCTGTTAAAGCAGTAGTAAACCACCAAAAAAAAAAAAAATTTACTCTGCATAATAATGTCATAAGGTGCTAATATGCAGCAGGAGTCTCGGCAGCGGCACAGAGCGCTGAAGGAACGGCATTGTTATGCATGTTTAAGAGATATTCCTTGTACCTACAGGTAAGCTTTATTATAAGCTTACCTGTAGGTGCAAGTGTCCAGTATGAGTTTACTTCTATTCCTTGTTCAATGGCACTCAGACTAGGAGAGGGAGTACATTACTAGGAGCCAATAAGACTCTGTTGCATGCACATCTGTTGAATATGTACTTACTGGCAGTTGGAGAGAATAGCATGTAGCAGCACGTGTCAATGTCTAGGTTCACATCTGTGCGGGTGGTGCCGCTGCAGATCCGCACAAAAAAACGTGCATCCACAATACCCACATAGAGGAATATGGACCCACGGGCGGGTGTCATTCATTCTAATAGCATGCCACCTGCACTGGAAATCGCAACTGTACTGGGAATCTCGGTTGCGTTTTCCAAAGAAGTGCATGTCCTGGGGCACAGGAGTCTATTCAAATAAATGGGCTCTTGTGTCCATGCAAAACGCGACCTGCACGGCCACAGATACAGTAGGGCAAAAAAGTATTTAGTTAGCCACCAATTGTGCAAGTTCTCCCACTTAAAAAGATGAGAGAGGCCTGTAATTGGCATCATAGGTAGACCTCAACTATGAGAGACAAAATGAGAAAAAAAATCCAGACAATCACATTGCTATCCTTTACGGGTTACCGGTAATGGTGAATACAGTGGTGAGAACATAACATAAACATATGAAATATAACAACACACAAAAACATAGGCAAAGTTAGTACATATGTACATTAATGTCTATGAATACTTACATAGTTACATAGTTGGTGAGGTCAAATAAAGCCACCAGTCCATCCAGTTCAACCTGTGTGGGTGTGTGTGTGCTCATGTCAAAAATTCATATCCTTATATCCCTGTATATTGTGTTCACTAGATGCCCATCCAAGAGTTTTTTTTTAAACTATCAAACACTTCCTGCTGACACCACAGATTGTGGAAGTGAGTTTCACAACCCCATACACAGTTTAAGGCTAAACTGCTTGTACTCCAATTTCATTGAGTGGCCCTGTGTCTTCTTATACTCCCTGAGACAGAATACTTTACTCCTCATGCTAGAATCACCACTGAGGTATTTGTATATCGCTATTGTATCTCCTCTCAAGCATCTCCTCTCCAGGGAGAATAAGTTTAATATTGGTAGTCGTTCCTCATAGCTGAGGTCCCCCAGGCCCCTTATTAACATTGTTGCCCTTCTCTGGACTCTCTCCAGCTCTATCTACTTAGATGCACTTATGCACACAGGAGGGAAAAGGATAATTTTTCGGCACTTTTTGTTTAATTCTAAATCAGTGGGCTGTAATAGTTTTTAATGTATTGCCCATTTACAATTATTAGCTATGTTTGTTTTTTTTGTCATTTTATAAGCTGATGTCACAGAGCCACTCTGGAAGGATCCCGATCCACGTGGGTGCTGGTCGACAGCTGGCTCAGCATCTCAGCTTGCTGCTGACAACTCTTCCCAGTCTGGCACTCTAGAGAGGCAGAGCAGAAAGTAGTGACTGACAGTCACAGCTCACTGCTCCAAGTCCAAGCGGGCTGAGAACTGAGCGATTAATGGTCATGTGACTGTAGTAATGATTCAACCTTGACAGATATTGATTGTGATATAGTAACTATAAGAATTATTCAAAGTTGACAGACATACAGTATGAAATACAATGGAAAGGTATCCCACCTGTAATCACGGCTGTAATGGGAAACATTGCCCGCTAACCCCCTCTCTGACACACCTTTAGATGTTTAACACTGTCCTCAGGTAGCTCACCAAAGATTATGTATGATCAGTATTTATTAGGTTTTTAAGCCAAAATGGGGGTTATTTACTAAAAGTGCATGGTGAAAAATCTGCTGCAGCTGTACATAGAAATTAATCAGCTTCAAGGTTTTATTACCAAAGCTTAATTGAACAAGCTGAAGTTAGAAGCTGACTGGCCACCATGCACAGCTGCACAAGTTTCTGAGTGGTCCAGTTTTAGTAAATCCCCCCCAATGTGTCAACAATATAAAAATAAGGTGGGGTATTTAATATATGATATGTTATACAATAGAAGATCTAACAAGACAGATATGTAATAGCCTCCCTAGCGGTCTGATTATGTAAGTATTTCTGTGCTACATTATTTTGCATGGAAATATGTATTTTTTTATTGTAGGCCTGTAATTTTTAGGAATAACTCACTGAAATCTGTCCGAACAAGAGTCTAGTAAACACCCCGGGTATGTTAAAATTTGAAACACGAAATCATAAATTATAATTAAATAAATAATCATAAAAAATAATAAAATAATAATAATAAATTTAATTCAATAAAATAATCAAACTAAAAACACTGAAAGTTGAAATATAGCGCCAAGTTCGCACATCACTGAGCAAAGTTGCAAAATCGTTTTCAGTGTCTGATGACGAATTTTCCCACTAATCATTATCACTCAATTCTGCTTCAATTCTTCTAAAACCACTTTTGACCTAAAGGGACGCTTTTTGGACACCATGGACGTTTCTCAGTTTCCAGGCAGATAGAACAGTAAAAATGCAGGCAGGGCACAGGACAAAGCACTAGGGACAAAATGTATGTGAAATACTTTGATACAGTAATGTCTTACTATGTGATTTTAGTGTATTTAGTAAATGTCACTTTTTCACATTTTTACATTTCCCGCCAGTTCCATCCCCGTACGTCCTGACGTCGCAGGGAACGGAACCCAGATGACAGATGCCGGCATCGGCCGGAGGACATTGCCAGGGACCCTGCAGGGGGGACATCGCGGGAGCGAAGGACAAGGTAAGTGAAGAAGGGATCCCGGAGCAACGCTGCAGGGTATTCCCAAGTCTAGCTCGGGGTTACCGCTTGTGATGCTGAAACTTTACCCCAGCTAAACTCGGGAATACCTCCAGGGAGGTTAATTACCATCAGCTTATTACATAATTACTGGCACAATTAAATATGTTAGGCACCAAGAGTGTTTGTGCACGTGTCATGGAGCGTAAGGAGGACGTCAAGTGACGAAATGCGTAGGGTTGAGCCTTGGAGTGACGTCACCACGCCCAGTGAGCTGTCGGCGTCAGCTGACTCCTAAGTAGGCTTTTTTGAATTTGTGCAAGATATGCTGTCTAATCTAGTATCGGCTTTGATACTACGGAATGTGAGTGTAATACATGGACTGTTTTTATGAATAAAGTTATCATACGATTTTAGACTATTAGTTTTCCTCTCTCTTTTATGAGTATTATGTCAAGAAGATATTCATGTTCATGAATCACTTCCCTATTGTCGGCTATCAATCTGCAAATTGTTGCTCCCAGAGCGAAAGCGTGTGTGCTGGTTTATAATTTGACCGGCATGTTGCTTTGGTGCGTTTATTTCATTCATCTGGTGGAGTTTTCACATTTATTTTAAGAATTAATAGTTTGGAGCACTGAAGTTAAAGTTTTGTTCTTCATTATATCGCACATTGGAATTTGATTGACTTATAAAAAGTTTTTGTTTTTTTTGTTTTTTTCACTTATATTTTTTATATTTTTATATTTAAGGATATTATTATTGGACACTTTTTTTGATGTTTTTGATTGATTTATATATATTTTTTATGACACTGGATTATGTATTAATTAGTTTATATTTGCAATTAAGATTATAGTTTTGTTTTTGATACACTTTTTTTTCACTTTCTGGGTATATATAAATATATTTTTTCTTGTTGATGATTTTTTATGAACATAGATAATTTGGTTAGAGCGCTACCTTTTTTCTATTTTATGTCACATATATTAATTTCCACATTATATTTCCATTACTTCCAGCCTACTCCTATTAACCACTTCAAGTCCGGACGCTTTTACCCCCTTCCTGTCCAGGCCAATTTTCAGCTTTCAGCACTGTCACACTTTGAATGACAATTGCGTGGTCATGCAACACTGTACCCATATGAATTTTTTTAGCATTTTTTTTAGACAGATAAAGCTTTATTTTGGTGGTATTTATTCACCACAGGGATTTATTTTTTTTGTATATGAAATGAAAAAGTCCAAACATTTTGAAAAAAAGTGTTTTTCTTATAAAATTTTGCAAATAAATAATCTTTTTTCATAAATCTTGGCCAACATTTATTCAGTTATCTTTTTAGTAAAAAAAGAAATAACCCAAATTAGTTTATAACCAACAATTATAATACAAAAACATTTTTGTTACTTTTTTTTATATTATTATTTTATTTTATATTATTATTTTTTTTATATTATTATTTATGGGTTTTTTTGTATACTGTCACCCTAGCAGTACAGTGTCACCATGGTGACACCGTACTACTTGTGGGGGGTTATGAAGATTAAAGGCTGTAAAAGCAATCATTTCTCCTCTCTGGCTGCATTCTTGCAGCCATTGAGAAATACTGTGTGAGCTTTGATTAGTCACAGCTTGTCACATGGTACAAGGCTGTTGTGAATAGCCTTGTATCATGTGACCTCTGTGATCATTCACAGATTTCACACGTAGTAAGCAATGATGTCAGAAGTGACATCTTGCTTACTACTCTTCATGTGAGCACTGATTGGCCAATCAGTAATCACATGATCGGGACCTCGCACAGAGGTCCCATACAATGATCGGTGTTCCACTGTGTCCGGAGGACATAGCGGGCACCAGATCGCGGGGCTGCGTGCTCCCAGGGAGCGCGCACAAGCAGGTGGTGGGGAGGCCATTTATAAACGGCCACTCGCCCCTGCACTGCCACCGCCCAGCCATTTATTTACAATGGCCGGACGGGAAGTGGTTAATATGAATGATTCTGACATTTTGTACATTTGCTTTGTGAAGATCCACACACATTTACTTCCTTGAATTCTGTGACAGGTATTCACTATGTTCTGTTGAAAGACACTGCTGAGTCACACATTTCACAGAGCCTGCCTACTGAACTACAGAGGTGTTGAGGGGAGGTGTTTCAAGAGGCGGAGTCAGCACAGGAATCAGTTTGCAAACAGCAAGGTACCATGGGATACGTAGTCCTTAGAAATGGACCATAAACTGCAGAGGAGAAGCTGAAATGCATGAAGGAATGCAGGAAGGTGTGGAAAGAGATGACCAGCAGCCAGGCATAACTCACAACATGAAAAGAAATCTTTCAAGTAAGCTTATATTGAATTGTCAACTATATATGAACTACTTTATTGTTTGTGTTGTTATTACAATGCTGGTGTTATAAAATAAAAGTGTATGCTGTGATCATAGATTACCTTTAGGTTCTGTGCTGACATCTAGTTGAAGCAGTCATTTAGGGGAGTATATGATTCTTTGAAAAGATCTGTCTGCAAACTGTTGACTCATTTTCAAGGAGAGAACTATACAATTTTTCATCAGTTTAGACAATCACTGCTGGCTGCAGACTGAGATGGAAAGGTCATTTTTAACAACGTTAATTAAAGTGCACCTAATCCAAAAAACAAAACTCTAATATTTCAGTTTACCATGCTTACAGTATATGTAGTGGAGGCAATAGTTTTCTTTTTATTCTCCCCCTTATGTTCAACTGGTAACCCTCCAAATGCATAACTCACTTATTGTCCCTTCAGGTCTACACTAATCTCTCTATTGTATCTATGGGGACTGCAATGGTTGTCATACAGGCTGGACCTCAACCAGGTTGCCTTTGTTTATGTCCATGACATGGTGGATTTATAGAACTAGTATTCCACACAAAAAAAGATAACGTTCTTTGTGCTTTCTTATAAGTTTACAGGAAGTGACAAGGACACTGCATTTTCTGGCAAGATCAACAGGTAGTTTCTGTACTTGATGAAAATGTTTTTATCCTGAAACATGAAAACAAACACAACCACCACATCTAAGAATTGGTAAGCTGCACTATATAAAATTTTTGGTTTTGGATTTAGATAAATTTGGGGTTTAGATATGCTTTAAGTGGTTGTAAAGGCAATTTTTCTTTTCTAAAATAACCAACATGCTATACTTACCTGCTCTGTGCAATGGTTTTGCACAGAGTGGCCCCAAACCTCCTCTTCTGGAGTCCCCTAGAGGCTCTCCAAGCGCCTCCTCATCTGTGAGTGCCACCATAGCAAGGCGCTTGCTAAGGTGGCACACCTGCAGGCTCACTCCCGAGCTGGGCTGTGTGCAACTTTAGACACACACAATGCGGTTCGGCCCCAGCCCTCACTCCCTCCTCACAGGATTTGACTGACAGCAGTAGGAACCAATGGTTCCTGTGACCTGTGACCTCCTGTGTCCTGTGAGGAGAGGAACAGAGAGCAGTGCTTCTGCAGATGGGCACAGCGCTGGATTGAGATAGGAGGTGAGGGGGTGAAACTAATACTGGGAAACACTTTTTACCTTAAAATGGAACTTTACTCTCTCAATAAACATTGACTATTTTTAATCTTCATGCGGCTAGCATTAGTAAATAGATATGAAAGTATATTTACTTCTTTTAATTTTCTTTTTAACATTTCTTTAGCTGCTTCCTGCTTTCCATGCCTAGGCAAATGATGTCATACATCCCAGGAGTCTTCAGGATGGGAGGGTGGGTTTCTCAGCTAGGCACACTCTCCTTCCTGCATGCCTGAGCCAAGGGCAGATGGATTCCAGGAAGTAAATGCTACATAAATCATATGCCCTTACTCAAGATGGTGACCTTCAGAAATGTTAGGGATTGTTTTTCAAAGTGATTCATCAGCGAAATAAAGCATGGAGACATGGGTGGTTGGTTGAGTTTGCTTTGAATATTAAGAATGAATTAAATTTTGTTTTTGGTTTGTGGTGCTCAGATGCAGTGTAGTTCCACTTTAATGCAGGGAATGCATTAAGGCAAAAAATGTCTTGTCTTTACAACCACTTTAAAAGTACAAAATCAATTCTGTAGCAATTATAAATGTTACCGGTGTATGGATTTTTTTTAAACAGGAATTTTTCTATTCCTTTCAAAAAAATTTCAGTAATGAACAGAAAGGGAAACTATGATATTATGAAGCATTATTTTGTTTTTGTTCACTGTAATATAATCCATTTAAATTGCTTTCTGTCACAAAATCAGTTGCCAGAATGCAGTTTAAAGTAGGTAAAAAAGAATTTGCCATTCTAGGAATGGAACTGAACTCCACCATGACATTGCTGCTGACCACTCTTGGATATCCACATTTTATCCTTTAAGTGCCTTGTAACAGCCAACCCTGCTCACCGATTTCATCTCCACAGTATATTTATATTTCAAACTGTTGAAACAAAAAGTGGTAGACGTGTATAAAACATACTGTAATTGTGATAATTACGGGGTATTATGTGCTAAAAAGATTGTTCTAATGTAGATCCTGAAATCTGACTAAATTGCATGGCATTAATTTTGCAAGAGCTCTGCGCTATTTCAATGAGGAGTAGGCAATGAAAAGGAATTTAAACATGGTTTGAAGACAAGTTTAATACAAAGGAGAGGCTTTACAGACAAAGCCTATGATAATCTAAGGTTGAGTTCACCCTAAAAAATATTAGAGATTGTCATATTCATAATATAGCTAATTACTGATTACTTGTATTACTTTTCATTTCTCCAGAATAAGATAGAAAGAAAGAAAAATTCACTTAAAAGGAACATAGGTCTCATAAGTATGAAATTATGTTAAATCTATTGCTATTTCCAGAGTTTGTTTAAAATCAATTAAACTTACAAAAATAGTTATACAATCAGATAGATATTGTAGTAACAACCTCCATTTTTCAGGCTTTCCTCCATTTTCCTGTAACAGCAGTTGTAAATATGAGCTTTAAAGCTGAACTCCAGAATAAGTAAATACATTGGGGGTTATTTACTAAAACTGAAGAGTGCAAAATTTGGTGCAGCTCTACATAGAAACCAATCAGCTTCCAGCTTTTATTGCCAAAGCTTAATTGAACAAACTGAAGTTAGAAGCTGATTGGCTACCATGCACAGCTGCTCCAGATTTTGAGTGCATCGGTTATAGTATATCTACCATAGTATGTCTAAATACAAGAGGCTTGTGTATTCTTACTAGAGTCATGGTGTGTTTTGTGTATTTATTGCAGATCTGTGCATTGACCCTGTGTGAAACTTTGTCTCTTTACAGGGGCTTCCTGTAACAAAGACCAATCACAACTGTTGTCTCTCCTTGTGCAGGATGACTGGTCTCATCTTCGCCCCTTCCTGTAGTAAATGTGAAATACAAAACACAGCGCAAAAAAATATAAACAATAAAAACAAATAAAAATTAAAAAATATAACAAAAAATTATATAAAAAAATATCCAAATAAATATATGTGCCAAAATGAAAAGTAAAAAGTCCCAATTCAAAGGATGAAAAGATGTTCAAATCCAATGTGCTCCAAACTCAACACAACGGTGCTGTATACAGAAATTTCAGTGTGTTAACACCATCCATGACATTCAACATATACTGCACTCACCAGATATATTGGACTCTCTGTAATGTTCAAGATAGCATATAAACGACAGCATTTAGGCCTAATGTAGTGGACAACACAGCATATAAGGTGAAACAGTCAGGGCAGTATAATGTGCAACATAGAGGTTAATATACGAAAGCTGGAGATTGCAAAATCTGGTGAAACTCTGCATAGAAACCAAATAGTTTCCATTTTATTTTGTCAAAGCTTAATTGAACAAGATGAAGTAAGAAACTGATTGGCTATCATGCAAAGCTGCACCAGATTTTGCACTCTCCAGGTTTAGTAAATCAACCCCATAGAGTGTAGGTTGCAGTGGTCAAGATTATCTACATATAGAATATAGCAGTCAGAACTGTGTAACATACAATGTAGTATATGGTGTGATCAGGACTATGTATATTGCAGCATACTTTATAAAGTATAGTAGTCAGGACTTTGTAACATACAATATAGTGTTTAGAGTGCAGGGAACAAGACTATATAATGTTGAAATGAGCATATAAAGTACAGTTGGCATGACTATGTAGCGTTAAAGTGCAGCAATCAGGACTATGTAACCTACAACATAGCATATACGTAGAGTACAGCAGTCAGGACTTTGTAGATTATACAGTGCAGCAGTCAGGACTATGTACTGTACAATATAGCACATACAGTGCAGCAGTCAGAATGTAGGGGTCAGAGGTCAGGACTATGTAATTGCACAAAACAGCTTGCACAGTGCTCTGGTCAGGACAAAGTGTCCTCTCGTATTAGTTCTTAGCATGCCACCTCACACTAGTGCTTAGCATGCTCCCTTACATTGTGGTTACTGTTCTCCCTTACCTTGGTGATCAGTGCTCAGTGTGCTTTCTTATATTGATTTTCAGTTTTCTGTGTGCCCTCTTATGTTGTTGGTCAGTGTTCAGGAAGTCCTCTTACATTGGTGGTCAACACTCAACAAGCCCTCTTACATTGATGGTCAGTGCTCAGGAAGTCCTCTTACATTGGCGGTCAGCACTGAACAAGCCCTCTTACATTGATGGTCAGCACTCAGGAAGTCCTCTTACATTGGTGGTCAGCACTCAACAAGCCCTCTTACATTGATGGTCAGTGCTTAGGAAGACCTCTTACATTGGTGGTCAGCACTCAACAAACCCTCTTACATTGATGGTCAGCACTCAGGAAGTCCTCTTACATTGGTGGTCAGCACTCAGGAAGCCCTCTTACATTGATGGTCAGCGCTTAGGAAGACCTCTTACATTGGTGGTCAGCACTCAACAAACCCTCTTACATTGATGGTCAGCGCTCAGGGAGTCCTCTTACATTGGTGGTCAGAGCTCAGCAAGTCCTCTTAAGTTGGCCATAGATGGATCAAATCTCAGCCGGTTCAGCAGGGACTGGCTGAGATTCGATCCATTTATGGGCTGGCTGATTGTACCCAAGTCGATCCATAAAACCAGCCTGTTGGATTTTTAACATGCAATTACTGCCTGTGGCTTTAGCAGCTTAGCAGTAATTATTGCGTCCTCCCGACCAGGAAGGCTCCCCTTGCCCCACCGCTAGCTGAATACAATAGTGCTACCGGAGGCATTCCCCCATTAACTCTGACTGTGCCACCCATGCTGGAAGGGAAGAAAATCGATTCATCTGTGGCTTGCCTTACATTGGTGGCCAGTGCTCAGTGTGCCCACTTACTCTGCTGGCCATCGTGCTACTTTACCCATGAGTTCAGACTTTTCAGTCTTTTTTTTAGCTTGTTTTACTTCTGTGACCCCCTCCCCCCTCTTCACACACACACACATGCTCCCCATCACACACACGCACGCACACACACACACACACACACACACACTTTTTAATCAGGAGACTAGGCAGGCAGGATTTGTCTGCTTTAAAGTACACATATGCTTTAAGGTTTATGGTTTAGGTTGACATATCAGGTGTGAAATAAAATCTTATAATATATGATTACTATAGAATGAATTTGCAATGTACAATATCTTATCTGTTTCTGCTCATGCCAAAGTTACTGTTTGGTGAATTAGACTTTTCCAATGATAATGTCAAAGTCATTAAGTGTCAGTGTGGGTGTCAGTGCTTTACTGTCATTAATGTCACTGATAATCATGCAGTTTGTGTCAATATCATTATAAATGTCAATGTCACTGAGAATGCCAATGTCAACCTGACTTCAGCTGCATTATTTTGTCTTTGTCAGATTTGATATTTTAGGGAATGTATTACAATTTACTACATATACATTATTAGGACTTTTGAAATGAGATGCCTCCTGAAAATTCGTATAAAGCACTTGATCAGCCTGATTTTGCTTTATGATTTTACTATAGTACCTCACACCTGCTACATCAGACATCAATTCACTCAGGACTTACTTTATATCTAACACCCCCATGCACTTGAAGGCAAGCTTGTGGGTGTGCTGACGACATACCATAATTATGATTCTGAAGTGGTTATTTTTTTTGTACATTTTAGACGTGAGATACCGTTCCAGGGTTTTTAAAGCAGAGGTGATATTTTTTATTATTATAATTGTGGTCTGTATATGATGGGGGTAGGGCCAGGACAATTTTTTTGGACTACTGCTCTTAGGAAGAAAGATGAAAAGTGCCACCCCCTTTCCCCCTACTCATATGCCAATACCCCATTTTCCCATTCCCCAGCCATTAGGAATAAATGCAGCATGTAAACAGCAAAAAGATTTGAAATTAGAGTACAGGCCACAGTTACACATCATAATCTCAAATCATAGTACATTGGCAAACATGCAAATGGCCATGCACTGTTGCACTGTTGTATACAGCTTACATGCAAAATTTCCTTGGCCATATAGGATATGGCAATGTAGGTATGCATTAAAGTTACTAACAGGGGCAGTTAGGGGGTCAGTGCTTAGTTTTAAAAACTCTTCACTTTAGATGACCAGAGTGTTATAAAGAAGAGATCTTTGTAGCACTTTTTTTCTTGAGTGAGAAAAGAACAGAGATCTAGCAATGGCAAGATTCTTCCTTACATTTTCTCAATAAATGTGAGTACAAATCTTTTGTTAATTCAACAAACGCAATAATACAAAAGAACAGGACGTAGGGGGGAGCTTGGGTGGGCTGTGCCCCCAGATTTTAGTTGAGTCCCCCCAGGTCTCTGAGAGTGCATCCACTGACCCATGAGCCAGTCTTGAGGCGGCAATTAATGTAAGAGAGCACTGTGATGGGGATACCTGATGTAAAGAGGCACTCTGATTCAGATACCTGATGTAAAGGGGCACTCTGATGGGGTAAGTGATCATATGTTAGGGGCACTCAGATGGGAACAGTTGATGTAAGAAAGCACTCTGACAGGGACCCTGATGTAAGGGGGACCTTGGTGTAAGGAGGCATTCTGATGAGGACCCTGATGTAAAGGGGGAACTCTGATGAGGACCTTGATGCCATGGGGGACAGCCTAATACATACTAGTATTTCCCAGGTCGTGACACAGTGGGATTTCCTAAAGCTGGTTCATTCAGAATCTCTTGCACTTCTGCATAGAAACCAATCAGCTTCCAGGTTTTATTGCTAAAGCTTAATTGAACAAGCTGAAGTTAGAAGCTGATTGACAGAGGACAAGGGGGCACTCTATATCTGGAGGTAAATAAATATAATCTCCAAATACGGAAAGGTTCCTTCACAGTGAGAGTTGTGAGAATGTGGAATAGACTCCCTCAAGAGTTGGTTCTGGCCAGCTCAGTAGATTGCTTTAAAAAAGGCCTGGATTATTTCTTGGATACACAGAATATAACTGGATACTAACATTTATAGGTAAAGTTGATCCAGGGAATATCCAATTGCCTCTCGTGGAAACAGGAAGGAATTTTTTTCCCCTGCAGGAGCAAATTCAAATTGGATCATAGTTACATAGTTAGTCTGGCTGAAAAAAAGACAAAAGTCCATCCAGTTCAACTATAGAAAAAAAATAAAAAAGTTATAAACCTATACCCACAGTTGATCCAGAGGAAGGCAAAAAAACCCCAGCAAAGCATGATCCAATTTGCACCTACTGGGAAAAAATTTCTTCCTCATCCCCCGATTCCAGCAAGAACTCGTCTATGTGGTCTTTTATTAAACTCTCCAGTATCTTCCCAACTATAGAAGTTAAACTAACAGGTCTGTAATTACTTGGTAAAGATTTTGACCACTTTTTAAATATTGGCACCACTTTGGCCTTATGCCACTCCAGTGGTACTATGCCAGTCATTAAAGAGTCCCTAAAAATTAGAAACAATGGCTTTGAAATGACAGAGCTCAATTCTTTAAGGACATTATGCTTTGCTGGGTTTTTTGCCTTCCCCTGGATCAACTAATGGGTTTAGGATTATAACTTTTTTTCTTTTGTTTGGTTGAACTGGATGGACTTTTGTATTTTTTCTGTGTAACTATGTAACTGTGTAACTATGATTAGCTACCATGCACAGCTGCAGGAGATTCTGAGTGAAAACTCCAGTGTGACAGACTGTGAGTGATTCACATACAGTGTTGACATTGTGCCCCTTGACTTTTCTTCACTGCACCCCCCAATCTTATAGGCTAGATCCAGCCCTGCAAAATACTCTTTGCATTATATTAAACATAACATATTTACTATACTATGTATACATTTTCACTTTAAACAGAGCAAAATTACAAACTGAGCAAGCATAGCTGGGCAGAAATCCAGAGTATGTGTACAGTTTAATACCCAGCATATGTAAATCTTTGCCCATAGTGACAGTTTTACACTCACAAAAAGCATAAATATACTATTAGCAAAACATAATTCACTTATAGTGTAAAGTACCCAAAACACACTGATTAATATTTGATATAAAGAAAAATATTCAACATTTATGTTCCATTGCTATGTCAAACAAGGTGCCTCAATATGCCCCAGGTGTCACTCTACTTAAAGGTTGTGTTACCATTTTCCTTTTGTCCCTTGAGTTCTGACATTGTGGTACAGTTGAAATGTTTCTTATTATGCCTCAATTACCTGACAAGAGAAACCCTCACCCTCTTTGGCTGACATCACACACACTCTCTGGCGTTTACTATTATTGATTCTATAATTGGAATCATTAGATTCTAATAGTGATTCCATATTAAGACTCATTAAGTATAAAATGAAACAAAGCAAATACAATGGCAATGCAAAGGACAAAAGTAAAAAATGAAAACAGAAGAAATGTTTCCAAACTAATAAGCAACATTAAGCTAACCATAAGATAAAGAATGTCGTTAGAGCCAATATACCAGCAAATATGTTATCATCTTATGTTAAATGACATGGGCAGACACACAATTTATGCAGATTGTGCAGCCGCACAAAGGTCCCCTAGGTTTTACCTGACATGTGCTAAATAGATGCTAGAACCCCCTCCCACTGGCATATAGATCTAGGCATTATTCACTTCAAGGGCAAATGACATTCTTCCTGTTGACCATACTGTTTTCTGTGATTGTACAAGGGGCATTCAAGTGAAACCTTTGGAGTTTATATAAACAAAGAACAAATTTCAAGGAGTGGAAACTGCATTTATTTTTTTTTACATACTCCCCTGCTACATTTATACACTTATCCCAGCTTTTAACTAATGCCTGGAAAGCTTCAGCATAGAAAGATTTGTCAGTACGTTGAACTATCCTAGGACAGCCTGCTTCACTTCATCATTAGTGTTGAAATTCTGACCTCCAGGGAACTCTTTTAGAGGTCCAAACAGGTGGAAATCATTTAGAGCGAGGTCCTGGCTGTAAGGGGGATGTAGCAATACCTCCCAGCTGAGTTGCTGTAATATGCACATAGTGCAGTGAGCAGTATGAGCATGTGCATTTTGCTGAAAAAACAGGACGCCGTTATCAAACCAGGCCGTTTTTTCCACAGACGCGTATGCACATCACTCAGAACATGACAGTAATATTCACTGTTGATAGTGGCACAACGGGGCCGGAAACCATCACCCTTGGGGTCATCACTGATGGACGTACAGCTATCTTTGAAATGTTTACATCATTCAAATATCTTACTGTGGCTTAGCTTCTCATCACTGTACTGTGATTGAAGTCTTCTGTAGATATCCATGGGTTTCACATGAAACGTCATCACCACACACTGCTCCATGCATGCACTAACACGGTTGTCTGCCATCTTGATTAAAGGTCTCTGGCCAGGCCAGCAACGTGCACCTCTTATCAGTAATAGGATACACTTACCACTTACTACTGCATGTAATACCGCCACACTAGCATCCCTTTTTATACCTATAAAATGAAAAGTTACAGTTTGACTTGAATGCCCCTCGTAATATCCAGGTGGTATTTAGCAACAAGTATCATCTTCAGTTCCTGTCTAATTGCCACTGACAAATGCAAAATGCTTCTTATTTTTGATACCATCTGGGCAGGAAATACAGGGGTGGTTGTTGACTGATTCCATTTCTATCTATCTATCTATCTCTCTGTTTTTCTCTTTATCTGTGGGGAGCCCTGCCTTAAGCTTGAGAATTCCTAACTAAATACAGTGAGTTTGCAGCTAGGCTGCAACCAGCCCAAACTTTGTTTATACTTTCTGTGCCCTGGATGCTGCTGTTGAGTTGTCTCCAGTAGTCAGTGTGAAAAGTAATTGAGTTATGAATATTTACCTGCCTTGTTCAATCTTTGAGGGTTTATAATAATGTGAGTTGAAGGGAGATGATGAATATTTAGAGCAACCTTTTGAAGGGTAATTCCCTTTGCCTGGAGAGGAAGGGTCTCTGTACTTCCCTCTCAGGCCTTTTGCTAGAGATGGTGCCAGTGTGAGGTCTCTTCTTCTGGGGCTTGGTCCCAGCAGGGTGCCTGAACCAAGGCCCAAAGAATTTAAGCTGGTTTGTGCTAGGTCCTAAAGAAAGAGAAAGTTGTCTACCCATTGAGGTCATCTCTAGACGAAACAGGGCTATGGCTACCCAGAGGAAGCATCTTCAGAGAAATTTAAAGGAACAGGAAAGTGTCTACCCAGAGGGAGCAAGGATGTTTGCACTGCACTGCTGAAGAATGCCCAGGAGAACTCTGGGGAACGCTGCTGCTAGATGGATATTGCACATAGACCTCATTGCTCACTGTTTAAAGGTTCAGTGACTTCTCTGTCACATAGGGTCACTGCTATCTGAATTGGCTGCTTCCGTGCAAAAGGGTCAGTTTCTATTGAGAGGCCGCTGCTAAAAGCCTCTCCTGTATAGAGTCACTGGAGTTGATTTACTGAAGACAAAAAGAGTGTTCAATTTGCAAGTGATGTTGCACTTTGCAAGGGAATTGTCCCAAGAGCGGAGTGAATGAGGTGGAGCTTTGCTGCCTTCCTTTATCCAATCATGCACAAATAAAAATGCTATCTTTTTATTTTGATTGCACATGGGTATTTTTTACAAAGTGAAATTTCACCACATTTAGCTCAAGTGAAAATTACCTTTCAAAGTGCCACTTCACTTGCAAAATGAACAGCCCATTTGCCTTTATGAAACAACCCCACTGTATTCTATCAAAGTGCTATTAAGGGGGCACTAGAGATTGCTGCCACTACTACAAGGCCTGGGATATGTACTGCTTTTTTGAGTATCCTGTGTCCCTAACCCTGTCTCCATGACTTTATTGAGCATAAACCTTTAAAACTGAAAGGTCTGGTGCCCAACCCTTTGCCCCACAGCAAAGGATCCACCCTGATTAGTTCAAATGCTACCCTGCCACTACATTGGAGGTTATCCAATACTGCTCTGAATGACAGGAGTGCTATATCTGCAGAGTTGAATGAATCTGGTGGTGAAATCTAACTCTGTCACAAATTTCCAATCATGTTCATGGAAAATAAAAACAGCATTTTTGCTTGAAAATTGTATTTGTCCTTTGCAAATCAATCTCAGTAAGTCACATGTCAGCATGACCAAACATATTTATGTTTTTGGGTAAAAAGTGCCTTTTGGTTGCTCTAAGCAGCATTATATTAGTTGCACCTGTGACAGACCCAGGGACTGGGGACTTTGGAGGGGTCTGCAGGTTAGCCTCTTGCCTACTCACCATGGCCCTGACATCTGAGGGGGCTCTATTCTTTGGTGGGTGCCTGGGGGGAGTAGTTTACTTCGGATTCAAGTCCATGTCTTCTCAAAACAGACAAACACTGACAACTGGAGGACCGGGATACAGTTTTGGGGTCTCTGTGCCCAAACTAGCATCGACTGCTTCAAACCCCCCTCCTTTCTAGACTGAGAGACCCTAAGAAGATGTTAATCTAATAAGCTCAATACAACCTCATGCTGAGGACTGTTGCTCTAGTCTGTTTATTAAGGTGTTATGGGTTTACTATCTTCTCCCATTGTGTGCCTCCTAGGTGTGCATTCCCATTGTTAATTGAGTTAATTGAGTCACCTATTGTTTGTCTGTTGGCAAGTCCTTCTGGAGGTGCCTAATTGATATGATTAGACTAATGTTAGCTTCACCCCTTTATCTAATCAGTATGGAATGTTTATCCCAATGTATAAGATTTGTGGTTATTGTTCATGTGGGGACTGTACCTATTTGTGAAGTGTATAAAAACCTGTGATTTATGTTCAATAAAGTAGTTCCAATTTGGCATCTAAGCCAGTCTCGTCTAGTCTTGGGGACAATTTCCAGCTATAATACCTTGGTCCTGTGTCCCAGTGGCGAGGAAGCGGTTCTCTGATGGAATCATCCAGTCGGGGTGACAGGCTTTCCATCACAGAACCCTTGACAAAAATGACTACCACATGCATTGTGGGTGTTTGACATAATTAAACATGGTGAGAAGTGTTTTGTTTTTTTTTTATTCAGGCCATACTTATCAGTGGGGTAAAGGGATCAGCATTCACCACAAAATACAGCCAAATCATAATGGACTTGTCTGGAAAGGTAACTCAATGGGCAAAAGGGCACTTTAGGAGTGGTGAAACCCACAACCCTGAGGAAGAAAGCCCTAACAAAAAATTCAGGTCCTCCAAGGAAATGGAATTGGCAACTTATTGCTGCAAAAATGATAGGTACGAAACTACAGGAGCCATGTCCAAGGATAGGAAGACTAAAGCAAGCTCACCCAAATTGTCCAGAATCTGGACAAGTTGTTGCACTGTCGATAAAACAGATAAGAAGAAGAAAAACCTGCTTTTGTAATATGATTTTATGTATATGGGACATATTTGCTTATTTCACATAACAAGGCTTTTACAACATAAACATACTTCACTAAGATCACATTTAGCTGATCACTTTCATGTGTATAGCTAAATAATCAGTTAAAAAGCAAAAGATTCACATCAACAATACCTGGCGGTTTAGGAAAACATATTTTAGACTTCTTGGTGACACGTGAAACAACATCAAGCAAGGAATTACACCGTCGGCACAAAATATAAATCGGGGTCCTATGCTTTCAATTAGAATCCTTTTTCCATTTCTATATACATTATATTCATGAATTCACTGCTTAATAAATCATGGAGGTTGATTTACGAGGTGTTATCAAAAAGTTTAGAGACTAGTTTTGTAACACGCCAACAGATGGCAGCACAAAGCTGCACGTACAGTCACAGGGAGCATCAACTTGCATAAGTCAGTGTCCCAAAATACATTATCCTGTGTACATAGGGAGCTGTGCAACTAGTGCTATTCTGATGACATGCGTTACCACGTCTGTTACAGTATTTCATCATGGACAGCAAGTTTGAACAAAGTGCAAATCTGAAATTCTACATGAAACTGGGCAAATCCACCACAGGAACGTTTGACATGGTTCAGCAAGTTTACGGCGATGCTGCAATGAGTCGTTCCAGGTGTTTTGAGTGGCACGCACACTTCTAGAGCAAAAGAACATCACTGAAAGATGACAAGAGATCAGGAAGATCTTCAAAGAGCTCAAGCCCTAAAATTGCCCTCCTCCCGAAGATGAAGATTCAGCTCAAAGGTCACCGTTTTGACAACATTGTGGAGATCCAGCCCAGTTTAATGCAGAATTTCACGTTTGCTCTTTGTTCTAACTTGCTGTCCATGATGAAATGGCAGGCGTGGTAACCAGCATCAGTTGCACAGAACAATATCTTTTTGGCACACTGCAGTGATTTATGAAGGTCAGTGCTCTCTGTGACTTTGCGTGCAACATTGAGCTGCCATCTGTTGGCATCTTACAAAACTGGTCTCAAAACTTTTGGATACCTACCTTGTACTAAAGGCAAATAGACTTTGCAAGAGAATGCACTCCAGAGCTTAGTAAATGAGGGGGAGCTCTGCTGACTTCCATGATCCAATCATATGCAATTGAAAATGAAGTTTTTTCTTATTTTTCTTGCATGTGATTGGATATTCTTCGCAAAGTGAAGCTTCACCTCATTTACTAAGCTCTGAAGCAAATTCCCTTACAGAGTGCAACTGCACTTGCAAAGTGCACAGTCTATTTGCATTTATTAAATAAACCCCAATGTATAACATTTTCATAAAGTCAGCTACAAATTAATGTAAAAATCTCACAAAATTACATATGCCAAAATGGCAGAAATATTAATTGCATCTGCATTTAAATGATCTAGATATGTTTCAGGTATACACAATTAAGATGCTTACCTTGGTTTACCTAAAGAGATAAACGCAATAAAAATGAGTAAGTTCACCAATAATATGTACACTGGTCATTTGTCCTTGAATTGCTCAAATCAAGACATTCATAATTTTTGTTTTTGTCTTTGCTTTTTCATGTTATCAAATGGATTTGTTCTTGATGGTTTCAGCATAGACAATTTCCCAGCCAAGCCAACAAGTTCAGTTTCCAACTTGCTTTTTGCTTTACGATGTATCCAGATATCTTATTTGCAAATGCTTGTACATCACCCCATATTTATAGGGTGCTACTAAAATATGTTTTTTCTATATTCTTTAAGAGTGCCAACACTGGTATATATGTAAAAATTGCTAAATTTAGTGGAAACTTACCTAAGGATTACCATTCGCATTCCTAAAGGCTGAATTTACTTATTTAGGGTGGAGCATGTATTTAGGGAGGAACATGTAACATGATCCAGCACCTGTAGCCTCTCCCCCTCTCCTACCTTCCTGTGACAGTGAGCAGGGGAACTATTGAAAATTTTGCAGCCGTGCGGGGCTCCTGTAAATGCAGAAACTACAACTACCATCAGCCATTGCGTCTGGCGGTTTGTAGTTCTGAACGGACTGCGAGGTCACTCATGAGCGATGCGTAGTTCATTCACAAGCCCTGCAGCTTTTAAACAGGTAGTCCATATGAAGGTATGGGCTGAAAGCTGCAGGGCTTGTAAACAGGAGTCTGACATTGCACTCCTGAGATATACTGATCACTGGTGCAATGCTTTCCCGGCTCTTTAGGCTCCTACATTTACATTTTTTTCCTACAAAAATATGTACATTTATTATTTTTTCCCAAAAGGTGAGCTTATCCTTTAAGCAGCCTACATGAATCCCAGATTAATAAAACACAGGACCCATCAATGGGTTTTGTTTTGCATAGAGTAGGGTGGAATTAAAGCACATTAATGTTCTTTTCTCTCACTTCCTGCCTCAGTGATGGTGGTCATTAGGACAGGTAGTCTCTCCTCAAAGGGGACACATAGCAAAAAAAGAAAAACACACTTTTTTAATTAGGAATGTCTTTATTCTCTGTGCCTCTGTTGTGGAGATTTCCTTCACATTCATTTGCTGTCCCTGTGACACTAGGAATAAAGTGATAAATACTTCCCAATGTGGAACCAGAAAGCCAAAAAAAAAACCTGGTAGAGGTTCTAGCCTTTTACCACTCTATCAAGAGAAAAAAGCCAGACTGAGTAAAGAAAGAGAATGAAAGCTTACACAAGCCAGGGAGTATCTATATACTGAAGAACTGAATATTGTCAATGTTTTCAGTGGGTCTCAGAGATCTCTTCATACACTTCTGCTATAAAAGAAATGATTGATTCGCAGCCATTAGCTTTTTCATTCATTATGCTAAGGGTTATTTATTAAGTGCCACACTAAAATCCAAGAAAAATCTCGGAGGCTGCTCTGTAAAAGCATTGCAGTAACTGGTTAGCTCTTTCAGATAATAGAATAAGTTAAAGAGAGCACATTCATTCCTAGACCAAAAGTGGTTAGGTTATTTATTGGAAGTCCTCTGTCTCTTCATGTACCTGACCCCTATGTCTTACACTTATTTATTGATGCATTTTACCTGCTATTCATGTGTTTTCACTTCATTTAACTTCTTCAGTTTTATATGGCTAGTGTTTTCTGTTTTCTATTACTTCAGACCCCATGCCATTAATTGATACAGCAGGTATGGATAATTGCAAATACAGTGTATATATCTCAGCTGTTAATTAAGACACCAAGAAAATTGTAATCTCAAAATGGAAGCATCTGAATATGGATTGGTATTTCCTGGAACCACAGTACTTTTATTATTATCTTAAAATAGAGTGTAACATATGCAGGAAATATAGGAGGTGCTAACAACAAATATATAGGCCTTCCAAAGGTGTAAACTGGTGATTATATCTTGCTAGTAATTACAGATGTCTAGAGTCTATATCAGAAGTCCTCTCTACTTGCGTTCATTATTAGGCTCCAAATAAAATGTACCTTTCTCTTTATCTTGTTTTTAACAAGGAAGTACAGCAAAAGAAACTTGGAATGAGAAAAATTCATTTTACACGTTCAGAGTGAAATCAGTTTTTCCATTATAGCTTATTGCCTGGTGCTGCATGGACAACACTAGACATGTACCATTAAATTTGTTTTGTTTATGGACAGCCAATTACAACAGGAAAGAAAATGAATAGGCTAAGATTCCTAAAAAGCGACGGAGAAAAGTTATTAGAAAACTGTATCTGCGTGTAGTGACCAAATAAAATGAATTTAGAAAAAGGAAGCTCAGCATTTATAAAAATAAAATCTCACTGCAATACTCACCTCTTCTCTGGCACTGTTCCCCACCTACTTACCCTTCTGTGAACCACTGCCAGCAGACTTCCAGGTTAATGGACACTGATGGGGTTATTTAGTAAACCTGGAGTGAGCAAAATCTGGTGCAGCTCTGCATAGAAGCCAATCAACTTCTAGGTGTTATTGCCAAAGCTTAATGAAACTATGACAGACCCATCCAGGATAGGGGCTTTTGGAGGGAACCAAGGGCTAGCCTTCCACCCACCAATTATGGTCCATGAAGGTGACCGGGGATTTTGTCTGCTTCTCCCAGTCAGAGCATGGAATAGAGCCGGGTCCTGAAATCCTTTGATTGGCTGAGATTATCTACCAAGATTATGCAGCCAGGAAGTCCCCAGAACAGTGGTGCATCTGTGCCGGACAGATTGTGCAGACGCACCTTCACCAGCTGGGGATATGGAACTCTTCTTGGGCATATATAATATCTAGCTGGTCCTCAAGATCTGCATAATGCAGCATTTGCCCATTTTGCCCTTCTACTACCAACTTTATATTATTAACTTTTTATATTATTTCAGCAAAAGATGTGCTACTTGGTAACCTACATCCAAGCTGGATCTTGGGTGGGACATTTAGGAACGAGTGGTGTAATTGTACTTTAAGATGTACTTTATGTATCTGGGGATGTGGAACTGTTTCTGGGCATCCTGGTGGGCACGGCCTGGCTAATAAAGACTTATTGCGGATATGTTTTCCAGCACATAGGCAAGGGAGGCACAGTGAGGATTTTCTGTGCTTACTAGACAGACTGATAAAACTTGTCTAGGTGCCTAGCTGTTAATTAGACTAACATTTAAAGGTTGCATTGTCATGTTTTTGCTAGTTGTATGTCTTATTGTATTTATGCTAATATACTCAAGAGGGGAATGTTCTCCTGGGGGTAGAAAGTTTGTGTCTGGGTTTTAGTAAACAGTTATTCCTTTCGTTTTACCTCAACATTTTGTCTGTGTATGAGACTTGGGGTAAAGGGCTGGTATTAGCTATTGGTCTGTTGGAAGGGTTTGGAGGGCAGGAGGTACTGGCTGGCAGAGGCACTCAGTTGGGGTTCCAGGTGGTCTGTCACAGAAAAAAGCTGAAGGTAGAAGCTGATTGGCTACCATGCACAGATGCACCAGATTCTGAGTGCTCCAGTATTAGTGAATCCCCCCCTCAGTGTCATTTAATCTACTTCATCTGATTGTGAGTTGCCATAGACTCACCCCCCCCCCCTTCCCAGGGGGATGCAAATATTATCACTACACTTTACACTCACAGTACCATGATACCATGATACAAAGGAAGGTGTTTTGACTTCATCATATCAGCAATGTTCTCTGCATTATTGAAGGTGGAAGAAGAAATGAGGACCCAGCATGTCACAAGACCATCCAAAAGCCATTTGAAAAAGGGTAACTATTTAAAAAAATACTATTAAAAATTTTTTTTGACTCTTTATCTATATGCTTATAGAATGGACATATCCATAAGTGATAAAACAAAAATATTCTTACAACATGCTCAGGACATTATATACCATTGATATCTCTGAAAAGTAATTACAACATTCACCTGTATAGATATAGGAGCAAAGCATTCATGATATGTCACAGATAGAAAAAAACAAACAAGGAACAAAAATAGACCAACAAAGTACACAAAACCATGTAGGGGTGCAGAAGGTGAAATATATTTGCCAAAGCCTGTGATTGCCAAAGAAGACTGGGAACACAGATGCATTGCACCAAACAACGAATCATAGTAGACAAGATTAACCATGTCCACTGTCTGATCTATATCCAAGCTACCCAGATTTGATAAAATTTGTCATATTGGTCTCTGCAAGTGTATACCCATTGCTTCACCTCCATGACCTGATCTACTTTGCTGGACCATTCATCTACAATAGGTAGCATTGGGCTTTTCCAGTACAAGGGGATCAGACTCTTTTCAGCATTTAATAAATTTGAGACTAATCACCTTTTATATCCCCAGTATAAATTTTAAATTTAAAAATACATGCAGTTGTACTTTTGGGAGTAGGCCACAGGTTTGGTGGTTGTAGTGAGAAGGGTGGGTTGTTTGGCATTGAGCTTTAACTTTCTAAATAATATCATGACCTGTGTTTACCAAATGCATTAATTGGAGTTTATATTTTTTTCTATAGTTATCCATTACTGCACTTTCTGATATTTGTGACGGGAGTGACTTTTGGGGGTGGGGGGACCGCTTGGTCAGCTCATGTCCCCCTCATTATGTTTAAGGCACCCTGTGCCTGTTAAGGGTTACAGGGTGTGTATGTGAATGTCTGAGTTCTGTGTATAGTGTGTTGTCCATTGTCTGTTTACCATGTGCTACCCCCCATTGTGCTGTGTCTCCCTGTCCAGCCAACTATTATGGGATGTACTGTTTGTGTATTGGTGTGGGGGTTGGGCAATGTCCTTTGCCACATGGTTGCATCCCATTGTTCTGTGTCTGGTTGGATGGGGAGGGGTGATGATGTGTTTCCTGTCCCTGGTTGTCTTTCCCCGCCCTCTGTATAAAACATGTTTTGTGTAAAATAAAGAGGAGTTGACTTCCTGTTTTAGTAGGAGCTGGTTGTCTGTCTGTTTTCCTGAGGGATTCCGAGGGTGTGGTCCGTGGATGGTGTTCGGACGGGGGAAGTTGTGCTATAACGGAAAAACTCAGTGCGGTCTGGGTTCCGGTTCCGTTACATTGGTGGCAAGCGGTGGGATTGTGCTTCCAGCTGTAAACACATCCAAACCACCACCGGGATTCAAGAGCAGGAAAAGACGTCAGTCACCCCAGTGGAGATATGGACCTGGCATCAGAGTTCCCAGGGCTGCTGCAGATCATCCTTGCAACATACCCCAGGACTGTGTCTACGGATCAGTACCTGGAGCTCAGGCAGCGGATTTGGGAGGTGCTTTGGAGAGGAGCGGTCCAGGCTGCTGGTATGGACAAAGGCAAGTGCTATCCAACCCCAGGGGAACGGGTCAGGGACCATTGGAAGTTACGGATGCCATTTCTGGGAGAGCAACCTCAGGAGCATTTGTTGGCTGAGTTGGACAGATTGGTTCAGCAGGAGATAGAACTGGACAATCGATATCGGGCTCTGCGGTGGTACGCAGAGCAGGAATATTTAGGGGTGTCAACAGAGTGCTCTCCTGAGGGACTTGACTTTGGTGGGCCTGGATTGTTGTGGGAGAGCCTTACAGACCTTTTTCTGTTTGGCGATAGAGGAGAACCTACTCTGAAGGAGTTACGAGAAGGCAGAGAGGCTATGTTCGGTCTCACAGGGGTCTCAGAACTTAAACCAGATCTGGAATACCTGCTGAAGAAAGAACTGGATCTGGAAAGAGCATACAGGCAGCTGCTAGGACATGTTCGGCAGCATGCCCAAGAATCAGCAGTGGAAATTCCAGAGACTGGGGATCTGATAGACCTCTCAGCCGAGGAGGAACCAGCAGTAGACCGGGCAACAGGGCCAAACAATACTGAACTCTGCCCAGCACTGGTAATGTCTCCTGAGTTCCACGGACAGGAGATGGTGAGCCCCGATTCCCAAACCCCAGTTCCAGAGGCTGGGGATTTGATTGACTTTTTTTCTGAGGAGGAACCAGCCGGGGAGCCGCCAGCTGAAGTGCTGACAACCGGACAGAGGGTCCAGGACCTCTGCCCCATGCCTGTGGTAGTTTCAGAGGCCCAGGGTGAGAAGGGAGAGGAGGTTGTTGTCCTCTCTCCCCCACAGTCAGCCAGAGTGGAGGAAACTGTTTCCCCTCCCAAGCCAGGATCTGTGCACCAGGGGGACAGTGACAGCGGAATTCCATCCCAGCAGCAGATCCACAGTCTGGGAGGGGAGGAAGCCGGCCTCCCTCCCCTACGGTTAGCCGGAGCAGATGTGGGGTCCCCAGCAGAAGTGCTGGCAACAGGGCAGAGCGCCGCTGGCCTCTGCCTAGCAACTACAGCCACCACCTGGACACCCCAGGGATGCTGGGCAGTCGGCCCAGATCCCCCACAGAGGGATGAAGGAGGCCCAGCCACCCTGTCTTCTCTCCAGCGGCTGAGAGGATTTCCGGGAGAAGGACCAGTCCGTACTTCTCCCCAGCGGCGGGTATGTTCTACGGGAGAGGCAGAGGTTGGCTGGGTGAGTAATGCTTGGTGTGGGACAATTTGCATGCGGTACTATGTGGGTGCTGGCATTGAGAGACTGGAGGTGCAGAGTAACTTCAGAGTACATCCGTCTGGGATCTACTCCTGTGTTACTCTCCTACCGAAAGGGGAGATATGTGACGGGAGTGACTTTTGGGGGTGGGGGGACCGCTTGGTCAGCTCATGTCCCCCTCATTATGTTTAAGGCACCCTGTGCCTGTTAAGGGTTACAGGGTGTGTATGTGAATGTCTGAGTTCTGTGTATAGTGTGTTGTCCATTGTCTGTTTACCATGTGCTACCCCCCATTGTGCTGTGTCTCCCTGTCCAGCCAACTATTATGGGATGTACTGTTTGTGTATTGGTGTGGGGGTTGGGCAATGTCCTTTGCCACATGGTTGCATCCCATTGTTCTGTGTCTGGTTGGATGGGGAGGGGTGATGATGTGTTTCCTGTCCCTGGTTGTCTTTCCCCGCCCTCTGTATAAAACATGTTTTGTGTAAAATAAAGAGGAGTTGACTTCCTGTTTTAGTAGGAGCTGGTTGTCTGTCTGTTTTCCTGAGGGATTCCGAGGGTGTGGTCCGTGGATGGTGTTCGGACGGGGGAAGTTGTGCTATAACGGAAAAACTCAGTGCGGTCTGGGTTCCGGTTCCGTTACAATATTCTTTTAAACATTAGCAACAGTAATTCACAGGGACATAACATAACAATCAGTCAGGTTTCAGCTTTCTGGAGTTAACATACACGTGTTTTTTGTTTGCTGTAGATTATTATACTTTGTATATCACCAATGTTTTGTGCTTCCTTTTGCTTCTCCATGATAGATAGATAGACATATAGTTTTAGTTTTGTTGAAAATAGTGTTATTTTTCTATTTTTGTGAGCATCATGCTGTTATTATGGACACAAAGGAATATACAGTATGTGATGAACTGTGCATACTGGGGCCCCTTTACAAAGCTGTATGCCATGCTGTGGAAACATTTTACTAGTTGCCCTGTAATTTTTATAGACACATACTGCAAATATGATCTGATACACATATGTAGCGCTACCCCGTGACGGCCGCTATGTTCCTGGTAACCCTAAGCTCTGCACAGCCAGGCAACATTTTCCACACTTTCATCCACAGTCAGTGAATAGTCCATTAGCTTGGTTTTTCTTATTTTATTAGGGGAATATAACTTGGATTGGGTAATAGGAATTATGGGATGCCCAACTTAACTGAATCATAGCACTGGGACAACTTCCTTCATATTTACAAAAACAGATCCTGGACTATTCTTTTCCTTGAAAGCCATCAGTCATTAGGGATCAGTAGCAACAGCCCCTTATGGGGAGGAACTTGCATCAACTTAGCTTCTTGTAAACTAGAGGCAGAGATGTCTCCTCTACTGCTCCCAGCTCCACAGTCTGCAGACACTACCAGCCCTCCTGGCTGCTCTGCAGGGCTCCCAGGACAATTGTAAAGGATTAAGCACAGAGCAGTCCTTTGAAAGCTTGCTACATGTGGCAGACTCTCTCATTGTGCATGCCAGGTGCTGATGTACTCACTCTGTCCTCCTTTCTCCCACTGCACGTAGGCCTTGATTCTGCTCATGCCATGCTACAAAATAGATCCTCCTGAGCCAGCCTGAGCCCAGCCTGGAGGCCAGCCCCCCAGATCTAGGGGACCCCTCCCAGACCACCGACAGCCTCCTCAGCACTCCATCCTCCACCTGACTCCCTAGCTGGCTTACTCTCCCATAATTATGGGCTGGTCTATCACTCTACAAGGGCCTACAAACCTGTGATTGGTTAGACTCCCACAAACATGCAGATTAGGTCTCCACCTCTTCTGCCTACAGGCTTCTGGAAGGTTCCCATGTTCCTCCAGAACCAGGTGGAGGCCATAGAGTGCCAACCTGTTAAGTCACCCAGCTTGACTTGCAGTAACCTGAACTTAATCACAGACTCACATAATTACCATGAGTCTTACACAATAAATTTGCCTACACTACTCTAGTAGCACACTGGAGGGTGCTACACATACCTTTACAGGTCTCACCCAATATGGTCAAAGAAACCTCTGACATTTGAGCAGTATAATCTATAAATAAAAGCTAATCTTAAACCCCTCATTGGATGTTCCATATTCTTAAAAGAATAGTTTTTAATCAGCTGAATTACAAGATCAGCTACTTTAAATCTTCTAAAGTGTATATATTTTTTATACCTTGAAGCCTAGGCTCCTTTGTTTGTCACATACTTAATTTTTTTTTTGGGTAAAGCTGGAAAGAATTGAAAGCATGGCTTGGTTTTTATGTTGTTTATGTCCCCATTAAGGATATTTTACTTATTAAGGATTATTAAGGATATTTACTCATTAAGGATATTTTACTTCATGTCTTACAGACAGATAGGAAATCTCCCCAAAAGTAAGTTATCACATTAATGCCTCTAGCTCAGGATTCCTTTTGCAGGTAGACAAAGCATAACTCTATGGTGTTGATTTACTGGAACTGGAGCAAGCAAAATCTGGTGCAGCTCTGCATAGAAATCAAGCAGCTTCCATTTTTTTTTGTCAAAGCTTGATTAAATAAGTGAAAGTTAAGAACCAACTGGCTACCATGCACAGCAGCACCAGATTTTGCATTCTTCAATTTCAGCCGCATGTCATCTATAGTCTGTTCTCACACAACATGGGATCACCTCAAGTGTCCTTTTGCTGCTTCCTTGTCTTATGTGTAAAAACTTCCAGCCAGCAGCCTCCTGTAGTAGACAAAAACTGAACAGTTAGTTCTTTGGTGGGTAGAGAGTAAAATTTGGGGCACAGCTGCTAGCTGACACTTTTGGATGTGCCACATAGTGCGCCCCAACTGGGTGCCATGGTTCCTTCAGCAGCTTGCTGTGCCATTACCAAACACAATAATGATGTAGCAGCCTTGTGGGAGGAACCACAGTACCAAGTAAGGCATATGCTATCTGACACACCTAGAAGTATGGGCTAGCAGCAATGCTCTTAACTCTGTAAGAGAATGAAGGTTTCACTTCTTGCCTGCTGGACAGATAGGTATTCAGATTTTTATATTACAGGGGGCTATAGCTGATTTCTACTTTGCAGTGGCAATTTATTTCAGGCCTGCATCTTTCACATAGGTCCCTCCTGTCTCATCCTTATCAGTGCACCTTAAGTTGTCTCACGTATTCAGGAATTATTTGAGGCTCACATACAGAAAATGTTGTAACACTTAGCTTTACTTAGCTTTCTCATCAAATGTTCTGTTGTCCTTTTAGACTAAAATGTCTGTACAGGCTGCATCCTAGCAGTGTTGGTTAGCTGGTTGTTTTTTTTTTTTTTGCAGAAGGCATTGGACCAAACTAAATATTCAGATGATACTATGCATTCACATTCTTGATTTGAAAATTAAAAGTAGTTATGGATGTCATTTCCTTGCTTCTAGATCTAATGACAATCACCACATTTTGAGTTTCCGCTCAAATGCTGTTCCATTGTCAGACAAAGTTGAAATTAGAAATTTAAATTTTCAAATAGACTTGATGCTGTCCAAAATTGGGAAAAAATTGGCTTGTGTTCCACTGAATTTTCTTGTCTTTTTGGCTATTATGACTTCAACTTTGTTCCAAAGTGAAAAACATACAGTATATCTACAATACTTTCACGTTGAAAAACCAAGCTTTATTAAAGTTGAAAAAATCAATAAAATAATGTGATGCAAAGCATCGCATAAACAAAGGTGTAAACAACAAATGTACAGAGTAGCTTCTCATTACAAACTTCCATAGCAGAACCATAGAATGACGGTGAAAATAATGCCATGAGTAACAGTAAGGAGGTATCCAGCAAAAAAAATGGAGGGGGGCACCATGGATGGTCAACTGAATGATAAGAACGGGGGGTGGGACAATAGAATGATAGGATTATACTAGCAAAAAATCGTATTACCAGACAAATATGACAAATACCCACACATGCTTTCTATAGCATAATAGGACACATAAGCATAGCACCATAAGGATCAAACACAAGAGTCTGGATGTGAAAGCTACCGAAACCAAATGCTATTGTACTTAGAGGGACATCTCCAATAGGGATAGACCAACTTTTTATATGGAAGGATGGAATTAACATCCAGGCTTGGAATATTGGGGGGGCTGTCTGAATCTAGGTATGTGCAATTAGCTTTCTAGCACTAAACAGGGTTTTATGATGAAATATGGTTAAGAGCTATCGAACTCCGGATTGGGAAGAAGGCCAAGTAAACAGGGTTTGGGGTCCAATTGAAGAGGGGAGCCCATTATGCAGGAATTGTTCAATTTGTAACCAAAAGGCCTGTATAACCGGACATGTCCAAATCAAGTGGTAAAACGTGCCAGACGGAGCTGAGCATTATGGGCACAACAGACTTCGATTGTTCAATTTGTAACCAAAAGGCCTGTATAATATAGTGGGGTAAGGTATGCCCTATGCATATTATACAGTTGCATAAGGGGGTTAGAGACCTTAGGAGAGGCCACTTTGTGATTATCTAAAATTTCTTCCCAGTCCGAGTCATGCAAAGTGCCTATATCCTCCTTACAGCGAGACTTAGCTCTGTACACCATTTTAGTGGTGGAATGGGTGAGCAGGGTATTATAAAAGTAGAAATTAATTTGTTAGGATCTGATCCCAGAATAACATCCACAAGAGGAATGTATAGGAACTGAGCACACAAAGCATGACAAAGCTGTATGTAGCGAAACAGCATGTATTTGGGGAGATCCAATTCATCCTTAAAGGTTTGGAACAGACTAGGAACCTGAACAGCATGAACAGCTGATGAAGATATCAAATCCCCTTAGAGGCCCACAAAGAGGAATTTAGTCATTCCGGCAGATGAGGATTGTGCCACAGTGGGGCATGTGAATAGAAAGCAGTGTGAATGGAGATACAACATGGTGGTGTGGTTGTGTGGGATCCCAGAACTGCCTTCTCCACGAAATATAACCTGTATAGGTGAGTAAGCTGCATGGGTTGGTGTCCTACACACCAAAGTTTGGTATCTATCACGGTCAGATTTGTCTAAATAAAAAAGTGGGAAAGTTAAGTAGCCAGATAAAACATGTACAATTTATCTACTTTAGTTTACTGTGACAAGTTCCTGAAAAAATTACACATGTGCGGGTAAAAACCTAGCATTTTTGAGAAATAAAACCCATGTGCTTTTCCTAGACACAACTTGCCAGCTACAGGACTGTTAAAAAATGCAGAAAAAATAGCTGTCGATTTTAGCAATGTCCTTCTCTCAAAGAGCAAAGTGTCTCTTCTTTACTGATAGAATGGGTGCAGAAGGTTACTTGCCAGTGACAAAACAATGCCTTGCTTTTATATTTGCCATTAGATATGGATTTGTTGTGAAGGTGCTAGATACAGAATAATACCTGGTAAGGAATGCTGATTAGCTGTACATGTCTATAATAACATATTCCATACCACTTCACTATTCTCACAAAATACTATCCTCTCAGCAGAGTTTGCAGAAGAAGAGAATGGATCAAATAGACTCTTTTCCTCCTATGATACTTTCCTAAGAAAGACAGTATAAACTCATTAAGATACATTTGCTATATCATTCAGAATTACCTTGGAGATAGTAGACGAGCCATGAGTGTGTTACTGAAGTGGCTGGCTGCATTATATAATTTTCCCCAACAAAACCTGACACGCACATAATTCTGTACTTTATCTCAAGTAGCTTAAAATGGAAAGGATTTTCACTCATGTCAACTTGCATAAAATAATGTGTAGCTTTTACATCCACTTTGGTGATGGATAAGATATATGAAATGTCTGTATTAGCTGGAACTATTTCTATCAATCTGCGTACACAAACAGCAGAAAATAGCCTCTCAGTTGAGGCATGGCCATTAGCTCAGTAGCACTGTGGTCATTTTAATTAGTTTTCTTTTTCAATGTTATTTGCTTTCCCTGCAATTGATGTACTAAAACACATTTTAAGCATTTTACAGAACATACATATAATGAGGGTCATGAGGACCCCTAGTGTGAACTGAGAATTGCTGTTGATCTCTAGAGAACATTTTGTAGCATAGTCTACGTTGTAGATAGATAGTTCCTCTGGTCAGTGGCACAGTGTTCTAGAACACAGGTTGAGGGTAAATTATTTAGGGCCGACTCTTCATGAGAGTGTGACATTGCTCTAAATACTGTATGGATGAGGGTATCATTGGTGAATCAGGAATGCTGGGTTGATTAGAAGTGTGTATATAGAACTTGAGTCGAGGGTTGTCTTAGGTGTAGTTCCCAACATCATCAAAGAGGTCTACATAAAATTCAGTGAATATTCATAATTTATCAGAGACAGCAGACACAACAGGATATAGACTATGGGCATGCTACAACAGATGGTCAGAGACTGTGGGCATGATACGAGAGAGTCAGAGATTGCAGACATGATACAAGAGGTGGTCAAAGACTCTGGACATAATACAAGAGATGGTCAGAGACTGCAGACAGAATACAAGAGATGGTCAGAGACTGCGGACATAATACAAGAGATGGTCAGAGACTGCAGACATGATATAAGAGATAGCCAGAGACTGTGGACTTAATACAGGACATGATCAGAGACTGCAGACAGGATACAAGAGATGATCAGATATTGTGGACGTAATACAGGAGATGGTCAGAGACTGCAGACATGTTATAGGAGTTTATGGAGTCTGAGACATGCTTCAGGAGACAGTCATAGAATGGAGACATATTACCTGAGGCTGCTAGAAATCTCTATAATAACTGGACAAAAGAGAAACACAGATTACAGTCTGCAGGGGCCACATGCAGCCCACAGGCCACAGTTTAGGCATGAGGGATATAGAATTAATCTGATGTTCCCCAGACCCATTCGTTTGTTTCTCTGTAAAAAAGGAAGCAATATAGTTTGCTATGAGTATGTTGTGGATAGCTGTAACTGAGGGTTAGATTCCAACCTCCAATGGTTCAAGAATTATTGTTTACAAACTATTTTTATTGGTAAGTAAAGAAGAAAATGGTATAATTGACCCAAAGGGTCGTATATATACAAACTGTTACAAAAACGAGTCAGAAGCTTTCATAAAGAAAACAGAGTAGAGTAGTATGAAAATGAGACAAAAGCATGTCATAGATCAAAGAACAAAAGGAAAAAAAAGCAAGATTTAAATGGCTCATTATCTGATAATATTAACACATTAGAAGTTATGGCAAAAAGATGGTAATAAGCCATCCAGGCATTCCATTTGGCTTTGAAGAGGTGTATTGTGTCAAACAACATATATATTTGCTCCATCAGCATTACAGAATCAACTCTATCGATATCAATATCAATGAGAGTAATTGGTACAACAGTGGACTTCCATTGAATGGCTATCACCCAAATTGTTGCAATGCACAAACTATGTATAAGTTGTTCCTCCTGGAAGGTGGCCCCAGGAATAGAATTAAACAGTAAGCACAAAGAAGAGGTCAGTTGAGGCGGACGACCCAAAATCCTAGCAGCTATCTCAGCAATCTTACACCACACTGGTTATATTACCTCACATGGCCAAAACATATGATATAGTGTACCCCAAGAGGGGCAACTTCAAAGGCATAAAGGTTAGAAGTTAGGGAAGATAGCATTGATACCGGCAGGGGTATAATACCACCTAGTTAAAAGTTTAATTTCCATCTCCCTAACAGAGAGGGATCTAGTGCATGCTTGAAGATTATCAATAATGTCATCCCAGTCCTTATCACTTATAAAGGGGGACTCAGGAGCCAAAGCGACTAAAGAACTATAAACTTTGGAAATGTAACCCCTTACTCTGGGAGAGGAACCACATATATGTTCATACAATGATTTAGGAGAGGCGGGAGTAAGGGCATGACTAAAAGTATAAAAGTGTCCAATTTGATGGTAGCTTAGGCGTTCCTGCTGTGGAGTGTCCATGGATTGGCGGAGTTTTTCAAATGAAATGAAAGCCGACCTATCCTGAACATTCAAGAATTGAAGCAATTTTCTGCATAAAGGTGCTCCTATGGATGAGTGTCATCCTGAGAAATGCAAATGTGACTATACTGCTTTACATGTATGCTGTCCTACTAACAAAGAAAGTCCCCTTTAAACATGCAAATAGTGCTCAAATTTTTTTTTGGATAAGTGTAATACAGAGAAAAGATTCCACGGATCCACACCTTACTGTGAATACTGATGTATTCCGCACTCACCAGAGATAAGAATAAATTGCACTTTATGGATACAATATTATCCTCCTCCAGAAGTCTTTTCAATATTGCACTATTGGTTCTCCTTTGTCTTCCTATATAACACATCGTTATGAGGGGAAATCCCTTTTGAAGTTGGATGTAAGGAAGCTCTTGTATATGGAGGAGGCTATGGAGAGGAAATTTTCCCTGGGAATTGGAGGATAATATTGTATCAATAAAGTGCAATTTATTCTTATCTCTGGTGAGTGTGGAATACATCAGTATTCACCAGAAGGTGTGGATCTGTGGAGTCTTTTCTCTGTATTTCACTTATCCTAAAAAATTTTTGTAGCACTATTTGCATGTTTAAAGGGAACTTTCTTTGTTTTTGGTTTCATCACTTTTTGTATTTGGACACAAATTTTTTATTTTTTTAATTTTGGTGTTTTTTGGACATTTATTTTATAACCACAGAATTTATTACGATTTGTGTATAATTATTTTTTTTTCATTTCACGTTTTGAGCTGTTTTATAATCTCACTGATTTTTTTTATTTTTATCAATCTTTTTTATTTTTATCAAGGCACAGCAGCATTCACTTTCAAATTTTTCACATAGTTCTTATGGCGCATGTTGCTTTTGTTTTAGTTTGTCCTACTAACGGTTAGCTGACAGCTAGCCAACAGAATCAGCACTGAGTTTCATTACAAAACTGAATTTACTTCTCTGAATAGTTCTGAAAAACTGCATTCCAATCACATAAACAGAGGTTACAATATGCTTTTATAACACGTCTCTTACAAATGCATACAATAACACATTTCTTTGCAGACAGCACACCTTCAAATCCACATTGAATACATAACAGTGCAATCTCTATATATCATAACTTTAACAAACTATTAAAAGACATACAGGCATATGTGTATCAAAAGGAAAAAGAGGAGAGTTTCACTGGTGTGTTCTTCTGGAAGCTGAAATGGTACTGCAGTGATTTGTGGAAAAAGTTTAATTAACAAATACAGAGCACTTTCTGTTCTTGAAAAGAATTTGAAAAGAATTTAAAAAAGGTGCTCCCTACTCAACACAATGATGTGATATGCAGAACTGGGACAGATAGAAGCTGGTTGGTTGCCATGCACACCTGCACCAGATTCAATCTGTAATTTTCAAAGCTTAAAGCAGAACTAAAGGCAGCAATACTTACCTTAGTTATAGTGGTCCAACACCTGTGAGGTTTCTTGTTGACGCCGGCATCTTCTACCCAGTTTCTTCCAGGTGCTGGTCTTTGGGCTTCTGGATTAGCTGGTGCGGAATGACGTCACTCCCGAACATGCACAGGAGTTACTCATCCTGGCAGACTAGCACTGTGCTAAAAATGTGAATGGAACCGGGCATGTAACGCTCCGGTTACATTCTGCAGTGGATTGTGAACAGGCAGGTAGGTATATTTAATTTCAGAAAAGACATTGCATGTCTCTTCTGCAATAAAAAGAATGCTCATACAAAAACCAAAAAAACAAAAACACAGGTTTTAGAGCCAGTACAACACCAACTTCAGCTTTTACTTTCATTACTTAATGATGCTATTTGCTAATTAAATTAACCCAAATTGTGGCAGATTAAACCAATAGCTCTTAAATAAACACAGGAACTACGTAGTTAATTGCAATAAATTACATATATTTAGAACATTGAATTTCTTAATATGATTTGTTGCGGTATCAATCTGATAAACTTTAACTCTAAATGAGTAAAGTGGTAGATAACCCTTTATTGTACTATATATTTATTTATAAAAAAATAGGAAGCATCCAACTCAAGATTCAAACCATGAGGGTGTCTTCTTTACATGATTGGTCACTATCATCATACAAAAGGACTACTGACGAACTGACTGATCCTGTGTTGGAATTCTTCAAGAATAACTGCATACCAAAGGAATTCCCATTAATAATCTGGGAATCCCACCAATGCTTTGCTAGAGTATAACTCATGTTCGTGGTTGTAAAGGCAGAAGGTTTTTTACCTTCCTGCATTCTATGCAGGAAGGTAAAAATTGTTCTGCATGCAGCTTCCCCCGCAGCCCCCATAAATACTTACCCGAGCCCAGCTTAGCAATGTAAACACAAGCCAAGTCTTTCGCATGGCTCTCTGGCACCTCATTGGCTCCCGCTGCATTCAATCAGAGCTGGTGATGAGGGATCAGGGGGCGGGCCAAGTCCTGTGTGCCTTAGCAATGCTCAGAATTGAGTATGCACAAATGCCCCCACAGCAAGTGGCTTGCTGTAGGGACACTGACTGGGTTGAAGGAGTCAGGAGCACAGGTGGGGGACCCAAAAAGTAGAGGATCAGGGCTGTTATGTGAAAAACCATTACAAAGAGCAGGTAAGTATAACACATTTGTTATTTAAAAAAAACAAGCAAAACAAAAACAAAACTTTAATATTAATTTAAGGCAAAATGTTGCCAGAGAATTTCTCAGCTCGAGCTACGACACAAATGGGTCTTGCCCAAGAGCCTTTGACAATCCACCAAACTAAAGGTAGGACCTAGACCTGTGTAGGGATTTGCTCTCCTCTACTGTCTAAATTTGTAAATGTTGTAAATATAATACGTATGCACTTCCTGTCTCTGGGTTGTTGGTTTTGCAACTCTGTAAGGAGGAAATGGAAAGAGAGAGAAGGTCTCAAGACACATTTCCTGTCCGTGTCTCTAAACCCCAAGCCAGAAGGGACTATTATGCAAGTATTCCTATGATATAATAGTTTAGCTGCAGCTGCAAGTGTATATTTTAACCACTTGCCCTCCAGAGAATTTACTCCCCTTCCTGACCAGGCCATGTTTCCTGCGATACGGCGCTGTGTTACTTTAACTGACAATTGCACAGATATGTAACATTGTACATAAATGAAATTTATGTGCTTTTTTCCCACAAATAGAGCTTTCTTTTGGTTGTATTTGATTACCTGTGTGTTTTTTATTTTTTGCGCTATAAACAAAAAAAGACTGACAATTTTGGAAAAAAAAGAAGAAGAATATTTTTGACTATTTGCTATAAAACATATCCAGTAAAAAATTGTAAAAATAAAATGTCTTCATAAATTTAGGCCAAAATGTATTCTGCTGCATGTCTTTGCTAAAAAAAAATTTCCAAATATGTGTAAATTAATTGGTTTATGTGAAAGTTATAGCGTCTACAAGTGGCGGTATATATATATATATATATATATATATATATATATATATATACTGGAATTTATTTCTTTATTTCCTAGTAATGGCAGTGATCAGCGACTTATTGTGGGACTGTGGCGGGCATTCTGACATGGGGGGGCTGACTAACTGCCACTGACATCCCCAGTTACGCTAATACAGTGATCAGTGCTAATAAGAAGCACTGACACTGTACTAATGACACTGGGCAGAAAGGGGTTAACATCTGGGGCGATCAAAGGGTTAACCTCGTGCTGTGTTGTGTTTTATATAGTGTGCTGTGTGTGTTTTACTATGTATTATAATAAAGCTTACCTGTAGGTAAAATGAATATCTCCTAAACATGCACTGTTTAAGAGATATTATCTCTTTTTGATAGCCGGCACATGCGCTCTGAAGGAACGTGGGGGGTGACGTCATTGCAGCTCGGCCAGTCAGACAACCAGAGCTTGCGAACCCAGAAGGAAGACTGGGTGAAGATGGAAGTCCTGTCAGTGGTGACAGCCACGCCACTGGAGGGCTTCATTTTAAGGTAAGTCCTTCATAATGTGCTAGTATGTGATGCATACTAGCACATTATGACATTACCTCGCAGGGGATTTTTTTTTACCTGAGGTTTACTATCGCTTTAAATGCCTCCAGTTCACTTCCAGGAACCTGGACCTCTACATCTAAACCATATATCCTGAACCAGTTTCTATGATAATTTCTTCAGAAGGTGGATCTGAACTTGGTTGCTAGCTCCTTGGAGTGTCATTGGTTACTAAGACACAGACAGTCAACTGCCTGCTCATAACATCCAATGATGCTGTGCGGGCCAGGAGCTGAACATAAACTGAAGGCAGGTTTAACATGCCTCAGTGCCAACCCCATCGTGGGGTGGTTAGGGCAATATAAAGGTAGAGGAAATAGCATTTCTACATACCAAGAATTCAAAGAATTCTTAAAAACAATGTCAGTAGTTTGTAGCAAAGGTGCCTTTCTGTACCTTTGTTTCATTCTGAATAATAGTAGGGAAAATGATGCATGGTTAAGCTCCAATGCTTTATACAAATGTGAAGACAGTCAATGTAAGTACTGCTTCAACTGTGTGACAAATGTGGTCCATTCTGCACTTCTAGACAAGACATTCCCATTTCAATACTAAGTATTGTACATAGTCAAATATACAGTTTGTATTGAGTGTCAACTCCGGTACATAGAACAAACTTCTAGAAAATGGAAAGATTGAGCAAGGGATCATTTTTTTAATGTACTTCACAGTACAAATAATAAGATGCTTGAGATTATCTTGATTACTGTACACTATTTTCTCTCAAAGGTATATAGAAAACAAAAAGTAAAAAAGTTTTTCTGATGTGATTGTTCACCAGCAGGAAATAGAAGGATATTGAATTTGTATTTGATATATTTGACAGTGCCATGGCCTCAGCTTTGAGTTAGAAGTTTCCCAGTTTGACAAATGCATTGACAATAGTGGTCCACCATACATAATTGTATCAGAATGATGCTTTAAAGTGGTTATGAAGGCTAAAGATATTTTACCTTAATGCAGTTTCCCTTAGCCCCCCCCCCCCCCCAAATACTTACCTGAGCCAGATCTTATCCAGCGCTAGGCTTGAGAGCAACAGAGCTGCTGTCTCCCTCTTCTTACTGGCTTAGAGGCAGCAGCCTGTGAGGAGAAAACTGGGGGGGCTATCCATGCTGTTTGTGTCTATAGACACAGGCAGCGCAGCTTGGGATCAAGCCTGCAGGTGTGCCAGAAAAGTAAGAGGCTTCTTATGGTGGCACACCAAGAAGAGCAGAAGCCAGGAGTGTCGGCAGATGACCCCAGAAGAAGAGGATCAAGGCTGCTCTGTACAAAACCAGTAAGCAGGTAATTTTTAATTTCCCTTTACACTTACCTTTAACTTAGTTATTTTAGTGAAATGTTTCAAACAAAAGTAATCTAACTGTAGCTCCTCTGCTCTGGGCTGGCTGAATTTAGTATATAGCTCTGCTGTAGCCAGCTGAGTTGTAGTTTTCTTGATAGGTCTGATCAGTTTCAATCTCAAGGCCCCACTCTGATCTCAGTGTATCAAAATCACACAATTCTGCCTGTGACTCTGGAACGTGCTAAAAACACGGAGCCTCATCCTGGTGGCTGATTTCTTCTGCCTGCCTCTGGATGAATGCTCCATAAATAGGGTACAAGGGTCAGTCACTGGGTATGAATATTTATCTGACCTTAGCTAATCCCAAGGAGACTGGCCTAGAAGGGGTGGCTGTGCTATGGCTGTGGGCCTGAAGGGGACTGGACTTGCTGGAGGACACTACCTGTAGAGGTTGGGCTGGAGAGTAAGCTTTTCAGTGAAGAGAGTTGTCAGAGTGCTTCTGGAGCTGGCACCAGGGCTGGCAGCCCCTGAACAGGTAAGAGAGACTTGTGTATTTTCAGCTGCCCCTATGGGGTTTAGCGTTACATAGTATGTTAAAATATTTTATTGTTCACCGTATTACTATATTGACAGTTAAAATATATAGGTTTGATTGCTGGTTGTGAAGGGCAGTACTTAGTAGTAACATTTTGCTACATGGATATCTCCATTTTATGTATAGGTACTGTGTGTGAAGGAGGCTACACTTTACTGTGAGTCTGTAAATCTATCATTTCGAATTTACAAATATTCGGAATATCCATACAATTATGTTTTAGCAGTGTATGGCCACTTCTACATTAAAAACTGCCAAATTAGGATATAATTGGATTAAGATAAATAAACCTCTGCAGAATTTTATATGTAGTAAGCCACATCCACCCTATTAGGAAAACAGTAAGCGTCCAGTGTCAGGAAATAATTCTGTTCATAAGACAATCCCTTGCCCAATAAGGATAATTTATCTTCCAACATAAATTAGGACAGAATGGGTCTGGCCTGGCCAGATAGGGAGTGTTATATGGTGCCGTCAAGAGATACACAAGAGCTTGCAGGCAACTGAATTATTTTATTGTGCAGTCAAAAGCATAATTCAAAACAGAATTTTGCAGAAACAGAATAAAGACATGTATTAAACAAATGATTTCCAATGCAGCAGTTACACTAATCCACTTAAAGGGAAACTATCATAGTCATGTGAAAAGGGGGGCTCTTATGTAAAGGGGTGCTCTAATGTGATGTGATGTGGTAACTCTAATGTGAAGGGGGACTTTGATGTGAAGAGGGAGATACCTATGTGATGGGGGGAATTTGATATGATGGAGGGGACTCTGAAAGTTAAGGGAGCTGACCCTGGTGTAATTGGGGGACTCTGATGTGATGGGAGCCTCTGATATGAGGGGGGGACAGCTGATGTGAAGAGGGAACTGCCCATGTGGCCATGGCTGGTGCTTCCACTAGGCAAACTAGGTGGCTGCTTAGGGCACACTCCCACTTAGGGGTGCTTTGGCGCAGCACAGGCCATTGCTCTCTGTGTGGGACGCCATCCACGTAATGAATTATCCTCCAAGTGAGAGGAGGGGAGGCAGAGGGGAAGAAGAAAGGACAGAGGAAGTCTGGGGTCAGTGTACCAGCTGAGTTGCTGCTCTTTCCAGTGTTCTTCTCAGGCTCAGTCCCTTTCTGCAAGCTGGCTGGCGGCTGCTGATCACTGTGGAGTTCCAGCCCTTCTCTTCCCATTCATCAGTGGAGGTGGAGCTGTGCCTGCGGAGGAAGGTAATGTCTGATGTCTCATCTCTGTGTGAGTGTGACCCAGCAGGCCATCCATCACATGTGCAATGTGTCAGTGAGTGATGGCTTCATCACCATCCCACAGCCTGCTCTTCTAGTGCCTGCTGATCTGTGTCAATGTTGGTGGTAGTGTGTTGTGTTGGATCTGTCACTGTGTGGGATCGCTCAGTTCAGGTGTTCTCTGTCTGTGTGGGCTTCCTGCTGTCATAGCGTTTTATCTCCCCCCATTGCCTGGGGAATTCCATCCTGGGATCTGTCAGAGTGTGGATCCATCATCCTCCACTCACTGCGACTGTCACCCTGCCACTGCCAGCCACAGATACAGTCTGTCCGTGACACTGATTGTGACTTTAATATTGGTGCTGGTGGCATCTTATGGCACATATTTTTTCAAATTAAAAGAAATGTAGCAGTTTCATGTTTTGTTGATTTATTATTTTTTTTAAAATACATTTATTGTTTTTTTTGGGGGGGGGGCGCAAGTAGCTGGTCTTGCCTAGGGTGCAAAGTAGCCTAGCACCAGCCCCGCATGTGGCGCTAAGGAAAGGGTGGCATTCTTATCCAGTACAGATGTCAATGGTCTACAACTCCATAAATACAATGCAGGTCTGGGGTGCCTTGTGATTTAGCATACCTTTAAAGGGTGTTGTGACTGTTGAGATGTGCCAACCTGAAACATACATGTTTCATCACAGCCACATCAAAACAAAAGTAGCGTTCCTTGTTCATTCCAGCACCACCTCCGTTCTAACCAGAAGTAATGTCAGGTATTATTTTTGATTCATTTGGTACAAAGGCATGCCGAGTAAACAGGGAATATTGGATCCCTGCATCTCTGTCACACTCACACACAGCCAGCACCAGCGGGGAGAGCTGGAGAGACAGAAACACAGGTAGAGCTAGAGTAGGATAAAATGAAGGTGTGTTGACAGAATGACACCCTGATTTGTTTTAGTGCACCCTCAGATCAGGCAGGCTAGATCAAACCCTCAAGTAAAAGAATACTCATCTCTCCTGCTATCCAGGCATACCACTGTGATGTTAAAAGAAGTATGGTCAAAGATTTTTTGGCCATACTTCTCTTGTGGGTCACAGGAATACACTTACTTTTGCTCTTCTGTGATCCAGAATCAGCTGACAGCAGGCTATTGCCCGCTGTCAGCTGACATGAAAGAGCTGCACTAGACTCTTGGAAGATTATGACCAGCATGAATCTGAGAGCCAGCATCAGCTGCTCATGCCTCTGCCCAGCCTGACACTCCAGTGAGTGCTGGAAGGGAAGAGTGGAGTGCGGTGACTGACAGTTGCAGCTCTCTGCTCTGAGCAGACCAAGAGCTGAGCAATCAGTGATGTTAGACATCTGCAGCATCACTGTGATGCTGCAGCATAGAGGTGAGTATGAAGGATTATTTTTTAGAAACCCCAAACTTCTTCTTTAGGTAATCCGCTCCTGAAGTTTCTGCCCAGACTGACACTTTTCAGGAACATTGATCTCCTGGGTCCTGTTGGCCTTCATGTCATGATTCAGCATCCTGGGTAGAAAGAGAAGTAAGTATTCCTTCTCTCTTTGCAGGATACACTAAGTAATTACGATGATATGTACAGTTTTACTAACGCATGCCAAAGTTGCAAAACTGCATTTGAGTATTTGGCTTTATTTTACCATCAGGTCTCAAGGGGTTAAATATGCTTTCAGCTACATTTTGAAAACACTGTTTATCTAACTGCTATTATGTACCTGGTTTCTTAGTCACTGGCCCAGAAATATATGCTGATCAGGAACTGTGACTTTGACTTCATTGGATGCATTGGATGTCAGTGACAGCAAGTGGATTGAAGTAAGAGACAGTCAGTCAACTAGCATTTTTATGAAATCAGAAACTGCGGCTGTCAAATTTGACCACTATATCTATTCACAGAAGGATTATTTGTTAAAGAGGAACTTCAGCCAGGTCTTCACAAATTAAAAGTCAGCTGCTGCAAAAACATAAGCTGCTGATTTTTACAAAACAGGTACTTGCCAGCCCATTGTGCCCAGTGTTGTGTTCCTACAGCCAAAAATGCTTGGGGCTGTCCTACTCCAGCATCTTGGATTCAGGAGCCAACTATGTCTTCCTGATCAGTCACTGCTGGATCCCCACCTAACATGCTCAAGATTGCACAGATTGGAAGAGACTGTCCTGGATCCTCCTCGGACATATGATGCATCCCAAGAGACTGAGGGTGGAAGGGGTGGCCAGCAAACAACATCCTTGTCCAGGCGAAATATTAAAAAAGGTACTTGCTAAAAAATTAAAAAGACTTTCCAAATGTGTTAAAGGTTGGGGGAGGGCCTGGAATAAGCAATCCACAAAATGAGAGTGAAGGTCCACTTTAGGTAAACTCAGAATTCAATAGTGACTCAAAAATATTACTCAATCCTTGTAGTCAAGAAAAATCTTCAGAGTAAGGCTTCAAAGAATTATTTTAATTTGAGTGAAGATTTTATGAAATTATTGAATTTTTCTACTGTATAGAATGCTCTAGAAAATGTTGGATTTTTTATTTAGCAGCTAGAATTGTTAATTACCTTTGTTAATCAGTTGGAATTCTGCGTAACATTGCTTGATTTTACAGTTTATTGAAATATATATTTTTATTAAAAGGAGAAGTAGAGCCAAAGCTCTTTTGGCTGTACTTCTGTGGATCATATGAGTACAGTTCGTTCTGTACTCCTGTGACCTATTTTCAGCTGACAGCGGACTGAAGTCCACTGCCAGCTGATGTCACTCAGCCTGTCCAGGTTGGGGAAAGATCCCAACTTTAAAGTTGAGATCCACCCCAGATTTTGAAGCAGCCTCATGTTCATCCTCTCAGCGAGCTGCTGAGATCCTGAGCCAGCCACTCCCTTCCCCTCCACAGCCCAGCGTTCCAGTGAGCGTTGGAGGGCACAGCAGACTGACAGTCACTGCTATCTGCTCAGAGCAGCTGTGAGAATTCAATGATCAGCAGTCATGTGATTGCTGAGTTCTCACATTTAGAGCCAGCAGGGGAAAAAAAGCCCTAATTCTCTTTTAAGGTAAATTTTCTCCTATGTATTGTCATTAACACTACACTACTGTGTAATGTGATACCTACAATACATAAATTTAATATGACACCTATGCTCTGCTGTTATAATGTAGGGTTGTAGTAGAATACCTGGAATAATGGTAAACTATTGGACTGTTGCCCATAGCAACTAATCAGATCTTTGATATTCAAACCTGCGCTGAAAAAATGACAGTGGGAATCTTGTTGCTATAGCAACAGTTTCACTTTTGTTTGCCCTAATTTTTACAGATGAAAGTACAAGATGAGCTTTGCTGTCATGTACTGTAATATTCAGCTTACAATGAAATCATATGTGATTTCAAAATTATGTACAAAAATAAATGCAATATTTACTGTATATATGATTTTGCATAGTTTATTATGTTGTATAATAAAGGTACCTTCTTCGACAATAATATTTTGTCATGCTGTCCACAGGGACAAGGAGCAATAGAGTGTAGAAACAATAAACTAGACACTGCTAGAGTAGAGGTGAGAGATAAAGATGCCCTGGTGTATTTTCCCAAATTGGCCACTAGATGTTGTCATTGGTAGGGTTGGGAATCCTGTAGAGTAGAGTAGGCACTGCAAGCTGGATGTCCCTGGAGTAGGGAGAGGGTTGTACCATAGCCAGTGAGGTAGTGCCACCCCTGACCGTGTGGGGCATCTTTGGAAAAAGTGCTCTCTATAAACAGTCTGGTGTGAGTCGGCCTGGAGTAGTTGGACTTTGGAAGCAATGCAAGGTCCAAGGCATGCAAAGATATAATATTTGAGGCTTTAGCTTCTGGAAGCTTACCTTTATGTGGGAAACAAGGAAGGAAGGGTGCAGGACTAAAGGGGGTACTCCTCAATTTGTCTCTCATCCCTGCTGTTGCAACTAAGGAATGTGCTGTCACCATATGGGATGACTGAAATTATAAATATGCAAATTAAAAGGTGTTCCAGTAAAAGAATTAAAAGGCTGTCATCATGTGGACTCTTTTGTCTCAACCTCAAGATGGGGACTGGAAACAAAATTCTTGCTGAGTGAGGCTGCTATTGAGGTCCTTTCCCACAAGGCCTTAGGAAGTTATAACATGGGTTACTGATGTAGTTGGTTAGGTCAGGGGTTAGTTATTTCATGAAAGATCCCATGCCCATAGTGCATCAGTGAGCCTCAGTGGACCAGCCTATGCCAGGCAGGAATGGGTTAAAGAAAACAGGTGCTCCTCCACCGTATGGCTGTGCATGCAAGGGACATTGCACATGGCAATGCCACAACACAACAGTGCCATTTAGTGGGTACAGGGTACCCAAGAGATTTGGTCTATTGCAAACAAAAATCTGTAGATTTCTGGATAAAGCATTGTAAGTTTAAAGTGTAGAATTTCTTTACATTTCTAAAACTAATACTAATGCACGTGCACCACAATAAGCATTAGAAAAACAGGCAAAATTATACATATGTATTTTTATTGTGCAGGTTGCTCATACCCATCTGTAGGCTGTACTAAGCTGTGTGGTTTCTGTGCTGGGCTAATATTCCTCTCACAAAACGTAAATGCTTGCTTCATAAATGTAGTTAATTTAATATATTTATGAACTGACAAAAAACTGTATATGCTTAATGCTTGAAATCTTAAGAGTTGTACTCATTGACTTGTTACCAGCTATCATATGAGACTCATAGACTATCAGAATGCTTTGGCACTCATGTTGGCCATCATCAATAGACATGCACAAATCCATTTGTATGAGCCACAGCCTGCATAGAATCTGGGCAATTTAATTTGCACAAAGATTTTCAGATAATGACCAGTCTGAGGTACTCATCATTTCTAAAGCATGTGCTTTTGTTGTGATGACATGCCTCCCCAATTTTATGTCTGACTCCTGCATGCATTGCTACCTCCCCAATTTAAAAATCTTGCACACAAATGACAAATGCTGTTTTATGTGTTGGAAGGAGAGGCCATGAGTAGACATTTCTGAACTCACTGTACTATTTAATTTTTTTTTAAATAGAGATTAGCTTTGTCCATTTCCAAAAATAATTGTGGGCTGCCTCTTATTTTTTATCAATTCTATTTGCAGCTGATAATCTAGTTCTCTAGTTCCACAGGCAGGTTTCAAACACTGCTCAAGAAGTGTTGCCTGCTGTGGAAGATAGTGGAAGCATTACTGGAGAGCAGACCTTCAATTTTAAACTTTTGGCTACCCAGCTGCAACATTTTCGAAAATATAATTGTTCATTTTCTATTCTTTATTGGCGATGATAGTTTCCAAATATATATGTAATCTTTGCACAAATTATATGTCTGCATGGATTATTTTCAAATCTACACTTGAAAGATATACAGTATATTTTAGGAAGCCAAATCTTCATTCAGTTCTTATACCTCGTTAAAACAACAGGTAGCAGCACAGATGTCCTTGTCAGTAATGTTTAGCTAAAACATCACTGATTTTCTCTTTTTGCATATTTAACAGACTCCACAGACTGAAATAAATTATCATGTTAGGAAATCTTCAGGATACAATACTAAAAATTAACACTGTAATGAAAACTTGTAGGGCTCTATTTCTAAAAAATGTGCCATGTGAATGTACCTGTAATGTTTGCATTTGTGAAATGTTATTCTCTACTAGTTGTCTTTTACAGGGCAAATGTAACATTCTCTAAGATTTGATTTGAAGAGAAAATAGCTTTAGGAATATTTGACCAGAAAATATAAAGAACATTTAACTAATAGAGAAAATAGCCTAGCACTATTGGCTAAATATTCAACCAGGAGAGGAAATAATATGAGGGAGACCTCTGTACTTTAAACTAAGGGGTGTAATCAGGGTCGGACTGACAACTCATGGGGCCCCCCGGGCAATAGAGGATCACGTGGCCCCTGTGTCCTTGCCCACACTCAAAAAAGCCTATAAAAAAGGTATCAGGGGCATTTCATGGGGCCCCCTACTGACCCCGGGCCCTCGGGCAGTGCCCAAGTGCTCGAATGGTCAGTCCGCCCATGGGTGTAATGTAAGAAAAAATGGCAGAGCTATTCATCCATCTGAATGGGGGCACAAACAAATGTTAATAGGCTATTTTCTATCTGTTTGAATGTTTTTCATTTGTAACAGTAGAGTAGATCTGGAAAATGCTGCATTAGGACTACTAAATGGAGCTGATGATCATAGTAAAATAAATGTTTAAAGCTGACCTTCGCCCCCTTTCACCTAAAAATCACATTAGCAAGTAGCTCTGAATGCTGATATAAAATCATATTACATTCATTAGTTAAACATTTTCTTACTTATTTTATTCATACAGTATGTACTGTTTTCCACTTCCTGGCTGAATGAGGCACTGATGATGTAACCCTGGCCGCACAAGTGCATCTTGGGAAATTACCGTTACATGTTCCAGGAGGTAGACCCAGAGCTCCAGGAAGTAAAGGGAGATGGAATCATTTACCCTTAGTAAAAATGGACACAGTGAAAAGAATGGGGAGACTAAGAAAAATAAGGCATGCAAATATAAAAAGCCTGCACTTATGTATAACTCCTGGAACTTCATGTCTGCCTCCTAGAACATGTGACAGGAACTTCCCAGGATGCAGCTGTGTGGCCCCAGTTACATCACCAGGGCTTCACTCAACCAGAAGTTGAAAAAACAGTATTTGTAAGTACAATGTAAAAGTAAAAAAATGTATGTTTAACTAATACATGGAAGATGATTTCATGTCAGCATATTGAGCTGTATGCAGTACACAGGCAGGCACAAATACTTTTCCCTTATTTTCTTAAACAAGGCATATACCACTGTTCCAACGATGTACCATGCAACATGGTCACATTCCCTAACCTTTCACCTTCAACACCCCGGTTACCTGAATCATGGGGTACTTCTCCCTGTTATGTTTTTGAACTTAAGCAAGCTTAAAGTGATATAACCCCTTGAAGAGAGTCTTGAAGGATCAAGTGACAGGGCAGAGGCCAAGAGCCAGGTGATAGTCACCCAGGGAGTTGTGTGGCCACTGGAAGTCAAATGAGCATATGCCCCCTCTCCCCTGTTGAGCCAGGCTTATTCGCAGTCCACCCTAGGAAAATGGAGAGATAACCATCATCAAACATGATGTTACTTGGACCTCATTTGGAGGCAACTTTCTTCAGAGATACCCTGACCCTGATGTGTGTAGTGCAGATGCTTGGGACACATTGCCATTAACTGTGTAAGTAAAAGTTTCACTATTGCTCTAAATGGCCAGCCGGCCAGTGGACACTGGGCCAAAGGTCATTACGATCAGCCTAAAAGCCACCAATAATGTAGCTGTTTCATGGGGGGTCATTTGGATTTTGGCCCAGGTCTTTGAGCAGAATATTGGGTAGCAGTGGTGCCCCAGCCTTTCTTCCTCAACATCCCAGTGGTTCAGAAAATAAATGCTCTGCCTGAACTAGACCTATCCCACTTTCTACACCTTCTTTCATGCCGTAACTGTGTCAATCATAAAAGGAAGAAAGAGTGCACTACTACCCTTGTTGTAAACACTGGGGAACCATTTCAGCTGCTAACAATGGATAGCTCACTGTAAGTGAAGCATTCTTTGGGCATCACTATGATCTAGTGTTTGTAGACCACATTTCAAAGTTTGCTATTGTGGTGCCAATGAAATAGCTGTCACTACAGCCAAGGTCATCTGGAAACATGTAGTTCAACTCTACAGGTATCCGAAGTTGATATTATCAGACCAAGGCCCTAAGTTGGAATCACAAGTGTTCTCTGAACTGTTCCAGCGGTATACAAAAATCACATACCATCCCATATCATCCACAAGGAAAAGAGGTTTTGTGCAACTGATCTACACTTTGGAGCAAGATTGAGAATGCTGGCCTCAGTATGAGGGGGAAGTTGTGTGCTCCTATAACCAGGCAGTCCATGGGGCCCCAGACTATCTGCCCCACTTGCTGATGTTTGGCTATTGCAGATGCTTGCCTGTAGAATTACGTTTGGAAACTCCTGAGTTTGTTACATTGAACACCCCTGGTGAGTGGGTCCTGGACCTATGGTATTGCTTATCTTAATCCACTCAACCGAAACTGAAGCAGAATTAAAACATGGCACAGGAAGATGCAGTCAAGCACTATGACTATTTGCGTGTGTGTGTTAAGGAGGGCAGTTTGAAAATTCCCACAAATGTGTGCTTTAGTTATTTAAATTATGACCTGCCTTGAATAAATCTGTTGGTCAATTACTAATGGCAAGAAATGTGTCAATTTTGTTTAAACATAAAATAAAAAAAAAAAACAGCAAGTGTTTACTCATGTGTTACGTAACTCAATACTGAGCACACCATGTTTGCTTTTTTAAAAAAATAGATGTAAGGCTCTGTTCCCACTAATGCAACTCCAAAGTTATGCACTTTCGAGTGCAACTTTGATGCTACTTTAATGCAACTTTACACTCTCTGGTACTTAAGCCGCAAGAAAGTTGCATCAAAGTAGTGCAGGAACCTTTTGAAGGTCACTGCAAAATCAAGTACATTTCAAAATACCCTATGATCAGTGAGTTAGTGTATTTAATGCATAATATTACCCTGTGTCTGTTAATATATTTATAAAAACTATAAATCACAGTTAGTTGGATACATTCATGATTCATAATCAACAACATATCAACAACAGACATTTGTCCACATAATCAAAAACAGAGATCAATATTTAATTTACAATTATATTTGCTTACAATTTCATATTGCTTATCATGACTTTTTGGTCTCTAGGAATATTCCAGCCACTGTAGAGACTGTTATATACTCTTCTATGTCACTTCTTCATGCTAATGTTCTGTATTTTTTTACTCAATGTACAGAAAGGGTAAGTACCCTCCAGGTAAGTAAAGACCTAAATCAGCAGTCTAGCAGTTAAAAGGAATGTATTGTCTTTTTCAATGTATTTTTTTTGCTAAACATTTAAAAGGAATTTCCTTAACATAAATAATCTTATAAAGTAATGTTTTAAAAATATTTCTAAAAATATTCGTTCTAAATCTAATTTTTTGTATGTAATTGGGGCAGCTGTAATTGCTCATTAATTTTGCTGTCAACTTTGGTGCCAAGTTGTGAGGATTTGGTGTGGCTGTTTTCAATACAGGGCAAGATGAGTATACAGAAAGAGGACATTAGGGACTAGTTTTGGGGTTACACCAGCACAGACTGTGTATATTGAGCCAAATCATTCTAAAAGTCCTAGGGACTACATACAGCAAACTGATCCCTTTTGGGTACCATCTCCTGCCAGGTATGATGATATGAACTGTCAGCTGAGCTTACCTCCACACACACTCGCTCCCTCTACTCAACTCACACCACCCCATATGATCTCAGAGGCCAGGTGCTACCCCATTCCTCCCACTCAAACAGCAGTAGGCAGCAGGAGGAGGGGCTGCCTCAGGGATATTCTTACTGTCCTGCATGAAAGCACCTGAAACTGCTAGGAGCGAGGTAGGGGCAGGGGCGGACTGACAACACTCAAAAAAGCCTATAAAAAAGGTACCAGGGGCATCTCATGGGGCCCCCTACTGACCCCGGGCTCTCGAGCAGTGCCAGAGTTTCCAAATGGTCAGTCTGCCCCTGGGTAGGGGAGAAGATTCTCGTCCCGATGTGCAGACAATGATCCCTAATGATGTGCAGATATGTAGGTAGGCTGTCTGTGCAGCTCTGATTTTTGGAACACAGCCCTGGACAAGAACATGGCAGGACAGTTTACTAGAAAACATAACTATTCTGGCAAATTCAGGACAGTTGGCAAGTAAGCATTAGGGGGTTTAGTGTTAGGGCTAGACATGTGCATGTGGAATTTTTTATGTTTCATTGCGGATGCAGTCCTTCATTGAAGAATTTAATTTTGTCATATTTGTTATGTTGTCCCGATTAGTTTTTAAACAAATTGGAATTTGTTTTGTATATTCGTAGGTCTGGGTGGCTTGGAAAAATTCTACAGTTCTTCTGGAAGATTGCTATATATTTCATATATTATCAAATTGGACAGATTAGAATGAGACGGATCTGATATTTTCGAATGCTATTTTAACCCACTAAGAGAAATGACATGAGCTGATTGAACAATATTGATTGGCATCATGTGCATCTAAATTAATGAATGGAAAGAATTTTGGATCCTTTCGTTATCCATTCAAAAAATGAATTCATTTCCCCATGGGACCAAACTACTATCGCATCATGTGATGTCATCCGAATTAAGTATATGCATTCATTACAATTTTTTTCCAGATTCATTTACATAAGTTACTATGTCTAAATCTCCAAAAATGAAACTGATGTCTGAAAAAAGTAATTGAAAAGCACATGTCTAGTTAGGGAATTGGTTAATGGATAACGTCACCTTTTCCAGAAAATAGCCTATGCAGTCAAGGGGCCTCCGTTAGGTATTACAAATCTGTGCAGTTTTATGAAATGTTCATTAGTGTTGTTTTCATACCTGTAGGCCATTTGGGTCACCCCAGAAGCCTTCTTGAAAAACTCTTAGTAACCCTCATGTCCTGCCTTGTTGCTAAGACGTGAAAAGCATTACAGCATTACAGGAGCATCACAGAAGTGAAAAACAACAGTTTTCGAGTCCTAGAAACAAGCCAGGATGTGGAGTTTGCTAAATGAGAATTTTTCAGTTAGGCTTCTAGGGAACCCAAATGGCCTACATGTATGAAAACAAAGCTAATAAAACATTTTACAAAGCTGCACAGCTATTTAATACCTACGATATTTATTACCTTGACTGCATAGGCTATTTTCTGGAAACGGTGAACTTAGCCTTTAAGAGTTAAATGTTGGAGGTTAAGTGCAAAGAGTTTAGACAGGGGAGGGTTACATGTTACACATACATATATATTGTCTTGGAAATTCGCTTTAACGAATTTCTCCTTACCGTGAGTACTCGCAGTTGGATGCGCAGAAATCCCCCATAAAGCTGTGCGAATCTCGCTTACCACGACTGCAGCTAAACTACACGGTTCCTGCCCATCCAACTGGGTTAGCTCTGTTGAGATGTGGGGAATGGAGCTCCCTATACCTGGAAATGATCACACGACACTCTCAGGTTGCTGTTGGAATTCACATAGAGAAGGTTTTCATTCTCACCCTCTAGTTTTATTACAAACACACACATGCCCCCCACATGAATAAGGTCAATCCCCTCCCACAGAACAACGCATGGGGAGTGCCTATACACAGGATGTACATTCCGATTGGAGCATAGCCTTTCCTTTTATCTATCACTGGTCCTCCCCCATGAGCCCTCTGAGGTCAGCAGACTTCCTCCCCTTCCCCCCATGAGCCCTCTATGGAGAGCATACTTCCTGTCCTACTAGCTCCTATTGGTATGCAAATTCTTTGTACAAGCATCCCCTAGGAACATCAGTCTGTACCTGGATGGGCCCAAAATGATCTTTATTAAAACACATCCATCCAGATACAGTTTCAGGTTGGTAATGGGTTGTAAGATATACAGTACATAAGCCTACACGCGGAATTCACACCGCTTGGCGCCTTGCGTTATGAAGTCCATGTGGTACTATGCTGCTGATATGTGGATACAGGCCTACCGCCGTGGTGGTATACACGCCGGTCTATAAGCGCAGATCTGCTATCTCATCCATTACCGAGCTGAGTACTGTAATACATACATTGTACATGCGCATGGCCCAACTGCAGCCTTCAGAGCTTTAATTAAGCCACACGAGAGACATATGAATAACACTCATATATGACACATTTAAAGTTCAACCAACAATACAAAATTTCCATGACATTCCCTCCTGTTTTATCATATTCTCCTCGTGTCCCTTCTTGATCTTCTTCAGCTTGGTGGGTGTAGTCTCAAAACCTCAGAGAGTTGGTCTTAGACCAGAGTTCTTGTAGTTGTCCCTGAGAATAAAGCTCCACGGGGTACCTGAAACAACAAGACCCGACGCAGACTCGACGCAAACAGGCTTGATTGAAGCAATGATCCTCAAGAGCGTTGGAACCTTCACTACAGGAAGGCTCTTGCAAAAACCACAAACAGACTTGTGGTATGAATAAAGCTTGTGATCCCATGGTGGTCTGGGGAGATCCAGCAGCAGATTCTCAAATTGCCCCTGCAGACGGGGCCACACAAGGCTGGTCTCGACCCAGACAGTTTTCCAAATCGCAGACACAAACCATGATGAAGCTTGAAGCTTGCTTGGAGGTCTTGGAGAATGTGGTCTTCAGGGAGATAAATTAGAGGGAAGCCAGGACGTAATCTGCAGAGAAGGTGGTTGGTTGGTGAGGTCTTCCTCCGATCAGTGGTTGGAGCGGGATCCCAGGAGCGGGCATGGAGATGTGGTCGTCTGCCCGAGCTTGGCTTACACAGTCGATGAGGCAACAGGAACATCTCACCGCAGCATATAAGAGGCAGAAGAAAAAGAGAAGCATCAGGACATACACTCCCACTTCCTTCAACCAAGATCCGATGGAGAACAGGAAATCTCCCAATCCTCCCAAACCCTTGAACGGATTCCAACCCTCACTAGCTATAGATCTAGCTTTTCCCTGTAGTTCACTAACTTTGTCCATATGGGCCTGGACCTTGTCATCGGTGTCTTCTATCCAAGTACAGCAATCCTCTCCGATGAACTCACAGAACCCCCCTTTGGCGGCTAAAAGGTAATCAAGGGCCATCTTCTCCTGAAGCACTAAAATTCCCATCTGCCGTTGTTCTTGGGCAATTTCTCTGACAGCCTCTATGGTCTCTTTAAACATACTATCCACGATGACAGAAAAATTGTTCAGGCGCTTCATAAGTTCTATTCCCCAACCTGTCCATGAGGGGAACCAAGCCCATGCCTGGTCGCCCTCAGAGAACAGTTCCCTGCGAACTCTCCCTGCCATCCTTACCTTCTTGTGGACCATCAACTCTTCATGATCCATCACTACATAGGATGCGGGGACTAGCTTTATGAGGGCACACGAACCTTTCACGTTCTGGGGAAATGTTCTATAGGCTGCCGAACCACACAGAAAATAGTATGGACCTGTCAGAGCACAGCAGGAGAAGTTCCTCGTTCGGCCTCTGGCACTGAGCAACAGTTGCACAGACTGGGGGATTGCTCCCTCAGTCTGCACATCACATCCGTCCTTCCAGCAAACGTGGTCTGGTCGGTCAGTGTGGTTACTCAGAAGGGAAGTCTGGTTAGTCAGATTGACAGTTATACCTCCCTCACAGGTGGTAGTTCCAACAAACTTGTTACCTGTACCAAAGCTGATGTTAAAGCACACCTGAGGGATGCCTAGCTGCCCAGTTACCCATAATGGACTAATGAGTGCCCTACAGGAGCTAGAGCTAATATTGGTGCTAAAACTGATGTTACCTGCTAAAAATGTGTCATTAAGTTCTACCGACAAATGTCTATGTGGGGGCTGACCAGGGGTCCCTTGCTTTTTCATGCCGACACGGATGTCATATAGGGCATGAACAGCGGCCATTGCGGACATGTGATGACTGGGTGGGGGCTTAGAGCATACCCAACAGTTGGTTTTGTTGGCGGTTCTGGCTAAACGCAGATGCATTTTAAATAAAAGGTTGGGGTATCTGCCGTCTTTTCCTCCGTTCACACACATGTAAGACATACAAACAAAAAGAAAAAGGAAAATGACACCCCTCATTCTCTGGTGTAGCTGAAAAGCTTCTTGCAGTGGCTTGCGTGCACCCAGTTGTCTCGTCCCTCGAGCTTGAGTGAGGTAGGTGTCGTCAGCTGGACTTGGTATGGTCCGGTGAACCGTGGCTCGAGTCCAGTTCTTTGATGTTTCTTTAGGACGACCCAATCACCTGGCTCAATAGAAAGAACACCTGTTATTGCATTTGGATCGGGGAGCGATTCGCGAACCCGATGGTGTATCTTCTGCAGCTCCCGTTGCAGAGATTGCACGTAACCTGTAAGCTGTGAATGCAAAGACGACAACTGTTGAGGAAAGTACAACCCTGTTTTGGGAGGTCCCCCAAACAACACCTCGTAGGGTTCAACCAACAATACAAAATTTCCATGACAATATGTATGGTAAATAAGTGTAGGAACACTTTGTGCCATGGGAACATTTAGGTGAGCTGCATGGTTTAAACATGTTGTCAGCAATGAGAGGACAGCTCCAAAACAATTCCAAGGTGAGTTCCAATTTTGCACTAGACCAGGGGTCTCCAAACTGCGGCCCTTTGCTAGCCTTTATCCAGCCCTTGGGGCACTATTCCTCCCTCTGACACCAACAATGGGGCACTATTCCTCCCACTGATACAAACGATGAAGCACTATTCTTCCCACTGATACAAATGATGGAGCACTATTCATCCCACTGATATCAACGATGAGGCACTATTCTTCCTCCTACTGACCACCAACCCTGAGGCTATGTTTATTTTCACTGATGCTGGGCCCAGGACATTTTTACCCCCACTGGCCACAACCCGGCCCTCCTAAAGACTGAAGGACAGTAAACTGATTCTTTGTTTGAAAAGTTTGGAGACCCCTGCACCAGACCCCTGATAGCTCCATGTAGTAGCTAATATACACATCTCTATGTTTAATACAGTAACAAAAATATGGAAGAGGAACTTGTAACATTTTCAAAGTCATATACAAATCTTTTTGAAAATATATTCTTAAATAGTAATTCTAAATATGCACTTACTTAAAATACACTATACTTTCCCTTTTACTAAACAGGATATCATGATCTTGGTGCAAATTGACAAGTAAAATAGAATGGCTTTTCAAAAGAAACTCTGGTTATCCCCAGAACAGAGGAGCTATATATCTTACTAGGTGTTGGTACAAATAAAAACTAATTACAGAAAAAAGATTCCACAGGGAAGCATTGGCCACTGTAACTGTTTAATTAGGGTAAACGAACGTGCCATGGTATTAACCATGTTAAGCCAGAATAGAAAAGAACAAGTCCAAATAACCACTCTTATAATACTGCAAACACTTTTCCCGTATATGACTTGGTTTTTGATGATTTTTTTTAATTTCTTCCTATCAGAGCAAAAGTGCCAGACTGAATTAGAGTGTAATCCCACTCATTCCCTTGCCTGAGCTCAGTGCTGATAGCAAACAATCACAAATCTGCCATATAACAAAGGTGTTCTTAGGATTATACAAAATAAATATATGGCATTGTTCATTGAAAGTTTTACTACTCTTCAGTAGCCTGGAATGTGTTATTTATCATCCCATTGACTGGGCAGGAGACATTTTATCTTGTATGATTGCCTTACATCCCACTACTGGGCTGACATTTCTGTTCTGACAGGAAGAGAATACAAGTAATTAATAGTACATATCCCTGCAAGGATCCCTGCACAGCTGTAACATCGTAACAAGGGCCTAGTCAGGGCCCGGTGCTAGACTATTTTGCTCCCTAGGCAAGACCAGCTACTTACGCCCCCCCCCCCAAAAAAAAAAAAAAAATAAAATAAACAGTAGAAGATACTAGATCAACAAAACATGAAACTGCTAAATTTCTTTTATTTTGCAAAAATAAGTGCCATAAGATAGTTCTGACAGATCCCAGGTGGAATTCCCAAGGCAATAGAGGGGTATAAAACCTTTGACAGCAGGCAGCCCAGCCCACACACAGAACACCTGAACTGAGCGATCCCACACAGTGACAGATCTGACACAACACAACACACCACCAACACTGAAACAGATCAGCAGGCATTAGAAGAGCAGGCTGTGCGATTGTGATGATGACATCCCACAGCCTCCAGCCCTTCTCTTCCCATTCAACAGCAGAGGTGGATCTGTGCCTGCAGAGGAAGTTAATGTCTGACCCTGATGTTTCGTGTCTGTGAGTCTGACCTGGCCATCCACTGACACTTTGCACATGTGATGGATGGCTGGCAAGGTCGGATTCACACAGATTGGAGTGGGGGGGGGGGGGGGAGTGGGTACCTGATTTTGACAGGCACCCAATCCCACTTCTGCTGCAAACGGAAGCAGAAGTTGTCCTCTCCCCTCCCTTCTTGTAGACTTCTTGGACACGTGTCGGGTCCCAGAAGACTACAAGACCATTCACAAGGTGCAGCGCTACTTGCTCATGTGCAGAGGGCACCCAGCTGTGAAGCTGCAATTTGGCACAACCAGGTGCCCACACTGAAGATGCTGGTACCAGGGAGTGAGGACGATCAGTGAAACCAACTGCAGGTAGTACACCGCTCTATCATTGGACAGCTGAGTGGCTCTTTTTTAAAAGTCAGCAGCTACAGTTTTTGTAGCTGCTGAATTTACATTTTTTTCTTGTTTGACTTAAGCTCTGCTTTAAATGGACTTGAGATACCGTACTTTTATTTTTTTTAATGTATACGTGTCTAAACTGATGTTTTACATACTTTTACATTTGCATATCCAACCTATATTTTTCAAATACATTTTTTGAGTGTATCTATGACAATCGTTTCAAATAGCCTTCTGAATATGCTAGGGAGCACCACAGAAGCTGTTTGCTTTCAGGCTGTCTCTCCATAATAGAAAGTCTGCACAAAGCAGGGAGGAGAAAGGAAGGAGTATATGTTCTCTAACGTATTCAGCTGTGTATGTCATTTGCATTTGAGCTACTGAACCCTATTTCCAGCAGAATTTTTGGCAGCCATGACGTTAGGGTTAGGCCTGGCAAACACGTAAAAAGGAGCTGTGCATTCCATTTATAACCATTTATATATGTCAATTTTTTTATTTATATTTTAGTCACGATCAATAAATATTTAGAATATATGCAAAAACACTATACATTAACATTAAAGCTGAACCCAAGGCAGATATACAATGCACAAATTAAAAAGCTCTCTATTCACTAATACATGAACAAATTATATTTTAGAAGGCCAAGAATTAACTTGAGGATGACATTTTCAGATTAAAAAAAACTAGTCAAGCTTTACTGCATGGTATTTTCCAAATGCTTCCAGTTCCTATCTAGCATATACATTGATAGAAGACTTTTATTGGCTCTGACTAACGAAGAAGGCTTGGATCTCACTTCAGAGATTTCTTTATCTCTAAAGTCTGACATAACTCAGGAAATGTATGCACAAAAACATATATTATGATGCAGTTTAAGCCATTCTCATTACATTGTGGTAAATACATTAGTGTTTGGATTTGTAATTACATTTACTGTGGCTTTGGACTGCTGAAAGATATTTTGATATTTGTAATGATTACTAATGGAACTGTTGTTATTTGTTAGGAGCGGTCAAGCCATTTTTTTCTATGAAAAAGAATTTCAATGTGCCCATTACTAGAATGCTGTCCGGAAATATTTCACTGAAAGCTCTATGAAAATATCATGTACATAATATTAAGAATACAAAAAGAGAACAAAATGCATCATACTGTATGACTGTCCTGTACATAAAAGTCTAATATGTAAGTAATAGGTAAGAAAAAAAAACAAATTTTATGTCTGTCAGACTGAATTCTTTGAAACGCTTAGACATATTTTCAATTGAGCTGTGCTTCTGTTTAAAGGAATTTGTCATTTTGGCCAGTTATTTTTATGATATGCAGACCTTGCTAATCAGGAATATCACTCCTTTACATAAAGGTGGTTGTTTTTGGATGGATACTCCACCACCATTACTACACCATATTGTGGGCTTGGCCTACCACTCCTATGCACTAGGGGTACCTTTGCCAGAGGCATGTTCATCAATGCTCGGGACTAGGCGGGAACTGCGGTCATGTGCAGAGTCTATTATTAAGGCAGTCTTCCGACATTATGATGAGCTGACACTGCATGTAGAATGAAGCTCAGTTGCTAATAAAGTGTTGTCCTGTAGCTCTACACACAATGTCTATTATGTGTTGCGTTCAGAGTGGTGGGCAGAGCCACACCACTTCCACCAACTAGTGTACCTCTGTTACCTCACTTTCAGTAACAGAATAGAATCCCGTCAGACGTCAGACACATAGCGTGGATCTCATACATGTCCTGTGTTAACTCTTCCTGGACCATACAGTTAAGCTGAGAACCTCCATAGTACTGGTCTGCTCTCAGTTGCCAAGAGAGATAAACTGCTGGGGAAGGAGCCAAATAGAAACTTCTTCACTCACTTTACCCACACCTCAGCTGGTTGCTTAGTGTCTTATACATTACTGTGTTATCAATGGGAGCAATTTTGTTATTTTTTAGCATACTGACTTGACACTGTAGATAATTAAAACCCCTCAAGTTCTAGTACAGGCCCAGGTTTTTAATACGCCAGCCCCATTATGCACCCCTTTGGGAATAACTTCAGACCAGGCGTGGATAAAGTTTAACAGCCTTTAATGATCACTTAGTGCAAACATGATACAAGTACAAATGGTCCGTTTCTGACTGACTAATGATTGGACCAGGTGTACCTTCAGTACAGGAGAGTCCAATAATGGTGGCAAGGTCCTGAGTAGGTGGCATGTTCCATGGCTAGTGGAATCCAGAAATACTTGGCAGACGTGGTCCTTAGGAATGGGTCAGCAGCAGAAGCATGCAGCATAAGCACAGAGCAGAGTATAGGTAACTGAAATGGCAGAGTGTTCGAACTCAACTTCTGGCTCCAGCCTTCTTCCTCATTTATATCACAGGTGAGTCAGCTGAAGCTCCAAAAGCCCATTAAACCAGAATGCATGGATCAACTCTACCTGACCCAGCCTGGGCCAGAACCTGACTAACTTGAGCAGTTTTCAGACTGCTTACATACATCCTGGGTCAGGTTTACTGCTTTCTAGGAAAGCTCAGTGGACAAAGGTAGTTCAGATATTCTGTGCAGTGTAAAAGCTGGTAGCAAACAGTTGATACAAAAACTACATGTGTCATCTACCTGGCTGTACTGTGTGGGAAATCCCAGGTCTGACTGTACATAATTACATATTGTTTGGTGGGTAACAGAATTTTGCTTTAAAGTTAAACCCAAGGCAGGATTTGAAAGACACAAATTATTGCAGCTCTGTAGCCATTTATACATCATTAATTGCATTGATTTACTGTAGTAACTACCTATGGCTTACAGCAGAGCTCAGACTGAGGGAGGGAGAAGCAGTACAAGGAATCAATCAGTTGTACTGCAATGCAAGGTTCACACTAATATGAGAAGAAAGCAGAGTGACAAAGATAAGAGCTCATTAGTAGGTTACTTCTCATTTCATTGTTCAATCACAGGCTGGGCATGTTGGCACATAAGTGGAAGTCAAACTGCATTAGTAGAAGTTCAGGTCTCTTTTTCTGCTAGATAGGTCTCTGCTGTGGGGCAGAGCTGTGTGTACCTCAGGACTAGATTGACGGAAATACGAATCCTTTGGCAGGTACAACTGCTCCCATGTATGCATTTATTTGTGTATTTAATTGTTTGCCTGGAGCTCAGCTTTAACACTATTACATGGTGACAATGAAAGTGCTTTCTAAGGTATATTACCTGCAGGAACAGCAACTACATACGTAGGCCTAATTAGGCTACATACCTATTTTTTGCAGGCTCTGTTTGAGCTATCAATGCTTTCCTGCTGGGAAAACGCTGGAATAAATGGCACAATGCTTGCTGAAAGCACTGATAAGCTTTGCATGACCATGATGCATGATTGCTTGACATTTGTTAAAAAGTGTTCTGTGCTATTTGAATTAGTACAGCCTATTGTACCAGGCATTAGAGGTGGATTGGTAGGTGCTGCAGTGACCATTGAAGGGCTAGCAGCAATTTAGCAATCCTCCTTGCAATAACTGCGAAAGGGAAATAGTCAATAACAAACCTGTATTGCAGATTTAAACACAGGTAAAAAATACACATGACTGTTGGATTCTTTAATTACCGTTCCCTTGATGACATCCTCAATAAACACACTAAATGTGCAACATGGGTTTAAAAAAAACAACTGTTTGTTACAAAAAGAGGCTAGCATCCACTAGCCAGAATGGCTTTACTAAAATCCACCCAATCCACTGCACTCCACTGGCTCGAGCTCCAGAACTGACAATAGTTGACTTTCAAGGGACAGGGCCCCCAGTAAGACTACTGATGCCAAAAAGGGTATCCCAAACTACTAGACAGGCTCCTGGCTTTGAAATGACCCTACCTCTTTACAAAGACCGCTAAAGCTCTCCTAACCCACAATGCTTGCATGAGTCCTCCCACATTCTCAGCTCCCCCTAAATTTTGTCCTAAAATTCCAGGATCCAAATGTCTGTGCCCACCGCATTCAGATGATGTTGGAATACATTGTTAATGTATTTTGCAACAACTACTTCAGTGTTCAGTAGAGGTACACTACACTATATCTGTTACACAACAAAAGTGAAGTTCCAGAGAAACTTGAACAGTATTTGACTCAAGTAAGCAACGCATTTGGCAAAATGTAGAGTGTATTGCGCACAAACAATGAAACTGAATATGCAGCTGATAATACATAGGCGAATCTCAAAAAGCATGGCATAATATTTCAAACTATTGTACCATACAACCCAGAACAAAACGGGGTTACAGAAAGAATGAACCGTACTCTATGTGAGAGTGGAAGAACTATGATGTTTGATGCAGATATGCCAATCACATACTGGGGAGAGGCAATTATGTCCGCATGCTATCTCTAGAATGGGGCAGCACAGTGGCTAAATGGTTAGCACTTCTGCCTGGCAGTACTAGGGTCGTTGGTTCAAATCCCAGCCACGGCACCACCTGCCTGGAGTTTACATGTTCTCCCTGTGACTGCGTGGGTTTCCTCTGGGTACTCCGGTTTCTTCCCACACTCCAAAGACATGCTGGTAGGTTAATTGGCTCCTGTCTAAAAAAAAATTGTCCCTAGTATGTGTATGTATGAATGTGAGTTAGGGACTTTAGATTGTACGCCCCTTGAGGGTTAGGGACTGATGTGAATGTACAATATATTTATGTAAAGTACTGCGTAAATTGACGGCGCTATATATAAGTACCTGAAATAAATAATAAATAAATAAATAGAATAGACTACCAGAAAAATCAGAAAACTCCATATGAACTGAAATGGAAAGACTCCAAATTTGAATGTCCAAAACATTTTTGGAAGCAAAGCCTATGTGCACCTCCTAAAAAAAAATATACAAAATGGGATGCTTGCGCAAAGGAAGATATACTTGTGGGGTACAGTGATTTTCAAACGGGATACAGAATTCTACACCAAGACACAAACAAGGTAACCATCAATAGAAGTGTAATTATTGATGAAACTTCAGTGTGTTCAAAATTTCATGAACTAACACAAACTCTTCCAACTGAGCAAATTCCGCAGTGTCACGTGAAGACAAGCAGCAAAGTAACACAGAAATAGAAATTAACACAGACAATCCAAATACTGTAAAAGAAGAAGCCAGGCCACAAGAGTTTTCAATCAGGAAATCCACCAGAAGCAAAAAAAGTATCCAAGCCAAACGTCTGCCCTATGTTACTCACATAGCATTAAAACCAGAGCCAGATTCATGGGACGCAATGCAAAAATTTCCAACCCATGAGAAACAAAAGTGGATCAGAGCTGCTGATGCAGAGATGAAATCTCTGAACTGCAGACATGGACACTTTCAGAGATGCCTCATGGTAAACATGAAAGCAGATGATTTGGCAAAATTGCTTACAAGAAACAATTTATAGAACTGAGATACAAAATGGGACTAATGTAAGGGGTAATTGTTGAGTAAGGGTGTTGGAATACATTACTCATGTATTTTGCAATAACTACTTCAGTGTTCAGTAGAGATATATTCTTCAACCAGTAGATGGCAGTATTTATAAATTTGTAGCTGCATCTATGACCATTCTCTTTGTCTTCTCCCTGAATAATGTTCCTGTTTCCTGTTAGCAGAAAAGCAGCAGATAAACACATGTGGAGTGTGCACTGTAGGGCTATATACAGAATATCTCACAAACAAGAAATATATAAGATATATAAATATATAAGAAACTCACAAACGACCTGCTAACCGCCAAGCTAATGGCCACTACTCAGTTCTCCTACTCCTTGACCTCCCAGCGGCGTTTGACACAGTTGACCACCCCCTTCTCCTCAAGAAACTACACTCCCTTGGCCTCAGAGACTCCGCTCTCTCCTGGCTCTCATCCTACCTATCACAACGCTCCTTCAGCGTTACCTATAACACTACCACCTCCCCCCACTCCCCCTCTCTGTTGGGGTCCCTCAAGGTTCTGTCCTCGGGCCCCTTCTCTTCTCCATCTACACCTCCTCCCTTGGCCAACTGAAACACTTTCACGGCTTCAACTATGCTGACGACACGCAAATCTATCTCTCGACCCCTCGCCTCACTCCTTCAGTCTCCGCCCGAATCACAGGCCTACTGAACGACATATGAGATTGGATGTCGCTCCACTTCCTTAAACTGAACCTCTCCAAAACCGAGCTCCTAGTCTTCCCCCCAGCCCACGCCCCCCCCATCATTGACTTCTCCATCACATCCAACCATGCCACCATCAAGCCCACCTCGCAAGCCAGAGTACTTGGTGTTATACTAGACTCCAATCTATCCTTCCAGCTCCAAGTCCAATCGCTAACAAATTCATGCAGACTCCACCTCCACAACATCACCAAAATACGCCCATTCCTAACCCCACAAACTACTAAGCAGCTCATCCACTCCCTCATCATATCATGACTCGATTACACAGGCTATCCCCACTTCAGTCGATCCTGAATACGGCGGCCAGACTCATCCACCTTACCAACCGCTCCGTTTCCGCCACCCCCCTCTGCCAATCCCTCCACTGGCTTCGGATTACCCAACGGATCAAATTCAAACTGCTAACACTGACATACAAAGCTGTCCATAATTTTGCCCCAAACTGCATCACCGACCTAATATCCAAATACCACCCAAAACGCACTCTCCGCTCTTCACAAGACCTTCTTCTCTCTAGTTCCCTGATCTCCTCCTCCCATGCCCGCCTCCAGGACTTCTCCAGGGCATCACCCTTCCTCTGGAACTCCCTACCCCAATCCATCAGACTATCACCCACTCTCCTCTCCTTTAGGAGCACCCTAAAAATCCACCTCTTCAGGGAAGCCTACCCCACCCTCTGCTAACTGCCGATCTCCTCCACTCTTCCTACCACTCCATCCCCCACAGCTTTTCCTCCCGTACCACTATTCCCTCCCTCCTAGATTGTAAGCTTACCAATCATTAGATGTGATGGCTGTGTTTGTTTTCTGGCTTTTTTCCATCCATTTCCAGCTGGTGATCTGGCCGGTAACATACCTGTATTAGGCTGCCTACACTCTGGATGAAGGAGTACAGAGACACTTTTGGACAGCAACATTATCAGTCATGGGGAAGGTTAGTGTTAGATGCACTAGCAGATTTAATTACACTATCAAAATTGAAGCCAAACTTAAGCTAATACATTATAAGCAGTTACGACAACAGTTATTTAATATTTGGATAAAGGTTTTACATAAATAGTTAAAAGCTGATCATTGTAAGTACCCCTGTCAGTGTTAAATTGTTTGTCTCAACACTCTAACTGCTACCTGTCCAGCTCAGCTTGTTCTGTTATTAGTACAGACATATTAGTAGGATCACCTGGAAAGAAAGAAAGAAAGAAAGAAAGAAAGAAAGAAAGAAAGAACACCAGTAACACACCTCATGTGTTAGAGTGCCCCCTTTCTGGAAAAAAGAGGCACCTTTGGACAGCAGCGCTGTCAGTCTGGGGGGGGGGGGGGGAGTATTAAATGCAAAGATTTAAATACATTAACAAATTGAAGCCAAACTTCAGCTAACACTGCAGTTACACAGGCAGTTATAGCAACAGTGTTTTTCATTTGAGATAAAAGTTTTACATGAACAAAAGCTGGTCATTGTAAGCACCCCTATCAGTGGTAAATGGTTTGTCTCAACCCTCTACGTGCTACATCTGCAAGACAGTTTGTTCTGATGAAAAACAACAGACTTCCTGGCTGGATCACTAAGTGAAAATAAAGAAAAGAAAGCCTAAAATAGAAAATTAATGTAGCCATCACATCTAAGAATTAGTAAGCTGCAATATAATAAATCTTTGCTTTTGGGTTTAATAGCGCTTTAAGAAAGAAAGCAAATGCAGCTAAGATCCTATTCATTTTCAAACCAACGTACCAGAGGCAAACTCTTTCCCAACAAAGTGCAAGACGACAGTCTTTCATGGTACTCATTAACTCAAGCCAGTCCTTCCAAGTTGTCAAGTATGCTGCTCAGCTGCCTAAAACCTGTACTGCCCACTTCATCTATGTGCAGTTCAGTGTTGAATGCTGATACCATCGGTGCCATCTACAGCGACCTGCCATTATACCAAGCCAATAATTCCTCCCAGATCTCCAAATCCACTCTGTGCTCTTTGTTCAACCTGACGAAATTATGAGAAGTGATGCCAGACATAGCGGCACCAAGATGATGTTTGAAAGCGTGCCCCATCGGTATGAAGCAAAACACATGAAATTCAATTTCCCCAAAAAAGATTTCAGTTCATTGAGTCACATTTTTTTCCAGGCCTCACCCAATGCCTTATTCATATTGTCAATCTTGTCCTGGGATAAGCTTCACTCCATTGTTTGAGTTTCAATAATGACATCTAAGAATTTCATTACATTGGAAAGGCCCTCAGTTTTGTCCGGCACAAGCGCCCTATGGGCATATGCACAAAAATTCATATAGCCAGTGGATGACGGAATGAACCTGATCCTATTTGAACACCACCCACTAAACAAACTTGCTACATTTTTCAAAGAATAAACAGGAGATAGAGCAGCCCTTTGGCAGGGAACAGTCAATAAAATAGCATCCTTTTCAATGACAGGTGTTGGTTACAGGTTTCAGACACTTTTTTCCTTACCACACTGGCCAAAATGGCAAATGCCTGCAACCAGTTTGAAAAGGTTTGGGAAATGAAGCACCACCTACAGTTTTATTCTTCCTGATTTTTACTCTCTTCAGTTTTACCCTTCTTCAGATTAAATGTATCCAGGGGTAAAAGTGAGAATATCTCAATGTATTGCCCTTTCTAAAACTTTTCCCTTATGCCCTGTTTCAATTTTACTCCAAGAAGTCCCTTAAAACAGATATTAACTTGACCTTTCACCAAATTCACAAGGAAAACCATGTCCTCTTCTGATTCTTTAGTTATCTTATGCTTCAACTCTTGGCTGCCTCAGCAATGGACTCAGCAATGAACCACATCCTCTCATTACACCAGCAGGGAACAGTCACGTTGGTATCACTGTTGGGCTGTCTGGACTCTGCTGACAAGTCCTGCTGCTCTGCAGGCTAGGAGACCTTGCATTGCAGCAAATCTGAACCTCTCTTCAGCCCTGGATGTTGTCCCTTCCCACCATGCTTCAATCGGTTTTCCAAATCCTGATTGGGCTGCACTCTGGACCTGTCCTGGTCCTGTGTAAGGGGGTGTGTCTCTGCCTCCTTGCATATGTCACTTTTCAGAGCCCTGGTCTCTGGGGTTGGGGATTCCTCCCATCCCTTGTTGCACTGGCTGATTTGTGCTGGGAGTGAGGAGCTAGAGAATGCCTAGTTGGGCTCCTTGATTGAAAGTAGACCTGTATTGGCACAGGGGGACATCGCTGGACCCCCTGAATACTGTGGGCAGCTCCTCCTGGAGGCATTGTGGCATCTGTGTTCAGCAGACATTCTGATCTGCAATACCAGGAAATCCAGGTCGCACATGGCTAAGTGACTTATTGTGTTCTATTCAATCAGGTGAAGTCAAAAGATGAGCCCTCTGGAAAACCTTGTTCCTTCATAAACTTTCCAGAAAGAACTTCCATCAGCCCCTGCAGTTCCTACCCTTGCAGCTCCTCCCTGCCACCTGACTCTCAACCACCAATAAGGAACTGACATTTATACTCAACAATTAACTCTTTCCTGTTGATTTCCTCTGGGTCTGTCTTTATGTAGTGTAACATACATGACTTGTTTGAGTCTTGTTTAATATGTATTAATATTTATTAAACAGCAAGCATTGCCTTTAAGCCATGTAGAAGTGAATTCCCTTTTTCTTCCCTTTGGTATTGGTGTACATCCATACTTTGTAGTTTTCCAGCAAATTTACTGGAGGAGAGCCAGAAAATTACAGCTCAAAGCACCAGATAGCAAGTGCACAGCAGATAGTAAGAGCAATTTCAAACATGACAGTTGGCTGTAAGATGACATATTACCTCATTTATTGTTCTGCGCAATAAACTTCCCTCAACATACATAAAACTCATTCTGTTTTTACACATTCTTTGGAACCATTTTTGTTTAAGTAACTATATTGCAAGAACATTGTCTTGCCTCTAGTCACAATCTTAAGGAAGGCAATTATGTACCGTATATTCACCGGTCAATATCAGAACAATCAGCAAAGGTCACTTTAGCTGCTTAATTATTCTAACAGATATCTACTTTCCTTTGACCCAAATTAATAGAGATCTATGACAATCTATGCATCAGAAGAGCTAATTGTCTAATAGCTGCAAGAACCATTTGCAAAATGTATGAGAATGGCAGGGAAAAACACCACTAATCAAAGCTGGAACATTGCTAAGGCGCACTTGTAGCAGGAACATCAATCCAGCTGTAGAGAGTGAGCCGAACAGCTGACACTATTGACAGCCACATATATTATCATCATAATTTATTTACAAGGAGCTGACACTGTGCTCTGCATCTCTGTCATGTTTGGAAACAGTTATCACATACTATAAATACTGACAATAAGGTGCTGCATAATAGAAACTCTTATTTGCCTTTTTTGCTAAACATCCTATTAACGTTGTACCTCTTTAGAAAATAAGCTCCTTCTATAAATAACAGGGATGTCATTAGGCCCCGACAGATAGGCCACTGGACCACGTCTCCAGCCAAGTGCCCCAATTACAAGTCTGCAGCTACTGAATTTCAGAGACGGTCCATTTGCTAACTGGAGGGAGGGAGCATAGTAGCAAATGGACAAACTGTTTTCCTGTGTAACAGACACACAGACATCCTTGTCTGTTGATGAGCCACTAGTGCTGAGCTGAAGTATATTACAAATCTACTATCTAGTACTGTAGGCCAAGTCAGTAAATAGGCTTTCATCCTACCTAGGGGCAGCCAATAGGTACTAAGGTAGAGAGAGGAGAACTGGGAGAGAAAAAAAAGACAGCAGCAAGAGGGGACACAGAAAAGATAGGCATGATCAGAAAAAACAGGCACTTATTAACTGTGGCACTTGTCATCCTTTCCCTTTACTTATGGGTGCCCAAGGGTCTTTAAAACCTTTAAAACCCATTGAAAAAATGGTCTAGTTTTTTTCTAGTGTACCCCAAACCATTGAAGAGACCTCTCTCTAAAAACTCTTGTTCCTTTTCCTATGTGCACATTTCATTAAGACATGTCAGTTTTTTTTTAAGTCCAAAATTAAAATAAAATTGCACAACATACAGTTGCAAGAAAAAGTATGTGAACCCCTTGGGATTATGTGGAGTTTTGCATGAATTGGGCATAAAATATGCTCTGAACGTCATCTAAGTCACAACAATAGAAGAACACAGTCTGCTGAACATAATACTACACAAACATTAGATGTTGCCATGGTTTAATTGCACATAACATGTAAACATTCACAGTGCAGGGAGGAAAAAGTATGTGAACCTTTGGACTTAATAACTGGTTGACCCTCCTTTGGCAGCAATAACCTCAACCAAACGTTTCCTGTAGTTGCAGATCAGACCTACACAACGATCTGGAGTAATTTTGGACCACTCCTCTTCACAAAACTGTTTCAGTGTAGCAATATTCTTGGGATGTCTGGTGTGAAACGCTCTCTTAAGGTCATGCCACAGCATTTCAATCGGGTTGAGGTCAGGACTCTGACTGGGCCACTCCAGAAGGCGTATTCTGTGCTGTTGCAACCATTGTTTTGTTGAATTACTTGTATGCTTTGGGCCATTGTCCTGTTGCATCACCCATCCTCTGCGGAGCTTCAGTTGGCGGACAGATGGTCGTACTTTTTACTGCAAAATGTCTTGATAAACTTTGGAATTCATTTTCCCATCAATGACAACAATCCGTCCAGGCCCTGAGGTGGCAAAGCAGCCCCAAACCATGATGCTCCCTCCGCCATGTTTTACAGTGGGGATGAGGTTTTGATGTTGGTGTGCTGTGCCTTTTTTTCTCCACACATAGTGTTGTGTGTTCTTCCCAAACAACTCAATCTTGGTTTCATCTGTCCACAGTATATTTTGCCAGTAGTGCTGTGGAACATCCAGGTGCTCTTTTGCAAACTTCAAACGTGCTGCAATATTCTTTTTGGACAGCAATGGCTTCCTCCGTGGTGTCCTCCCATGTACTCCATTCTTGTTTAATGTTTTCCTTATTGTAGATGTGTCAACAAAAATGTTAGCATGTGCCAGAGATTTCTGTAGGTCTTTAGCTGACACTCTGGGATTCTTCTTTACCTTATGCAGCATTCTGCGCTGTGCTCTTGCAGTCATTTTTACAGGACAACCACGCCTAGGGAGAGTAGCAACAGTGCTAAACTTTCTCCATTTGTAGACAGTCTGTCTTACCGTGGACACATGAACATCAAGGCTTTTGGAGATACTTTTGTAACCCTTTCCAGCTTCATGCAAGTCAACAATTCTTGATCGTAGGTCTTCTGAGAGCTCTTTTCTGCGAGGCATGGTTCACATCAGACAGTGCTTCTTGAAACCAGTAAACCCAAAACAGGTGTGTGTTTTTAAGGGCAGGACAGCTGTCAGCAACACATCCAATATCATCACACTGATTGGAGTCAAGGTTGGCTCACTCCTGGCTCCAATTAGCTCTGGGAGAAGTCATTAAGCTAGGGCCTCACATACTTTTTCCTCCCTGCACTGTGAATGTTTACATGTTATGTGCAATTAAACCATGGCAACATCTAATGTTTGTGTAGTATTATGTTCTGCAGACTGTGTTCTTCTATTGTTGTGACTTAGATGACGTTCAGAACACATTTTATGCCCAATTCATGCAAATCTCCACGTAATCCCAAGGGGTTCACATACTTTTTCTTGCAACTGTATAACAGATGCACATGCTGCTTTTTGCAGCATTCTGTAGTTCTAAAATGGACAAAACATTGTGGCTCCCTTTAACAAGGTAATGTTTTCTTAAAATCTGGAGGTGCTTATCTCAGAATCTTTTCTCTGCATTAAAGGTGCTCCAAGACTTTTTAGGGCAGTTGGTTATGCAAGCATTATTTGACAGGTCAGGTTTTCTCCTAAGTAGATCATGTTATTGCCCTTGTGGCAATTTCATCCTATATATTTTTATATATTTGGGTTGCTTAACTCTCCTAGACATGGATGTTTCACTATTATCATGTTTTCAGAACAAAGTCTCCTTCTAGTGCTCCTTTTTGATTTTTTCCCCCATTGATTTCCCTCCAAATCAAAGCTCTATCAATATCTTTTAGTTGAAAACTGTACCTCCCCTATGTTGCTAATGATCTTACATAATACTCCATGCACTAATCTTTTGCTCTCTGGAATATTGTAAGTTTTTATCAACAGGTTCATCATTCATTACGTTCAGTCATGACCTAAAGTGTTATTAAACCGTAAAATATTAAAAGCAATTACAAAGCTTCAACTTTTTAAAATGTTTTCCTTTCTTCTTAGTTGTGCTGGTCCATTGATAACTTCCCCAGGTCACTGATTTTCAGGTGGCCCTGTTGTCTTCCAGGGTCCCATGAAGTCACTCCTTCCTGCGTGCTTCAAAAAGAGACATAATCCTATTATGCTGCCTGTGTTGACATGCACAGGCAGCCAGCAAAGACTGACAGGGCTCACACGTGCAGTGGCCCTTGGAGTTTTGGAAAATGCAGTCCCTAGGAGGGAGATCAGGGGCACTAATATCCAGTGATCAGGGTACACTCCCCAGCTAGAAATTCAGATCAAAGCATTCCAGAGGCTACATTAGTGAAGATACTAATTTGTAAGTTTTACTAAACTTTTTAAGCAAATAATTGTTGGCCAATGTTTGAGCATCCATACAGACTGAATACTATTTAATGTTAGGCTTTCAAAAACAAAAAAAAGTTAAGCTGACCCTGTAAAACTAAATGACTTCAATCAGTGCGAAAACACTTTATGGCGTCCCTTGAGACGAAATGTGTCAGTTGAGCCTAGCGTTGTGACATCATCATGCTTGTTGGCTGAGTGGAGCACATCTACAGGTTTGTCTCTACTTGTATTGTTTGTGATTACCTTTCTTTTCTACAATAAATGGCATTATCTAAAATACTGTAATATGGAGTTCCTTTGTTTCCCCCATAATTTTGATGTGGTCTGAATAACTCTGGCTGAGAACATTGTTACAGAAGGGTCCCTGTTTGCATACCTCATCTTAAAGCTGACCTCTTATTATCAGGAGTCTAACAGTCTAGTAAGCTGTCAAATGTGTTTTTCTGTTGGTGGAACACTGAAACAAGTACACAGAGGAACAAGTTGTGCACTTTGATGGTGCCTTCATGGACTTTAATGGACATTTGTTTAATCTCCAATCTTTATATTCTGATTCACTTTATTGTTTGTATCTGTGAAATTGTTGGTGTAGTTCACATTATCATTTGTATCACAATGGCTTTTGCACTGGTTGAAGTAATTTAGTTTTTTTGTTTTGTTTTTTTTATGCACTGTTATCTTGTATTCGGATTTTGATGAGTGCAACTCTCCAAAACATTATGTATATTTATATGTTTTGTACTAACCACAGATTTCTTTTTACAAAAATGTTAGGCTTTAGTACTTCTTTCAGCTTCTAGAATTATCTTTCTTACCAGTCAATTTACTTAAGCCTCTACCCTTTCTATCTATCTATCTATCTATCTATCTATCTATCTATCTATCTATCCATTCAGTCGTATCCGACCCTTGGTGATTGCATGGACCGTCACTTGTAAGCAACTTTTTCCATGAATCCTGCCTTTTAGTTGGTACATTAACCTGTTCTCTATTGGTTGAAAGTTTATTACTGTAGTTTTATGCCCCTTTACCCTACTTCCCCAGCAGGAGGTGCAAGACCCTTTAACTCTATTGCCCACAATCTTCTGGGCTCCCATCATTCCCTAGACACCTGGACATGTGAGGGCATATAAATTGCAGCCCCTCCCTTTTCCTGTGCTCAATGGGACCCTGCCTAATGGAGAAGCCGTGACTGGGTTAGCTAGCTGTGACCAGGTACAGGGTCCTTCTTTGTCATAATTGATGTGCAGGCCTCCAAAGAGCAAAAGAACATGCAGCACTAACCTAAGTCCAAGTAGCACTGGTGGATACTGTCCGGACAGATTCCCCAGTACAGCCATTCAAGTGAAGAGGTATTGCTCACAGTTGCTTGAACGTCTTTACCAGAGCTTCCTGCATTCGTACCTGTATGGAGCCTCGCTGCAAAAATTTAAATATTTATTTATACATACTCATCAAGATTTATATATCGATCCTCATTGTTGCTAGCAGCCTACTTTTGTTACCATAGTACTGACTTTGTATCTATTTTGGCATGATCAGATACAGTTTGTGTGGCCAACATTCCCATCACTTCCAATTCACAATATCATTCTCTCTCCACTTCAACTTTTTGGTAACAACTTGTTAAACTCTATCCTTCTGATTTACTAATACCTGTAATTCTCAGACTCATTTCATTATTCTTTTGAATCCTTTAGTAACATCTGTGCCTGGGCTCTGCTTCCGGATGTGGTAATCTTTTTACCTTGAGACTTACCGGTAAATGTCTTTGGTATTGTATCCTTTTCTATGTAAGAATGAGAGCTCTATTATGGATGGACCTCATATGTTTTTTTTTGTGTTTTGTACATATTATGCATTTTTCTGCATAGTCTACTTTTAAGGAATGCTGATATCTGGAAGTTGTATAAAAATAAAAGGCAGACAAAGGACTAGTAACCGGTATTGGCTGTGGGCTATACACAGCTGATATTTTCCACATTACTAACTTGACATGTTCTTCTCTAACTGTGGAAGCAGCCATCTTGGTAAGGGCAGGACTTTGCTTCCTCAGTTATACCTCCCCCTCCCCCTTCCATAACAAGGTATCTGATAGCTGGTGGAGGAATATTCAAGAATCAGCCAGCTCAAGAAGGAGCAGAAAGCACAGGTCCACAGAACACAAAGTAGAGGCAGGGTCGTGCAAGTAGGCCTCAAGTACATCTTCTTACTAGGCAAGCAGCACACTAATAATATCCCCAAACCTCATAAAACCAGCAATCAGAGACAGCCATGTTTCTTACATTAGACATATACAGCTATGAGGCTGTAGACATAGGAGTGCATAGGCACACTCAAATGCCAGGGCATGCACTGCTATTTTTCAGAAAGAATTCAACACAACAGGTTGATTTTATATAACATAGAAACATAACATGAAAAACTGTGATAATAATGTTCATGCACTCCAAGATGACAGTTAAAATACAAAAGTTTGAATCTGACTGATGACTGTAAAGTAATAAATTCTTAATACGAGTAAACTGACACATCAGTTCTATACTAAGGGCTTCTGTATATTATAAAGATATTCTGTTATAGTAAATTATATTTTTCATGTTATTGAGTTTTCAGCAGTAAATGTTAATAGATAGAAATGTCAATATAATGTATTATTTGAGACTAGGTGGTGAAAGAAGTTGTAGCAAATTATGTAACAAACCAAAATGGGCATTTATATAGGCAGAATCAGAACAGACACAAAATAGTTTTGAGAGTTAAATGCTTTCATTCAGTTCAGATAACTGGGTCATCATATAGAGGTATTTCATGCTGCTTGCACATCTAATTTCATTGAATAGGAAAACTTTAGTTGGCAAAGTAAATCAAGTTGTACTGCACATGCCATATACAGTACTAAAATTTAGAATATACACTCTTAACATTTAGACTAGCATAGAAGGGGCAATGTTTCAGAGAATTCAGAAAAATATCTACATTAAGTCAATTGTAAGTGAATAAAGTGTACATACAGTATTTTGCAACTGTTTAATGAAACGCACGTAGTTCTAATTTCAATTAACTATTGTCAGATCTTTCTGAAAATTAGCTCATGTTGGCCAAGCTTAGAGGGTAACAAAGGATATGATTATAGACATAAAATATATAAAGAGCTCTCAGTATAGTATGAAGTAATTTGAGCTGACAACATGACTTGTAGGGTCTTGTAGGTGATAGCTTGCAGTCTGAAGGTATGAGTCCCCGGTCACCTCAGTATAGAACTCACTGTGTGCTGCATGGTCAGGCCTGCCTTATGTTATCCTTCACAACACTGTCAAACTAAATGAACTACGATACATCTGTGGGCCCTTCAGTCCAATTAGAAATGCATAGCGTGATTTCAGGGACAGGAATGTTGGTAAAAAAACAAATTGTTGTTTAGGTCTGTAACTCAAGCAGTGACTATTTTCACTGAGTTTTTATTAAGATTTATAATCCCAATATTTATATATAATTTTGCAACGTTTATGAATATTAACACAGCTTGTTCCTTGCTATGGCACATCTAAGCAGTGTCGAACAAGTTTCAAATTATACTTCTGTAAAATATACAGTATAAACATTATTATGGAAATATTATTGTTATTATCATCATTATTATTATTATTTACTGTATATCCTATGTGTCTTTCATTCAGTTTTTTTCAAATCTGTTGATAGACATTACATTGCCATACCTTTACATTTTCTTGTTTTTAAAATATAACATTCTACAGTTTTGTTTCCAATTCTGTTTGAAAATTGAATTAAAATGTCATGACTGTTGTCAATTTGATTTATTAACGTTCTCACTCATCAGAATTATTAATATTATTTAATTTGTTGCATCAAGGCTTTTGTGTTGTTTATGAAAAGGAGAACAGAACGGTATTTTATTATATGTACTTTCACAGTAAGATACACATGTTTTTTCACATCATTAATGGTTTTATGCATTATATAGGACAACACTATTTTTAACCAATTGCCCTCTGGAAGATTTACCCCCTTTCATGACCAGGCCATTTTTTGCTATATGCTCAACTTTAACTGACAATTGTGCGGTCATGCAACACTGTACATAAATTAAATTTAGATAATTGTTTTTCACACAAATAGAGTTTTCTTTTGGAGGTATTTTTTTTTTTTTTGCGCTATAAACAAAAAAAGACTGAAAATAAAAAAATATATATTTTACTTTTTGCTATAAAACATATCCAATAAAAAACATTTTCTTCATACATTTAGGCCAATGTCTTTGGTAAAGAAAAATCCCAATAAGTGTATATAAATTGGTTTGTGTGAAAATTGCAGCGTCTACAAGCAATGGTATAGTGGAATTTTTATTTATGTTTTTTTCTATACTAGAAATCAGTGACTTCTCCCAGGCTTTGATAGTACAGCGGACATTCTGACACTAACTGCCACTGGGTGGGAACTGATTAACTGCCACTGACATCTCAAGTGACACTAATACTGTGATCAGTGCTAATAAAAAACACTGTCACTGTACTAATGACACTGGGCAGGAAGGGGTTAACATCTGGGGTGATCAAAGGGTTAACTGTGTTAGGGTGTGATTTTACTATGTACTGTGTGGTGTGTGCTGGTTTATATCTCCCTGCTTTGCAGGGAGATAAAAAACAGCACAGGCCCACTGACAGGAGACAGATCTGTGTTGTATACATTCACAGATCTCTCTCCTGTCAGTTGTTCTGTCGATCGCGGGTCCCAGTTATGAATCACTTGTGAGTAAGCAGGTGCATGCCCCCTACCCAGAAATGCAGAATTACAAATATATATGTGACTCTGCACAGAGTGACCGCCCTGCAGCAGTAAAACTGCTATAAGATGGGCTGCAAGCAGTTAATATACTGAATTACCAGCAAAGAGGCAATCACTGGGCTTCTAGCCTCAAATCTCAAGCAAAAATTTAGTGCTCTTAAATTGGATGGTAGGCTTTAAAAGCATGCCCAAATGGATTATAAAATAAACTACTTTGTTTTCTAGAAAAATATAAAAAAGGAACAAAAACTTACAAGGCACATGCACAACTCTACTGCTGAGCAGTCTTTCTAAGACCATCCTACAGGCATACAAGTTCACAATTGGTGGACTTGCATATTTGATATTATGAAGAAGGGTTGAGGGAGTGCTGAGGGCACTGGTAGTCTAAGAGGAAACAAAAATTATCAGCTATTGCCCATTAACTGTCCTAAATGTTTTCCATGGAGGGGCCTACAAAAAAGGATGTTTTTTGGCGTGGAAATGTGGAGGTTTTCAGAAATGATCAGATCAGGTGAACATTTCCTTAGGTCTCTTAGCACTTGTAAACAATAAAAGTAATAATGTTGACCAACACACCTGACTTCTAATGAGTAATCAAATAAGAGGTGGCGCTGTAGGACAATCTGTATGCATAAAATCACTCCAAACAACCTATCAATGCAATGAAGCCACTCAATAAAATATACAAATATGAATATATAGAACAATCCAAATAAAGATACAAAGTGCAGTCCACTCCACCAGTCCGATGGTGTCAAAAGTCCTATGTGAACTTGATAAAAATTAGGTGCAGACAAATTGAAGATCAGCGTGATATATATATATATATCACTCCACCTCGTGTAATGCATGCAATCCACTCCCCAACATTCTGAAAACTCACTGACTCACATTGCCTTCATTTTATAGTTCTCATGGATCTCTGATGTCTGGCCCTGCCTGTTGGCTCCTTCCAGGTTACGGCGTGAACTAGCACCTGTATAGGTACAAAATTGTGTTTTTAACAATTTATCACAAGCTGTATCTCTATATGTGATCTCAGCTGTATCTCTGAGTTTTGTTTCAGGGTTGTCTCTGAAGAAGAGCTGCAGTCTCAAAATGCATTGGATAATGGGACCACACTCTTTGGACTGGGGTATAGTTCCTGTTTTCAAGTACATGGGTTTTTGATATACCTTTAAAACAAAAGAGTCATTTCTGGGCTTTTAGTTTACAATGCACAATTTTGTATCCTGTGTTTCTTATACCTATTTTTATATGTCCAATAAAGTGATTATGTAATATTATATTTGTGTGTGCTATGCCCTTTAAAATCCTTTCCATCCATTATTCTTTAATCTTTGCACTCTTATTAAGGTTACTTTGGGGATTAGTTCTGTCCCAGAGTCTTCTTGCCATTCGGGGCAGCTCTAGCACATCATAAGGACTAGACTGGTCCTAGTCCAACTTCACAGAGGCTTGGAGGCAAGTCACTTCTCCCGGTTGCAAAACGTCTCCAGCTGCTATAATGTTTTAAACTGTCATTCTGAAACAGCACCAAGCAGTCCTCTCCATGAAGGCCAGGAACATTCTACACCAGAGATGGAGATCAGTTCTTTCAAGGAAACAGGATCAGCCATAGTCTCTCACTGAAACAGGAAGAGCCACAGTCTATAGCCAGGTCCAGCATAAGGCATGCAGGTCTTCAGCACAGGCTCTCAATGGCCAAGTCCTTCAAAACACAGCTTTGTCTTTACTGGGGCCAGGGTGTTAGTTCTATTTACCGCAAAATCCCCACACAGGGAGTTGCTTGCAAGTAACAAGATTGTAAGCTCGAAAGAGCAGGGCCCTCGAACCCCTCGTGTATTGTATTGTTACTGTCTTGTCTCATGTTCTGTCCCCCTTGCTACTGTACAGCGCTGAGCATACCCTTTGGCGCTATATAAATACTGTATAATAATAATAACAGTGGCAGCCAAGGGTCCTATAGTAGCAGCAGTCTCATGGCAGCCACAGCCAGTGTTCTACAGCAGCACTTCCAACACACCACTGGTCACAGAGCAGCAGTAGTCTCTTGGCAGCACAATTCTCCTGCCCTGGAGCCTTTTAGTGTCTCTCTTTAATATAGGCTCTTCACTCTCCTTCCCCTCCCTAGACAGCTTGGAAATTGTAGTCCTTCTCTCATTCATTGAACCAGGATCCTGCTACACTCCCCAGCCAGGCTTCAACCACACACCTCATCTCCTTGATCAGCACAGGTTCTGGCTTTCTCTGAAAACTAATGCAGCACAGCTTCAGGCTTCCTGCATATTACCACTACCCCTTGTCCAGCACTCAATGTCCACCTCCTGGCTCCCCTCTCTGTTGGGCGGTGGGTAGGGTCTTGCCATCTGGCAGCTTCTGCATCCAATGCCAGTCCTCTCACTTCTCCTACCTTCTTCCAGCTGAGCAGTCCTATCTTGTGGTGGGAGACAAGGGAGCTGAGGTGGGTGGCTTTTGGAAAGTCAGGGGCATTCAAAGGTTGCCAGCAAGGCTGCAACTGTGAAAGCCTTCATTTGCCGAAAACTGCCAGCTCCTGCAGCAATGCCCATTTAGCAAACGTTAAGGAGTTAAAATAGATAAAAACTGCAACTGAGTGACAATCTTTTTTTGTAAGCACAGTGTATAATAAATAATTGCAACTGGTTTAAAATAAAATACCCCATTTTTATCCTGTTTTTCTTCTCTGCTTTTGATCCCTTGTAGTCACTTTGCAGCCTCTTCCTGCCTAAATGCACTCATTCCAGAGAAAGCTGCATGTTTTTTGTCAGGGCAGGTATCCTAAGGGTGATGACAGTGGACTATGCCTGCATAATGTGCATTGAAATGTCAATTTTTACCCTCTGTCAAAAGGCCATGTGACAGTGTGACAATGCAAAAGCACAACTGGGAGTCAGGGAACACATTGTCATCTATATCAGGAAGAATCTGAACATTCATGGCAGGATCACCGGCATTATTGCAACAAAATCTATCATTTTTAAATATTGAAAATTATATTAAATATTACAAGAGATTTTATTGATTAGGTTTACATCTGTTTTAACTGGCCTTCTAGTAAAGATAGTAGAGGTTTCCAGTGTTTTCATGGAAAGTTAAATTCCCCTTTAAGTAGGTAGCATTTGTGATGCAGGTTTTTATTTTTTATAGATAAGCTAATGTTCTTGTGTGGCTTTTCTATATTAAATATCTATTTTCTGCATACATTTTTTTTATATTTTCTACAGTCAGATCAGTTTAGATTTCTAAATATAATTTAATATGAATTCTGTCCCAGTTTCTGAAGCCAGGGGGACTTCTTTTATGTAAATGAGTTGATAAATCAGACACTCAGAATCATTTCTTGTCTATTCCTGCCCTGTATAAAAGTGGAGCATCAGGAAAATAGCTAAATACACAATTAAAATACATATATGGTTACTGTTTTGCTTGTCAAATGATGTATAATTTTACTGCTTCTGGGTCAGCTGTGTATTTAGCTGTTTGTCTTGATTTTCACTTAAAAACATTGGAGTTAGTGCTGTATCTGTGATTTTCCCCTGACATATATGCAATGATGAGGAAGTCTAGCAAAATACAGGTCATATTTGGTTGTTTGTCTATCACATATGCATGAACCAGGGAGACCCAATAGCCAATGTGTTTTTCACAGAAAGGATTGTAGTTTGTTTCTGGAATTACAATGATGTTGTCATGTAAAGTCAGTTTACACCCAAATCATAGCTAACTGAAATCAGATTAAAAAATGTTGATAAGCACGACATGGGGCTATCTTAATAAAATTCAGGCCCTTGATATATTCATAGGCTCACTCTACCTACTGCTGATGGTGCTTTAATGCATTTGTGTGACCTTAACACCCCTTCTGCTCATGCTATGCAACCATTGTGTACAACATTGGAATAAATGATACATTCTTTTTTTCTTTAAAAAATTCTTTATTCTGTATATATAACATATACAGTATAATTAATTAAAACAAAAAAATTTTGATAAACAAAATACATACCTAGGACACAGATGGGTTGATCCTTTTACAGGTGACATGGCAGAAATCAAATGATATTGAGTTATTGAGTCCTGTTCTTGCTAAATGTATGTTCTGTTATTGAAACACTGGAGTTTATTTAGTAAAGCACAAGAGTGCAAAATCAGGCTCACCTCTGCATAGAAACCAACTGTCTTCCAGGTTTTATTGCCAAAGCTTAATTGAAAAAGCTGAGGTTAGAAGCTAATTAGTTTGTATGCAGGAGCCAGCCCTATTCTATTCTCTCCAGCTTTAGTAAATAAACCCTGCTGGGTCTAGTACAGAGGCATCTGCATCTCCATCCCTACATACTTCCAAAAAGTTTACAAACAATTGACCTTGGGACTTTTTTGTAAAAAATTAATACAAGCATACAAAGTATAAAAAAAGTAATCAACTTTATTACAACATATAAAAGCATTTAGAAGATTAAAAACAAGTGCACCAATGATAATTATTACAATTAGTCTCGCACTAATTGCCTCCAGTGCACTATTGGACTTCCATCTTCATGTCTCCACAAGCCCCAGGAGAGATTTTCCATTAATGGCAACCAACCAGTGTGGAGATATGCTTCTTTAATAAATTTTGATTGATTATATTGCAAGTATTGACATTATTCTCTGATCTCAGATGTGGGCAATTCCCTTATTGATATGTTATTCAAAGGTTTTTAATTTTGGTTATTTATTCCACAGACACCCTGTCAGTAACATCAAAACTTCTGATGAAGTGAACTGTGATTCACGAAACGTGTTGAGTTTTATGATGTATCTCTCTCTGGAAAATGTGAGGAGTCTATTCCATGTGGAATCAGTGTGTGAATAATTGTAATAATTATCCTTGGTGCACTTGTTTTTAATTTACTACATGCTTTTATATGTTGTAATAAAGTTGATTACTTTTTTATATTTTATGTTTTTTTGTTATTGCCCAAAAAGTTCCAAGGGCAATTTTTTGTAAACATATGGTATGTTCTGTTATTGAGTCCTCTTAATTCTCTAAGCTCTGACTCCTGTACCTAGTATTGCATTTAAAGTCACATTTGTGGAATTAATTATCCCCAAAGGCATACAATGTCCCAAAATAAACAGTAAGTTACAACACTTCTAAACATAAATCGCACCCATTCAAAACATTAGTGCTATTCTCAGTTCACATTACAATGTAGTTTATGCCTAATGAAAGTCACTTGTAAAAGTTGGAACTTTCAAGTCAAAATTATTCAACTGGTAAAGAAATAAAAATGTCTATATATGTATATATATATATATATATATATATATATATATATATATATATATATATATATATATATATATATATATATATATATACTAGCATATTCAAAACAAATTGTTAATGCAATCTTACCTGGGTGCAATCACTGCAAGTTGAACTTTATTATATTGGCACCTACTGCATTTAGCATATTTCAATATTCATGAATAATTTTTGCACAATTGCCAGCCCTAATCAGGGTAGCCAACCAGAATTTTGGGGCCCCTGTGTCAAGGTCCTACCTTTCTTCAGAGCTTGTGCATCTCCATGAGCTGGCATCCATCTTGGTTTTCTGCAAAGCATGGTGGGAACCTTTATGCCTTCAGGCTTCTGCGGCTCCTCCTCAGAAGGGTGTGGTTGAGCACATTTAAACCTGCTGTCTGCAAGTGTGCTCTGCACTTGTGTCCTGTATGTTGCCCTGTTGCAAGCTCTTGTGTTGTTCCCATTGCTCTCCTGGTAACCGACTCGGCTTGGACAAGACTACTCTCTGCGTTAACCCTTTATCTGACCTCCCGTTGCTGAACCAGGCCCGTGACCTGAGTATTCTTTGCCTACCGTCTAGTACTGTCTGCTCCGTTGTTATTGACCCGGCTTGTCTGACTACTCTACTCGTGTTCCCATCTAGCTCCCACCAGCTGTATGCCATTGGCGGCAGTCGTTATCGCAGCTGGGGTCACTCGGGGGCCGCGACCTGGTCTCAGGCTGCGTCAAGTCCATCCCCACCATCAGGGGCCCTGGTGAAGGGTAGCCTGGGGCTTAGACTCCGCGCCCTGAGGGACTCTGGTCTGTGGGTAGTGGCTGTCGTCAGTCGCAGCGTGACCATACCATAGGCCTGCCTGCCCATTCCAGCGTTCCTGCCCTGACATTACACAAGTGCCATGAATCCTGACGGTGCAGGTACGCCTTCGATCCCTATGTTACTTGCCAGACTTGACCAACAGGATCGCTTGTTGGATCAGTTCGCTCAGGCGTTGCAGAGGCTCTGCTTGCACGCACAGCGCACCTTACCCCTGGGGCTATTAGGTCAGTTGTTACTCCGGTGGACTCTCCCACTGTTGCTCCGGTTGTTGCACCTACCTCCGCATCTGTTGCGGAACCCGCGGTACCCAGAGGTATGACTGGTTCTGCCCCTCTTCCTCAGCGCTTTGGGGGGGAACCGAGTCAGTGTCGTGGTTTCCTTAACCAAGTGGGGATTTACTTTGAATTAATACCTCACGCTTTCCCTACTGAGAGGGCAAAGGTGGGCTTCCTAATCTCGCTGCTCTCTGATAGGGCCTTGGCCTGGGCTAATCCCTTATGGGAGAGGAATGACCCGGTGATTCACGTGTTTACCCGTTTCGTTGCCTCCTTCCGTACGGTATTCGACGTACCCGCTCGCTCCGCTTCTGCTGCCAATTTGCTCATGTCCATGCATCAGGGTTCACGAACCGTTGCCGAGTACGCCATCGAATTTCGTACTTTGGCGGCAGAGGTGGGTTGGAACAATGAGGCTCTAGTGGCTGCTTTCTCTCATGGTCTCTCTGATGCGCTGAAGGACGAGATCGCAGCCAAAGAACTGCCTGTGGAGTTAGAGGCACTCATCTCCTTCCTAATCTTGATTGACACCAGGCTCAGAGAGAGGCCTTCATTTAAGGAGCGGCTGCGGAGGCCTCCTAACCGTTTGGCGCCTACGTTTTCTGTCCCACCCGTGCCTCCCTCTCCTCCCACGCCTCCTGGGGATGGTTTGTCTGGTAGTGAGCCCATGCAGCTGGGGTTTGCTCGCCTTTCCGAGGGGGAGCGGGCCTCTTGGCGTCGGGAGGGTCGCTGCCTGTACTGTGGACTCGGGGGGCATTTTCGGCAGTCCTGTCCGGTCCGTCCGGGAAACGCCCGCACCTGAGCTCCTGTCGGGGGCAGATCTTGGGTGGAGTTTCCTCGTCCCCGGTTTCCCGTAAAGATAAACCGCTTATCACCGTTGTCCTCTCTTGGGCAGGAGGCTCGGTGACGGCCCAGGCGCTGGTAGACTCTGGGGCTGGCGGTTTGTTTATGGACAGTTCGTTTGCGGCCCAGTACTCCATTCCTCTGCAGGCTCAAGAGACTCCATTGGTTCTCGAGGCGATAGATGGCAGGCCCTTGCAGCCATTGCAGGTTACCCACAAGACCCTGCTGGTGGAGGTAGCTATTGGGGCTGTTCACAGGGAATTGGCCTGTTTCCAGGTAATTTCTTCCCCGCACTACTCCGTGGTTTTGGGCTATCCCTGGCTTCAGAGGCACAATCCGACCTTTGATTGGCGATCGGCCGAGATTCTCTCATGGTCACCACGGTGTGGGACTGGTTGCATCCGTGGTCCGGTTAAGGTGCTGTGCACCTCCTCGGACTCTGTGCTGCCCACTGAATATGGGGAGTACCTGGACGTGTTTGACAAGGTGCGCGCCGGTGCTCTGCCTCCTCATCGTCCATACGATTGTGCCATAACCTTACAAACTGGTGCTACTCCTCCGCGTGGCAGGGTGTATCCTCTTTCGGTGGCAGAGAATCAGGCCATGGAGGAATACGTTGCGGATGCGCTTTGAGACCCCTAAAATCAATGCAGGGTCTCAGCTCACCTCCCTTCTTTTTCACAAAAAAAACCCCAGCTCCTGCTGGAGACGTAGACTTGCGAATGTGCCCCCGGGAGGGGCACATTCGCAAGTCTACGTCTCCAGCAGGAGCTGGGGTTTTTTTTGTGAAAAAGAAGGGAGGTGAGCTGAGACCCTGCATTGATTTTAGGGGTCTCAATCGGATCACGATTAAAAATGCTTATCCTATTCCGTTGATCACCGAGTTGTTTGACCGCCTCAAGGGAGCAACGGTCTTTACTAAGCTCGACCTTAGTTCTGCCTACAACCTTGTACGGATCAAGGAGGGCGATGAGTGGAAGACCGCGTTCAACACCAGAACCGGCCACTATGAATACCTGGTTATGCCCTTCGGGTTGTGTAACGCACCCGCGGTCTTTCAGGAGTTTATTAACGATGTCTTACGTGACTTGTTGCAGCAGTGCGTGGTGGTTTACTTGGACGACATCCTGGTTTACTCTGCGTCTATGGAGACTCATATCCAGGATGTTAAGCGGGTGCTGCAACGGTTACGTGAAAACGAGCTTTTCTGTAAGCTCGAGAAGTGTGAATTTCACCAGTCCCAGGTTGCCTTTTTAGGCTACATCATTTCCCCGGTGGGTTTTTCCATGGACCCTGAGAAGGTTTCAGCGGTTCTGCAGTGGCCTCGTCCCAGTGGTATTCGGTCCATTCAGCGCTTTTTGGGATTTGCCAACTATTATCGGAAGTTTATCAGGAACTTTTCCACATTGGCAAAGCCTCTCTCAGATCTGACCAAGAAGGGCAGTAACCCTCACGAGTGGTCACCCGAGGCCATCTCAGCTTTCAAGGCCTTCATTTCGGCCCCAATTCTGTCTCATCCCAATCCTGGGTTGCCTTTTGTTCTCGAGGTTGATGCATCTGAGACAGGAGTAGGAGCCCTCTTGTCCCAGCGTCGGTCACCCGAGGGACCCCTACTTCCTTGTGGGTTCTACTCCAAGAAGCTTTCCTCTGCAGAGTGCAACTACCAGATTGGAGACAGGGAGTTGGCCATTATTCTGGCTCTCAAGGAATGGAGGCACCTGCTTGAGGGTTCTGTGGTTCCGGTCCTAGTTCTCACTGACCACAAGAACCTCACATATCTCTCGGAGGCTAAGAGGTTGACACCCCGTCAGGCCAGGTGGGCTCTGTTTTTGTCACGTTTTAACTATGTGGTCTCTTACTTGCCTGGTTCCAAGAATGTCAGGGCTGATGCATTGTCGCGGCAATACTCTGAGCTGTCCAGGGAGGACACTGAGCCAACCTCGGTCATTCCTCCAAACCAGATCCTGGCTGCCATTCGTACCAACCTGACTTCTCCCCTTGGGGAGCAGATTTTGGCGGCTCAAACTAACGCTCCCCCTGAGAGACCTGCTGGAAGATGTTTTGTACCTGAGGGATTGCGTACCCGCTTGCTACGTACCTACCATAATTCCAAGACTGCCGGTCATCCTGGTAGGAACCAATTGTCCTGGGTCGTTTCTCGGTTATTCTGGTGGCCATCTCTCCGTTCTGACATCGCCTCATATGTAGCAGCTTGTTCGGTCTGTGCCCAGAATAAATCTCCTCGGCACCTTCCATTGGGCCTTCTGCAACCCATTCCCAATGGGGAGCGTCCCTGGTCACACCTGGGAATGGATTTTATTGTGGATCTTCCTGCGTCTCAAGGTCATACGGTCATTCTTATGGTGATCGATCGTTTTTCTAAGATGTGCCATTGCGTTCCGTTCAAGAAATTGCCGACTGCACAGGAACTGGCTACGGTTTTCGCCAAGGAGATCTTTCGCTTGCACGGGTTGCCCAAGGTGATTGTCTCGGACCATGGAAGTCAGTTTGTGTCCAGGTTCTGGCGCGCCTTCTGCTCCCAGTTGGGTATCGAGCTTTCCTTCTCTTCGGCCTACCACCCTCAGTCCAATGGGGCTGCGGAGCATTCCAACCAGGCCCTGGAACAATTCCTTCGTTGCTATATATCGGATCATCAGGACAACTGGGTCGATCTCCTGCCATGGGCAGAGTTTGCGAGGAACTTGGCTGTCAACTCCTCCTCTGGGATGTCCCCCTTCATGGCCAACTATGGGTTCCAACCCGCTGTATTGCCTGAGTTGTTCTCTCCACAGGACATTCCGACTGTGGATAACCACCTGGCTGCTCTGCGCTCCTCATGGGGGCAGATTCAGAGGTCCTTGAAGGACTCAGCACAGCGCCAGAAGCTCCAGGCTGATCGTAGACGGTTGCCCGCTCCCTCATACCAGGTCGGAGATCGGGTGTGGTTGTCCACTCGCAACCTCAAGCTTCGGGTGCCCGCACCAAAGCTGGCCCCCCGTTTTGTTGGTCCTTTCCGCATTCTACGCAGGGTGAACCCGGTTGCCTATGCCCTTGCTCTTCCTCCTGGGATGCACATCTCCAATGTCTTCCACGTATCCCTGTTGAAACCTCTGATCTGTAATCGCTTTACTGCCTCTCCGCCTCGGCCTCATCCTATCAGGGTCAACGGCCATGAGGAGTATGAGGTGAGCCGCATCTTGGATTCTCGGTTGGTCCGCGGTCGGGTACAGTTTTTGGTCCATTGGCGTGGTTATGGTCCCGAGGAACGTTCCTGGGTTCCTTCCGCGGATGTTCATGCTCCTGCCCTCCTCCGCGCTTTTCACGCCAGATTTCCTCGGAAACCTTTTGTTGAGCCACGGAGGGGGAGGGGCCCTTGAGGAGGAGGTACTGTCAAGGTCCTACCTTTCTTCAGAGCTTGTGCATCTCCATGAGCTGGCATCCATCTTTGTTTTCTGCAAAGCATGGTGGGAACCTTTATGCCTTCAGGCTTCTGCGGCTCCTCCTCAGAAGGGTGTGGTTGAGCACATTTAAACCTGCTGTCTGCAAGTGTGCTCTGCACTTGTGTCCTGTATGTTGCCCTGTTGCAAGCTCTTGTGTTGTTCCCATTGCTCTCCTGGTAACCGACTCGGCTTGGACAAGACTACTCTCTGCGTTTACCCTTTATCTGACCTCCCGTTGCTGAACCCGGCCCGTGACCTGAGTATTCTTTGCCTACCGTCTAGTACTGTCTGCTCCGTTGTTATTGACCCGGCTTGTCTGACTACTCTACTCGTGTTCCCATCTAACTCCCACCAGCTGTACGCCATTGGCGGCAGTCGTTATCGCAGCTGGGGTCACTCGGGGGCCGCGACCTGGTCTCAGGCTGCGTCAAGTCCATCCCCACCATCAGGGGCCCTGGTGAAGGGTAGCCTGGGGCTTAGACTCCGCGCCCTGAGGGACTCTGGTCTGTGGGTAGTGGCTGTCGTCAGTCGCAGCGTGACCATACCATAGGCCTGCCTGCCCATTCCAGCGTTCCTGCCCTGACACCCTGCCCCCCCCCGGCCTGATCATCAACATTCCCCATGGTCCGCCCACTGGCGTTTACACTGAATCCGCCCACTGGCCATTACTTCAAGTCCTTCAGTGCACTCAAATTTATTTTAACACTCTTTACATTTTAATATGTGAAAATGAAAAGTGTATTCCAAGTCATCAGTGCTTTCAAGATTTAACAGTAAGGAATTATATTTTGGCTAAACACTATAAAGCCTGCCACCATGACAAGGTAGACTCTTTTGAGCAACACCCTACACTAACACTAACTGTACTACCTTTTCAAAGAGACAGCCCAATTCAGCAAAGAGACAGGCCCATATATTCAGCAGACATCCCAATCCAGCAAAGAGACATCCCTATATATTCAGCAAAGAGACCTCCCCATATATTCAGCAGAGAGACAGACCCATATGTTAAGCAAAGAGATGGCCCAATCCTGCAAAGAGATCTCTCATATATTCAGCAAAGAGACATCCCCCATATATTCAGCAAACAGATATCCCATTCCAGCAAAGAGACAGCCCAATCCAACAAAGAGACAGTCAGAGCCCAATCTAACAAAGAGACAGTCAGAGCCCAATCCAGCAATGAGACAGTCAGAATACATATGCAAGCCCTGCTCAGCCCTCACAGCTGTTCCCACTTCAGCAGTGCCTGCCTCTCTTATCCGCCAGGCATTGGTCCTCCAAGGCCTTCGATTTCCTGCACTAGGTCAAGTGCTCCTAGGGTCTGCCTCACCAGAGATTTACTTCTGTTCTCAGAATGGCATTATGTACAGTAGAGCGGGATGCTTCCAGGTGGAAGCTGGGAGGCGGAGCACTAGCTTTCGGTGGAGCAAAGAGGAGAAAGTTCCTATTCTGCCAGGGCCTGTGAATTAATGTGATTGGTTGCTAGGACGCCAGTGGCGGTCAGTGGCAGGCTGAGACTCAGAAGCCAGTGGAGCAGGCGGCACCAACAGGAGTCAGGACTAGTCATTTATCAATGTGAAACAAAGGGGAACTGTCAACTCAGGGCCCGGGCACTTTGGGAAAATCAGGCCTCTATATTTGTATGGGCTTTCCCCTCCTGATGGTGGCCTTGGCTCCAATAATCAAAAATGTGTAACTATGTGTGTGTAGAGCATCTACCAGCTAACACTTTACATATTTGCTCAGTAATACAGTGAACATTTTGGAACTCCAAAACTATTAAATAAAATTATTAATTAAATATTATTACTGAATCGGGAACTATCCAAATACTCAACTAAGATTTCAGGTTTTAACTGAGTTCCAATGATAGAATTACATACAGTATGTAACCTGGACTGTGGTTGATAACTGCTATGCAATTTTTCTTCCTTAGTTACTGTTGTGTTATCCTTCTGCACAGTGGACAGGGTTAAACAGGATATTCATTAATGCAGTACCATCTTTAAAGAGACCACTTTGTAATGTTCAACTACGGAGTGTCTCCAGTGCAAGGGGTAGCCATCTTGGCTGGGTCTGGAGGATGATGATTGGCTGATACAACAGAGTAAGGGGACAGTGAACTGGGCTGATGGAGAAAGGGAATTCTGTTGTGCCAGCTACTGTGGGGTTCATGTGCTGCTGCAGTAATTTTCCTGTGCCTGGGAGAAAGCAGGTATGTGGGAAAGAAAATGAGCTGCTGCTGTTGATAGATGTACGGATCCCTGCCATAGCTGACCACAAAAGGCTGAGAGAAGCAAAGAGACTGAGAACCTTTTCACTAGGAGGGTGGGATTTGGATGCCTGGTGAGATCAGACTGTAATAGAGAGCACTCCCACCACTTGTAAGGAAGGAAAATAGAGACTGGTTCAGCAGTATTGAAGAAGAGAGAGATCATCAGCAACTTATATCTGATTTGAACTGGACTTTTACTGAATCAGAGCACCTGCCTGGATTCTCAGAAGAAGGTGCACTGGGACTGGTAAGAGACTAACATCATGCATGCCCCCTAATGTTGCTACAGGGTCAATAGCCTGAAGGATGTCAAGGAGACCAATCTCTTTGCACAGTGAGAAATGGCAGTGAGGCAGGGCAATGTTATTATCATGGAAGAGTTTATTTATCCAGATATTGACTGGGCAGACGGAACTGCTTAGTCGTCTAAGGGTCGTCATTTGTTTCCAGGACAATTTCATGTGTCAATTGGTGGATGCCCCAACTAGAAATATAGCTCTGTTAGATCTACTAATTACAAATAACACAGATCTGATTGCAGATGTGGAAGTAAAGGATAACTTAGGAAACAACAATCACATGGCAATTACATTCACCATAAATCGTAGGAAAAGGAGAGTAGTAAAAGAACATTACATTTCAAAAGAGCCCATTTATACTAAACTGCACTCTATACTACATGACATGTAGCCGAGGGGTCACAGTCAGCATTCCAACACTACATAAAAGATAAGAAATGTAAGAACGCAATCAAGGCGGCTAAAAAAGACCACAAGGTACGCGTAGCTGTGGAGAGTAAATAAAAAAAACATTATTAGTCATATATTAATAGTCAAAAAAATTAGGTCAGAGCATTTTGGCCCCATAAAGGATGTTCAGGGGAAGTTGGTTACAAGTGACAAGGAAAATGCAACTGTGTTAAATACATTCTTCTAGTTTTTATGAAGGAAAGGGAGGGGTATATTAAACAAGACTGTATTGTTAGTAACACTGCATGGAATGTACCCTTGTGGCTAACAGAAGCCAGTGTCCACAAAAGACTGAAAATGTTAATGTGAATAAATCGCCAGGACCAGAGGGCTTGTACTTGAGAGACCACAAAGAACTTAACCATGTTATAGCCAGTTATTTATAATTTTTAAGGACAGTTTACTGACTACAATGAAACACGCTGATTGGCAAAAAGGTAACATGGTATCAGTGTTCACAAAAGTGCCAAGGTATATACCTGGGAACTATAGACCAGTCAGCCTAACATCATTATATTGTAAACTATGGGTGGAGATGATAAGAGACCATATCCAAGAAGTTGCTGATGAAAACCATACCATTTGTGTTAGATGGCAGGATTTAGGAAAGATCATTCTTGTCAGACCAGTCTGTTAACATTCTATGAGGAAGTAAGCTGCCATAGAGATAGAGGAAGGCCTGTAGATGTGGTGTATCTGGATATGGCCAAAGCATTCAATACAGTTCTCTATAAACACTTAATTTACAAATTGAGGTCTGTTTGCAGTGAGGATATTATATGTACCTGGATAGAAAACTGGTTACAGGAGCACTTCCAGAGAGTTTTGATCGATAAGGTATATTCTGAACAGTCTGAAGTTATAAGTAGGGTGCCTTAAGACTCTGTCCTAGGACCAATTCTGTTTAATTTGTTCATATATGATACAGAGGCTGTTATACATAGTTCAGGCTTAGTGTTTGCCAAAGAAACAATGCTAAGCAGGGTAATAACTTAACATCAGGATATAGAAACTTTACAGGAAGACCTTGATAAAATAAAGGGTTTGGCAACTATGAAGTTTAATATAAAAAAGTGTAAGATAATGCATTTGGGGGCTAAACATTTGAATGCAAGTTACTTACTAGGGAGAATCCAGGATGGAAAAGGATCTGGGGTCCTAGTAGATCACAGGTTTAGCAGTAGCTTGCAATGCCAAACTGCAGCAAGCAAAGCTAGCAGACTATTAGCATGCATTAAAATGGTATCTACTTAAGAGATAAGACTATAACTTTACAAAACTCTGCTTTATTTATTTATTTTTTTAATTTATTACAGGTACTTACTTAGTGCTGTCAATTTACGCAGCACTTTACACATATTGTACGTTAACATCAGTCCCTAACCATCAAGGCGCATATAATCTAAGGTCCCAAACTCATATTCATATTCATAAATATACATACTGTAGTAGAGACAATTTAGAAAGGCGTTAATTAGCCTACTGGCATGTCTTTGGAGTGTGGGAGAAAACCAGAGTACCCGGAGGAAACACACACAGGCATAGGGAGAACATGCAAACTCTAAGAAGCTAGTGCTGTGGTTGGGATTCGAACCAACAACCCAAGTGCTTCTAGGTCAGTTCTCAAGAAGAATGTGCTGGAACTGAAGAGTCCAGAGAAGGGCAACAAAGCTGATAAGAAGGCTGCAGGATCTCAGTTATGAAGAACGACTTCAAGCATTAAACTTATTAATCCTGAAGAAGGGACGTTTAAGACCAGATATGATCACAATATACAAAGTCTCAATGGTTATTCCAGCATGGGGAGAAAACTTCAGTCTGAGGTCACTTAAAAGACATGTGGCTACTCAATGAAGTTGGACAAGAGTCAGTTTAATCCTAAAATGTGTAAGAGTTTCTTTACTGTCAAAGCAGTAAGGATGTGGAACTCCCTTCCACAGTTGGTGGTGTCATCAGGGAGTGTCAATAAATTCCAAAACTTTTAGATGGGCTTCACATAGAATGCAGTATACAAGGATATGGGAAATGGTAGTTGTTACAATCATGCCCACAGGGAGAGGTGCGTTTCTTTATTCTGCTCCAAACAACTAAATTTTGGTATTTCTCTTAAACTCCTATGCAAACACCTGAGGGGGGAGGTGTGCACACAAGAGCCAGGCACAGGCTCACTGTATTGAGAAGGCTTCATTTATCTCCTCATTCCCCCTCCCTCAGGAATGCAAGCAGCGTATGCAACTAAGTGCAAGACCAGAAATCCCTTTTAGCTCATCAGACTTGAAACTGCTTAACTCCAGGCATTTATTTGGCAAGTACTTATTTACCTAAACTTCTTTCTGTTATCTGTTTGCTGTGCTGTTGTGCTCTATATATTTATATATATATATCTATATATATAAAAATATATATATATTGGTTACATCTTCTTTCTGTAAATATTTTTACTGCACCCTTTCGACCTTTTGGCAATAAATCTTACTTTATAAAAGTGTTGAACTGTTTCTATAGCTCCTGAATGTAACTTACGAGTCCCTGCCACTGAAGAACGCTACTATGAGTATTTAACCCTCTGTCAGGGCAGGAGCCGAGGAACGGACAGGCAGGCCTAACAATGTAACGCACTGGCTGACGACAACCACCACCCACAGACCGAAGTCCCTCAGGGCGCGGAGTCTAAGTCCCAGGCTGCCCTTCACCAGGGCCCCTGATGGTGGGGATGGACTTGACGCAGCCAGGAACCAGGTCGCGGCCCCCGAGACACCTCAGCTGCGGTAATGGCCACCGCCAATGGCGTGTAGCTGGTGGAAGAGACAAAAGAGTAGTCAGACAGGCCGGGGTCAACAACAACAGGACAAAACAGTACAGAACAGCAGACAAGAATCACAGGTCACGAGCCGGGTTCAGCAACAGAGGGTCAGATCAAAGGAGAATACAAAGAATAGTCAAGTCACAAGCCGAATCAGATACCAGGAGAGTCACGAGAGTCAGAACAGAGTAATAGCAACACAAAGACACAAGTGCAAAGAGCATGTGCGGGCCACAGGCTTATATGTCATCAGCCACGCCCCTCTGGGGGGTGGACCTCAGAGACCTGAAGGCATAAAAGGATTCCCACCATGCACAGCAGATTCCAAGATGGACGCCAGCACATGGAGTAACATAACCTCAGGGAAAAGGTAGGACCTTGACACCCTCTGTATAACCGGTCTGTAGAGACAGCGGGATACTGACGGTTAACCAATCATCCTAGTGTATTGTTGAGTTTCCTCTTTCTCTGTATAAAAAGGAGGTGGTGGCAGTGTGAAGGGTTAATTGCGCAATTAACCTGAACCAGTAACAATTGCATTCAGGCTGCCGGTACGTCGATTGTTGTCCAATTAACTGGAACATCGGTGTGCAGGGTGCAGCTGGGTGTGGCATTGTTACACACGTGACAGTGCGGTTTTAGATTGGCTAGTCCTTCGGTCACGAGTTTGGTGAGAAGGGCTGGGGTCTGATGCCATGTCCGTCACATATTGTTGGCAGCGTACATGGGATAGTTGCATTAGGGGCTTCAGTGAAGTGTTAAAAAAATTAGCTCTGCACTGAAGGATTTTAACCTTTGTGAAACAGTCCTTAGAAACAAGCGGTGCATAATTTATACATATGTAGAGAGAGACATATAGCAACAGCTCCTTTCTTTTCTACTTTCTATTCTATCTTTGCTTGCAATTATGCCTGGGGCAGCAGAATACGAGAAAATGAGCAAAAATTATTTGAAGGCGGAATGTACCTCACGAGAATTGGACGTCGGTCGCAAAAATTGTGGAGATTTGGAACCTATTGGAGCATGATATCCGAGGAGAGCAGAACTCAGGGGAAGTTGACCATGACGGGGTTCCCGCTACATCCGATCCCAGTGGCTCAGAGACGGCCTCGCAGGATAGGCATACATTGACTGACACTGGATGATCACTGTATGTTGTCATCACATCATCGCCTGAGTGGGCCAGCACCGGAGTGCCTGTAACCAGCAGAGTCTCTCCTCGGATGCAGGAAGCCCTGAAACACATCAAGGAGACAGATCTTGAGACATACCTGCGGTTCATGGAACGCCAGGCTGACAGAGAAGCTGCAGAATGCCAGGCTGACAGAGAGGTGGCGGAACGTCAAGCAGTGGCTGACAGAGAGGTGGCAGAACGCCAAGCAGCGGCTGACAGAGAAGCTGTGGAATGCCAAGCTGAAAGAGCGGCTGAGAGAGAGGCGGCGCAGAGGGAAGCTGTTCATCGGCACGAGCTGGAGATGGCGAGGCTCCAGCCACAGCGACAGGTGCAGAACCCCATGTCCCTAGAACACAGGGATGCCACTCTGGCCGTGGGTACAGCCGCCAAGTTTCCAGTGATGGAAAAAGATAGTGACATTGACACGTATTTACTGTCATTTGAAAAAACGTGCCATCAGTACCATGTGCCCCCAGCTCAATGGGCTCGGTACCTGGCGCCAGGGCTACGAGGCAAGGCCCTGGACACGTTTGTTGAAATGCCAGAGGGGCAGGACGACGATTATGAAGCTTTAAAAGAAGCCATCATCTGGAAGTACCAGATGACCCCGGAAGTGTACCACAAGCGGTTCAGGTCCATGCAAAAGGGACCTGGGGACTCTTACACGGATGTGGCGAGTCGCTTACGCACCACATTCCGACATTGGACTAAAGGACTGAAAGCTGACTCCCACGAGTCTTTGGAAGATCTCATGATACGAGATCAGCTCCTGCATATCTGCCCGGCAGACGTCAGACAGTTTGTCTTAGAAAGAGAACCAGCCTCTGCTAAAGCTGAAGCTGATTTGGCAGATACCTTTGTCCATACGCGGGTGTCTGACCATCGCAAGGCTCCTCCAAACGGCTGAAAAGGAGGGAAATCGCCCCTAGCAACCCCTCCTATGCCGGTGAGTCAAGATCCCTCTCAACCAACACCTGCAGCACCTGGGACCAAGCCATTCCTGACTGACAACCACGGATGTTTGACCTGTGGGAAAGCCGGACATCTCAGGACGCAGTGTCCTGAGCAGAAGCAGATATCATCATCTGGCTAGCTGGCCAGCAACTCTTCTTCAGTGCTGTTTGGCTGCAGGAAGATGCGGGTAACCCCCTCCAACTTGCAGCCAGTCACTGTGGGCAACCGGTCTGTAACTGGTTTCTGGGACACCGGAGCCGAAGTCACCTTGAACCGACCAGAGGTGATTAAGCAAAGGAACCTCATCCCAGGAAAGTTCCTTACCCTCACGGGAGTTGGGGGGACCTGTTCATGCATACCCTGTGCAAAGGTATTCATCGATTGGGGTGCCGGAAGGGGGATGAGGGAGGTGGGGGTCTCGGATGAAATTCCCGCACCTGTTTTGTTGGGTGTCGATTTGGGTACTCTTGTGTCCTATTACGCCCCTGCCGAGAATACCCGGAAGGCCCCCCTGGAACTCTCTGGACATACTGAGGTACTGTGTGCAGATGTTGGGGTAATGTCTGAGCAACCTGTGGATGGACAGAGGGAGGGGGCTGGGAATGGAGTTGGGTGGCAAGATTCTTCATTAGCTGGAGAACGAGAAGAAATCCCCTTGTCTGGGGAGGTATCGAACTCGTGTGTCATGGACATTAGAAACGTACCGGTTGATAATGATGATGATGAAGATGATATTGATAATGTTGATGATAATGTTGATACGGGCAATGATAGTGATGATAATGATGATGATGATGATGCTGATATTGATAATGTCAATCAATGTGCTGTGGGCAGCACAGCAGCTTAGTGGTTAGCACTTCTGCCTAGCAGCATTAGGGTCCCTGGGTAAAATCCTAACTGGGACACTAGCTACAGTAAAACATAGTATTAAACCCAACACCAAAATGTATTATATTGTAGCTTACTAATTCTTAGATGTGAAGACTGCATTCATTTTCTTTTTTTTGGCTTTCTTTCCTTTATTTTTATTTGGTGAGCCAGCCAGTAAGTCTGTTGCTTTTCAACAGAACAAGATGCACTACACATGTACTGTAGTGGTTAGAGGGTTGAGACAAACCATTTACCACTGATAGGGGAGCTTACAACGATCAGATATTATTTATTCATGTAAAACCTCTAAACTGAACAAAACTGTTGCTGTAACTGCTTAGAAGGTGTTAGCTTGAGTTTTGTCTTTAATTTGTTTAGTGTATCTATATCTACTAGTACATCTAGCATTACCATCCCCCAGGGTGACAGTGCTGCTGTCCAAAGGTGTCTCTGTTGCTTCTTCATCCAGATTGGAGGCACTCTAATACAGAAGATGTGTTACTGGCCAGATCATCAGATGAAAACAGAGGGAAAAAGCCTAAAAAAAGAAAAAAATGCAGCCACCATATTTAGTGATTGGCAAGGTGCAATATATTACATTTTTGATTTGGGGCTTAATGCTACTTTAAGTTTGCGTGTTCTGTATGTGCTTGCTTGGATTTACTCCCACCCTCCAAAGACATGCTTGACACCAGTATGTGTATGTATGCACATGAGATAGGGACCTTAGTTTGTACACTCCTAGAGGGCAGGGACTGATGTGAATGTACAATATGTAAACAGCTGTATATATTGTTAGCACTTTATAAATACCTTTAATAAATATAATGCATTTGAGCATAAAATAACTATAGAATCTTGACTGATTTATCCACCCCACCTCCCGCCACTATATCTACAGTATATACAGTATTTTCTTTAAAAGATTATATGGCTGTCAGAAATCTCAGTAAGTGAAGCAGCATTTTTATTTGTAACTTTTCTTGAACCTTATAACAGACACTTCAAAGCACTCTCCTATTCCTGTACTTCCATATTGGCAATCCATCACGTCTAGTGGCCAATGAAGAAGTGACGGAGGTAGGAGAGGGTGGATCAAAGTATGATCATTCATGGTGTAGTTGGTGTTTCCATAACAGAGCATCCCAAGTTTGGGTTTTTGGGAAGTAAACAGGAGCCTCCCCTACAAATGTAATATTTGTGTGGTGAGGTTTGGGAATTTAACAATAACTCCCACAGATTTGTGTTTAATATAATGGCAGTTAATTATTCAAACTGTGACCAGCTTTTCATTAATATGTTGGTCAGCACCAAGTTACTAATGACAAGACATTTTGTCAATTTGGTTTAAAAAAAACAGTATTTACCCCCTTGTTGGGTAAATCAATACTAAGCTCACCATGTTTGCTCTCAGAAAAATCAGTAGCTGTTCACTATTCTTTATTTTTTTTTATTAGTAATAGTCTTTCCTCATATAGTACTATTTGCTATTGATTCCACCCTTTTTGAGTGGCATTATCAGGTACTTCACACTATTCCTAGAAAAAAGCAGATCTAAATCAAATCATTAAAATTTCATATACACTTTAACCACATGCCGCCCAGCCACTGTAGAAATACGGCGGCAGGGCGGCACGGCTGGGCAAAAGAACGTTTTAAAACGTGTGTTTTGTAAACAGGTAGGGGGCGCGCGCGAGGCGCGCCGCCGCCCTACCTGTCCCGCCAATCACAGCCACGGATGTCAGTCGCCGGGTCACAGCGTTACCGGCTATGTCCCAGCGATCGGCGGCAATCGCTGACAGAGAGCACAGCTGCAGTAGCTGTGCTTTCTGTCAGTTCCCTGACAGCTCCAGGACATGCTGATCGGGACAGAAGAGTTTCTCTCTCCTGATCAGTGGTGTTCCCTGCAGTACACACCCCCGCCCCCTAGTAAAACACTCCCCTGAATAATAAACTTAACCCCTTCCTCCCCAGTGCCATTAGTACAGTGTCAGTGGTTTTTTTTTTGCACAGATCATTGTATTGGTGTCACTGGGGATGTCAGTGACCCCAAGTCAGTACCCCCCAATGTCAGAATGTCCGCCGCAGTCCCGCAGTCTCGCCATAAGTTGCTGATCTCCGCCATAAGTCACTGATAGCTGCCATAAGTCACTGATCGCCACATTATTAGTATAAAAAAAACCTAAAAATTGCAGTATCTTTCCCGCCATTTGTAAACGCTATGACTTTCACGTAAACCAATTAATTTACACATATTGGGGTTTTTTTTTTAGCAAAGACATGTCACAGAATGCATTTTGGCAGAAATTTATGACTAAATTTGATTTTTAAATTTTTTTTTACTGGACATGTTTTATAGCAAAAAGTCCAAAATATTGTTTTTTTTTCCTCAAAATTGACAGGCTTTTTTTTTATAGCGCAAAAAATAAAAACCGCACAGGCGTTCAAATACTACCAAAAGAAAGCTCAATTTGTGGGGAAAAAAAAGATGTAAATTTCGATTATGTATCGTATTGCATGACCGCGCAATTGTCCGTTAAACTAGCGCAGCGCTGTATAGCAAAAAAATGGCGTAAATTGCAGTATTTATACCATAGTTTGTAAACGCTATAACTATTACACAAAGCAATCAATATACACTTATTGGGATTTTTTTTACCAAAAACACGTAGCAGAATACATTTTGGTCTAAATTTATAACTAACTTTGAGTTTACTATATATTTTTATAGCTGAAAGTAAAAAATATTGTTCTTCTTCAAAATTTTTGCCCTTTTTTTGTTTATAGCGTGAAAAATAAAAGCGCACAGGTGATCAAATACCACAGAAAGAAAGCTCTATTTGTGTGAAAAAAAGGACGTAAATTTTGTTTGAGTGCAGCATTGCATGACCGCGCAATTATCAGTTGAATTAGTGCAGCGCCGAGTAGCAAAAAGAGGCGTGGTCATTAAGGGGGGTAAATCCTCTGGAGGTCAAGTGGTTAATGTTAATGTGATTTCAGAAGTTGTGTTACCTTTTCAAATATTTAACTTTTAAATAATAATATTCAGTGATCATGACTTGAAAGCCCTTTTTCAAGCACTTTCTGTTATGAGACAGCACTTCTAGATTGTATACCTGTCACATGCACCCTGGAGACTACTTCTGGCTGTGCCAACACATTGTGCATGCATGGCTACCATTGCCACTACTGTGAAGCTCCTTCTGAGCAATGATGTGCTCCTGAGGCTGGAGAAGGTGTACAGTCATGGCCGAAATTGTTGGCACCCTTGATATTTTTCCTGAAAATCAAGTATTTCACACAAAAAAGGTATTGCATTAACACATGTTTTGCTATACACATGTTTATTCCCTTTGTATGTATTGGAACAAATATAAAACAGAGGCAGAAAAGCAAATATGACATAATGTCACACAAAACCCCAAAAATGGGCTGGACAAAAGTATTGGCACCCTTAACTTAATATTTGGTTGCACACCCTTTGGAAAACATAACTGAAATCAGTCGCTTCCTATAACCATCAATAAGCTTCTGACACCTCTCACCCGGAATTTTGGACCACTCTTCCTTTGCAAACAGCTCCAGGTCTCTCTTATTGGAAGGACACCTTTTCCCAACAGCAATTTTAAGATCTCTCCACAGGTGTTCAATGGGATTTAGATCTGGGCTCATTGCTGGCCACTTCAGAACTCTCCAGCGCTTCTTTGCCATCCATTTCTGAGTGCTTTTTGACGTATGTTTGGGGTCATTGTCCTGCTGGAAGACCCAGGATCTTGGACGCAAACCCAGCTTTCTGACACTGGGCCCTACAGTGCGACCCAAAATCCTTTGGTAATCCTCAGATTTCATGATGCCTTGCACACAGTCAAGGCACCCAGTGCCAGAGGCAGCAAAACAACCCCAAAACATCATTGAACCTCCACCATATTTTACCGTAGGTACTGTGTTTTGTTCTTTGTAGGCCTCATTCCGTTTTCGGTAAACAGTAGAATGATGTGCTTTACCGAAAAGCTCTATCTTGGTCTCATCTGTCCACAAGACGTTTTCCCAGAAGGCTTTTGGCTTACTCAAGTACATTTTGGCAAACTGTAGTCTTGCTTTTTTATGTCTCTGTGTCAGCAGTGGGGTCCTCCTGGGTCTCCTGCCATAGCGTTTCATTTCATTTAAATGTCGACGGATAGTTCGCGCTGACACTGATGCTCCCTGAGCCTGCAGGACAGCTTGAATGTCTTTGGAACATGTTTGGGGCTGCTTATCCACCATCCGGACTATTCTGCGTTGCAATCTTTCATCAATTTTCCTCATCCGTCCACGACCAGGGAGATTAGCTACAGTGCCATGGGTTGCAAACTTCTTGATAATGTTGCGCACTGTGGACAAAGGCAAATCTAGTTCTCTGGAGATGGACTTGTAACCTTGAGATTGTTGATATTTTGCCACAATTTTGGTTCTCAGGTCCTCAGACAGTTCTCGTCTCCTCTTTCTGTTGTCCATGCTTAGTGTGGCACAGACAGACACACAATGCAAAGGTTAAGTGAACGTCTCTCCTTTTTATCTGCTTTCAGGTGTGATTTCTATATTGCCCACACCTGTTACTTGCCCCAGGTGAGTTTACAGGAGCATCACATGCTTGTAACATTCTTATTTATCCGCAGTTGTGAAAGGGTGCCAATACTTTTGTCCAGCCCATTTTTGGAGGTTTGTGTGACATTATGTCGAATTTGCTTTCTTTCCTCCCTTTTTTTGTTTTGTCCCAATACACACAAAGGGAATAAACATGTGTATAGCAAAACATGTGTTAATGCAATACGTTTCGTGAGAAATACATGATTTCCTGGAGAAATATCAAGGGTGCCAACAATTTCGGCCATGACTGTATGTAGACATGAAGTGGATGAAAGAGGCTGGAGCAGTACCAGAATGCAAACAATGTGAAAAAAATAACATAGCAATTGCTTGGTACACAGTGCATGAACAAATTAAACGCCATCCGATTAGGTTTACACCCACATAGAGGCAATCATATACTTAGAAAGAATGTGGCACAAAACAAAAAAAATTCTAGTGTGATAGTTGATAATTTTTTTCATGTGTTAACATTCAACATAAATGCATAATACTACATTGTTATTGGGAATGTTAGTGGTGAGAATAGGGTGTTTGGAAAATGTTTTAAATTCACAAGAGTCAATGTCCTTGTACAATAATCAAGGTCTTTTGCATATAAAAGTGCCTATCAATAGATGTTTTCAGGCAGAACCACAATAGGTGCACAAGCAAGTTCTGTAAATGCTCTTTGAACAGAAAAAGAATTCTTTGAGAAATTACAGTAATTTTTTTCTACCTTTATTTCTATCTTCTCATTCAGGGCTAGTGTTTGCATATTATTACCGCCATCATATAATGCTGTCTTGTCTAAGAAATGGGCTGACAGTTACACCAACCTACATTGTCGTTTCTTTGGCTGATAAACTTGGATGAACTTCTGGTGTCCTAAAAGATTATCAGACCACCAATCTTGGGTTCGCAGAACAAAATACAGTCATTTTTTTTTCTGAAGCTAGTGGTAGAAATTTACCTTTACATTAGCTAGCATCTTTTTTGTTCTCTGTGTGGTCACAGCAGTTTAATATATCACTGTATACTTTTCTTAAAAGATATGACACTGTAAACTATTTGCCTACTCTAATTAGGGTTGATTTATGAAAGGCAAATAGGCTGTTCACTTAAAGAGAATTTTCCCAAGAGCTTAGTGAATGCAGTGAAGCTCTGCAAGCTCTGAAAAAATGTATTTGTTTTTGTTTTTCTTGCACATGGTTGGGTTCAGGCTAGGACTGGGACAAAAAAATAGGCCCAGGCATTTTAGACTGATCAGCCCATTTTTCTTAAACCAAATTACAAATATTGATGTGAATGTACAATATATGTAAAGTGCTGCATAAAATGTACACCTCTATATAAGTACCTGTGATAATAAATGACAACTACTGGTTTTTCTATGTCTTTTTGTAATATTTAGCCTGCTTCAGTCTCTGTAATTTAAACATAATTTGCTCTTGCTCTGACATTTGCGGTGACAGCTCACATGTGTGGTGCAATCACCATTTACATATGTGTGCCAGACCAATTTTCCCAGGCATGGGGGAATGGGGCCACTTTAATTTTTTTTTTGTAATTTTATTATTTTTTTATTGAAAATTGTTTTTTAACATTGTACCTTTAACTTTTTTTATCAACTTCATTGTTATTACAAGGGATGAACAACATCCCTTGCAATAGCATGGGCCATGACAGGTCCTTTTTATGGAGAGATCTGGGGTCTATTAGACCTCTACTGCAGCCAATCAGAAACAGATCAGTCTGATCAGTTGCTTTACTGGCTGGTAACAGCCAGGTAAACAAAGAACCAATATAGGAAGTGATGAAATGCTTGTCGCTTCCTGTTTCTGACGTCACACAGTGGGAGGAACAACATCCATTCCTCTCACTGTGTGCCTAGAGCTGGATGCCACCGGTTGCACACTTACCAGGCTCCTCGATCGCATGGGTGCGCCTGGTAAAGACAGGGGTTGGAAGGTTGAGGAACCCCCTTTCACTGCCCGTAAAAGTAATACAGCAGCTTGTTAGCCACCCGGATTACTTTTATCTTATGCAATGGGGCTAAAGAATAATATCTCAATCATTGCTGCAGCGATGACTGAGATATCACCCTTCCCGTCCAAGGATGTTTATAAACATTCAGTGGGCGGTAAGTGGTTAAAGAGGTTCTAAAGCCTCAAGGTTTTTTACCTTATTGCATTCTATGCTCCTGTCAATTAACTCTAATGACAAGGAAGTGGGGGGTAGGGCCGAGTCCCACTGTCTGTGTTGATGAACGTAGAAGCAGGGCTCAGGAGCAAGCCCACATGAGTGCCCCCATGGTTTCCTATTGGGAGCACCAGCAAGAGAGGAGGAGCCAACGGGGGACCTGAGAAGAGGAGGAGGATTGGGTCTGCTCTGTGCAATTCAATTGCACAGAGCAGGTAAGTATAGAGATGTTTGTTATGTAGAAAAAAATTCCATTATAACCATTTTAAATTCAGAACACCTAGTTGGGTTCAAGAACTGACCAAAGCATCATTGCATCACAGTTAATCATCTTTATAAAACTTGCCTAACTTGACAAACAACAGAACTGTCAAGTCTGGCACAGTGGCACTCACTTTATCGGTGCTGCAGTCCGGCTCCGTGGTGTCTGCGGCTGCAGAGATACCTATGCTGACATGAGGCGATAGGATCTCCTGAAGCTCCTCCCCCTTCACAGTCAGCTGACCTCTAATTTCTGCCCCCTGGTTCAAACGGCCATGCTGTGAACTGAGTGCCTGGCCGGCCGGCTACAGAGAGGCTGGGTGAGCGGCAAGGGCTCAAGGAGCAGTCCAGCTGCCGCAGCTGCCTTGGGCCCCACAAAGAACATGCAGCCCAGCAACCCTCGGCTCACCGGACAAATGCCCAGTGTGCCCTATTGCCAGTTGGTTTTGTTCCATGGTTCTTTGCAAAATGAAATTTTACCACACTCGCAAAGCCCTGATGAAAATTCCCTTGCCTAGTGCAACTTCATTTTGAAAAGTAAACCAATTTACAGCCAATTTGCCTGTAGTAAACCAGTCCTATTATGCGAGTGTGGAGTTCTGCTTGTTTTCTCTCAGTCCAAAAACACTGGTAGACTGATTTGTTTCCACCAAGAAAGGGACCTCCATGTATTTAAAAGAATATGAATATGAAATGGAAATGGGAATATGAAAGTATTTTTAGACTTTTACACAAAATACATACACACAGATAACCTTTTATAAAGTTTGATCATACAGTAGATATTACAGTTGTCACAGACAAAGATTTGGTGATTTTAAAAACATATGTACCCAGGGAACGATTAACCCTCCCTAACAATATTGGTCCTAGATACATTTCACAGCAATGGGCTGAAGTTTATATATAAGACCAAGTGGATTTTTATTTCTAGTTAAGCTCCTTATTGTGGGTCACTGTAGTAATACTTTGCTCTCCGTAATAGAAGAATATAATTGTAGACATGTAGCACTGGAAGCAATTTAAAATACTAAAAAAAAGGACAAAATCCATGTAATTATGACTAGCAAACTTTTTTAATCAGACAAACAAAAATTGTTGCTGAATGGAAAATATAATCAGTCCAATAAAGTCCAACAAATTAATGGACATAACTGTAGTTGCTGAGCTGAAACATGAAGGGTGCACCAATAATGTGGATCATTTAAAGGCTCAAAATATTATTAATGATACTACACTCTTTAATCCAATAAACCTATATAATACGTATGCCTATATCTGGCTCAAAATCGTGTAACTTCAAAAGGCAATAAAATCAATATCTGGCAGGTGTCAGCCAGTTATGGCTATATCTGCCTGGGTTCACTGAGTCTTGTTCCAAATCCAATAAAACTGAGTTTATGGGAGCATTTTGTTTGTTAAATTTGTATGTCTATTATGCAAAATATTTTTTAAAAAAGGGATGGTAAGCTGAGCACACATGGGGTACATGTACAAATTTAAACAATTTACAACAAAATACATACAGCAGCAGTACCCCAATCTGATTAATTTCAGTTTAAAAAACAGGCGTTGTTCAGGCAGCTTTAGCAGTGACACATACTTTTCTATCAAAAGGTAATAGACCTGCTTTGACTTGTAGAATGAAATTTGCCAGTAGTTTGTAGTGGCTGTCCCTGTTGCCATTGACGCAAATCTGCTCTGCTGGGCAATCTCTATCAAGACAGATTCCAAAATCCAGTAAAAAAACTTGCCTATATCTGGCTAAAATTATATGACTCCAGAAGGCATAAAATCACTATCTGGTAGGTGTCAACCAGTGATGGGTGACTCTGCCTGGGTTCATTGAGTCTTATTCCAAATTGACTAAATTTGAGTCTATGGGAGTACATTTTTTGTTAAGTTCTGAACATCTGTATGTCAAATAGGCAAACTACTTCAAAAAATAAGGAATGGGAAGCTGAGCACTGCCACAGTGTACATATACAAATGCAAAAATCAAAATACATACAGCAACAGCACCCCAATTTCAGTGTGAAAAAAAGATTTTGTACAGGCAGCTTTACCAGTGACATACTTTTTCATCAAAAAGTAATATACCTGCTTTGAGTTGTATATTGAAATTGGCCAGTAGTTTGTTGTGGCTGTCCCTGTTGCCACTGGTGCAAAACTGCTCTGCTGCTGGGAAATCTCTATCAAGTTCTCATTAAGAATTAAAAGACCGCAGTTGATACAGCAGTGTAGAATTAGCCTCCAGCTTGATAATTTTAAATAACAGGGCTAGATTTAAATTTACTAGAGATAAAGAGTACAATCAATGGATAATAGACCTAACTAGTGTATGTCTAACTTTTATTTTATCTATAGGAATATAGGGTTGTGGTAAATTTTTCCACCTGAGATGGTTTGGGTGCACATTGTGCTTGCAATTAGGTTTTTTTTTCTTTAAAACAATACAGTGACCTTCTGTAAACAAAAAGCAGCTTCAAGAACAAATTGGCAGTAATGAGTGCATTGTCTACTTTCAGAAACCCAAACCAAAAAGAAGACCCTATCAGCATAAAATAAAAATAGAAAAACACACCAAAGAAAATGAAACCCTAAAATAGCTACCCCAAAATAAAAGCCCATTTTTGAAGATTTTTTAAAAAGTTTAAAAAACAGTTTAAAGGATAAGTCCATCTTTTGAAAAACATCAGCAGATTGTGGGTGCAATCTTGGCACCTGCAGATACTCCAGATACCTTTCTGCTCGTACCTCAGATTGGCCGGCAGTTACTTGGGAACAGGATGAATCAATGAACTACCAGAGCGCTCACCAGCACCCTTGTAGTTCATTGAGAATTATAAGCTGTCAGCTACAATAGCTGAAGGTAGTTTTAAACTATTCATTAACAATTAATGAAAATGAATAATGTGGCCATGTGGGTGGTGCCCCGAGCAGCAGCTCTGTTTTCAAATTGTGACAGCGGTGCAGAAAGAAGATTGGAGGTGTGGGGGTGCAGATGCTGGAACATGTTACATGCTCCCCCATAAATACACGTGGAATATGTAAGGTGAATACAAAGGTGAATTTAACCTTTAGCCTAAAATAAAAGCTCTATTAGCATAGAATAAAGAACAGATAGACTCAAAAGTAAATGAAAATCCTAAAAAGGTTTGCTACACATGGGATAGCTGCTAAATATGACTGCTGACCTCAAATAAGTCCGAACCTCATCCCTAGTGCCAACATATGGCCAGGACCCACTGGAGGATCCCTTGATAGGTTTAAAAATGGTTTCTTACTACATTATCAGTTTTGTCAGTAACTTTACTTATAATTAGCGACATAATAATCCAAGTGTTATGATTACCTCAAGAAGAAAACATATAATGGCTAAGATACTTGTAAAACATATCCTTAATGTCTGGCTTTTGTGCAGCTTACATTTATGTTTCATCTGACCAGCAATCACATCAGTGTAAGGTAGCCTGAAGGTTTTTAGTATAACTAACAAGAATGAAAACTCACAGTATGCATGTTTGGTTATGCATTTATTAATAATTCAAAATACATATGTGCTAGCTTTATTCATCAGTTTCTTTGTAATGGTGCCAGCTGACAAATATCTCCCTGCTTTGAAGTTGGTGTCTTGATGAAGCTCAAGTCTCAGAGCCATGTACCTAAAAGAGATTAACAAAATACAAAATGGTAGCCCTGTAGAATATGGATTTTTTTTTCAAGTGGATCAACATCTAGTTTAAGCTTCTTAAAATAAAACAAAGAGATGGTTAACTGTTCTTCAGACTTGGGGGGTGCAGACTGTGGCCAGTGGGTACAGAAAAACCTGACATCAGTGAGAGTAAACAATGCCCCAGTCAATGAGAGCAAAACCTAAACTAGCACCTGTGGTCAGTGGAGGAAAAAGATTATATAACAGTGTAAGTGCCTTATCATTGGTGTCCCTTAATTCCTATCATTGGTGTCAGTTGACGGAATTGTGCCTCATCATTGGTTTCATCAGTGTCAGGTGGAGGAATTGTTCCTCATGTGAGATACAGGAAAAGTGCCCCATCTTTGGAGAAAATGGGAGGAATTATGCCCCATCAGTGGTGTCAGTAGGAGGAATTGTGCCCCATCATTGCTCTCTGTGGTAGGAATTATGCCCTATTCGCAGTATCAGTGGGACAAGTCATACCCCAGGGGGCCATTGAATGCAAGCAAAGAGCCCGTGGGCTGCCATCTGGCCTGAGGGCTGCAGTTTGGGGGCCATGGGAACATATAGTTAGGTCCATATATATTTGGACACAGGCACAATTGTCATACTTTTGGCTCTGTATGCCACCAGAATAAATTGAAATGAAACAATCCAAATGAATTTGAAGTGCAGACTTTCAGCTTTAATTCAAGGGGTTGAACATAAATATCAAGTACAAATTTTAGGAACTGTAACCATTTTTATACACAGTCCCTCCATTTTCAGCGGCTCAAGTGTAATTGGACAATTGAATATAATAAAATGTTAATTTTTAAGATTTTGTTGAGAATCCTTTACTGGCAATGACTGCCTGAAGTCTAGAACCCATGGACATTACCAAAGACTGGGTTTCCTCCTTTCTTACGTTTTGCCAAGCTCTAACTACAGCTGTCTTCAGTTGTTCTTTGTTGTTTGTGGGTCTTTCTGCCTTTAGTTTTGCCTTCAGCAAGTGAAATGCATACTCAATTGGGTTGAGATTGGGTGATTGACTCGGCCATTGCAGAATATTCCACTGCTTTTCCTTCAAAAGCTCCTGGGTTGCTTTTGCAGTGTGTTTTGGATAATTGTCCACCTGTACTGTGAAGCACCATCCAATCAACTTTGCTGCATTTGGCTGAATCTGGGCTGACAGTATATCTCTAAACACTATGCAAATGAAAATATATACCAATAGTGCCACGCTCCTCTTAATTGTGCTTAAATTAATATATACCAAACATAACTTACTCAGTTGTGCTGTAATTACACAAAAATTGTTAAATAGAAACAACATTTTTTTAAATAGGAAAAAAAATGAAATAAACAGTTCATATAGTGATAATTCCAAAGTCCATTAATGAAAAAAATTAATTGCATAAAGAAAAGAAAATCAAATAAATAAAAGATATACAGTTGAAATACATTTCTCTTAGGTGAAAGTGCTTCTCCTAAACCAAAATGCTTTTCTTACAATTAAACTGCTCTTCAAATTGAGATCTTAATATGCGCTCACCTCAAGGAAAGCCTAACTGTCAATTAGGCAACCATCACTTTTACTTTAAAAGACAGGGTGGTTCATTTCCTTTTGATTAGTGATATGCTGAATTAACAGATGTATTCTCCATTTTCTCCACCAGGCGTTGAACTCCCCTTACACGGACTGGATTGCAAGGATATCTCCCTCTTGGTGGTGTGGAATAAGGATAAACCTTACTAGTTCTTCATTTTCCCCTAATTTTCCTCAGTATGAGGCATGTAAAAAGAAGAAGCATATAGTGCCTTATCCTTTAACAACTTTTATTCATTTAGCTATTAAAATACACTCACAATGTCATCATAAATATTTAAACTCGCCGCTGTGATCTCGAGTGCGTGGTGACGTCAGAGCCCCTCCCCTGCGCGTTCTGCCACTGGCTCATGTGGCTTCATCAGGGGGATGTGATTGGTCAACACTTCACTCCTCACTCATTTATAGGGCACATTGGCGCCATTATACTGTAGTTCCCGTGGTTGCGGCCATCTTTATGAGGCCAAACTGTAACATATCTTGCTACTAAGTATCTTAATAAGTAAATAATCTATACTTTAATTCCGCTGTGGTGCAACACATCGGTGGCGCAACGCTTAGGGGAGGGGCTCTGACGTCTCCACACACTCGAGATTACTGCGGCGAGTATAGTCTGTGTGCTGTGCACACACACAGAAGGGAGACTCTTAAGGCTTTATATTTATGATGACATTGTGAGTATATTTTAATAGCTAAATGAATAAAAGTTGTTAAAGGATAAGGCACTATATGCTTCTTCTTTTTACATGCCTCATACTGAGGAAAATTAGGGGAAAATGAAGAACTAGTAAGGTTTATCCTTATCCCACACCACCAAGAGGGAGATATCCTTGCAATCCAGTCCGTGTAAGGGGAGGGCAATCCAGTCCGTGTAATGGTGTAGTACATCTGTTTATTCAGCATATCAATAATCAAGAGGAAATTAACCACTCTGTCTTTTAAAACAAAAGTGATGGTTGCCTAAATGACAGTTAGGCTGCCCTTGAGGTGAGCGCATATTAAGATCTCAATTTGAAGACCACTTTTATTTATTTGATTTTCTTTTCTTTATGCCATAAATTTTTTTTCAATAATGGACTTTGGAATTATCACTATATGAACTGTTTTTTGAAATTTTTTTTCTATTTAAAAATTTTTTTTTTTCTATTTAACATTTTTTGTGTAATTACAGCACAATTGAGTAAGTTACGTTTGTTATATATTAATTTAAGCACAATTAAGAGGAGCGTGGCACTATTGGTGTATATATTTTCATTTGCATAGTGCACATTTTAGTGCGTGTGTCAGCGCCAGCGAACCTCAATCACACAATTAATTAACTATTATTATATAGTGGCTCACAATTATTATTATACAGTATTTATATAGCGCCAATGGGTATGCTCAGCGCTGTACAGTAGCAGGGGGGACAGAACATGAGACAAGACAGTAACAATACAATACACGAGGGGTTTGAGGGCCCTGCTCTTTCGAGCTTACAATCTCTAAACACTGCAGAATTCATCCGGCTGCTTCTGTCACTTCATCAATAAACGCCAATGACCCAGTGCCACTTGAAGCCATGCATGCCCATGCCATCACACTGTGTTTTACAGATGACGTTGTGTGCTTTGGATCATGAGCTGTTCCAAGCCTTCTCCATACTTTTTTCTTCCTGTCATTCTGGTACAGATTAATCTTAGTTTTATCTGTTCGAAGAATGCTTTTCCAGAACTGGTTTGGCTTTTTTAGATGTTTTTTGGCAAAGTCTAATCTGGCTTTTCTATTGTTCAGGCTTATGAATGCTTTGCACCTTGTGATGAACCCTCTGTATTTTCTCTCGTGAAGTCTTCTCTTGATTGTAGACTTTGACAATGATACGCTCACCTCCTGGAGAGTGTTCTTCACTTGTCTGGATGTTGTAAATGGGTTTTTCTTTACCATAGAGAGGATCCTGCGATCATCCACCACTGTTGTCTTCCATGGACGTCCACATCTTTTTATGTTGCTGAGTTCACCAGTGCGTTTTTCTTTCCTCAGAATGTACCAAACTGTTGATTTGGCCATTCCTAATGTTGCTGCTATCTCTCTGATGGATTTGTTTCATTTTCGAAGCCTTACAATGGCCTGTTTCACTTGCATGGACAGCTCCTTTGAACACATGATGTAGGTTCACAGCAATAAATTCCAAATGCAAATACCACACTTAGAATCAACTCCAGACCTTTACCTGCTTAATTGATGAAGAAATAATGTAGGAGTAGCCCACACCTGACCATGAAACAGCTGTTGATTCAATTGTCCAATTACTTTTGGTCCTTTGAAAAAAGGGGGATGGCTACTCTTATGAGCTGTAATTCCTCAACCCTTCCTCCAATTTGGATGTACATACCCTCAAATTAAACCTGAGAGTGTGCACTTTCAGCCCATATCCCTTATATAACTATAGCTTACATACAGTATGTTTTGGTAAATACCTAAAAAGAACTAAAATTGCGTCAGTGTCCAAATATATATGGATCTAACTGTATGCATTAATAAAGTTTAAAAAAGAGCTCACAATTGATAGCCATATAGTAGTTTGATTAAATAGATCTTGATCAAAGGCTCTTTGTTTGCAAAACTGAATAGCCAACAAGTGTCCAGGCGATATTGCTTAAGAAAAAAACAAACTACAGTAAATAGATACAAATTGCAATAATTTATAAGATATCATAATTAAACAAGCTTATCATTCAGCTTTTTAATATTATTGTTATTATTCTCCTTATTATTCTTCTTGATAAGGATAGCACTGTTAATGCTCCAAAACATGTTGGCGACACAACTTTTTGAAGAAATGAACTGTGATTCTGCTATCTGTATTTAATGCTGTCTTCGACCCATTGATTAAATTTCCTCCACACTTCCTGTTATGTGTAATGCCTGTTAATAGAGAGGAAGTCATTTTAAATCTCCAGAAACAAGGACTCAAACAAGGACAAAAGTTGACTGGGATTCTAAACCTTCTTTGTTGCAAAATAAAAAATGAAATTTGCCTGAATTGGGATAGCTGGATTTTAGATTTACATCAACCATAATTCATATTTTCAACATATACAATAATAATGACTTCAGACAATAATTTAGAAACAATAAGTATGCTCAAGAATTCATTCACATGGTACAAAGGGCATTGATGTTAGGTAAATTTATCATAAGAACAAGTCTGAAAAGTTCTGTTAAATAGCTTCTCTACAACATGCACACAAGGGAGATGGCAGTTGCTCAGGAAAGCAAACTAATTAAACGGATCTATTTGTCACTTAGTATATGAGATTTCTGAACACATCAGGGGATTTGCGGTGAACTTTTGATCTTCATCTTTTGTACATTGAAGATACTTTACATATTGGCGTTGGCTGTGCTCCTCTTCCAGCCTATTAAATATTAAATAAATGGCAATATCAAACTCTAACACAGCGACGCACTGGATAAAACAGAAGTTTCTACCTCTTCTTTTATTTAGCAAACTGGAACACATTTATTGTTTTTACCTTTAATTAAATTTTTAAAAACCTGACCAGCATTAACCTATAGAGAAAACAATATATTTTATGTATTTATTGTTAAAGCTGGCGAATGCAAACATATTTCCTAGAATTATACTTAATCTAGTTTGGTCTGCATCAGTTACATACTTGCAGTAATATACTGTATGGCCTCAAGAACACGGCAGCTATCAAGCGCCTGTTTTTCCTATATTTGAAAGAAATCTTGCGAGCCAGAAGACCAAATAATATATATAAACAATCTATATGTTGGATCGCAAACCTCTAACACATAACTACCAATGTGAAAAACGTGAAATAAAAATATATATAGTGTTGCGCTCTCAATCCTTCAATCAATATATATTAAAAAATGTGTATTAATAAACATAGATACTTATACTTGTGAATCTTTTGAATCAACTCAAATAACCAGTGTACATGGGGCAATGATAAATAAATAAACAAATAAAAAAATAAAAAATTTAAATAATATAAATATATAATGTATAATTATATATAATATATAATAAATGTCCCAAAAAGTGACTTTGTGCTGAAAAGATCTTCAAATGGCATAAAATCGGTGACTGCTTGTGACTCCTCCCTCAAGTGAAGATATGCGCTCACCTCATAGGTAGCCTGCAATTAGGCTATTAAAGCTTGCGGTTCACCTCCTTTGGAACCTGCTTGTTACGAACTCCTGTTACAAGAAATCCATGGAATGCGACATATATTATGGAATAAATCTCCTCTCCTAGGGTGCCACTCCTCTATCCTCCTGTCTCCATGTGGTTCTCATAGGTAGCCTGCAATTAGGCTAAAACCATGGTAGGAGCTGGATCTCCAGTTAAAAAAACTATAGGATTTGTTACACCCAAGAATACAGCTCCAATTCACAATCATAAAAAAACCCCTGTATCTAAAAAAGAGATGGGACCATCTCAATATGCTTACAATTGGAGACAACATGATCAATATCCACCTCAGATTAGGGAACCTCAGAGATTCCCTCACCCAGGTTACAGACCTTATTACAATCCAGGATATAGAGGAGGGGGATATAGGAGACCATATGGACATCCACCGAGATACACTCAAGGATACAGACCTAACTATTACAAATCCCCAAATCACAAATCACAAGGTTATCCCCCACCATATAACCAAATGTATAATGTCCCAGTTCACAATAGTTACTCACCATTAGAACAACAACAACAGGACAATTCTACCCCCAACCCTTTTTTAGGATGGGATTACAATCCCACACACAATATAGAAAGATCAGAAAGAGGGGAAAAAGAGGAGGAAGAAAAAGGAAACAAGAAAAGGAGAAGAGACCCATAGGGGAAGGTATATACAATTTAAGTGGTATACCATTAAATAGTGATGAGATTAAAACATTGGATAGGGGTCTGAAGTTTGCGCCAACTAACAAATTGAACAAGTTTGAAACCTACATAAGTGTGCAAAAATTCATAAGAAAATTAAATTTAAAAAAATATTTTATACAGAATCCCATTGATACCAATAACCAGAGCATTGGGAATATACAACATAGTACGTTGAAAAATAAATCAGTATTCAATCCCAAAAATAAAGATAATTTGTATATAAATAATTTTAAGAAAATGGTGATGGAAGATATAGAGGAACTGAAGATCAAAACGTTTAAAGGAGAATCTGATATAAATAAAGGAATAAAATCTCTGCAGGATAGAAACAACATAGTAGTGAGACCAGCAGACAAAGGGGGGGGAATAGTGTTATTATCGAAAGATTTTTATGAAATGTCCATGAGTAAAATGTTAGGAGATACTGATACTTACTGCAAATTGATTAATAACCCCACCAAGTTATATAAAACAGAATTAAGCAAACTAATACTATATGGAAAACAAAGAAACATTTTAGATGACAAGGAAGCAAAATACTTGGTGCCTTCAGTTAGTAAGATACCAGTTCTGTACTCAATACCAAAAATACATAAAAGTTTAGAAGATCCCCCCATGAGACCCATAGTTAATGGTATAGATGGGCTACTATCTAGGATTGGTCAGTATATAGATCAATTTCTTCAACCCTTAGTAGAGAAAACAAAAGCGTATATAAAAGATACCACACATGTGATTAATATTGTGCAAACAGTGGAAAAAGATAATAATTTAATTCTAAGTACAGCAGACGTTTCTTCACTCTATACCATAATTGATCATGTAGGAGCAATGGAGGCAGCAACTTGGGCTTTGAACAAATATTCTACTCTCTCTAAGAAACAAATTAAATTTTTGATTAAATGTATCAGATTTTGTCTCAGCCATAACTATTTTTGGTATAAAGGAGAATACTACTTGCAAACAAGGGGAGTTGCCATGGGCGCCCGTTTTGCACCCAGTATTGCCAACCTATACATGGCCAAATGGGAGGAAGAAGTGGTATTCTCCAATATAAATAGCAATATAGTTGTATATGGCAGATTCATTGATGATATCCTAATATTGTGGAAAGGTGATACATCATCATTGATTGATTATTATCATAATCTGAATATGAATGTTAAAAATATAGTATTGAGTTGGGACATCAATGAGAAAGAAATACACTTTCTAGATCTCACTCTAGTGAACACGGATGAAGGGATACTAACAAAAAATCATTTCAAAAAAACTGATCGTAATTCATATATCCCGGTTAATAGCTGCCATTATAGACCATGGATCAAAAATGTACCAAGGGGACAATTTTATAGGTTACGTCGCAACTGTACTAATATTGAGGATTATAGAGGACAAAGTCAAATACTTGTTCAAAGATTTGTAGACAAGGGTTATAAAGAAGAAACAATATTGAATGAAAGAGGTAAAATAGAACTTATAGACAGAACAACATTGTTAAAGGGGAAGAAGAAATTAAAAATCAGAGAACAAGAATTATCTATAGTATTACCATATAGTAGACAATATAGAGATGTTCAGAAAATTATAAATAAACATTGGAACATACTTCAACTTGATAAAACCTTGAAGAATGTTGTTAAAGAACAACCCAGGTTTATTTATAAAAGAGCACCAAATATTCGTGACCGATTAGTCAAAAATGTGTTAGAACCCCCCCAAACTCCGAAAAGTACTCTCAGTTTCTTTAGTGGAACTGGGTTTTATAAATGTGGTCGGTGCTACAGTTGTAGGAAAACGCATTCAAATCCAAGACATAGAGAGTCATTTACAAATCCAAGGAACGGCAAACAATATAAAATAGATCAATTTATTTCTTGTGACAGTACAGGTGTAGTGTATGCCTTAAAATGTCCCTGCAATTATCTATATATAGGTCGTACAAAAAGAAGTCTGAAAGAACGCATGCAGGAACACGTACACAATATAGAAATAGGATTTAAATACCATCACCTTTCAGTACATTTCAAAACGCATCACAATCAAGATACAGATAAAATTGAATTTTGGGGTATCACTAAACATTTTTCACACTGGAGAGGGGATAATCTAGTACGTGAAATAAGTAAAAAAGAAGCATTTTGGATATATGAGTTAGGAAGTTTAATGCCAGGTGGATTAAATAAAGATTTTGATTTATCATGTTTTATCAGTGATATATAGATTGGGGAAGGTGCGCTGGATTCAATAATGATATATACACATGTATTTATAATAGTAAAATAGGGAGTGGTGATTTTGGGGCGCACTCTCAGATACTTATTTTCCAACAGTGCGTACTACAGGCACATTTATATATACAGGTGTGTTGGCATATGGATCAGTGCATTTTCCAAACAATTATATATATTTTTTAACATTTTTATTATATTTTGGAATTCATTTATTTTATTTAATTTTTAATTTTTATTTTTTATTTTCATTTTTTATCTTATTATGGATTAAATTAATGTATTTTTGTAATTTGTAATTTTATTTTATATGCTCTATAATTTGCCCATATTTGCATATTTCATAAAGGGATGTACTCATGATGTGTGATAATAATAGATTGATCTGAGCTGACTGCGAAGTTGTGACGCTATGTACCCCTCCGGGATGATTACAGTGTTAAAATCATAAGAAGCAATGTATTTGTCTCTAGGAAAATGGCTGCCCCCATTAGATAGTCAACAAAATGGCGGAGCCGTGCTTTATAAGCCGGCAATACACGAGTGACTGACCAATCAAAATCCCCCTGATGAAGCCACGTGACCAGTGGCGTAACGCGTAGGGGTGGGACTGTGAACGTCACTCGGAGGGAGTCAGTCCGTCAGCCGGGCCACGAGCGCACAGCTCCGGCAGTCAGCGGCAGTCTGAGATTACATTTGTACTACCACTATCCGAATACATGTGAGTGTCACATCTGAAAGCAAATAAAAGGCAAGCTTTTTAAAAACGATAAAGCACCATGTCAGGATCTTTTTTATATATGGAGAACCGCATGGAGACAGGAAGATAGAGGAGTGGCACCCTAGGAGAGGAGATTTATTCCATAATATATGTCGCATTCCATGGATTTCTTGTAACAGGAGTTCGTAACAAGCAGGTTCCAAAGGAGGTGAACCGCAAGCTTTAATAGCCTAATTGCAGGCTACCTATGAGAACCGCATGGAGACAGGAAGATAGAGGAGTGGCACCCTAGGAGAGGAGATTTATTCCATAATATATGTCGCATTCCATGGATTTCTTGTAACAGGAGTTCGTAACAAGCAGGTTCCAAAGGAGGTGAACCGCAAGCTTTAATAGCCTAATTGCAGGCTACCTATGAGGTGAGCGCATATCTTCACTTGAGGGAGGAGTCACAAGCAGTCACCGATTTTATGCCATTTGAAGATCTTTTCAGCACAAAGTCACTTTTTGGGACATTTATTATATATTATATATAATTATACATTATATATTTATATTATTTAAATTTTTTATTTTTTTATTTGTTTATTTATTTATCATTGCCCCATGTACACTGGTTATTTGAGTTGATTCAAAAGATTCACAAGTATAAGTATCTATGTTTATTAATACACATTTTTTAATATATATTGATTGAAGGATTGAGAGCGCAACACTATATATATGCCTGTTTTTCCTGCTCCTAAAGACCCCGATATGTTAGCCTATGTGCCCATGCACACATTAGTGTTTTAGAGGCAGGGGTACTTAGGGCAGAAATCTGAACACACCAAAATTGTATTCATGAGAGCAACTTTTGGTCAGAAAAAAATGCCCGACATCTGTAAATGCACCTAAGTACTAGGCGTGTTTAGTGTTTCAGCATTTTTTTATTTTAATAGCCAGAATAAATTTTTATTCAGTCCAATGAAATAAGCAAACATGCTTGATGCATTGAAACGCATTTTCCAAAATGTAGCTTAGGCACATTTTTTAAGCTGCTAGGAGAAAAGTGTTTACAAAAGTCCCAGTGTGCATGAAGTCTATCACAGCTTGTTATCATCTTTAATTTTCATAGCATTACCATGTCTCCAGTGATATACAAAGTGATACTTTGACATACTGTACAGAAATGACAGCACATTAAAAACATAAACAACATAAAAAGTATTTTTTTTGTAAAAAGAAGCGTCCAATCTAAAAGGATAAGAGAAATGTTAGAGGTATGAGTAATTTGTATGAACCAACATTTGTAGAAGTCCTGGAAATCATCTGATGGGATATACACTGTTCCAAATTATTATGCAAATTCTATTTAAGTGTCACAAAGATGAAATATTTTGTTTTTCAGATGAACCCATGGATGGCATTGTGTGTCAGGGCTCTTTTGATCACTGAAAACAATCTCGGACACCTGTGATAATTAGATTGGCAGGTGAGCCCGATTTAAGGAAAAACTACTAAAGGACGGTGTTCCACATTATTAAGCAGAGCACCATTTTCAAGCAATATGGTCAAGAAAAAGGATCTCTCTGCTGCTGAAAAGAGTGAAATAGTTCAATGCCTTGGACGAGGTATGAAAACATTAGATATTTCCCGAAAACGTAAGCGTGATCATCGCACTATTAAGAGATTTGTGGCTGATTCAGAGCACAGATAAAGGCACATTGAGGAAGATTTCTGCCAGATCCATGCATCAGATCAAGAGAGCAGCTGCTAAAATACCATTACATAGCAACAAACAGATATTTTCAGCTGCTGGTGCCTCTGGAGTCCCACGGACATCAAGGTGTAGAGTCCTCCAGAGTCTTGCAACTGTGCATAAACCTTCTATTCGGCCACCACTGACCAATGCTCACAACCAGAAACAGCTGCATTGGGCAGAAGAATACATGAAGACTAATTTTCCAACAGTCCTGTTCACTGATGAGTGCTGTGCAACCCTGGATGGTCCAGATGGACGGAGTAGTGGATGGTTGGTGGACGGCCACCCTGTTCCAACAAGGCTGTGACGTCAGCAAGGCGGTGGTGGAGTCATGTTTTGGGACAGAATCATGGGAACAGAGCTGGTCGGCCCCTTTAGGGTCCCCGAAGGTGTAAAGATGACCTCTGCAAAGTATGTGGAGTTTATGACTGACCACTTTCTTCCCTGGTACAGAAGGAAAAACTATGCTTTCCGTAATAAAATCATCTTCATGCACAACAATGCACCATCTCATGCTGCAAAGAATACCTCTGCATCAATGGCTGCTATGGGGATAAAAGGAGAGAAATTCATGGTGTGGCCTCCATCCTCCCCTGACCTCAATCCTATTGAGAACCTTTGGAGCATCCTCAAGCAAAAGATCTATGAGGGTGGGAGGAAGTTTACATCCAAACAGCAGCTCTGGGAGGCTATTCTGACATCTTGCAAACAAATTCAAGCGGAAACTGTCCAAAAACTCACAAGTTCAATGGATGCAAGACTTGTGAAGCTGCTATCAAATAAGGGGTCCTATGTTACAATGTAACGTGACCTGTTAAAATGTTTCAAAAGTTAAAATGTTGTTAAAAGTTTGATTGAAATAGCTTTTGATTTCAGTAAATATGCTGCAAACACAACAAATGACAATTTTCAGTTCTTTACAACCTATAAAGTGTTTTGAAACGTACTGTGCGTAATAATTTGGAACAGTGCATTGTAAGTGCTTTATGTTTAACAAAAATACTGTTATCATTAGGAGGTTTGTTCAATAAAATGTGAATTGTACTCTTAATAGTTGATAACATGAGAATTATGCTGACTGTTATTTACATCCATTATTTAGGTAAATGAGAAACATATCATTTGCATAATAATTTGGAACAGGGTGTAGATGTTGATCAAGGTTATACACTCACTCTCCACTTTATTAGGTACACCTGTTCAATTATTATTATTATTATACAGTGTTTATATACAGTAGCGCCAAAAGGTTTGCTCAGCGCTGTACATTAAAGTTGGGGTAACAGTACATGAGACAATACAGTAACAATACAATACACGAGGGGTTCGAGGGCCCTGCTCTTTCAAGCTTACAATCTAGGAGGGAGGGGGTAGAGGTACAGGAGGAAGTGGCTGTGGGGGATGGAGTGGTAGGTGAGGGTGGGGTAGGCTTCCCTGAAGAGATGGGTTTTCAGGGTGCGCCTGAAGGTGAGGAGGGTAGGTGACAGTCTGATGAATTGGGGTAGGGAGTTCCAGAGGATGGGGGGAAGTCCTGGAGAAGTCCTGCAGTCGGGCGTGGGACGAGGAGACCAGGGAGCTAGAGAGTAGGAGGTCTTGTGAGGAGCGAAGAGTACGGGTAGGGCGGTATATGGGTATCAGGTCAGTGAGGTAGTTTGGGGCAGCGTTATGAATGGCTTTGTATGTCAGAGTTAGTCATTTGAATTTATTGCAATCGGGAGCCAGTGAAGGGATTGGCAGAGGGGGGTGGCAGAAGTGGTGCGGTTGGTGAGATGGATGAGTCTAGCCGCTGACTTCAGGATAGACTGGAGCAGGGATAGCCTGTGTTGGGGTAGGCTGGTGAGAAGGGAGTTGCAGTAGTCTAGGCGTGAGATTATAAGGGAGTGTACGAGTTGTTTAGTGGTGTCTGGGGTGAGGAACATACGTATCTTGGAGATGTTGCAGAGGTGGAGCCTGCATGAATTTGATAGTGATTGGACATGAGGTTGGAAGTAAAGGTTTGAGTCCAGGGTGACACCTAGGACTTTGGCTTGCAATGTGGGATTGATGGTGGCGTTGTTAGTCGTGATGGAGAGGATGGGGGGGGGGCTCGGGCTGGGGGGAAAACTAGGAGCTCTGTTTTGGAGAGGTTTAACTTTAGGAAATGGAGCGACATCCAGTCTGATATGTCGTTTAGGAGGTGGGCGATGCGGGCAGAGACTGAGGGAGTGAGGTGAGGGGTGGAGAGGTAAATTTGTGTGTCACCGGCATAGAGGTGATAGTTGAAGCCGTGGGAGTGTATCAGTTTGCCAAGGGAGGAGGTGTAGATGGAGAAGAGAAGGGGTCCGAGGACAGAGCCTTGGGGGTCCCCAACAGAGAGAGGGAGAGAGGGGGAGATGGCAGCGTTATAGGTGATGCTGAAGGAGCGTTGGGATAGGTAAGAGGAGAACCAGGAGAGAGCAGAGTCCCTGATGCCAAGGGAGTGTAGTTTATTAAGGAGGAGGGGGTGGTCGACTGTGTCGAAGGCCGCAGAGAGGTCGAGGAATAGGAGGACAGAGTAGTGGCCATTAGCTTTGGCTGTTAGCAGGTCGTTAGTGATCTTGAGTGGGGCGGTTTTGGTGGAGTTTAGGTAACAGAAGCCAGACTGTAGTGGATCAAGGAGGTTGTTGTCAGTGAGGTGGGCGTTTAGACGCTTGGTAACACAAATTGCTAATCAGCCAATCACATGGCAGCAACTCAATGCATTTAGGCATTTAGACGTGGTGAACATGACTTGCTGAAGTTCAAACTGAGCATCAAAATGGGGAAGAGAGGGATTTTAGGTAACTTTGAACCTGGCATGATTGTTGGTGCCAGATGGGTTGGTCTGAGTATTTCAAAAACTGCTGATCTACTGGGATTTCATGCTCAATCATCTCTAGGGTTCACAGAGAATAGTAAAAAAAAAAAAAATATCCAGTGAGCAGCAGTTTTGTGGACGAAAATGTCTTGTTGATGTTGATGAGGAGAATGGGCAGACTGATTCGAGATGATAGAAAGGCAACAGTAAGTCATGTCAATATGGACCAAAATCTCTGAAGAATGTTTCAAACACCTTGTTGAAGCTATGCCATAAAGAATTAAGGCAGTTCTGAAGGTAAATGGGGGTCCAACCCGATACTAGCAACGTGTGCCAAATAAAGTGGCTGGTGAGTGTATGTCCTGAAAAGAAGCATTTAAGAAATGAGTTGCAATATTTGAAGGGTTGTTGACATCTTATATCATGTGAAATGGAGTTCCAATAAAAATAAGCAGCACAAAAGAAATCATGGAGATTTGGGTGAGTGATCATGGAAGGTGAGAGAAGGTTGTGAGTGGAAAGGATTCAGATAGGTGTGTACAAGGAGACTAGAGAAAAACTATGGTAAGGTGCCAGACTGTCGTTTTGTTAACAGCAGAACGTAAAACTGTATCCTCTGGTGTGTTGACAGCCAATGTAGAGAGTAAAAGAAAGAGCAGATTTGATGGTGCAGAGGTGTATACAGAGAGCCAACAAAGCGACTGACAGAATAGAACAGAACAGAGAGAATGGGAGCTCTGAGACCCAAGTATAGAAGTCCTGCACTGAATCTCATAACCAGCTAACTCCTTCTGTCTGCAGTGTGGAACCCATATAAACCTGATGAGCATCTTGTACATCCAGGGAGAGAGAACTACAGGATAGTAGGACCTAGAAAGCGGTCAGAGAAGCATCATCAAGACTGAGGTAGAGGGGCGGAGCCTAACTATGGCGGCGGTGGAGAGCTCGCGGTAGGAGCTCCCGCCTGGATCCCCTCCGACCGATCCCCTGTTGTCTCAAAAATCCTCCTGAAGGTATGGTGCCCTAGAAACCAGAGACCTACCTTGGTCTGGTGGGCTCCTTCGACCGAGTGGCGGCCCGCGGGAGGAAGAGCGGGGTAACGGAGACCAGCAGAGAGCGGCGGGGAAGCTGACTGTGGTTGCCGGGAAATAGGGAGGTGCGGCCGGGACATGTGACCGACCGCAGTGCATCCCTGGGAGGAGAGGAAGCCGGCCGGCCGACAAGCTGGAGACGGAAAGCCATGGTTGGAGCCCTGTGGGGGTGAACGGAGAAGGACTCCCTTCCAAACAAGGAAGGGGGGGAAAGCCCTGGAAACTCCTGGAGGGTCCCCCTGCGAGCAAGAGAGCCAATTCATCGGAGGAGCTCTGGATAAATCCCATGAGAGGCGCAGGGAGGGTGAGTGACTCCGGCTGTGTCCTCAAAATAAAAAAAAAACTGTGAGGATAAAAAACTGTGATGATATGGGAGGAATAGTGTTAAGCTGAAGGAAAGCAGAGAATGAGAGAACAGAAGGGACCCCCAGAGAATATAAAGAAGAAAAGAATATATGGTGCTGGCAAAGAAATACACAGAAAGTTAACAGACAGGCCTGGGATTTCCAGTTTTGTATCACATAGATTTTTTTTTTTTTTTTGTGAAACATGAATTCATGAGCAAATAATAAAAGGTCCAGGAGCAATGAAGAACAAAAGTGTAAAAGGAATTGGGCCTAAAGGGATCCAAACGGGTACAATTAAAAGGTACATATCCCTGGGAAACGGGACCCCGGAAAGACCCCAGAGCAGAAATGACAAAGGAGATTTAGAATTAAGTATTCAAAGTAGCCCCAAACAAGTAATGGATTTGGACAGTAGTAATCAACACATATCAGAGACAGAAAAAGACCTACAAATCCCAAATAAAAAAGAGATGACAGAAATGTTTAAAGAACTGGAGAGAACAATAAAGCAAGAAATGGTAAAAATTCGGAGTGATCTGGGCCAGCTGTTGTTAAGAGTGGAGGAAACGAAGCAGAAAGTTAAAAATCAGACCCAGATCATATCCAAACTAGAAAACAAGATAATCAAAATGGAAAAAGTTCAGGAAAAATTGCGGTATAAGGCGGAAATCCAAGAGAATAGAGAAAGAAGGAGAAATATAAGGATAAGAGGGGTACCGGAAAGCCTAAAAGGAGAACTAATGGAAGAGGTGGTTGGCAAACTACTGAACTATATAATGGGAAACTCTGATATGGAAAGGATCAATATAGAAGGAATCTCCAGAAATGGGAAAATCCAGGGGAACCATGAGAAGAATAGGCCGAGAGACATACTGGTTAAATTTATGGATCTGCAGCAAAGGGAAAGAATTTGGAGGAAAACTAAAGGAAAACCAGTAATAAAATACAGAGAAATGGACATTCAAATATATGCAGATTTGTCATCGGAGACTCTCTGGAGGAGGAGAGCTCTGAGGCCTTTGCTGGAGCAGATGAGAAAACAGAAGGTGCAATATAGATGGGGGGTACCGGAGTGTTTAATAGGATGGAAAAACGGAACAACAGCCCATTTGAGGTTCCCAGAGGACTTGAGAAACTTTTGTGATAGACTGGAAATGCAGAGAATTGAAATTAATGAATGGAAAGAAGAACATGGGGGAATTGGACTAAGGAGAGGGGATGAGTGGAGACTGGTGGAGGGGGGGAGGTAAGGCGGAGGGGGGAGTGGAGGGGAGAGAGGGTTGGTTTTTTTGTTTTGTTTTTTTGTTTTTTTGTTTTTTTTCCTCTCTCTGCCCCTACGTGTCCCTAATCTGCCTCTTGTTTCCTCCTTCACTCCTCTAGTTTTGCTATAACTCTCCCCCTTCTTGTTAAGAAGTACAAGTAGAAAGGGGTCAATGGGGAGATCTGGTCGGAGGGGAGGCTAGCCATGGGAGGAGTGTAGCCCTAAGGACCAAATCAAAGGTGGATGTTAGTTCCACAAATGATGAATAGGCAAAGCGAAGGCCTAAAAAGAGGGGGGAGGGGGAGGGGGGATGGTGGTGAGGTTGGGGGGGAGGGGATGGAGGGGAGGGAGAGGGGGGGGTGGTGGGAGGGGGGGGAGAGTGCGAGGGAGGGGGGAGGGGACGGGAGTTGGGTTGGAGGGAGGCAGGGGAGGAGGTATTGGGTCAATACTCTGCATGACAGAAGGGATAAAGAGGAAGAGGCAATCTGGAAGAGAGTTGGAGTTAATTGGGAATGATGGAAGAAATACAGTTTATAACCTATAATGTGAACGGGCTGAGTTGTCCAGGGAAGAGATTTAGGATGTTTAATGAGTTACATCATAGGGCTACGTCAGTGGTATTTTTACAGGAGACGCACCTTGAGATAGAGGCAAACGTGAAATTGAAATCCAAACACTACCCAACATGGTACTATGCAGATTCTCCAATTTTAAAGAGCAAAAGGGGTTGCAATAGGCTTGGCAAAGAATATGAGATTTGAGCTGGAGGATAGAAGAACTGACACGGAGGGGAGGTTTTTATTCTTAAAAGGTAGACTTCAGGGGATTGACTGTACTTTAGCCAATATATATTGCCCTAATAAAAACCCGGAGATGTATATGAAGGGTCTGTTGAAAAAATTAATGGAATTTAAAAAAGGGCGCTTGATAGTAGCTGGAGACCTAAATTTCTGTATGGACCCACAAAAGGATAATACCTCTTCCGTGCAAAGAGAGGGGGGTAGGTCTCTGAGAGCTTTGAAAAAAGTGATGCATGAATACCAACTAGTAGACACCTGGAGAATAATGCATATGAAAGACAAAGACTATACCTTCTTCTCTAATGCACATGAGATATACTCGAGATTAGATTACATCTTAATAGACCATCAACTTATAGATCATCTGGTAAAAATTGACATAGAGACAAGGACGTTCTCGGATCATGCTCCGGTCGTAATGAAAATGGGATGGGGAAGAAGGTGGACGGGAGGATTAGGGTGGAGGTTAAATGAGGTTCTTCTTCTGGATGAGGATTTAGTTCAGAAAATCGAGAAAGAGATTAAGGTATACTTTAAAGAGAACGAAACAGAGGAAGTATCGATAGCTACAGTCTGGGAAAGCCACAAGGTATTCATAAGAGGAATCTTGATAGCGGCAGGAGCAAGGAAGAAAAAAGAAAGAAGAGAGAGGGTCAGTGGGCTTTTAAAAGAAATATTGGACTTGGAGCAGATCCATAAGAAGAAAATAACAAAAGATACGAGACAGAAGTTATTGGATAAAAAAGATGAGCTAGAGAGATTGATGGATGAGGAGAAGAGAAGAGTATACAACAGGGTTCTGAACGAGAGATATAGATGGGGAGACAGACCAGGAAGATATCTAAGGAGAGCTTTGAATAAAAAGAAAAATAGGAATTATATAGAAAAGATAAAAAGTCCAAAGGGGGAGTTGGTTCACTCAAATAAAGAGATCATTAAAGTGTTTACGGAGTACTACAAAAAGTTATATAATATTAGTCCCCAAGGCCCGCTAAAAGAAGCTCAAGAGGGAATTAATGAAAAAAAGATGATATACTTAAAAAATGCGGGATTACCAAAACTAAGTGAAGCACAGTTGAACTCCCTAGACGCAGAAATTTCCCAGGAAGAAATTAAAATAGCATTAAGAAGCACAGGGGGGGGGGAAAAGCCCAGGCCCGGATGGCTATACAGTTAAGTACTATAAGAAATTTAGTGAAGTACTGTTACCCAAGCTGGAGAAATATATGAATGCTCTGGGAGGTGGGATGGAAGTGAGGACAGAATCCCTACAGGCCCATGTAGTACTTATTCACAAAGAGGGAAAAGATCCATCTCAGTGCTCCAGCTATAGACCTATCTCATTATTGAACACAGATACTAAACTGTATGCAAAGGTGTTAGCAAACAGGTTGAGGGATCTGATGCCTGATTGGATCCATGGAGACCAGGTGGGCTTTGTACCGGGGAGAGAAGGTAGAGATAACGGCTTGAGAACCCTGATGCTTATTCAGAAAAGTAGAAAAGGGAAAGCCCCGGTGGTGCTCTTGTCAATTGATGCAGAGAAGGCATTTGATAGAGTGGACTGGGGTTTTATGATGGACAACTTAAAAGTGCTGGGGATAGGCGATAGAATGCGAGAGTGGATAAGTAAACTATATAGGGAGCCTACTGCAATCATTACGGTAAATGGGGAGAGATCAGAACCCATTGGAATGTCTAATGGTACAAGACAGGGCTGTCCACTGTCCCCCCTGCTATATGTATTGTCACTTGAACCTCTGTTGTCAATAATAAGAAACAGTGGATCGGTAAAGGGAATTCAGATAGAATCCATAGAACATAGAGTAGCAGCCTTTGCAGACGACTTATTGTTCTATGTGGGGAATCCCCGAATAACTCTCCCAAATATAATGAAGATTCTGAAGGAGTACGGTGAACTATCAAATTTAAAAATTAATCCAACGAAAACAGAGATCTTGAATATTAATATATCAAAGGATGAAAAAGAAAAACTACAAAAAGAATTCCCCTTTATATGGAGAGAAAAAGAGATAAAATATCTAGGAATAAAACTCACTGCCTCATCTAAGTATTTGTATAGATTAAACTATATCTCTTTGATAAATGAGATCAGGGAAGATATAAAAAGACTAGAAGGAGGAAATCCATCCTGGATAGGACGTATAAACTTAGTCAAAATGGTAATTATGCCTAAAATACTGTATAGATTTCAAATGGTACCAATTAAAATTCCAGAAGCCTTCTTTAAGATAATGAAAAAAATGTTAACAAGATACATATGGAAGAATAAAAAACCTAGAATAGCATATGAAACATTGAGTAGGACTAAAGAGAAAGGGGGATTGGGTCTACCAGATGTCAAGAGATACTATAAAGCAGTGGTTTTAGCAAGAATATACGACTGGACATTTAACCATAAGGGGAAAAGTTGGGTAACAATTGAAAATGATCTTAGTGGCATTAGATTGAGTCAGATGATATGGGTCCCACCACAGTTCAGGGGAAGTAAAGAAAGCACAAGTATCTACACTTTAAATGTCTTTAGGGTATGGGACAATTTACACAAAAACATGAAATGGGAATTTAATTCTATATTAATGCCTCTCACAAATACTGAGTACTTTCCCCCGGGAAAGAATAAGATAGCAGGGAGATGGTTTAGAAAGGAGGATACCCAACTGAGAGATGTTTTGGTGGATGGGAAATTGAGATCACTTAAAGATTTAATAGAGAAGAAGGGAGATATTTTTATTAGAATAGACGAGTGGAAATATCATCAATTGAAATGTTTTATTGGAAATCTACCGAAACCCCTGAGACTAAAACAATAGTGGAATATGTTTGAAAGGTTGTTAGAGACACGAAGGGATGGGAAACACGGTATTTCAAAAGTGTATAGAATACTCACAGAATTAGACACAAACACAAAGTTAACTTTTATAACAAAATGGGAAAGGGATATGGGTGTTGGGTTTGATGAAGATAGACAGAAAAAGATGTTTAGATTGATACACGATAATGTTAGTATGAGAGAGGTTGAGGTTAATTATAAGTGTGCGACACGATGGCACATCACACCGAGTGTAGAGCACAAAATGAATGGGGAAAATTCAAATATGTGTTGGAGAGGATGTGGAGAGATAGGCACGGTGTTTCACATATGGTGGGAATGTCCGAAAATCCAGGCTTTTTGGAAGATAATAGTCAAATTGATTGAAGAAATAACTGAAATTGACATAGGGTTAGACCCAACGACGTGCCTCCTACACAATGTGGAGACATCAGTAAATAAATATAAAGATTCAGGTATATGGTACTTCTTGAATGCGGCGAAGGGGTTGATACCCAAGTTTTGGCGGAGACCTGAGGTACCGAAGGAGGAAGACTGGATTAATAGAGTAAACCAGATAGGTAGAATGGAAAGATCATATCATATGCAGGAAGATAGGATGAGAGTTTATTTTAGGAGATGGGAAAAGTGGGAAAGAGCGGGATTGAAAGAGAAATATAGGATAATATGAACTAGGATGTTAGCAAAAAATTAATAAGCCTCAAGTGATTAGAATGGGCTAGAGTCTGCAGAGGGGGAGGAGGGGGGATGAGGGGCGGGAAGGGGGGGTAGTGGGATGGGAAAGAAAAGAGTTTTTAGTAAGGGAAAGATAGAAAGGATATAAATGTCTATTTGTATGAGAATTATTTCCCTTTTTTTTGGTACTTGTATTAACATGAAAAATTCAATAAATATTTAAATTAAAAAAAAAAAAAAAAAGTAGGACCTAGAAAGCATTGGCGTTGAGCTGAGTGAATTATATATCTACTAGTGAACACTAAAACAATGAGTTATCCTTTAAAGACATCTTGATGATACCAGCTGCATACCACAAAGTTGGCAATTGCACTATATATACAGTATGTGAGAAACAGACAACATGCAGCAGTTTACTTTGTGTATTTCTTTTGCTAAAACTATATACAGTATGTAAGCTATATAAAATACTTTTTCCCATAGACAGTCTTTCCATGTGAACAAGTAGGTATTAAAATGATGATACTAGTAAACTTTAAGAAGCTCCTAAACATTTATTTTAAACTGATTGACAGATGTGTTACTAAATCCATAACAGTAAAATCAGTCTATATATGCAGTAAAGCATGCTTGTTATACTCACCGTGGAACCTAAGAGGTTAATCCTCTGCATTGTGCAAAAACACTGTTTGATCCTTGCTTCCTCCCCTTCTTCCAGTGTCCCCCTCCTGATAAGACATATTGTGTGGAGTCTCTCTGCACATGCTCAATTTGGTATGTATTGTTAGAGAGGTTTTTTTTTCCTTGGGAGAGTGCATGTAATCAGCACGGGGCCAATCAGCACTGTCCAGACAGAGATCAGGGATTCTCCATCCTCCTAGTGCAGAATGAAAACTCCTCCTACAAGCTTTAATATGTGCTCGGCTAGACACTGAGAGAAGTCAAAAGACTACTCACTCTAACTACTGATGAGAAAAGGTATTAAGACGTTTATATTTACTAAAATATTTGCACTTCCATGTTCTGTGTACTATGGGAGACCAGGTATAATGAATGCAGGATTCTGGGTTTAGTAACACTAAGACTTAAGCAACTTTATCCTTTCAACCAGCAACACCAGTTATTGTAACAAAGCTAAACAGAAGGAACAAGGTTGACATTATTGTTCATTGCACAATGTGTCATGTACAGTATATGCACAGCTTGAATTATAGTTCAAAATCAGCTCCTTGTATTTTTTTTCAAGCATATGTATATCCAAACATTAACATCTCCAAATTTGTTTTTATTAATCATGTTATTACTGTTTCAGTGTGTTACATGTTATATTCCAATGTGTTAAGCAATCACCCACAAGGAGCTATGCCCAGGACTTAAACCAGCCTTTTAGCATTGTAGTTCTTGCCCTTGTATAAATGAACACAAAATATACCACTCTAAGTAAATCTGTGCTTTGACAGCCATCTGCTGAGAATGAGTGGTACTCTGGCCTGTTCCACCAATGAACACACAGTCATGATGAAAGGAATTGGCCTGTCTTATAAACTCTGCATGTTTGCAGAGGACATGGTGTTATTTCTCACACAGCCTCTCATATCTATGCCTAACTTGGACTTATTGCTGCGTAAATTTGCCGCCCTTTCTGGACTCTGTTTTTATGAAATCCATGGCTATGCTGATAGGGGTCCCTATGCGAGAATCTCCGAAATTCTTTTTCTTTCATATAGTTCCCAGAAGCTATCCTGTACTTTGGCATTTCACTTACAACAGATTTTTCGAAAATATTTCATTATAATTATTTGCCCTTGGTATAACATCCATCTTATGCTGAAAACTTGGTCCTCTTATAACATTTACTTTTTAGGTAGAGTGGTAGCTATTGAAATTAATGTTCTACCCAGGCGCGTATTTACCACAAGGCAAACAAGGCATTTGCCTAGAGCGGCATTTTTCAGGGAGGCAGTGCAGCCCCCCGGAAGAAGGAACACATGCAGCATGGGGACCATGAGAGTCTGCGGGCTGCTTGATGGTGTATGCAGAGCTTGACTCTCGTTCCCAGGGATGTCCGGAACTGTGAAGGTGAGTGTCTGTGATTTTCTTTCTCTCTCTTGCCAGGGATGGGAGGGGGGTGGTGGCAGGTGTATTGGGGAGGCGGTGGTAGTCGAAGGCTCTCTCGGCTGGGGGGGTGGTGTTGGTTGGTGTCAGGCTCTCTCCTTGGGGGGGGTGGGTTGCTGGTTGGTGTTATGCTCTCTCCGCGGTTGGGGGGGAGGGGGTGTTGGTCATTGTCAAGCTCTCTTCTTTGGGGGTTTGTTGGTCAGTGTTATGCTCTCTCCACAGTGGGGGGTAGGGGGCGTGTTGGTCGGTGTCAGGCTCTCTCCGCGGGAAAGGTTGGTGCGGATGCTTTTTGTGTTGCCTAGGGCAGCACAAAACCTAGATACACCACTGGTTCTACCTAAGATACTTTACCTTTTTAGAACACTTCCACTCACTGTTCCCAAGGCATTTTTGGATGCTCTTCAAACTATAATTAATAGATTTATCTGGTCCAATAGAAGAGCAAGATACTCTGCAAGTATTCTGAATCGCCCACATACAGCAAGCGGCTTGGGATTGGGACTTCCAAACTTCTGGTTATACTACTTATCTGCCAGATTAGCCCAGACTGCTCAGTGGAATATTCCCTTGGATCAAGACCCTTGGATCAAATTTGAAGCGGCCTCTATTCTACCTTTTGACCTCACATGTCTCTTGTGGTCCAAATCTACCTCATATAGGGACCCGTCTCTACTGAACTCCATTGTAGCACAATCCTTCAGACTTTGGTCTACCTGTAAAAATTAATATAATTTAATCTCTCAGTCCCCACCAGCCACAAGGCAAACAAGGCACTTGCGTAGGGCGGTATTTTTCAGGAGGACAGCACCTCCTCCCAGAAGAAAGGATTAAAGAAGGGACACGTGCACCATGGGTACCAGGTGGGATCCGAGAGAGGCTGCGGGCTACTTGATGGTGTATGCAGAGCCTGACTCATGTTCCCGGGCATGTCCGGAGCTGTGAAGATGAGTGTCTTTCTCTCTATCACCGGGGGGGGGGGTTTAGTGGAAGGCTCTCCCAGGTGGGGGGCAGGGGTGTGGTTGGCAAATGTAAGGCTCTCCCCGTGGGAGGGGGAAGGGGGGGTGGTATTGGCTAGTGTCTGTGGGGGCAGACAATTTTTGTGTTGCCTAGGGCAGCACAAAACCTAAATACACCACTGCCACCAGCTGCATCATATCTGGGTGATCCTACTTTTATTGTCACATTTCCCAACCCTGATAGATGTCAGTGGTGGATTTCTAATTCCCTTACCACCCTCGGGACACTTTGTTCAAACTTTAATTGTATCCCCTTTTCACAATTACAACAGCAATATCAAGCCCAGGGACAAAAATATTTCAGATATATACAGGTCACACACTTTTTTACATCTACCTTCCCGGCTGCTTGTTCCTCTGTCCTCTGCTCCACTGAATATGAACGTATATGTATTAAAACCCCTAGAGGTAAAGGATTAATCTACCACCTCCAATAAACCCCCCATTTCATAAAATGGGAAGAGGAAAGCAACCAACAATTTTCAGGAGGAGTGGAATATCATGCTAGATAATCTATGCAAATGCACTATCTCTATCTCTATCATTATTATTATTATTATTATTATTACTACGAGTTTATATAGCGCCAAAGGGTTTGCTCAGCGCTGTACAATAGGGGGGGACAATACATGGCACAGTACAACAAAGACAGACAGCGTACGAGGGGTAAGAGGGCCCTACTCTTACGAGCTAACAATCTAGGAGGGAGGGGGTAAAGGTACAGTAGGAAGTGGCTGGGGGGGATGAAGTGGTAGGAGGAATGAGGGAGGATGGCCGTTAGGTGAGGGTGGGGTAGGCTTCCCTGAAGAGATGGGTTTTGAGGGAGTGCCTGAATGTGAATAGAGAAGGCGACAGTCTGATGGATTGGGGCAGTGAGTTCCAGAGGATGGGGGAGGACCTGGAGAAGTCCTGCAGTCGTGCATGGGAGGAGGAGACCAGGGAGCAGGATAGAAGGAGGTCCTGTGAGGAGCGAAGGGTACGGGTAGGGTGGTACCTGGTGATCAGATTGGTGAGGTAGTCAGGGGCAGTGTTGTGAACGGCTTTGTAGGTCAGGGTAAGGAGTTTAAATTTGATGCGTTGGGCAATCGGGAGCCAGTGGAGGGAGAGGCAGAGGGGGGTGGCAGAGGTGGAGCGGGTGGTAAGGTGGATGAGTCTGGCAGCTGAGTTCAGGATGGTCTGGAGCGGGGAGAGCCTGCACTTGGGTAGGCCAGTGAGGAGGGAGTTGCAGTAGTCAAGGCGTGAGATGATGAGGGAGTGTACTAGAAGTTTGGTGGTGTCTGGGGTGAGGAAGGAGCGGATCTTGGCAATGTTGCGAAGATGGAGCCTGCATGTGTTTGTGAGTGATTTGACATGCGGTTGGAGGGAGAGGTTCGCGTCAAGAATGACGCCAAGGACTTTGGCTTGCGGGGCGGAAGTGATAGTGGAGTTGTTGGTGATGATGGATAGGATGGGGGGGGGGGGTGTGGGCAGGGGGAAAGACGAGAAGCTCGGTTTTGGAGAGGTTAATCTTGAGGAAATGTAGCGACATCCAGTCTGAGATGTCATTTAGGAGGTGAGTGATGCGGGCGGAGATAGTGGGGGTGAGGTGAGGGGTGGAGAGGTAGATTTGGGTGTCGTCAGCATAGAGGTGATAGTTGAAGCCGTGAGATTGTATGAGTTTGCCCAGGGAGGAGGTGTAGATGGAGAAGAGAAGGGGTCCAAGGACAGAGCCTTGGGGGACCCCAACAGAGAGGGGGAGGGAGGGGGAGGTGGCACCATTGTAGGTGACACTGAAGGAGCGTCGGGATAGGTAGGATGAGAACCAAGAGAGAGCAGCATCTCCGATGCCAAGGGAGAGTAGTTTATTAAGAAGGAGGGGGTGGTCAACTGTGTCGAAGGCCGCAGAGAGGTCCAGGAGAAGGAGGACAGAGTAGTCGCCCTTGGCTTTGGCGTTGAGTAGGTCGTTAGTGATTTTGAGGAGGGCGGTTTCAGTGGAGTGTAGGGGACGGAAGCCGGACTGTAGAGGGTCAAGGAGGTTATTGTCAGTAAGGTGGGAGCTTAGGCGATCGTAGACTAAGCGTTCAAGGAGCTTGGAGGTGAGTGGCAGCAGGGAGATGGGTCTGAGGTTGTTGGGGTCCGCGGGATCCAGGGAGGGCTTTTTGAGGATGGGGGTGATATGCGCGTGCTTTAGGGGGGAGGGGAATACGCCAGTAGAGAGGGAGAGATTGAAGATGTGGGTGAGGGAGCGGATGAGGGAAGAGGGGGGTGACCGGAGGAGTTGAGAGGGGATAGGGTCCAGGGGGCAGGTAGTGAGGCGGGCTTTTGAGAGGACTTTGGCGACTTCCTCAGTAGTGACAGGGCTGAGGGAGTGCAGTGCGGGGGGGGTTATGGTGGGCGGGGCATTGGGAGAGGAGGGGGGCAGTGCGGTTGTGAGGGCAGAGGAGGGGGGAGATGAAGGGGTGACGGGGGCGAGGAGGCTAGGTGGGGAGGTAGATTGCAAGTTGACGATGTCCTTACGGATAGCGTCAATCTTGTTGTGGAAATGGGTGGCAATTTCGTGGGCGGTGAGAGAGGTACTGAGTGGAGGAGGGGGGGGGGAGAGCAGGGAGTTGAAGGTGGAGAAGAGTCGGCGGGGGCAGGAGGAGAGGGTGTTTATTAGGTTAACAAAGTAGGCCTGCTTGGCGGCGTGGAGGGAGGAGGTGTAGATAAGAAATGCAGATTTGTAGAGGGAGAAAGTATGAGGGGACCTGGTTTTGCGCCACAGTCTCTCCAGTGCGCGACTGCGACGTTTGAGGCGTTTAGTGCTGTCGGTCTGCCAGGGTTGAAGCGGTCTGGGTTTGATGATGCGTGTGGTAAGGGGTGCCAGAGAGTCTAGGGCAGCTGACAGTGAGTCATTGTACAAGGTGGTGGCTATGTCAGGACATGACAGTGAGAGGATGCTGTCGTGTAGGCAGTCGGCGGCAGAGTGGAGGGGGGCCGGGTTCAGGTTGCGGAGGTTGCGGCTGGTGATGGTTTGGCGTTTTTGAGGGGGGGAGTTGGGGGAAGGGGAGATGGAGAAGGTGATGAGGTGGTGGTCGGAGAGAGGGAAGGGGGTGTTCGCGAACTGGTTGAGGGTACAGAGGTGGGAAAAGACGAGGTCCAGGGTGTTCCCTCCGAGGTGGGTGGAGGATTGAGTGTGCTGTGTGAGCGCGAAAGAGGAGGTTAGGTGGAGGAATTGGGAAGTAGCCGGGGTGTTGTCGTTGATGGGGATGTTGAAGTCCCCGAGGATGATGGTGGGGAGCTCAGAGGAGAGGAAGAAGGGAAGCCAGGCGGCGAAGTCATCCAGGAAGCGGGCTATGGGTCCGGGAGGCCTGTAGATCACTGCGATCCTTAGGGGGGTGGGTGAGAAGAGTCGGATGCAGTGCGCCTCAAAGGAGGGGAAGGAAAGAGAGGGTGGGTTAGGGAGGACCTGGAAGGTGCTAAGCGGTGACAGGAGCAAGCCGACACCACCACCTCTGCGATCGCTCAGTCTTGGTGAATGGGTCCAGATGAGACCTCCATGAGTGAGTGCCGCAGGGGAGGTGGAGTCGGTGGCCTGTACCCAAGTTTCGGTGATTGCTAGGAGGTTGAGGGAGCGGGAGATGAAGAGGTCATGGATGGCGGTAAGCTTATTGCAAACCGAACGAGCATTCAGGAGTGCAACCGAGAGAGGGGGGATAGATATGGGGAGGAGGGGTACATGTATGAGGTTGAGGGGGTCGCGTCGGCTGGCGTGAGCCAGGGGGGCTCTAGGGGGGGTGTGAGGTGGTGAGGGGCCAGGGTTTGGGGAGATGTCCCCAGCTGATATGAGAAGGAGGAGGGTGAGGAAGGTGGCGTGGGAACGGGAGGTGTAGGAGCGCTTGGGTCTGAAAGTGGTGGCAAGTGGGTCAGCGGGGAAGTGGAGTAGCAGGAGGAGGTGGTGGGTGCCGTAGTGGGGAGAGGGGAGAAGTGAGGGGGCGATATAGAGCTGCTTAGCGGGGGTGGGTGGGTAGAGGAAGGCGGTTTTAGGGATGGAGGAGAGGAGGACAAGGAGGAGGAGCGCGGGCGGCATGTTGGGGTGAGCGGGGTGCAGGAAGGGTCAGGGTGGGTGAGGGGGTGCTGGTCAGGGATTTCTATCAGAGAAACTGCACTAAAATGTATCATTGGCTGGTATTATACCCCTCTCTGCCTCCATTCTATGTTCCCTTCAGTACCTAACACTTGCTTCAGGGGCTGTCTTGCACTCTGTTCAGTAATCAACATCTTCTGGGACTGCAATAAGGTCGCTTCACTTTGGCAATGGATTTCTGATATCTCCTCCAAGATTGTTTGTTGTTTGCTCCTATTATAGAAATCCCTTCCTATATACAAAGGCTTATCCACACCTTTTGTGTAGACTGTTTATGGGTGACAGCTGCCAACTGGAGATCTCCCGGAGTTCCATTTTCTCAAATTCTGGCTAGAATTGATTCCATCATGACAATGGAACGTATCACACTTATATTACACAATCCCAATATTTGATGCTAAATGGGACCCTTGGACTACTATCCTTAACCAATTTTTGTAACATTAGTATTATCTTCCTTAATTTCTGTACTCCATAGTATACAGAGTAAATATGTTTGGTCTCGCTGATTTGCAGCTCTATATGTCTTAATTTCTGTTGCATTATATGGCTTCAGATTCCTTGTTAGATTTTGATTTCTTTAGTTTTCCAACTTATGTTTTTCGGCCATGTACTTGATTTTACATGCTTTGTATACATCGCTAGCCTCTTTATTGTATTTTTTCTAAATAAACAGTTTGTAAACAGGATGAAAGGAATCACCACACCACCAGACTGCAGTAAACTTCTCCCTTTAGCATCTTTTGGCATCAGGATACTGATCTTACCCATTTCATGCTTAAAAGCGCTTGATTGAAAATGAGCTATTGCTTGTAGGTTTGAATCACATAAAATCCATATCCACCATCTTTTTATCTTTTTAACAGGAAGGGATAGCAAATAGAACAGTCCTCACATCCACCTGTAAGAAATCAGACATCATGAAGTTTTATAGAAGTACACTACATACATACTCTGCAACAGGGACAATTTCACTTGCTACAGTTCCATACTGAGGGACAGTGCCGCTCATTGTCAAGCATTCAGGTGATGTTTGAACCCCCTCTCCCCTTAGGGAAAACTATGCAACTGTGACATTTTTTGTAGCACAACTGGGGCAAGGTGGTCTCTGTGCCTGCCTCCACAGGGTTTGAAAATCTCTGTCTGTCCTCATAGCCAACTCAGCACTGCCACTTGCAGTCCTACTGCATCCTGACACACACAGTGAACTCACCACTTCTAAAGTATGTAGAACAGTGGGAACTAAACTTACACACTTCATTCATGGATCAACAGAGGGTTAGAATAATACAAATGACTAACAAGACCTCTCTAGCATGTAAAAATCAAACAGCAGGTTATAAAATACACTCACAATGGTATAAGGTACCTACGACTTTGCATAAGATATTCCCACAAAGCTCCCCAATTTGATAGCATTGCCAAAAAAAAGGCAGGCTCTTTATTATACATTTTTTTAATCAGGTATGTTCATGTGCAGCTATAAGAGAGTTCTGGGCACAGGTCAGACCTTTGAGATTTAAATTAACAGACATGCTGAAGAATGCAGCAGCCTTCCTCCTCCATTTAACCCCAATGTCCTTAAAACGCTATAAACATTCTTTGCCAATACTGGTCAGTTTATGGTTTTCTAAAATTAACAAAATAAAATTGGTGGAGGAAATCATGGCATCTGTGAATCATAAGGAAGACAGATCCCACAAAACGTGGTTCTTCTGGAACAAATTTACATGTTCTCCTAAGTACTGTGATGTAGTGCGATCTCAATCACAAAATCTTTGAAATGTCTGCTCATTGCTGAATGGTCTTCTAAGTGAGTTCAGGGACACCCTGATGGATGTCTCTTGATGCATTCAACACAGGTCGCACACATACCTCCTTTCCCAAACCCCCTACCCCTTTTCTCTTCTTCTATCATGGCTTCCTCACTTTTCTCCTCATTCTACCCTCCATCTCTGAGCCAAGACATTTGGCTTTTCTGGGTTCACCATGAATACCTGAATGTCCTTGAAGGCATGCCTTCTTCTAACATGGCTTCCTCACTTATCTCCTCATTCTACCCTCCATCTCTGAGCCAAGACATTTGGCTTTTCTGGGTTCACCATGAATGCCTGAATGTCCTTGAAGGCATGCCTTCTTCTAACATGGAAACTCAAACACATGAGCGCAGAGAGGCAACTCCAGGTGGAAACATATGAACAGTTAATCATGAGCTCACCACTGCTGCCTTGTTAATCATTTGCATGATGGAGAACTGAAAAGAATAGGCTCTGTGGAAAATGCTCTCAGTCAATCACCTTAATGAAGGTGCATCTTTATTGGGTAAAACAGAGTAGCAAATATAATAAAATTTGACCAGCCTGAAGTGAACAGTGTGACTCCAACGGACGGCTCGTCCACTCTGAAGGGAGCTCCCTCACTTTTTTCCTCATTCTACCCTCCATCTCTGAGCCAAGACATTTGGCCTTTCTGGGTTCACCATGAATGTCTGAATGTCCTTGAAGTCATGCCTATTTTCCTATGTCTTTCTTTTCTTTATCTTCTTTAGTTGAATATGGTCCTACAGAGAATATCATCCTTCCACTGTATCTATTGTATTTTAATGGAGATAAGTCACATTTGCTCATTCACAAGTCTCTGTAAACATAGTCATGGGATGATCTAATGTGGTCACCTTTGATCAGGTTTAAATGGCACACTGTCCTAGTTTTCTGTTTCTGACTGGTCTAAGTGAGTTGTATCCTGTCTATACAATTTCTCTGTTATTCTAAACAAATGTCTATGCCTGAATGACCTAAATCCGAAAATAAAGAAGAAAAAAAAAGGTGTCAGTCCCTGTCATACTGCCCTGACTGCTGGACTTTAGCAAGAGTTAGTAAAGTAGTTTAACACTGATTCTAATTTTAAAATAAAGGATATAAGACACCTTAAAAGGATAAAACATCACCAGCAGCACAAAGACTGAAGATTTGCCTTTTAAGGAATATATTGTTGCAGTTATCCTATGTTCTAAAGATAGGCTATTTAATTCTCTGTAATTAAAAGATGAAATTACAGTGTTTCAGGTACTACTATTTCTGTGTTACTCATCTAATCTCTACAGCTAAATCATAGGAATTAAGAGCACTGCATCACAAGCTGGAGAGAAAAAATAATGTTGCACAATACTCTCCAACTACAATGTGTTTCTGAGAGATATTTTCAAAAGAGAGAAGTGCATTCGAGATAAACAAAATCCTTTATTGCACAAGGTTCTTGAAGTTTGCAGGCAATCTATAACTGAAGTCTGTGACATAATTAGGCCGAACACAGTCCCAAATGGCCAGTCAAACAGGAAGTTACCATTTCCCATTTTTTAACATCTCACTAACCACCAACTACAGGACTAGAACAGGTTATAGTCACAGGGGCCATGTTAAGCAAGCAATAACAAATAGTGACAAATGGACTCCTCCTGTTTACTAAACATGTCAATATTCTCTTAGATTGTAAGCTCCAAGGAGCAGGGCCCTCCTAACCCTCTTGTATTGAACTGTATTGTTGCTGTATTGTCTCCCGTTATATTGTAAAGTGCTGAGCAAACTGTTGGCACTATATAAATCCTGTATAATAATACTCTTAGATTGTAAGCTCCAAGGAGCAGGGCCCTCCTAACCCTCTTGTATTGAACTGTATTGTTGCTGTATTGTCTCCTGTTATATTGTAAAGTGCTGAGCAAACTGTTGGCACTATATAAATCCTGTATAATAATACTCTTAGATTGTAAGCTCCCAGGAGCAGGGCCCTCCTAACCCTCTTGTATTGAACTGTATTGTTGCTCTATTGTCTCCCGTTATATTGTAAAGCGCTGAGCAAACTGTTGGCGCTATATAAATCCTGTATAATAATACTCCTAGATTGTAAGCTCCAAGGAGCAGGACCCTCCTAACCCTCTTGTATTGAACTGTATTGTTGCTGTATTGTCTCCCGTTATATTGTAAAGCGCTGAGCAAACTGTTGGCACTATATAAATCCTGTATAATAATACTCTTAGATTGTAAGCTCCCAGGATCAGGCCCTCCTAACCCTCTTGTATTGAACTGTATTATTGCTGTATTGTCTCTCGTTATATTGTGAAGTGCTGAGCAAACTGTTGGCGCTATATAAATCCTGTATAATAATAATAATGTTCAATCAAACTTTAATATGGGGCAGGCTGCAAAAAAGTCTGATTTCTAGACTGTAACTCTGAACAGTAGCAGGTAACATGTATTGACCACAGAGCACCACAACACACATCTCGTGCATTGTGGTGTGCAGGAATGTTAGAGAAAGTCATATTTTTTACCTGCATAGAAAGAGTAATAGGTTGCAATATATGACATTTCTGTTCTTGGGTTTATTTTACCCTTTAACCACTTCATGTCCGGACACTTTTACCCCTTTCCTGCCCAGGCCAATTTTCAGCTTTCAGCGCTATCGCACTTTGATTGACAATTGCGCGGTCATGCAACACTGTACCCATATGAATTTTTTAGCATTTTTTTTAGACAGATAAAGTTTATTTTGGTGGTATTTATTCACCCCTGGGATTTTTATTTTTTTTGCTATATAAATGAAAAAGTCAAAAAATTTTGAAAAATAGTGTTTTTCTTATACAATTTTGCAAATAAATAATATTTCATCATAAATCTTGGCCAAAATGTATTCAGTTATCTTTTTAGTAAAAAAAAAATAACCCAAATTAGTTTATAACCAAAAATTATAATTTAAAATTTTTTTTTTATTATGTTATATTATATTAAAAATATATTATGTTTTAATGTATTATTATTTATGTTTTTTTTTTCTACATGCTGTCACCCTAGCAGTACAGTGTCATTATGGTGACACTGTACTACTTGTGGGGGGTGATGAAGATTTTTTTTTTTTTACACTGATTGCTTTTACACCCATAAAGGCTGTAAAAACAATCATTTCTCCTTCTCTCTGGCTGCATTCTTGAAACCATTGAGAACTACTGCGTGAGCTGTGATTGGTCACAGCTTGTCACATGGTGCAAGGCCATTGTGAATAGCCTTGTACCATGTGACCTCTGTGATCATTTACAGATTTCACACGTAGTAAGCAATGATGTCAAAAGTGACATCTTGCTTACTACTGTGGGTGTGATCACTGATTGGCCAATCAGTGATCACATGATCGGGACCTTGAACAGAGGTCCCGTACGATGATCGGTGTTCCACTGTGTCCTCCGGACACAGTGGGCACCAGATTGCAGTGCTGTGCGCTCCCAGGGAGCGCGCACAGTCCATAATTGCGGGTGCCGTTTATATACAGCGGCCGGACTGCAAGTGGTTAAAGTGGTATTAAATCCAAGAGCAATCATTTATTATATTGCAGCTTACCAATTCTTAGATGTGATGGCTGCATTTGTTTTCTTTATTAAGCTTTCTCTCTTTTCTTTGCACCTGGTGATCCAGTCAGTAAGTCTGTTTTTCAAAAGAACAAGCTGTCCTGCAAAATGCTGCAGTTAAAGGGTTGATACAAACCATTTACCACTGACAGGGGTGCTTACAATGGTCAGCTTTGATTTATTCTTGTAAAAAAAGTTTGGTTTTATTTTTTTTGTGTATTTAAATCCGCTAGTACATCTACTGTAACACTCCCCTACCCCCAGATGAACAATGATACAGTCTGCTTTGTCCCCTGTGCTCCTTCACCCAGAGTGGAGGTACTCTAATACAAGAGGTATGTTACTAACTACTGTTACTGTATGCTTACCTACAGATTACCAGGTGAAAACAGGAGAAAGCCTAAAAAAAAAAGAAAAACTAATGCAGCCACCACATCTAATGATCAGTAAGCTGCAATATATTACATTTTTGATTTGGGGTTTAATACTGTTTTACCCTAACGCTGGTTTATGCTTGTGATGTATCTCCTTAACCACTTACCTACTGTGCACTTTTACCCCCTTCGTGCCCAGTCCAATGTTCAGCTTTCAGAGCTCTCACACTTTGAATGACAATTGCGTGGTCATGCAATATTGTACCCATATGAATTTTTATAATTTTTTTCACACATATAGAGATTTCTTTTGGTGGTATTTAATCACCACTGGGTGTTTTATTTTTTGCACTATAAACAAAAAAAAGCAAAAAAAATTTAAAAAACAAGTTTTTCTATGTTTCTATTATAAAATTTAGCAAACTTGTAATTTTTTTTGCACTGATGAGCATTGATAGGCAGCACTGATGGGCTGCACTGATGAGGTGGCACAGATAGGCAGCACTGATGGGCACTGATAGGCTGCACTGATGAGGTGGCACTGATGAGGCACTGGTGGGTGGCACTGCTGGGCACAGGTGGGTGTCACTGCTGGGCACAGATCATCAGGGCACTGATCATCAGTGCCGACCTGCTCTGTGAGAGTTGCCTGTTATCGGCAGTACTTTCCTCACATGACAGCGTGAGGAAAGTGCAGCCGATAACCGGCAACTGTATTTACTCTGTGATCTGCTGTGTCATTGGACACAGCTGATCATGTGGTAAAAGGCGTGATTGGCTTTTTATCTCATCACGTGATCAGCTGTATCCATAGGAGAGGCCTGTTCTGGGAGAATGTCATATGACGCCCTCCCAGAATTACACAGCCATGCTGTAGCTGTCATTTGGCTATAGCATGGTTGGCAAGTGGTTAAATCAGAAAATACATAGGTCTTAATGTTGTTTTATTGCTGTCATTATGACCTTATGTATATTCTTTGCAACATATGTGCATTGTCATGATAATACATTGTGTACCTCTTAAGATAGTGAGATATTTTATGGTTAAAAGTTTGACCTGTTTCATCATGCAGATTAGTCAGTAAAAATCACATATAACTTTTTCCATCAAAAGATATCATAAACACATATGGTACTTTAGGTCAATCCACTTACCTGCAATATAACTGGGTGCTTGTCCAGCTCCTCACATCTTCCTGTCCTAGAATGACAATGCTTAAAAACTATGGAGGAGAGGCACCATCATCCTAAGACACCATTATAGAATGCCTACCCCTTCCCTCTTCTCTATAACATAGATAGACATAATCCACAGAGATAGCTGGGAACAATGCTAATTGATGACAGGCAGCAAAGGCAGAGTTCTAAATAACCAGCTAACAAGTTATCTGGCAGAATCCTAAAAAACAAGATCAAAAAGAGAATTTGATGGTTAGGGTTAAACTAAACAATAAAATCTGAGAGATGAACCTAATAGTGGGTTGCAGAAGATACCTGCACATACTATTATCAACTTTATTGAGCTTCCCAAGAGTTCAGAAAGCTTATTGTGGAAACTGAATTCTCCACTGAAAGATTCTCTATTGGTTAGAGAAACTCAGCACGCTGACCTGAGAAATGCCAGGGGGCATGGCGGAATGCTGACTTAGAACAAGAAAATGGTCATTAAGAACTTTGGGTCTATGGTTATCAAGGTATTTGCATAGACAAATAAAGGTAAGAGTAGGAGCACACTTGTTCTTCTGTCTTCCAATGTCAGCATTTAAAGTGGAACTGAACTCAAAGATGTTATAGGGAAAATTTAAAAATGGTAAATGTGTATAAGCATTACCCCCAAAAATGTACTTTTTGTCTAGTAATGCCTCCTGAAAAATATCAGTGCACTTCCTGGTGTGTAAGAATCTTGTGCAAGCCTGTGCTTATAGATACCTGTACATGTCACTACTATGTTGCTCACTGTTTTCCTTGCCGGAGGTTCTGATGTGAGGAAGGAAAATTCCTGCCTTTATTGATATGGCAACCTCTACACAGAGCACACGAAGAACTAAGCTTAAAACATAAAACTTAGTCAGTACTATGGTACTATGGTAAGATCAACTGAAGAGAGACCATGGGCAATGCTGGTGCCTAGTCATTTCCCCTGATCCTGCCTTTTGTGGGCATGATCTCTAATTCAGAACCAAATATACACGTTATTTCCAAATGTTTTGGGACGCCCGCATAACACGGTCATAACACAGGCCTGTTATACAGAGGGTTAAACAAACAGTAGTGTTCTCTTTAGAGGCAGGGATTCGTAAATTGCAATACAGAGCTATAGAAACAGTTCAACACTTTCAGAAAGAAAGATTTATTACTAAAGGGCCAAATGGGTGAAATAAAAATATTTACAGAAAAAAGATGTAACTAAGATATATATATATAAATATACAGAGCATAACAGCACAGCAAAGAGTTAACAGAGAGAGGTTAAAGAGTTAAGGTACTTGCCATTAAGCCTTGGATGTAAGCAGATCAAGTTTCAGAGCAGAAGGGGCACCGGTCTCCCCAGGTGGTATTGATGTTAAAATGGGAGACCTCTTCAACTTACTTATCTTAGGTCTGACAGTCGGTTTTGTAGTCCCCAGCAGGGTGTGGCTCTGCAGTCAAGGACCAATCTCTGCTTAGGGCGTGGAGAGATGGATGGATGCCTCAACTAGAGCAAAAATCTCCCGTAACTCATATTTGGCCTATAACTTTTCCTATGCACAAGTGACATCCCACCTGCGGGTAGATTATTATGCAGACAAGTCTGAAGATTGATTAGATATGAATTATGAAAGAGTATGCTAAACGGTTCGCGAGATCTATTTTTCTGCTTTCCTGTGCGTCCGAGACAAGGCGAGTGACCCATCAAACTGTTCGCCTGCTCATCGTCCATCTGACGTTATGTCCGGTTTTTATGTAAGTCTCTCATATTCCAAGATATGAGACATAGGGGAAAAATAGATTTAACAGAGGTTATCTGATTCTGTCACCTACGCTGAGTTTTATTAGGCTGGAATCTCTCTCAACTCTGGAAAAAGCTTGCCTTATCTCTTCCAAGGTGTGAAATGGGACAGCTTTCCGAGACAGCTAGGCACCTAGCTCAGAGATGCCTTGGCCTGCCAGTGACGCACAGCCAGCACACACACACACACATGCTGGCCAAATGTCTCCTCTCAGAGAGGGAGGGGGAGGGAGTGAGGGGAGAAAATGGAAACTCTTAACAAAATGGAGTCTGCGTCCTTCACTGTGTGTTGAGCACGTTTGCGACAGCCATTGCCACACTGTTCTCACAAAGTTGGGAGCATGAAATTGTCCAAAATGTCTTCGTATGCAGGTGCCTTAAGAGTCCCTTTCACTGGAACTAAGGGGCCAAGCCCAACACCTGAAAAACAACCCCACACCATAATTCCCTCTCCACCAAACTTAACACAATGCAGTCAGGCAAGTACTGTTCTCTTAGCAATCGCCAAACCCAGACATGTCCATCGGATTGCCAGACAGAGAAGTGTGATTTGTCACTCCAGAGAACACATCTCCACTGCTCTAGAGTCATGTGGAAGCATGCTTTAGACCACTGCATCCGATGCTTTTCATTTCACTTGGTGATGTAAGGTTTGGATGCAACTGCTCAGCCATGGAAACCCATTCTATGAAGCTCTCTACGCACTGTTGTTGTGCTAATCTGAAGGCCACATGAAGTTTGGAGGTCTTTAGCTACTGACTCTGCAGACAGTTGGTGACTTCTGTTTACTGTGTGTTTCAGCATGTGCTCACCCCGCTCTGTCATTTTATGTGGCCTACCACTTCATGGTTGAGTTGCTGTTGATCCCAGTTGCATCCACTTTGTTATAATACCACTAACAGTTGACGGTGGAGTAGCAAGGAAATTTCACGGATGGACTTATTGCACAGGTGGCAACCTATCACGGTACCACGCTCGAATTCACTGAACTGAGAGCGACCCATTTTTTTACAAATGTTTGTAGAAGCAGTCTGCATGCCTAGGTGCTTGATTTTATACACCTGTGGCCATGAAGTTGATTGGAACACCTGAATCCAATGATTTGAAGGGATGTCCCAATACTTTTGGCAATATAGTGTATGGGGTGCCACATCCCTATAAGGAATATATGTCATATGGCATACTTATTTGGAAAGGGGGACTTTCACAGCACCATATATAATTGAACAACAACTGTTAAAATATAATTTTATTTATTTTGTATCTTAAAATGAATAATAAAGATGCAATGAAAATGACTTGGAGACTTCAGTTTCTCTTTATTACACGCTTTAAAGCATGTAATAGAACTTTCAGCTGAAATTACCTAAATACATTCCATGTGTGCAAAGTCTTACAGTTGGTCTTATTTAGAATGCAGCCATGGTTTGGGTAGAAAAGCCTGTCTCCTGCCAGCAATCCTTTAGAGAGGAACCCTTACTCTTTGTGTGGAAGCAATTGTCTCTCTGAGGAGGTCTAACACCCCATCTGCTAACTTAGACCTTTATATCTGCAAAGAGCAAATCTCCTGCTTCCTGCTGATTAAAGAACTCTAGCTCTGACTCAGCAGAAAGTGTGTCGGACCTCTACAGAGGGACCACTGCTTCCACACAAAAAAACAGTTCATCTCTGCAGCATGCTGGCAGGGGAGGGCTTTTCTGCTCAAGCTGTGGCTGCTTTCTAAGGCTTTGTTCATATGTGTGGCACTCTCTACCACCCCTCAGAAAGGTGGAGTGTGATGGATCACTTTTCAGAAGGCAGCAGAACAGTAGTTGCCAGGTTTTCAAGAGCTGATCCTGCCCCCTTCTCAATGCTCATTTGTGGTTGCAACCAAATAGGGATATTTCTATTGCAAAACCTTTCTGCAACCATGAGCCAAACATTTCACCAAGTGTTGCTGTACTGACCCTTTTACTTGCATGGGTTGCATTAGGTGGTTGTACTACCTTCCAAATATGACATGTTATATAATTTTTGCTGTGCAGCAAAGCAAAACATCTTGCCTGTGGAAATATTTACTACCACTTCTAGCCAGCTTTGGCCAATTTAGGTGAGTGATTGGGGGCAGTAAAAACATGGATTAGGCTGCTTGTTTTTAACTCTCCCCCCAGCTGTCCATGGTTAACCTCCTTAGCGGTAATCCCGAGTGTAGGTCAGGGTAAAATTTCTATACCAAGAGCGGTAACCCCGAGCTACACTCGGGCTTACCATGCGGCGCTGCTCTGGGGGTCCCTGCAGAACTTACCTTGTCCTTCACTCCCGCGATGTGTCCCCTGCAGCAACCCCGGCCATCTCCTCCGGCCGATGCCGGCATCCGGCTTCTGGGTTCTGGTCCCTGTGACGTCAGGACGTACGGGTGCCGGAACCGGCGGGAAATTTGAAATTTTTAAAAAATTTTATTTTTGCTGTCATTGCTGTTTCAATGCATTTCACATATATTTTGTCCCTACTGCTTTGTCCTGTGCCCTGCCTGCATTTTGAATGTTCTTTCTGCCTGGAAACTTAGAAAATTCCATGGCGACCAAAAAGCATCCCTTTACGTCAAAAGCTGTTTTAGAGCAGCAATAGTAAATCAGAACCACTTGCAGAATTGAGTGATAATGATTCGTGGGGAAATTCGTCATCAGACACTGAAAACGATTTTGCGACTTTGCTCAGCGATGTGCGAATTTGCCTCTGTATTTCAAATTTCAGTGTTTTTGGTTTGATTATATTATTGAATTAAATGTATTATTATTATATTATTATTTTTTATGATTATTTATTAAATTATAATTTATGATTTCGTGTTTCAAATTTTATCATATCCGGAATGTTTACTAGACTCTTGTTCATACAGATTTCAGTGAGTTATTCCTAAAAATTACAGCCTACAATAAAAAACTACATATTTCCATGCAAAAAAATGGTACCGCGTTCAGCACCAAAAATCGGAAAGAATCATACCGCCAAGGAGGTTAAGAGACCTAAAAAAACACATGACCTAGCACACCTTTTGATTTGATGCACCCAGAATGTATTTAGCTGATACAGACTGAAAGTTCAGTAGGATTTTACACTAAACAGCCAGAGTTTCAACACTGTAACGCCTCTTGTTTTAATATTTATAACTGTTTTGTTATGTTACCTAATTACAGGATGGGGGAAATCTGCAGTCAAGTATGCCATTTCTGCAATTGTAATTACAATCCAAAAGTTACTGGTACATTTTTTATCTTGAACAAGATATACAAATGATCATAAAAAGAGCGCAGTTATTAATTAGCACATTAAATGCTGGGGGTTAATCTTTTCATAAGCTATGCCCAGCTGCCTGTTTGCCTGATTACACTGAGTACAGGACATCTTTGCCACTTTGCAGCTCATCTCAGCAGCATGCTTTATATACAATGATACATCATATCGGTTTTTGCAGCCAAACTCTTCTTGGCAATAGCACCATGTGAACCACATCTGTCATTCCTTCCTATTGCAATTGAAATTCTTGCAGACATGATTCTTTGTAAGCAAAACAGCAAATAACAGATAATAACAGACAATTGGATTAGACAGAATATGATAACATAGAAATGTTTATTGTATATAAATTGTTGATAACTATGTGCAGCTTTGACATTAGAGATTAGTAAGGATTCAGATTCGGGTTGTTGTATTGTGCTACATTACTGTGCTCACTGTGCATAGACCCAACAAGCCTTTTTAGAACTACCTTTTTGTGTGTCAAAAACTGCTTTAGTTGCTGCTCAGTTTCTGTGCCCCCTTGCAGTTATTTACCTTGTTTTGTTTTATTTTGTTGGTTTTATTTCACTTTTATTTCATTTCCTTTTTAAATTCAGCCAGGTTTTAAATAAATGCAAAAAAGAGGTCAGGTTTTAGTTTTTTAGTGTTGGGGTTTAGTGTTTCAGTGTTTAGTTTTTAGGAGTTATATTTTATTGTAATACAATGTTGCTAGGGTCTTTTTCTTTTTAGGGTTAGCATTGTGAACCTGTGATTGACAAAGGCAATGCTGCTCTTTAATAAACTAAACAACCCCCAACTCTGCATTTTGTGTCCTATATAAAATACCTACTACTACTGCTGCTGTATGGTATTACCAGTGCCATGACAAGGTCATCCAGTGCCCAAGGCAAACTGCGCACCCCCCCCCCCCCCAAGGTAAGAGTCTCTCAAATACATATAAACCTCATCACAATAATTAAGGAAAAAAACACTGCCATTACATATGCTTTTGTGCACAGTGAAATAGATAGTTAACATTTTGTCTGAGCCTACCTTAAAGGAAAAGTACAGCCAATGCTTTTTTGGATCATAGGACTGCACTTCTGTGATCCGTTTTCAGTGACAGCGTACTGAAGCCCGCTGTCAGCTGATGTCACTTAGCCAGTCCAGGCTGAGGAAACGCTGAGAGCCTGAGCCAGCCACTCCCTTCCCCTCCACAGCACAGCACTCCAGTGAACCTGGGGGGGAAGATGCAGAGCAGAGAGCGGTGACTGACAGTCACCACTCTCTGCTTACAGCAGCAGTGAGAACTCAGTGATCGGCAGTCATGTGATCACTGAGTTCTCACCTTTAAAGCTGGTGGGGGACCAATGCTGCCTCCACCTTTTTAAGAATAATTTGGAAAATAAAAAAAGCCCCACACTTCCCTTTTAAAGAAGAACTTCATTAAATTAATCAGGGCCTGCTCAGAAACAAGTAACTGTTGAAATAACGATCACTTTGGTGAGATGTATTTATTGTTCATTATAGTGTAGTGTAGGAGTGAGTCTGTAAGGCAGAGTGCAGAAGTCAGGAGTGTATAATGCAAAGAGTTCAAATGTAAGGACTATGTAGCACACTGAGAGCTGCAGCCAGTGTCGGGTTTAGGAGTATAAAACACACAGAGAACAGGGGTCAGAAGTATGTAATAGACAGTATGCAGGGGACAGGAGTGTGTAAAGCACCATAGGGATCAGCACAAATTCCTCCCCCTAAATTTCTTCTGCCTTTACAAACCCTCTCTCCCTTTCTAGAACAAATCTTCTCCATCCAATTCCCTTCCTAGAATAGATCTTTTTATGCCTAGGGGAAGCCTCTCCATCTCTGTTTGCCTAGTGTAATAGGCAGGGAGGGATGATGCAGAAGTTCTGCGCTGGGAACACATTGCTCTCCCTACACACCCCTTGTTCCATCCCTGGGTATTACACAACTGCAGTAATTAAATCAATAAACCATACACAAAATACACATACATTCAAATAATAACACATAAATAGGGAGAGAAGTCTAACAAAGGGTTAGAGAATCTTAATTTATGGCAAATTAAGCCAGGAAGAGGGTCAGTATGGGGTCATGTTGAGTAGGGCAAAGGGTAGGCTTGAACCTCACTATAAGTCTCCTAACCCCAACCCAATCACCTCTAGGCACATCCTTTACCAGGCAGGTGTCTCTTCCACAGCTGCTGGAGTGCAAGGAAAACTTGTTCCCTAATTATTATTATTATTATTATTATTATACAGTGTTTATAAAGCGCCAATGGTTCGCTCAGCGCTGTACATTACAAAGGGGGACAGAACATAATCAACCCAATGCCCAGCATCTCAATACCAGCTTGGCAATATTCATTGCTTTACAGCTGCTTTCATTCCAGCTGGTAAAGTAAGCTCCATTGCATGAGTTTAGGCCTGAGCTGCACCACAGTGAAAGGTACCTATACAGTAGGTAATGGTTTCTTGTCACTGTGCTGCAAGGTCAATGGCAGGGTACACATGAGCACACATATATGGTCCAGCAAGCATGGGAACAGAACATCTCCTTTATGGCCTCTTTAATGTGTCACTAGCAGGAGCAGGCCATCAACAAGTATCTGTGTGAATATGGGAGGAGGCTCTGGGGTTCTTTTTACTGCGTAAATGGCTCCTGATTCAGGATGTTTTCAACAATACTGTAGAACAGGCATGTCCAAAGTCCGGCCCGCGGGCCAATTGCGGCCCGCGTTCTGGACTGAAACGGCCCCACAGGTGAGCTACCCAAATATATAACTTACGGCCCCCGGTAGTGATTCCCTGAAAGCTACTGAGGACTCCAGCTATCTCTTGACATCATCAGCTGGCGCAGGAAGGAGAGCCCAAATCTCGCGACGTCCGAGATCTCGTGAGATTTGGGCTTTCCTTCTCTGTGTGCCGGCTGATGACGTCAATTCCCGCTCGACAGATCCCTGGAGTCCTCAGTGGCATTCGCAGAATCACTAGTGGAGGGCCGTAAGTTATATATTGGGCAGCTCATCTGTGGGGTCCGGAACGTGGGCCGAGGGATCCCAGGTGGTGCGCAGGGAATTACTACTGGGGCTACCATTTACCGTATTTTTCGCTCCATAAGACGCATTTTTTTCCCCCCAAAAAAGGGGGGAAAATGTCAGTGCGTCTTATGGAGCGAATATAAAGTGGCTGGTCCAGTATTTCTGCCGCCACCATGTCAGAATACCGGGCCGGCCGCTCAGCTGTTGTCTCCTGCAGGGCCTTACCTGTTCCTCGCTCCAGCGCTGCACAGTCTTCCCGCGCTGGCTTCTGTGACAGCCGGGTGCCCACTGCGCATGCGCTTCGCTTTGTGAATGGTCATCGCAGTCTCTGGTCATCTGTACTGTGTCCGCAGTCTCTGGTCATCTCCTGTACTGTGTCCGCAGTCTCTGGTCATCTCCTGTACTGTGTCCGCAGTCTCTGGTCATCTCCTGTACTGTGTCCGCAGTCTCTGGTCATCTCCTGTACTTTGTCCGCAGTCTCTGGTCATCTCCTGTAGTATGTCCGCAGTCTCTGGTCATCTCCTGTACTGTGTCCTCAGTCTCTGGTCATCTCCTGTACTGTGTCCGCAGTCTCTGGTCATCTCCTGTACTGTGTCCGCAGTCTCTGGTCATCTCCTGTACTGTGTCCGCAGTCTCTGGCCATATCCTGTACTATGTCCACAGTCTCTGGCCATCTCCTTTACTGTCCGCAGTCTCTGGCCATCTCCTTTACTGTCCGCAGTCTCTGGCCATCTCCTGTACTATATCCGCAGTCTCTGGTCATCCCCTGTACTGTGTCCTCAGTCTCTGGTCATCTCCTGTACTGTGTCCGCAGTCTCTGGTCATCTCCTGTACTATGTCTGCAGTCCATTGGTTCAGAATTTTTTTTTCCTGTTTTTCGCCTCTAAAACCTAGGTGCATCTTATGGTCAGGTGTGTCTTATGGAGCGAAAAATACGGTATCAATTTGGGCTATAATGGATTGGTGCTCAGGATCGCTTGACGTCATCAGACAGTGCAAGGAGAAACAAAACCCAAATCTCGCGACCTCCGAGATCTTGCGAGATTTGGGCTTTCCTTCTCCCTTTTGCTGGCAGAGTGATTTAACACCTGTTTAGATTTGTCATCCAAGTCACAAAATGAAAAGTATGCCGTTTTCAATAAAATTTTGCATAAAATAGTTCATTTGCATTTAATTTTAATGGTTCATCAGAATGTCGGGCAAAATGGTCGGCCCTCGCACATGTTCACTTCATCAAATCTGGCACTCTTCCAAAAAAGTTTGGACACCCCTGCTGTAGAACAACCTCAGCCCCACTGCCACACCAGGTTAAGCAAATGGATACTGCACTGCTACTGGCAGCACCAACATAGATACCCAGTGCACAACTACGTTTTAGTATCAAAAATCAAACATCAGACTGGTTAGTGGAAAATGATCCCAACATACTGTTAAGGGTTGCAGTAAATAGCAGTATGCACATAGATGAGTAAGTAAAGGATTATGTCAATCACATTTCACTAGACAATATAGTCACCAGGCTATAGCAGCATAGAATAAAGTGCTATGCAGCTAAATTAAATCCTGTAATCAACAAAATCAGCAATAGTTAAAACATTAGAAAGCAGTAACCGCAATGTCGATCAGTACTGTGGTAACTTCTCTTAAATTTCTTCTAAATAGTATTCACTTTAGAGTGCACTCTATATGAATTGAATCATTGAAATGTAAGGCTCCCTAAAGAGGTACCTCTTACAATGGACAACAGGCAAAGCTCTTGTGAAGCAGTCTTTAGCTCTAGTTCATCAGCCTGCTAGCTTTGGGGCCCAATGTTCATGATGGTGCCCATCAGTACAGTCCCAGTAAAGTCTGAATACAGTAACTAATGCTGTTATTTATATGGCCAGTCCCTGTGTTCAGTCTTTGCTAGCTGCAAAAGGTTAATGGCAGCAGTGTCCTCTCACCAGTACCAGTGATACAGCAACAGAGATCCCGCTGTTCAGATGTTAGTTCACTTCTGGATCTGCCTGGAGCAACACCATTCCTCAGTACTCAGTTTAACAGCACTCTGGTGCCTGTCTCAGCCATTGGCTTGTAATAGGTGGATGTGCATGCAGGAGCAGTGATGTGCACATCTTGGTCTCCTTGCAGCAAAGAGGAAATCCCTCAGTATTCAGCCCATGAATAAACAGTTTCTCTCTCATTATACTCATCTCACATTGGGGGTTGTAGAACAGTAGTCCATTAACTGCCATAGTAAAGTTTATTTCCTGAACATCATCTACCATGATTCAGTTCTGCCAACCATCAAGTCTCTTTAGCTCCTTCCACTTTTCAGCTCCTCCTGGGGGATGGAGGCAAGGTAGTGTTCACCCATTCAGCTGAAGTCCATTTGGGAGCCTAGAGAGCACTGAAGCACAGTGTCCTAAATCGCTCTCTGTCGCTAACCAAGCACCATTACATTACATCGAGTTTATATAGCGCCAAAGGGTTTGCTCAGCGCTGTACAATAGAGGGGGGGACAAGGACCAGGCTATACAAGGATGGTAAAGCATGATGAATGACACAATCCCTCTCGTGTTCCTACTGAAGCACACACTACAGAGGCAACAGATTGGACACTGGAGGCACTGCACAGGAGGAAGAGCAGGATTTCCTACTGTCAAGTGTCAGAGGACTCCTTTAACTGCAGCCTCCATCCCTGTGAGGCTGAGGCAGAAGAGAAGTACAAGGAGGAGGTTTGGGGTGCTGGGTGAGGAGGTGGAGGAAATTGAGCCGGCTTCCAGGGGGATGTTTCATCCCTCTTATACCACAGGGGTTATACGTGGATGGGGTCAAATTGTTGAGGGCACTGTTGACTCAGGTCTCTGCTCTAGGACGATGAAGAAGAGGGACCATTACTAAGTGGCCACACTTTTGGTACCCAAATACAAAATTTAAAATGGCAGTGCTCATACTATCATCCCAGAGGAAGTGAAAAATGCTCCACTTAGAGTGTTTACTGCAGAGTAAAACATGCTCTGTGTCTCTTAGTTTGCAGGCCATTGCAGTGCTCCAGCACTCAAAAATATTTGTGACCATATTCTCTCTGAAGAAATACACTCAAACTTTTATTTCCTAATACAACGTGCCTCGTCTTTTAATCTTACTTTGTGGCCTAATAAAGTTACTAACATACTTCGCTTTGACTGTAAAATATTTCTGGCTCTTGTCTCTGTAAAAATACACACAAATTTGTATATATTGATAAAACCTGTCCCATCTCGCCCTCTTTATTTGCAGCCTAATCATGCTACTTACATAATGTGCAGTAAGTGTACAATATTTGTGGGCATTGTCTCTGAAATAATACACATTACTTTTTAATTATTGCTAAAACTTACAGAGTTAGTTTTTTTATGAAAATATGAACTTACCCTTTAAAGCCCAACCCTGGGCTCATGAGAAAAATACCCTTGCAAGGGGGCCCACACACTGTTCAGTAACTCCAGGGCAATGGAAAAGGCTCTATGACTTATCATATCCTTGGCTCGAACAGGTTCCAGCACTTTATGCCCTTATCCCTGGCATGCTGGACTCTAGGCTGGCCCATCTGCACCATCATCATCATGTACAATGCAGGACTATTGTGCATACATTGTGTGTAAGGAGGTAAGCATGTGACTGCAGCCAGAAGTACCTTAGAGAGGCAGCTGTGGTGACCAGTCACATAGAAAGAAAAATCTAAGCATTTAAGCATTTAACCCATGCAGTGTGGGGGGAGGCCCCACTACAAGGTTATTTTTTTCCTATCTTGTCTTAACCAAGTTGCTTACATATGGTGCAATGACTGTATCCCTCAACAATTTGACCCCATCTCCTGCTATTTTCTTTGAAAAAACAGTCTGATTTTTACTTCATGATAAAACTGTCTTGTCTCTCCCTCTTACATTGCAACCTAATCATGCTGCTTACATACTCTGCAGTGGCTGTACAATAGTTCTGGCTATTGTCTCTAAAATGATACACTCTAATTTTCATTTTATGATAAAACGTCCCTCATCTCTTCCTCTTACATTGTGGCCTAATCAAAGTGCTTATGTACTATGCAGCAACAGTAGAAAAATTACAGCTATTTACTCTGAAACATTACACTCCAATTTTGTTTCTTGATAAAACCTGTCCATGAGAATCGTATTGTCCTGTATCACTACATTCAGCTTAAAGTCATCCCTCAAGCATGTGATTGAAATGATTTGTGTTTGCCAATGTAATCCTTGAAGTTGCATAAAAAAGAAGGACTCTCTCCCCTGGTTATGGTATTTTTTTACATTTTCTTTTTTTGGTACATATTCCCCCTGGAAAGTTCCACCTTCATGTAGCATCATGACATTACAGTGATTATTAAGGCAAGTTGTTTGTTTTTTTTTAACAAACATGTCATACTTACCTGTTCTGTGCAGTGGTTTTGCACAGAGTAATCCTGATCCTCCTCTTCTCAGGTCCCCCCACCAGTGCTGATGGGCCCTCCCTCCTGCCAAGATCCCCCAGAGCAAGCAGCTTGCTGTGGGGGTAACCCAGCCGGATTGCTTCCAAGCCGCTGATTTGCCTTTCTATTAACGCCACCTCTCTCTCCTCATTAGTTAATGGCTCCCGCTGCTCTCACAGCCAATGGGGAGGGAGAGTCCCCGGAGAGCTGAGGCTTTCGTGCACATCGCTGGATTGGGATGGGGCTCAGGAAAGTATTTGGGGGGGGGGCTGCACACAGAAGGTTTTTTACCTTCATGCATATAATTCATGAAGGTAAAAAACCTTGAGCCTTTACAAGCACTTTAAAGGCTGGTTTACATAGTTTTATAATATTTATTTTACAGGGTGTATACCTGAATATATGTATTCTCAGCCCCACGTTTTAATTTAAATATACATAGCCTGAAACTCCAATGCACCTAACAGACCAATTCTTGGTGAGTAGGGAAACAATACCATAGGTTTTCTAAGCCAGTTTTACGTGACAGAGCAAAATATATCTGTATATTTTGTCATGGACAAAAATAGTTTAATGTCTTTAGAGGCATAACAGAACAAGAAAGGCAATAGGCGTGTACAGATGATCCAACAGGCAGCAGCAAATTAAGTCATCATGGAGAGTAGCATAAAGACATGATTACACTTCAACCTTTTGATCCTCAAAGGATGCTGTGCAATAGGACGTACAACATCCTGCATTCCATGCCTCATGAATTACAGTGATAGGCAAGAGCTATTTACCATAAATGGTGTCACCTTGTTACGGTCAGTGAAAGCTAAGATGACATGTCACAGGATAGTGAAAGCTAAGATGACAAGGATAAAGATCTCATAATATGGTTTAATAACATGGAGCTGGTAACTTGGTAAAATATGATGCTAGTTGCTTAATGGGATACGGTATACCTAATGAACACATCTGGAGAGTGGAACACATCCAACGTCATTTATAGGAGAAATGTCAAATGTCAGACATTTTATATTTGATTAATCATACCATTAAATAATAGATGTTATAAATGAAAAGTACTTTGTAAACGAGAATGTAGCTTCCCATTCCTGTTGCAATGAGTTCATCTTTATAAGAGATCTGAGAGATAAATGAAGCTAGTGCACTGATGTGAATCATACATGGAGCCTGAGAAGCAGTTCATGAGTCACAGGTTTGCAAGTGTACACTTTATGTTTTATGTAGGCTACTGTAATCGCATTAAGAGCATGCCTCATGCCTGCTTTAAAAGAAAGCTGGAGAATGAGGTAATTCACATTGCTTGCAGATTTACCTTTACTCCATCTGTTTGATTTCTATATGTTAAAGAGATTACCCGCACAAAGCAGACTAGTAAATCTACACGTGAACAGATTCAGCACATAACTAAACCAATATTACTTACAGTTAACACAAAATCCAGTAGTCCTGTACGAATGCAATAAGCCACAACAACCAATCAAAGTAGTGGATAACAAATACTTGATTGTTATCGATTACTGTGCTGTTCATATAGTGCTTAGTCTCATTAAAGCTGAGCTCTACCTAAACACAGGTAAATGCATGCAAATTAATTGAGGTACTGGCAAAAAAAAACCTACATAAATTATGTTTAGGTACTCTCAGGGCTGCTGTTAGACACCACGCCCCCCCCCCCCTCCAAAAAAAACAACAACACAGTTTACCATGCTTCAGTTATGAATGAGCACAGTGAGTGATCAGTACTGATCACTCATTGTGTTCATTCAGGAAAGAAAGGGGCTGGTAAATGTGACATATTTTCTGGACCCTTCACCACCATGAAGGTCCCTATTGTGTGCTTGCAGCTGCCAGTGGGAAGGAGAGAAGGGAATCCGGCAGCACTGTAAGGGGGGGGCACAGGGGGGCCTGGGCAGCAGGGGGAAATGTAGGGGTGCACAGGAAGAGTGATGGCTGCTGCAGAGGGGCAATTACTGGAATCATTCCCCTGTATGGCTCTCTCTGCAGCAGCTAAATTCCAGTGGGAGGGAAAGGAGAAGAAGCCATCTTTATGCTGCTGCAGAGTGAGCCACACAGGGGATTGGTTCCAGCAATTGATGCCCCATTATCCTCCCTGCCCAAATTTGATTCACCCAGCTGTCTGGGACTGGTGGTACCCCCCCGGGTACTCTTATGAATCACACAGCTGTCACTGCATATCAAGAAGATGACACTACTACTCTTTACTTCAGATCTGTGGCTTCCTGTGTCACATGGCTCGCTCACTGTATTTTGGTGGTTGAATATACAGTAATCCCACTACTGAGATCCTCATTATTCTCCCATAAACTGCCTACTTACTTTCCCTTTAGTTTTCATTGCCCAACAATCTGTTAAAATGGCATCATGCAATCTACTCTGTTTGGCTCTCCATGCATAACCTTCCACTCCTATTCTAGCTGCAGGCACATCCCATTTTGTTGTTTGATCGAAATGTGTGAATTATTCTAGAATATATTCTTCAACCAGCCACAAACATGTTTCTGTTTTTTTAATGCAGTTAAAAATTCAAGTAAAATATGCAATCAATGCTTTTGAAAACCTTATTCAAGTACAGTTGCATACAAATAATCAGCACAGGAGCCAGGGAAATCAGGAAACCTATATGGCCTCATGCACATGTAGCATAAAAAAGGCCTCCCGGAACACCAGAACTGCAGTCAGGAAATTGGGGCAGAAAAGCTGCGCTAAAAGCTATATATTACACACGCATTTATGCACATATAGATTTTTTTCTTAAATGCATTCTAGTGGCCAGAATATTAATTTATTTGGTGAGAGGGATTGCTACCATTAACCTGTTGCTACAAACAGAAAACTGAAAAGAAGAAAAAAGCAAACTAATGCATGTGCTCCTGTGCTGGACAGTGGACTCCACAATGTCAATATCCCCACATGAGTAAGAAAGGAATGAAAGCCTTGCTGCCCTCAATGGACCAGGGAAATCCAAAGAGAACTGTATATAGGAAACAAAAAGAGGGCACACAGGCCTAGTGCATTACCTTTAAAAATGAGATTTATTTATAAATAGTAAAATACTCACAAGAGAAATAAAATCAAATGGAAAGCATGTCACAAAGGAAGCAATGTGGTCCAAAAACCCCTGAAGGTGGTCTGGTGAGGGACTGTAGACCTCTAGATAGCTGGTGGCTGACGCGTTTCGAGGTATAAGTAAATATCATTTTTAAAAGTAATGCACTAGGCCCGTGCACCCTCTTTTTGTTTCCTATATACATAACAGAAAACTGAGCACATAGAGACTGGCCATTTAACTACCAGCCTTATTCATAGCATGCAGACGTTATTAGGACTGTACTTATGCACACCACCATAAAGACTGGGCCCCAACATTAGCCAGCTGAAAGAGTAGTGCTGAGGACTGCTTACCTAGATAACTGTATTTCATTATAGCCATCCATATAGAATGCACTCTAGAGCTGTTATAGCCTACTGGTTATTGCAGCATTGATCACCATTGCTCTTAATGTTACCTATGCCATTGCTTATTGCTGATTTTGTGGATTACCAGGTTTACTCTAAACCTGGTAGAACTCCATTCTAAGCAGCTATAACCTAGTGATCACATTGTCTAGTGAACTGTAATGGGCCTAATTCTTTACTTCCTTATTTATCTACAAACTACAAAATTACTTCAGCCTGTGACAATAGATTGGGTTTCATTACCACTTAACCCAGTGTGTCCAGAAGAGGAAGTTCATATTTATTATCATAGGAAAAAATGTAACCTTTACAATTGCTTTAAGCTCCTCAGAACATCTTTGGTGTTATTGGTTCTGCCTGTAAATTCTCTTCTTCAAATACACCTGTAAATGCCTGTCTGTGCATGGCCACATAGGTTAATATAGAGGTGCTTTTACAGGCATAAAAAAAATGCTGAATGCCTATATAAGTGGTGTTTTAAACTCTGTGTTCATGACAACAAAGTGAAAATAATTTCAGCAAGGCACACAGAAGGGTGTTTACTAGCAAATAAAGGAAACTACAATCATGTTGTGGTACGTGTTCCTATCTAGATTAATTAATTACTGCTATTTCATGCAAGTGAATCAATCCAGAAAAGTGTGAAATGAGAAAAAAACGAATCCAGTATTGGCCAGCACAGATAACCTACCACTGGTCTCAGACAATCTATAGGACTATATTAGCATAGTAAAGATTATCTGTATAAAAACTGCACAAAATCTAGTTTGTTATGTGAAAAAAAAATTCACACATTTCTTATCTATCTGGTTGTTATGTACAGCAGACCCACTTTTGATCCAGTTTTCTTTTTCTCTCTAGTTTTCATAAACAGCCCTTTTGACTTTAAAGAGAAAAATGGTTCTTATAATTCTAATGCTTCACATAATCGCTCCGTATTACCAATGTGATTGTGTTAATGTGGGAATACTTCATAATGGTTTTAATGTAAAACTCATAAAAAATGAATAGCTTGGGATCCAGAGGAGCCATAACATCTCTGCACAAGAAAAGTCAACATAGTTCTGCACAGTAATGTGCACAGCTACTGAGATGCCTTTTGTTTTGCAGATGCATGAGATGACAATGGCTGTATGCTGCTGTTGTCACCAGGAATTCTTTGATAATGCTGATTTATATTTAGTCTATTCATGTATAGTATTCGGCTTGGCTTCCAGAGCTTGGCTCATAATAGGAAAATATGTATTCACACATATAGAGGTGACTACACAGAATAGAATACAGGAGCGGTTTCCACTACACAAAAATTATTTGTTTCTTTGCTATTTAGTCTTTGCATTATCACTACCTCTAATATTGAAGAGTTTTTTTTTTTTGTTTTAATCCCCTCCTCTCTGTGTACACTTATGATTGTGCTGCTCATAAGTCAAGGGACCTAAACCATGAACAAACTGTGTTTAAAAATGAAATTGCAGTATCCACCTCAGTTGTGCCAGTCAGATTTAGCTTTGCCGATATATTCAAATGTTTTGAAGACAAAGTTTCCAGCTCTAAAACCCAAGCTGAGTCACTGCACCCAATTTTGTAGCAAAACCTTTCCTTGGAAAGGTTTTAATTGTTTTATATGTTAGGATGTAATCAACATCTGCAATTCTGGATGCTTACATCATCAAAGTTTCTTATATTCAAAATAAAATTACATTAAAAAAATCATTATCCATTTGCCAGAGTTTAAAGAGGTTTTCCCCTTTTGAAATAGAAAGTGTAAAACGTGTAGTTATTTGTATCCCCTTTCTTAACCTTCTCCCACTGGTATTACTGGTAGGTACATTGGATTCCAAGGCCAGACTGTGTCATAACAGAAAAAGCTAAAAGATGTTGTGACAAGAAACCTGCTCCTGTAATAATATACTTAACCCTAAGCAGCTGGAACAAATACTATCCCCCCAGATAAGAAAAAAATAATATCTTTGTAAACCAGCGCTAAACTATATAAATAAACACTATAAACCAGTGACACTTGCCTCCCCTCTGTAGATGGCTGGTGGCCATTGGAGATATTCCATCTTGCTTTATATGACCTGCTTTGTAATAAGGGATCATATTTATCTGGTGAGAGTTTCATTTGTACATTAGTTTGGTGGTTTACGAAGGGAGAAGGCGTGCACAGAATTTGGATTATCATCAGGAATTGGATGAATTTGAACTTTATGCCCATATATCGTTTATGAACCTGAATTTGGGTGTGAGATCCTCATATTATATATTATATATGAATACACATTGACTGAATTATTTAGCATTAAATATCACATGGTGATTGACATGGTATTGCAGAGGGGACATACATGTCTCTGGTTTATAGTGTTTATTTCTATAGTTTAGCGCTGGTTTGTATAGATATTCAAAGCTGAAAGATGGTGGTCTTGGAACTGCTACTTATCATTTTTTAAACAGCTGATCAGCAACAGGTGAAGTACCATGGGTTTCACACATTCTATTCTATATTGTAACTCATCTTGAGCAGAACAGTTTTACTTGGTTTGATAGTCCATAGTCCTCAAGTGCCTGAATTTGCCAGTCTTTTATGAGGTTTCTTGAATCCCAGAAACCTGGGGAGTTGTGATGTACTAATCTCTACTTTGCTTGCAGTTCTCATTGGTTGGCCAACCCTCTCTTGCTCCCTGCAGTTAGCTATGCGTTTTTAGGATCCCCCGTCATGTTAAAGATTTTTAGCTGGAGGTGGGATAAGAACCAAGCATAGTCAGCTCTCTTCTCGAGAAACATGAGATTCTGATATCAGAAGTCTCCACATTCTGGGGGTCCTGGCTGCTCAAATACATTGGAATATATGTGCACTCAACTAAGTGCACATGGGTTTTATTACTGCTGGTGCCTTGCAACATTTTGGGCATAATAAGCTTCACATTAAGAAAATGCTATACTCATGAAGCATAACACTGACCTATGGTAAGCACTGCTACAGTATTGGGCGCATCAGCATGTGTCTTGTTCTAGTATTTAAGCTCCATTTTATACAATGTTTCATGGAAAATGCATGCAAATAACCATCTTCAAGAGGAATCAGAACTTATGGGTAACTGTTTAAACCAGTGTTTCTCAACCTTTTTTCAGTCAAGGCAACCTTTAAAATTATGGACAATCTCAAGGAACCCTCGGAAATTATGGACAATCTCAAGAAACCCTTTGAACTTCTGCATAATCTGGATGCATCACATTCTAAAATGTAGAAAATTCTAACAGTTTACATATTGCAGCAATATCCACACACATAGGACATCTAACGTTAGAGGTGATTTATTATACCAAAGCAAATATACCTTTACACACTGGTACTGACTAGTATTCCAGTGTTAATCCCTCAGTTTCTCTCCCTAATGTGACCCTTACGCTGACAGAGAGGGACAGGAGAAGAGCAAACAAGGATGCTGTGCAGGCACTCCTTATCAACTGATGATGTAATTTGTTGTTAGGACGCGGGCAACTAGAAGTTCATAAAAGTGCACAATGAAAACCGGTGGCTATGTGTACTAAAAGGTAGCCTGGATCCACCTGCTGGCTTGTATACAAATTTTGGCCAATTGTTAGGCATTTTGCCACGGCACCCCTGAAGAAGCCTGACAGCACCCCAGCAGTTTGAAGAAGCCTGACAGCACAAACTATCCAATATATATTTATTATATATTTCAATATATTGGAAAACTATGGTAGGTAGGTTGTTAGATTACATACTTTGGTACATCCAAAGGAAATCTTATAAAGGTTGGATAGTCAGAATTGTAGTGTGTGTAGTGATCTTAAGAACAAGTGGTGAATTTACAATGTGGTATTATACTACAAAAATATGGAACAAAGGTATAAGAATACATTATAAGTTAATTACCATGCACCATTGTAATTCAGCCTGGATCCAGCTGAGAAAGTTAAAAAGATGATGGGAGACTGAGTTTCTTTTTAATTTACATGTGCTCTTACATCAAGGTGGAGGAGAAGATTGTAGGGAAAACAGTACTTCTAAACTGGTGCACAAACCAATAGATTACAAGTTACAGAATACCAAGGGAGATGTTACCTTCTAAAACAGTCAGGTAGGTCCAGGGCATGGACATTACAGTTTAGTATTGTCACTGCTGGCTAGAAATTCATGCCACAGATGGGAAATGCCCTCATAGACAGTAGTCACCAGAACAAGTGTTTCTGTTGGAAGATTTAATCACTATTACTGTTCAGGTGAAACGTTAAATGTTTTTTCTTTAAGTCCAGTGACAGTGGTCATCATGGAAAAAAATAAAAAGAGTGAATACTCCTAACAGGGACACAGACAATTGCTACACTTGACCTGACCCCTCAATTTTCTACCCAAAACTACACAAAACATTTCTGCGTTTAGGGTTAGATTACGATTCAAGGGTTGAACTAACACTAAGTATTTAGGAGTAGATTAGAAGTGTTACATACATTGTATGTAAGGCCAAAATGTGTTTTTTTTTCAACTTGGATAGTGTGGCAAGATTGGAACCTCTGTCAAGTTTTTATTTCTGTCTGTGTCCTTGCTGGAGAGATTTGCTCTCTGTGTTTGTCCTACTGACAACTGTCAGGGAAAATCTTAAATTTGTCACTAAATCAGGAACAGAGGGAAAATACTTTAATGAGAATGCTTGTTTTAGTGACTAGGTGATGTTATTCAGTTTATTTTCCCTAATTTATCCAAAATTTAAAAAAAGCAGAAAGCTATCCATTAATAGGCACCGGGAAAGGAAAATGAAAGTATCTGATTCTGGATTCCTAGTATTTACATGGCAGAATACTGGTGATAAAAATAACTAGTCAACAGGGAAGGCGATGATGATCACGTTCAACTATAGCAGCTTGAGACATAGAGGCCTCAATATTCTTCCAAAATCAACCAGCTTGCTGCCTTGCAAATGGTCATCAAGGAGACCCTTGCTTGTGTGACCAATGAGGTCGAAATGGATCTCTTCGATTGAGTTCTCAATCTGGAGGCTCAGCTGGAAGCTCCTGTTCCCTGCCCTCTAAGCCATCTGGATAATATTGACAATCCAAGAAGACATACAGTCATGGCCGAAATTGTTGGCACCCTTGATATTTTTCCTGAAAATCAAGTATTTCACACAAAAAAGGTATTGCATTAACACATGTTTTGCTATACACATGTTTATTCCCTTTGTATGTATTGGAACAAATATAAAACAGAGGCAGAAAAGCAAATATGACATAATGTCACACAAAACCCCAAAAATGGGCTGGACAAAAGTATTGGCACCCTTAACTTAATATTTGGTTGCACACCCTTTGGAAAACATAACTGAAATCAGTCGCTTCCTATAACCATCAATAAGCTTCTGACACCTCTCACCCGGAATTTTGGACCACTCTTCCTTTGCAAACAGCTCCAGGTCTCTCTTATTGGAAGGACACCTTTTCCCAACAGCAATTTTAAGATCTCTCCACAGGTGTTCAATGGGATTTAGATCTGGGCTCATTGCTGGCCACTTCAGAACTCTCCAGCGCTTCTTTGCCATCCATTTCTGAGTGCTTTTTGACGTATGTTTGGGGTCATTGTCCTGCTGGAAGACCCAGGATCTTGGACGCAAACCCAGCTTTCTGACACTGGGCCCTACAGTGCGACCCAAAATCCTTTGGTAATCCTCAGATTTCATGATGCCTTGCACACAGTCAAGGCACCCAGTGCCAGAGGCAGCAAAACAACCCCAAAACATCATTGAACCTCCACCATATTTTACCGTAGGTACTGTGTTTTGTTCTTTGTAGGCCTCATTCCGTTTTCGGTAAACAGTAGAATGATGTGCTTTACCGAAAAGCTCTATCTTGGTCTCATCTGTCCACAAGACGTTTTCCCAGAAGGCTTTTGGCTTACTCAAGTACATTTTGGCAAACTGTAGTCTTGCTTTTTTATGTCTCTGTGTCAGCAGTGGGGTCCTCCTGGGTCTCCTGCCATAGCGTTTCATTTCATTTAAATGTCGACGGATAGTTCGCGCTGACACTGATGCTCCCTGAGCCTGCAGGACAGCTTGAATGTCTTTGGAACATGTTTGGGGCTGCTTATCCACCATCCGGACTATTCTGCGTTGCAATCTTTCATCAATTTTCCTCATCCGTCCACGACCAGGGAGATTAGCTACAGTGCCATGGGTTGCAAACTTCTTGATAATGTTGCGCACTGTGGACAAAGGCAAATCTAGTTCTCTGGAGATGGACTTGTAACCTTGAGATTGTTGATATTTTGCCACAATTTTGGTTCTCAGGTCCTCAGACAGTTCTCGTCTCCTCTTTCTGTTGTCCATGCTTAGTGTGGCACAGACAGACACACAATGCAAAGGTTAAGTGAACGTCTCTCCTTTTTATCTGCTTTCAGGTGTGATTTCTATATTGCCCACACCTGTTACTTGCCCCAGGTGAGTTTACAGGAGCATCACATGCTTGTAACATTCTTATTTATCCGCAGTTGTGAAAGGGTGCCAATACTTTTGTCCAGCCCATTTTTGGAGGTTTGTGTGACATTATGTCGAATTTGCTTTCTTTCCTCCCTTTTTTTGTTTTGTCCCAATACACACAAAGGGAATAAACATGTGTATAGCAAAACATGTGTTAATGCAATACGTTTCGTGAGAAATACATGATTTCCTGGAGAAATATCAAGGGTGCCAACAATTTCGGCCATGACTGTAGCTTACCATGATTTGCTTCCTTCCCCTTGAACCTCAATACCAGAAAACCAAACAGTCTGTCGAAAGGCCTGACTGAAGAGCTGGCCTGAAGAGTCATGGGCATGTCAAGTTCATAAAAAGTTGAAGTTTCTGCTTCTGCTGGGAGGGATGAAAGTACCCACTAATTGACCAGATGGAAGAGCACAGCCCTCATAAGCTGTTCAATCAAATGGTCATTTGCCCACCTCTTTCTTTTGAAGAATAAAATAGCAGACATTTGAACTTTCAGGGAACTTAGGATGAGGCCCATATCTAGATCCATTTGCAGAAATGACAGCAATCTGTTCATGTGGGTCAAACTCCTGACGTGTACTGCAACGTGTACTGCACCAGAAAATAAGGTAAGGGTCTTTTGTGACTTCATTCATTATTATGTATGTACAGTATCTTTGCTTTTGCTGTTTTTTCTAAACTTTTATCAATTTATGCATATTGCTTTTCTGTAACGTTTAAATTTAATTTGCTTTCTTTTTATAATACGGTATAAACAATGACTGTTGTCTTATTGTACTACGGTAGGTGTGTTGTGTAGAAAAGAAAGATATCGTTCACAGCACTATTTATCTAGATATCTATTTCTAAGCCATAGGCAAAGTCTAAATGTTGCCATATATCAATATTCTTGTGCTGACCTTGCCTTCCACAAATATTTACAGTTTTAATGTGGACAAGTCAATATAAATACTATTATATAGTGACTCATGTTTATTCTTGGAGTTATGGATCATTTCTGTTACCTAGTTATAAGTTCAGGTATTAAACAATGTTAGCAATCCTGGTCAATGTGAGCTACAAATCACAGGACAAATAAGCATGACTGAGGATTTCAGCTGTTAGAAAATGGTATTGGGTGATTTATAAACTTAGACAACTTAATGCCAACAATTTAATTCTGGATTTATAGAGGAGTTCCTTTGTTTAGTGGGACTTTTTGTCTATTTAGGGTAGTTAGTCCCATATTATTTTGTGTTCCTATACACATATGTACTGTACATATGAGAATGAGAACATATAAATGTGTACATATACAAGGACCCTTCCTGCCATCTTGGGGCATCCTGACACATCCTCCACAGCAGCTGGCAGTAGAGGAGAGGGGGGAAGTCTGCAGTGCTGAGGGTGGGGGGCAGGTGAGCACACAGGGTGCCCATCCAGCAGAGATGAGTAATTCGGAGAGGAGGAAAGGCATATACAGCAATTCCCTCCATTGCCCTCTTGCAACCTCTGAATGAATGTGTGAGGGAGAGAAGAATTAGGCCTTCGGTGGCTGCAAGAAGAAAATGGAGATCCATTTGTGTATATACTGCCCCCTCCTGTCCAGATGTAAAATAGGGAGGCCGGACAGGTCCCCTGCAGCATGGGGCTGGATCACAATTGCGACCCCTGCTGGTACACCTCTGCTACACAGTGTGCTATATTTTAGTATGCCAAGCTCCAAAATGATATGATGATGTTTTGAGAGTGGGTCAGATAATTTTAAATATGTTGTGTACCATGGTTTTTAGATGTTTTATGGGCAATAAAAACATTTTGTATATCTTTGGATGAGGCATCCTCAATTTCCCTCTTTTATTTGTTGGTATTTATGATTTTTAGTATTAAGGTGGTTTCTTGAGCCCATACGTTGTTCTAATGGGGTGTTTGCAGTAGGGGCTCCACACCACCATAGTATTATTGTGGGACTTACAAGAAAGCATTTTTCTCTGTTAGAGAGAAACCACCAAAATCCACCTAAATTTCACCTTCTCCACTGACTATGATGTACTTTGCTAAAATGGTGACATTTTGCTGAAATCTCCTGATTTTCTATGAATTTGTTGGGTAAAGAAGCTATCCCTGTTTTCTCACACTTTTTGCCATGCAACTGTGATGAATGCAAATACAGTATGCAAACAAAGTCTGCACCTTGGGTGCTCAACCTGTGGCTCTCCAGCTGTCACAGGACTACAAGTCCCATCATGCCTCTGCCTTTGGGAGTCATGCTTTTAACTGTCAGCCTTGCAATGCCTCATGGGACTTGTAGTTCCACAACAGCTGGAGGGCCACAGGTTGAGCACCCATGGACTAACCAATCTTTTTCAACCAGGCTACCCTGGGGTGCTTTCAGGTTTCTTCAGGGGTGCCTTGAGAAAATGCCTAAAAATTGCCATAAAATTGTATACAAGTCAGCAGGTGGATCAAGTCTACCTTTTACTTACACAAAGTCACAGGTTTTCATTGTGCACTATTACAACTTTCTAGCAAGCGGCGTCCTAACAATCAAAGACATCATTGGTTGATAAGGAGGACATCGGGAGCATGCACAGCATCCTTGTTTGCCTCTCCCCTGCCCCTCTCCATCAACACTGGGGTCACATTAGCTGAGTGAGGGAGAAAAACAGAGGGAGAAGAGAAACATTGGAATACTAGTCAGTACCTGTGTTATAGGTGTAATTGCTTTGGAAGAATAAATCACCTTTAACTTTGGGTGTCTTATGTGTAATGCTGCATTATGTAAAACTATTTGTTTAATTTTTTTACATATTGTATTGGGGTGCCTTGAAATTGTGCTGCACTTTAAAGGGTTCCTTGACTGAAAAAAGGTCAAGAAACCCTGGTCTAAACTGTACAGCATGCATAGGGTAAATTTAGAAAGAAGTGCATTTTGTAATGAAGCATACACTTCAGTTTCTGCATGTATGCTAGTTAAAAGGAATTGCATGGATGAAAAAAGGACAGAAGAACTGCTAAGAAATATATGCTGAAAACATCTCAAACTTCGAGATCTGGACATTCTTGAATATTAAAAATTGAAACTGCATTCACCTAAGCAGCTCAGTGAGTCTCAGTTTTACTGAAATTTCCCACATTGGGAAAGGAAGTTAAATCAATTTTCCGAAATCATTTCACATATACCTAGCGCAGGCAAATTAGCCCCATTGGTTGCATATATTTTTTTTGTCCCCATGATAGACCTATTTGCATGAAATTTTTTGCTAAATTTATTTAGAGATAATGAAGTAAGGGATGTTCGCTATAATAGTAACAGATGGGACACAGTAAATTACTAGAAACTAATGTAATGATGGTATCATTACTTACTAGAAACTAAGTAATGATGGTAAAAGCATGACGCAGAATACAGTGCCCTGTATCCTACCTTGTGGATAATCATATCATTGAAGAGTGCACAGATGCCTGAACTACACGTTACCACAGTTGGGTTAAATCTTGACATACCTGTAAACCCTATTAGACACTTTCATTAGCCAAACATGTAAATACCATTTAGATAACAGTTAAATAATTGCTAAGTCCCATAATAGAGACTTTTTTCTTTGGAGACATTGTCCTGTGTCCCTGTGCTATAAAGACTGCAGCTCTCCTAGATGAGAGGAATGAGTGCCCAAATCTCTACAGCGTTCCTATAATCCTCTGATACATTTTAATCCCATTACATTTTCCATGTGGCTATTTTAAGCGGGCCTTGTGAAGAGCAGATGTTGTTTAATTAACAATTTTGCTGCCAAAAAGTTTGATCACTGATGAGGAAAAAAATGGGCGCAATACATTTTTAATCGTACAGATTTAACAGTAGGGAAAAAAATGCGGTAAACATTTTACAGACAGATTTTGTCAGGTGGATGGCAATAATTTATTTAAAGAAAAAAAAACTTGTTCACAAAGCCCAGTGGAGGACATTAATGTAATAGTGTATGCGTTTTGTATAGCAGCCAAATGTGCCTTTTATTCATTAATCACGCTGAATATTAGAAAAATGTTACCTGCTGATTGTCATGTTGACATTCATACAAGGTACAGTTATGCATTTGACACAGGGAATCATAAAGGAATAAGTGCTCTAAAGCCGGATTACTACATCAAAGAAAGAAAGTGTAATACACTGTATTGACAATGCAAATATCAGGTAAAAGAACATTATGAGCACACCATAAAATGATTATATTTGACTTCACATCGTCATGCTTTTTTATTCTGGAGGTCATATACCCTTTCTTCATTTGACACATTTGCAAATCAGTTGTTTCATTCACATTGCAAACTAGTCTGGCATATTATTAAAATCTTAACTTCAGGCCCACACAAAAAAACAAATATGCAATTGCTGAATGAGTGTAATGAAGTTTAGAAGCTTTAAAAAACATTTTTTTACATACATTAAAGCCAAATTCCAACCAAAACATATTTTCTTGTTTAGTTACACTAAGTAAAGGTTTGAACCCTATTAGGAGTTTATTGTCATCTATGTGCCTATTAGATAGATTTCCCTTCACTTCCTGCTCTGGAGAACAAACTGAGTGAGATCTTTTTAGTGAGGGCACACACAATGATTAAAAAGTTGTAAATTGTATAACCCTTCCCTACTCTACTTTGTAAACATGTTTTATTATTTAAAACTATATGTACCCTCACTCAGTGCTGATTACACCACCTAATAACCCATCAATCAGCTGCTACATGAAATTCCAAATCTCCTCCCTGTGTGAGCAAACAAGTACACTATGTATACAGATAATGCAGCACTTAAATTACATTCACTTCCCTATACCCTATGGTTAACAATCAAACATAGCAATCCTCAACTAAAACATGTGCATAGCAAAATATTTGACTTATTATTTTATAGTATTTATACAGCATCAATGATTTACACAGTTTATATATATATATACAGTATATACACTATATTGTCAAAAGTATTGGGACGCCTGCCTTTACACGCACATGAACTTTAATGGCATCCCAGTCTTAGTCCATAGGGTTCAATATTGAGTTGGCCCACCCTTTGCAGCTATAACAGCTTCACCTCTTCTGGGAAGGCTGTCCACAAGGTTTAGGAGTGTGTCTATGGGAATGTTCAACCATTCTTCCAGAAGTGCATTTGTGAGGTCAGGCACTGATGTCGGACAAGAAGGCCTGGCTCACAGTCTCTGCTTTAGTTCATCCCAAAGGTGTTCTATCGGGTTGAGGTCAGGACTCTGTGCAGGCCAGTCAAGTTCCTCCATCCCAAACTCACTCTTACATGAATTTATGGATCTTTATGGACCTTGCTTTGTGCACTGGTGCACAGTCATGTTGGAACAAGAAGGGGCCATCCCCAAACTGTTCTCACAACATTGGGAGTGTGAAATTGTCCAAAATGTCTTGGTATGCTGACACCTTAAGAGTTCCCTTCACTGGAACTAAGGGGCCAAGCCCAACCCCTGATAGACAACCCCATACCATAATCCCCCCTCCACCATACTTTGCACTTGGCACAATGCAGTCAGGTAAATACCGTTCTCCTGACAACTGCCAAACCCAGAAACGTTCATCAGATTGCCAGACAGAGAAGCGTGATTCATCACTCCAGAGAACACGTCTCCACTGCTCTATAGTCCAGTGGCGGTGTGCTTTACACCACTGCATCCAATGCTTTTCATTGCACTTGGTGATGTAAGGCTTGGATGCAGCTGCTCGGCCGTGGAAACCCATTCCATGAAGCTCTCTACACACTGTTGTGCTAATCTGAAGGCCACATGAAGTTTGGAGGTCTTTAACTTTTTACTCTGCAGACAGTTGGCGACTTCTGCTCACTGTGTGCTTCAGCATGCACTGACTCCGCTCTGTCATTTTATGTGGCCTACCACTTCGTGGCTGAGTTGCTGTTGCTTCCAGTTGCTTGCACTTTGTTATATTACCACTAACAGTTGACCATGGAATATTTAATAGCAAGGACATTTCATGGATGGACTTATTGCACAGGCGGCAACCTATCACAGTACCACGCTTAAATTCACTGAGCTCCTGAGAGCGACCCATTCTTTCACAAATGTTTGTAGAAGCAGTCTGCATGCCTAGGGGCTTGATTTTATACGGTTTGCTTGTAAGCTGGCTGGCAAGTTGAGCTGGGAATTTTTCTGTTTTGTTGTTTGACAAGCGTCACCCTTCTATGTGCTCCTTGCTATGAAGGCCAGTTATAGACTGAGGCAGCGGCCATTTTTTGTACACTTGATTTTATACACCTGTGGCCGTGGAGTTGATTGGAACACCTGAATCCAGTGATTTAGAGGCGTGTCCCAATACTTTTGACAATATTGTATATATATTTATATATATATACATACATACACAGGAGTTGGACAAAAAAATGGAAACACTACATGATATGCAGGTTTCCAGGAAAACATCATCTGCTAAGCATAAGCTCGTCTTGGTCAATTAACTGAAAGAGACAAAAGGACATTGCGCAGGATTGTGACCCGGAAAGAGAAAACAACTGCTGCAAAAGTGACTGCAGAGCTCAATCTCAGTCTTCATGAGACTGAGATTGAGCTCTGCGATCACTTTTGACTTGACAACCGCCCTTATGCTTATCAGATGACATTTTCCCAGAAACTGTATATACCGTCATACCCTTTGATACTGCACCTCCCAACACAGCAAATAAATTGGCAACTTCAGTCGCAGAGACACCAGCTAAACAGGCACCAACAATTTGCCCTCTTTGAAGCTCAGTAAGCTCTGATATGACTCTGTATTACTAGTAGCGCAGGCAGTGAATGGTGAAAGTGAGGCTTCCCGCCTGTTAGCTAGGTGTCTCATCACACAGCGCAAGCAAAAGAATGTTTCGCTTTCAACTTTCGCTTTCACGTTTGCTTTCAACGCAAAACATGTCACATTCACACCTGCAAATTATGTAGCGTTTCCATTTTTGTCTAACACCTGTATTTATATTGTACATTTACAGTTGTGTCCAAAATTATTCAACCCCCAATGCTGTAAAGGGGTTTAGGGACTATAGTGTACATTTGGAATTGTATTCAGAATCAAATCCTACAAGGACGTTGTAACTACCCAAATGCAACTAAAATGACATCAATTGTTTATGTAATACAGTAGTAAATGGTTCTTATGTGGTTTCTTCATTGCCACAATTATTCAACCCCTTAAAGACTACCACTCTGAAGAACAGAGGTTCATACAGGTGCTTTCCATCAGGTATTGAAAACACCTGTGGATGTCACCGAGCAGCAATCAAGCATAATAAGCACCAATTAGGCAGCTTTAAAATGACTGTGATACTCAGCTCCTTCTAGACATTTACTGGTGTGGTTACAAACATGGTGAAGGCAAGAGAATGGTCCAGGAAGACAAGAGAAGAGGTGATTTCTCTTCACAGGAAGGGCAATGGCTATAAGAAGATTGCAAAGATGTTAAACATACCAAGAGACACCTTAGGAAGCATCATTCGCAAATTCAAGGCAAAGGGCACTGTTGAAACGCTACCTGGTCGTGGCAGAAAGAAGATGCTGACTTCGACTGCTGTGCGCTACCTGAAGCGTAGAGTGGAGAGAAGTCCCCGTGTGACTGCTGAGGAACTGAGAAAAGATTTGTCAGATGTGGGTACAGAAGTTTCAGCCCAGACAATAAGACGCACACTGCGTAATGAAGGCCTCCGTGCCAGAACTCCCAGGCGTACCCCCTTGCTGTCTCCAAAGAATAAGAAGAGTCGACTGCAGTATGCCAAAAGCCATGTGGACAAACCACAAAAGTTGTGGGATAGTGTTCTGTGGACTGATGAAACAAAATTAGAACTGTTTGGGCCCATGGATCAACGCTATGTTTGGAGGAGGAAGAACAAGGCCTATGATGAAAAGAACACCTTGCCTACTGTGAAGCATGGTGGAGGGTCAATCATGCTTTGGGGCTGTTTTGCTTCTGCAGGTACAGGGAAGCTTCAGCGTGTGCAAGGTACCATGAATTCTCTTCAGTACCAGGAGATATTGGATGGAAACGTGATGCAGTCCGTCACACACCTGAGGCTTGGGAGACGTTGGACCTTTCAACAGGACAATGATCCCAAGCATACCTCCAAGTCCACTAGAGCATGGTTGCAGAGGAAAGGCTGGAACATTTTGGAGTGGCCATCGCAGTCACCAGACTTAAATCCGATTGAGAACCTCTGGTGGGACTTAAAGAAAGCAGTTGCAGTGCGCAAGCCTAAGAATGTGACTGAACTGGAGGCCTTTGCCCATGAAGAATGGGCGAAGATACCCGTAGATCGCTGCAAGACACTTGTGTCAAGCTATGCTTCACGTTTAAAAGCTGTTATAACTGTAAAAGGATGCTGTACTAAGTACTAAGATTGAATGTCACTTGGGGGTTGAATAAAACTGATAATGCTGTGAGCACAGAAAAGACATTTGTGGTTATTTCATTATAACTGTTATGTTATATTTGTCTGACCTACAAGTGCCTCTTTAATGTAAATGTAAGCAAGATGACTGAATGATCAAAAGCAATGTCAAACTGGCCAAAACACTCAATTTCAGTGGGGGTTGAATAATTTTGGACACAACTGTACATTGTTCCCTACCCTCAAGGAACTGACAATCTAAAGGCAGCTATAGATGGTTCTAATTTTGGCCGGTTCAGCAGGGACCGGATGAGATTCAAACCATCTATGGGCAGGCTGTTTGTATCCAATTGTACCCTGATTGTACAACCAGCCTGTCAGATTTTTCATGCGATTATTGTCAGGGAGCCACTGGCAATAATCATTGTGTTCTACTGGCAGGGACAGCTCCCCCCCATCAGGAGAACACAATAGTTCTGCAGGAGGGATTCCCCCATCAACAATGACTGTGTTGATTGGGGAATTGAGCGATTTTGTTTCAGGTTGCAGGAAATAAAATCACATTATCTATGACTGTCTCCAGGCACTGTTGGCACAAATTATGATGCACCATGCCTAATCTCGCGTTTGTGTAGACACAGCTCAGGCAATGTGTACCAATGTTTATACTCTGTCATGTTATTATTTGAGTGTGCGCCAAGAAATTATTATGTTTTAAAGAAATAAGTGCAGCGATTTGAATGGGAGAGTGAGAATTACTGCACATATATAACAAGACTTTACTTTCTGCTGCAAGCAAGGCCAGATTTATGCCACATAGGCCATCACCAAGTGCACAGGAGGGGCAATACCTAGCACTGAGCGGTGACCGTTTTAGTGGCAAGCTAATGCAGTGTATGAAAGACATAATGAAATACAAATAATGCAACCTATGAAATACAGCCAGAAAAATATACTTTGTAGTAATGTAAAAATGTAAAATTATGTACATGTAAAAATGTAAAATGACTTAGATATATGATTTAATATTACTTAAAGTAGAGTTGTAGCTGCTGACTTTTAATAATAGAGCACTTACCGGTCCAGGGATCCATCGGTGTCCTCACCACGAGACAATTCTTCATACGGCTGTTGGGTGCTGGTGTAGCCATCTTGGCTAAGGGAAACTGGCTCCCTACTGTGCATGTGCATTTTGTGAATGGGCCACAGTCCTCTGAGGGCTGAGCTTCCACTTTTGGATGGAACTCCGCTTTAAAGATAACAATACTAACTGAACAAGCATACTTCCACAAATGTACTTTCATTTCCCATTAAGGTACCACTATCTGTCTTGAAATCTCTTTGCTTGAGTTCCTGGGTCTACTTGCTGCCATCAGGTTCCCACTCTCCCTTTATATTCCATTCATATTATGAACAAGCAAATAGATGGAAATAGAACTGTAAATTATGGCAGAGCTTGTTGTTGCTGTATTAAAAGCATATATAAAGCCAGATGTCAGCCCACCAGGGTCTACATAATATTCAAATATTACATTTGGATGGGCTAACCCTAGAACTGGTATTTTCCTTAGCCTGGTCAGAAATGTATTTTTCTTTTACATGATCCAGATACAGTGCTGTTCCTTACCAATCTATTTTCTGAGGAACCTTATAATCCTGATTGAACTTTCACCTATGTAAAGGGCTTAACTACAGTGCACAAGCTGGAAAACAATTGCATATATGCCCCAGTGTACAGTAGACACTCACTGTTACCAATAGACTTAACTAGCAAGAGTTCATTTTAAAAAGAAAAAGGGCAGCATGGTGACTTAGTGGTCAGCCAGGGGCGGACTGACAACTCAAGGGGCCCCCGGGCAATAGGGGATCATAGGGCCCCTGTGTCCATGCCCAAACTCAAAAAAGCCCATCTCATGGGGCCCCCTACTGACCCCGGGCCCTCGGGCAGTGCCCGAGTTTCCAAATGGTCAGTCCGCCCCTGTGGTCAGCATTCAGTTCGGGTACTTCAGTTTCCCCTCCAACACTCCAAACACATGCTGGTAATTTATTAGGTTAATTGGCCCGTGTGTGTGCGTGCGTGCGTGCGTCTCTATGCATCTGAGGTAGAATGATGTGAATGTACAGCATGTAAGGTGCTGCGTAACTTGTCAGTGCAATATAAATGCCTGGAAAAATCAAAGTGGTATTAAACCCAAGATCAATATTCTAATACCGTATATTGCAGCTTAGCTATCATTAGATGTGGTGGCTGCATTAGTTTTCCTTTTTAGGCTTTTTCTCCTTGTTTTCACCTGGTGATCTGGCAAGTAGCACACCACCTGTATAGAGTACCTCCACTCTGGATGAAGGAGCAAATGGGCACCTTTGAAAAGTAGCATTGCCAGTCTTTTCACTGACAGTTTTGTTACTTTTGTGATAAAGGTTTTGCATCAATAAATAAAAGCTGACCATTGTAGGCACCGCTGTCAGTGTTAAATGCTTTGTTTCAACACTCTACCTGCTACATCTAGAGGAGTGTGTTTTTTTGAAAAACAACAGACTTACTGGCAGGATCACCAGGTGAAAATAAAAAACAAATAATAATGTGGTCATCACATGTAAGAATTGGTAAGATGTAATATAATAAGTCTTTGCTTTTGGGTTTAATACTGCTTTAAAAGCCAGCTCCGGGAAAATTAAAAATGATCATTTTTAGTACACCCGCACTGCAAGGGTTACTAGCTTGTTTAGGTCTATGGGACACAGAAAAGAATCTACTTACCTGCTACTTTGCTCCTCCATGCTGCTAGGGTAGTGTCTTCTCCCCATACTCCAGCGGCCTAAGATACTGATGTCACCAATACTAATACAGGGCCCATAGACTTCATTGTATGGGCAGCACAGTGGCTAAATGGTTAGCACTTCTGCCTGGCAGTACTAGGGTCGTTGGTTCACATCCCAACCACGGCACCACCTGCCTGGAGTTTGCATGTTTTCCCTGTGCCTGCGTGGGTACTCCTGTTTCCTCCCACACTTCAAAAGACATGCTAGTAGTTTGATTGGATCCTGTATAAATTGGCCCTAGTATGTGTATGAATGTAAGTTAGGGACTCTAGACTGTACACCCCTTGAGGGTTATGGACTGATGTGAATATACAATATATATGCAAAGTGCTGCATAAATTGATGGTGCTATATAAGTGCGTGTAATAAATATGTGATGATGCCACATTTCCAGGAGTTGGTTTTTAAATCAGGGGTCTGCAAACTATGGCCCTCCAGCTGTTGAAGTACTACAAGTCCCATCATGCCTCTGCCTCTGGGAGTCTTGCCTGTGGCTGTCAGAGTCTTGCAAGGCTTCATGGGACTTGCATTTCCTCAATACCTGGAGGGCCATAGTTTGGAGACCCCTGCTTTCAGCCTTCGTTCACACTGATGCGGTGCAAATTCCGCACCGCATCACAATCGCATCCCATTCAAGTGGATTGATGCGGGTGTGTATGTTGAGTTAACGATAACCCCATATCAGTCCGCAAAACGCAGTACGATGTGCAGAATCGGATCGCATAGGTGTGAATACCCATGCAATCCGATTCTAGTGCGGCCCAAAAAAGGGTCCAGCACCTTTTTGGTGCGGGTGCGATGTGAATAGAGCCATACAAAATGTATGGCTCTAACTGCACCGCATACAAATCGCATGTGATTTGTACAGGAATGTGGTGTGGTTCCTGTGCGAATCACATGGGATTTCCGCATCCGCTGTAGTGTGAACCTAGGCTAAATCATAAAAATCATACCAGAAACTGTAAAGGAGGGATAGGCAACTTTTCCGCCAGAGAATGCTGCTATGTTATAAAAGAGTGTTGCATTTGACTTCTACAGAGAGCTGCTATGACACCAGAGAGAGGCATACATTGCCATATATTAGAGAGCAGGGGTGGACTGACCATTTGGAAACTCAGGCATTGCCCGAGGGCCCAGGGTCAGTAGGGGGCCCCATGAGATGCCCCTGGTACCTTTTTCATAGGCTTTTTTGAGTTTGGGCAAGGACACAGGGGCCCCATGATCCCCTATTGCCCGGGGGCCCCATGAGTTGTCAGTCCGCCCCTGTTAGAGAGTATGCCATTACAGTATACTAAAGAAAATGCCATTAGAATGATTTTTCAGAAAAGAATTGTTGACCTGTTTGACCAGCCCAGAATGATTCCCATTCATTTTCACATTGTGACAATGCACAGATTATCAGCTCAGTACGGAATTTGTACAATGGAAACTTCAGTATAAAAATTCACAAGTATGTAATCTTCATGTCGTAAAATAAATATCATACCTCTATACATCACAAGACAAATGAAAAAAAGTAGAGGCAATGAAGTTAGAAAGACCTTATGTTATTTCATGTTCCCCGTTGTAGAGGTTCAGCAATGCATCTCATTTCGTCAGTATACCAGCCAGGCCATGCATCATATGGCTTCCAGTGCACTGTTTAAAAAAAGTGTTTGTATGAGATAAACAGCGTACATGGTTTCCAAGAAGCAACGCATTCATTCACAAGTCTGGATTTCAAATTAAGCCACTTTATGTCTCTTGCTTTTTTCATTTAACCTTGTTATTATTTTGAACCACAGTACAACTTCTAGTTAATGCATATCAATCAGCTTGCTCAATACCAGTCATAAATATTTAGACATTTATCAGGAAGTAGATATTTTAAAGGCTCTTATGCAATGTGGTATTTCTGGGCTTCAAGGAAAAAATGTAGCAAAAGAAATATGTAAGTTGCCATCGTTGACCTCTCCTGAAAATGATAATCGCCCAGTTTTAATTATGATCTAAAGGCTGCAATACTGTGTGGGTTATTTACTAAAACTGCATGGTGCAAAATCTGGAGCAGCTGTGCATAGAAACCAATCAGCTTCCAGGTTTTATTGCCAGTGTTTAATGGAACAAGCAGAAGGTAGAAGCTGATTGGCTACCATGCACAGCTGCACCAGATTTTGAGAGCTCCAGTTTTAGTAAATCTCCTCCAATGAGTTGCTGACCTGTTAAGCATACAGATCAGGTGTCCTTACATCTCTCACTTCTTAGCCCTGGTTCACATATATGGGGCCGTGCGGGCCGTGTTTTGCGCGGGCACAAGAGCCGATTCATTTGAATGGACTCCCGTGCCCCGTGACACACAGGGAAGAAGTCCCTGCACTTCTTCCACAAACGCAGCTCGCATGGGAACCTCGGTTCCCAGTACAGTTGCGTTTTCCAGTGCGGGTGGCATGCCATTAGAACTAATGGCACCCGCCCGCAGGTCCACATTTCTCTGTGATGTGAACTTAGCCTTAGTCCTCATGCACACTGGACGTATTTAACCCCTTCGCGCCGGCACCTCCCGGGAACTTTAAGGGTTTCAGAAGCCGGGAGGCGGGGCGGGGTTTAGGGTCATGTGACCGCTGTGACATGGCGGTCACATGACTGGGAAAGGTCCCGATCGAAAGAGGAGATCGGGACCTTTCCGTCAGTACCGGACATGTGTGCTGGGAGCGCGCAGGGCACGCGCTCTCAGCACATATGTCTTTTTTAATAGAATGCAAATGTGTGGCTGCTCGGCGTCTAGGCCCAGATGACGGGAGGCCGCACATTTACATTCAGCCGGCGTGAAGAGGTTAAAGTTGCTGTTTTTGGCTTTTGACAATTTTTTCTACAGCCAGTAAACTCCCCAGCATGTTTCCTATGTGTTCATGCCCACATAGACTGTAATCAACTGTTTTTGGCTGGAAATAAACCCAGGACTAGTGGTTTTCTAGAGGAGTTTTTTAGATGTAAAAACACTTTAATGCTGAAAAACAAGGCAAAACATGGCAAAGTGCGGTAAAATGCAGTAAGATGCGGTAAAACACGGTAAAATGCAGCACACTGGCGTTTTTGGACTATTTTGGGGGTAAAAAACGCTAAAAGATGCAAATGCGGAAAAACTCCGCTAATCACGGCAAAACTCTGCTAAACACTAATGCAAAAATTCTAAGAAAAGATAAAAAACTCATGTTTTTAACTCCAGTTTTAGTAAATCTCCCCCACTGAGTCGCTGATCAGTCAAGTATACAGATCAGGTGTCCTTACATCTTTCACTTCTTAGTCCTCATGCACACTGGATGTTTTTACAGCGGCTGTTTTTGGCTTTTGATGTTTTTTTCTACAGCCAGTAAACTCCCCAGCATGTTATCCTATGTGATCATGCACACATGGACTGTAATCAACGCTTTTTGGCTGGAAAAAAACCCCCAGAACTAGTGGGTTTCTAGAGGAGTTTTTTACCTGTAAAAATGCTCTAATGCTGAAAAACACGGCAAAACATGGCAAAATGTGGTAAAACGCGGTAAAATGCCACACGCCAACTTTTGTGGACTTTTTTGGACCAAAAAAACTTTTTTGGGGTTTAAAAATTGCTAACAAATCAAACGCGGGAAAACGCCACTAATCACTGCAAAACGCTGCTAAACACTAATGCAAAAACGCTAAGAAAAGGTGAAAAAGTCACATTTTTAACTCCAATTTTAGTAAATCTCCCCCACTGAGTCGCTGACCTGTCAAGTATACAGATCAGGTGTCCTTACATCTCTCACTTCTTAGTCCTCATGCATACCTGACGTTTTTACAGCGGCTGTTTTTGGCTTTTGATGTTTTTTCCTGCAGCCAGTAAACTCCCCAGCATGTTATCCTATGTGTCCATGCACACATGGACTGTAGTCAATGTTTTTTGGCTGGGACATTTTTTGGCTGGAAAAACCCCCCCCCAGAACTAGTGGGTTTCTAGAGAAGTTTTTTTAGCTGTAAAAGCACTCTAACGCTGATAAACACAGTAAAACATGGCACAATGCAGAAAACAGCGGTAAAATGCCGCACATCGGAGTTTTTGGACTTTTTTTGACCAAAAATTTTTTTTTGGGTAAAACAAAACACTAAAAAACACAAATGCAGAGAAATGCGGGAAAACTCTGCTAATCACAGCAAAACACTGCTAAACACTAATGCAAAAATGCTCAGAAAAGCTGAAAAACTCAAATTTTTAACTCCAGTTTTAGTAAATCTCCCCCACTGAATTGCTGACCTGTCAAGTATACAGATCAGCTGTCCTTACATCTCTCACTTCTTAGTCCTCATGCACACTTGAAGTTTTTACAGCTGCTGTTTTTGGCTTTTGATGTGTTTTTCTATAGCCAGTAAACTCCCCAGCATGTTATCCTATATGTCCATGCACACATAGATTGTAATCAGCGTTTTTTGGCTGGAAAAAACCCCAGAACTAGTGGGTTTCTAGAGGAGTTTTTTAGCTGTAAAAACGCTCTAATGCTGCAAAACATGGCAAAATGTGGTAAAACACAGTAAAATGCCGCACACCGGCGTTTTTGGACTTTTTTTGACCAAAAAACCATTTTTTTTGGTAAAACAAAATGCTAGCAAATGCAGAAAAATGTGGGAAAACGCCACTAATCACAGCAAAACACTGCTAAACACTAATGCAAAAACGCTAAGAAAAGCTGAAAAACTCACATTTTTAACTCCAGTTTTAGTAAATCTCCCCCACTGAGTTGCTGACCTGTCAAGTATACAGATCAGGTGTCCTTACATCTCTCACTTCTTAGTCCTCATGCACACTGGATGTTTTTACAGCTGCTGTTTTTGGCTTTTGATGTGTTTTTCTACAGCAAGTAAACCCCCCAGCATGTTATCCTATGTGTCCATGCACACATAGACTGTAATCAACGTTTTTTGGCTGAGAAGTTTTTTGGCTGGAAAATAAACCCAGACCTAGTGGGTTTTTAGAGGAGTTTTTTAGCTGGAAAAACGCTCTAACGCTGAAAAAGGCAGCAAAACATGGCAAAATGCGGTAAAACACAGTAAAATGCCGTACTCCGGCATTTTTGGACTTTTTTGAACAAAAAAAACTTTTTTTTGGTAAAACAAAATGCTAAAAAATGCAAACGTGGACAAGTGCGGGAAAACGTCACTAATCGCAGAAAGCCGCTGCTAAACACTAATGCAAAAACACTAAGAAACGCTGAAAAACTCACGTTTTTAACTCCAGTTTTAGTAAATCTCCCCCACTGAGTCGCTGACCTGTCAAGTATACAGATCAGGTGTCCTTACATCTCTCACTTCTTGCTGCATGCTTGTTGTGGGTCTTTAACTGGAAGTAGAAAGGCATTGGTGGATTTTTGTTTTGTTTTGTTGGCTCATCTTTTACTTTTTTGTAATGCCAGGGGGCAAGTCAATAACTGTAGATTTAAGTGAGATGGTGCAAATGAAGAAGGTTTTCTACTACTTGAGTGAAAATGTACAGATTATTCCAGTGTATTAATCAATGCGTTTTATAACATGCTTTTTTATTAAGCCTGTGTCATACATATGTTTAGTTCACTGTTCATAAACTGCTAGAAAGAAAAAGTCATACACATGTCTATTTTTGAATCTATCGAGGTTCATGATATTAAGGGAGTTTTCATTTTTCCCCCAACTTTTTCATCTGTTACTACACAGTATACCTGCGAAGCTGAGATAGGCAATATCATTTGATTTCACTGCTTCACATTTCTTAAAGGAAATAATCCCAGAGCCCTCTTTTAATTACAAAAGTTTGAAATGAGATCCCAGAGGGAAAAGAAAGTGAGAATTGATGTTTCTTAGGTTACTATAACACCGCAACCCCTGCAAATGGTCTTATTACTGCTTTTTTGGCACAGTGTGAAACAGCAGTATGTTATTACTGGAGGGACTCAAGTGTCTGTCAATTGCTGACAAATAGATATTTCTCATCTGTGCAAGACATGTGTGCTTTCCTAGATATTGAAAAATTGAATTATTCCTTACTTTTATATAGTGTTGGACTGTGCTGGCCTCAGGGTCTGCAACTGGGCCCTTTGTAGAACAGGATTTACTCTTCAACTACTGAAACATGTTCCATTTTGTATTACTTTCAACCGATTTTTCAAAACATGACAGTTTATTAGGTCTCAAAGTATTAGCATCGATTTAGGTTCATGAATATTATTGGACTGTTTCAGTTTAAACATTAAATATATCTATTCATTTTGCTTGCAAAGTAAAAACTTGACACCTTAACGTTAGACACTTAGAGAGAAGCTTGATGTAAATATATTTCCAAATGTGATGGCCACTATGCAACCCTGGATTGGATGATACTGGCATTGCAGACCTCTTAAGATTGGGGAATCTTAAACTGTACAAACAACAAAAAACAAAAAGAGAACAAACGCTTAGTGCATTATCTAAAGCGGTAAAAGATGCAAACATACTCACAAACCCACTGTGAATCATAGCATATCATATATCAATGAATCAAAAGACAGCTCTCAAATCCAGTGGATCCAAACAGCTAGTTCATTTTGAGGGACAGGCCTCCTTCCTCAGAGCAGAAACCAAACAGCTGTCATTCACTACAGCACAAGTCGGTCAGCAGGTCCTTGCCAATGATTTATGTCCAGGACCTGCTGAACAGCTTAGCAAATGACAGTACAGAGCCTTTTGTTTAATAACAACACTGGACTCTGTATACGGAACAGTGATGTGCCTGTTTTTTCTCCCTGCAGAGCAGGGAGAAAAAAAACAAACTCATCTAGAAGTAAAAGCAGCACACTTTACACATTGTTGGGCACGCAGTTACCCTTTGATTGCCCCTAGATGTTAACCCCTTCCCAGCCAGTATCATCAGTACAGTGACAGTGTATAGTGTTAGCATTGATCACTGTCTCAGTATCACTGGTAATGTCAGTTAGTCAGTTCTCACCCAGCATCAGTTAGTGTCAGATTGTCCGCGCACAGTCCCATTATAAGTCATTGATCACTGCCATTACTAGCATAAAAAAGTAAAATAAAATTTCCAGTATATATACTATAGTTTGTAGACACTATAACTTTAAAAAAAAACTAACCAATATTTACTTATTGGATTTTTTTTTTACCAAAGACATGCAGCAGAACACATTTTGGCCTATTTTGATGAAGAAATTAGATTTTTTTAAATTCTGTTATTTTATATGTTTTATAGCAGAAAGTAAAAAATGTGGGGTTTTTTTCAAAATATTTTTCTTTATATAATAAAAAATAAAAACCCCAGTGGTGATCAAATACTACCAAAATAAAGCTCTATTTGTATGAAAAGAATCATCTAAATTTAATTTGAGTACAGTGCTGCATGACCGTGCAATATAGCCAGTTAAAGTAGCACAGTGATAAAAAGCAAAAATGCCCTGGTCATGAAAGCTGTTTTGGCTGTACTTCTCCTGTGGATCACAGCAATGCAGTTTGTTTTGCACTCCTGTGAGCCGTTTTCAGCTGACAGTGGACTGAAGCTCGCTGCCGGCTGACGTCACTCAGCCTGTCCAGGTTGGGGAAAGATCCCAACTTTAAAGTTGAGATTAGACCGATGCTGCATCCACCTAGGTAAGTATAATCTGGGGAAATAAACAAACCCCATACTTCTCTTTTAAGTGCTTAAAAGTGTTACTAAACCCACAACAGTAAAATCAGTCTGTATATGCAGTAAAGCATGCTTGTTATACTCACTGTGGAACCTAAGGGGTTAATCCTCTGCATTGTGTAAAAAGGATGTTTGATCAGAAGAAATTATATGCCCCTCCTCTTGTTGAAATGACCACCTGATACAAACTGAATCCTTAGTCACATGCACATGCTCAATTTGGTGTGTATTGCTAGAGAGGTTTTTTTTTTCTTGGGAAAGTGCATGTGACCAGCACAGGGCCAATCAGCACTGTCCAGACAGAGGGTCGGGGGTTTCACATCCTCCTAAAGCAGAAAGAAAACTCCTCCTACAAGCTTTAACCAGTGCTCTGCTGAAGTCAGAAGACTGCTCTAACTGCTGATGAGAAAAGGTATTTAGCAGTTTATATTTACTAAAATAATTGCATTTCTATGTTGTGTGTACTGTGGGAGACCAAATATAGTGAATGCAGGGTCCTGGGTTTAATAACACTTTAAGTACTTCCTTAGGATACATTTATGATAAAATGTTGCAAATGCTTTGCAGATGGCGTTATTATTGCTGATCATCCATAATTACATTTTTGTAACAAGGAGTGCCGTTTACTAGTTTAGCCAACAGATGTCACTGCAGTTGTTTTTAGAAAGCATAGGACTAGTGATATTAACTAAACAAATTACATTTAAAAAATGTTTTGTATAGTGATGGTAGAAATCTAAGCGTGAATCTTAATGCATGCGTAATTAAAAAGTTAGGCAGAAATATTTCAAATATCAGCTTTATTCAATAAAATAGGATTAATAGCTATCTTCTTACTGAAACCTGTGTGATAGCTTGGACATCTGCTAAGCCTTAGGTTAAAAACACAATCTAATAAAGTACCAAGTTTCTTCAGTGACCCATAAAGAAAGTTCAAAGCTTAATATTTCATGTAGAAAATGAATCCCTCAACTGTTAATTCTCAGTCCCATGACTAACATGCTAGTATATCAAGCGTCCCTCTTTAGAAGTACATTGGTGATGAGATTAACACATGATATGGCATGACATTGGGATGTTGCCAGACATGAAACATAGATTGCAAGTAAACCGAGGCAATTAAAAGACCATACAACTACAATGTCTGTATACTGAAGCTATAACAAATTACAACTCCAGACTGAGATAGGACAATGCAAGCTAGCACCTAGGGTTCATTCATACCATGTGTGTTGGGTTGTACTGCTCAAAGCAGACCCAATGCAATAACAGGGAATATTACATTGTTTCCAATTGACACTGTGCTCGCCAACACGTGTTGGTGTTCTGGGTGAAAATAGAACATGATGCATTTAAACACAGCGCAACATGCTGTAATATGTCACACAATTCTGCTACACAATACAGATAAAGTAATTTGATTTATGCTATGAAAACAATAAAACCCACAGCAATGCAGCACAACACAAAAAAACGCTAAAAAAAATGGGTTAAAATCTATGCGCATGGTATTAATCCAGCCTTAGGCACAGTGGTGTATTTAGGTTTCGTGCTGCCCTGGGCAACAGAAAAATCATCCCCCCATGGAGATACCCTGACACCGACCAACACCCCCCTTCCAAACGTAGAGAGCCTGATATTGACCAAAAACACTCCAGCCCCCCAACTGAGAGAGCCTCCCACTACCACTTCCCCCATACACAGAGAGGAGACACTCACCTTTACAGCTCCGGACACCCCCGGGAACAAGAGTCAGGCTCTGCATACACCATCAAGCATCCTGCAGCCTCTCTCAGATCCCAACTGGTCGCCATGATGCATGTCCCTTCTTCCATCCCTTCTTTTGGGGGGGGCAGCACTGCCCCCCTGAAAAATGTCGCTGCCCCCATGAAAGATTCCACTGCCCACCTGAAAAATGCCGCCCTAGGTAAATTCCTTGTTTGCCTTGTGGTAAATATGCCCCTGCTTAGGCAGGCCATATACGGAGCAAATTTCTTTCCTGTAGGTTACAGGAAAGAAATTTGCTCAAATCCCTCCCAATGAGCCATTGTGTTTTCCAGGCAGGAGGGTGAGCGAAGCTGTTCCCGCGGGAAGAAAACAGTGATTATTACAAGCGTCTTTAGCAGCCTCTAGCGATAATCGCATGTAAAACCCGGCAGGCTGGTTGTACCCAATTTGATCAATTGATCAATGTGCCACATTCAGCCTGCCCATACATGGTTCAAATCTTGGCCGGTTCAGTCGGATTCTAACCACATATGGCCAGCATTAGGGTTACATCACACAGGTTTTACCATCTATATGCTGCTACTCTCTCCTCGGTATTACACAAAAGCAACTAAATACAGTTAGTGAGGAACCAGGAACACTTAAATCGTTAAACCCAAAATGAAAACTGATACATTACAGCTTTCTAATCTTTAGCTCTGGTTCACACTGATCCGGTCCAGAATTTGCAGCATTTTCTGTGCGAATTCCTCTCTGCATCAAAATCGCACCCCGTTCATGCGAACCACTGTGGGTGTGTATGTTAAGTTAACAACACCCCAAAATTGGTCCGCAAAACGTGGTGCGATGTGCAGAATTGTAGCGCATAGGTGTGAATACCCATGCAATCTGAATCTAGTGTGGCCCAAAAAAAGGGTCCTGCACCTTTTTGGTGCGGGTGCGGTGCGATTGGAGCCATACAAAATGTATGGCTCCAATCGCACCACACACAAATTGCATGTGATTTTCACAGGAATGCGGTGCTGTTCCTGTGCGAATCACATGTGATGTACCGCACCGCATATATGGATAAAAGTGGTTCCAAAGGCTGATGGTTTTTTACCATCATGCATTCTATGCATGATGGTAAAAAAAGCCTTCAGTGGCAGCTCCCTCCTCAGCCCCCTCAATACTCACCTGAGCCTGATCTCAATCCAGCAATGTGCATGAGAGCAGCGGCTCTCTACTGGGTCTTGTCCTCCTCATTGGCTGAGACACAGCAGTGGGAGCCACGGGCACTGCTGTCAATTACAGCCAGTAGAGGGACCAGAGGCGGGACCCATAGAGACACACAGAGGTGGCTCAGGAGCGAGCATGCACAAGTGCCCCCACAGCAACCTGCACTCAGCAGGGGGAAGGAAACAGGAATGCTAGATTGGAGAACAGGAGTATCATGGCTGCTCTGTGCAAAACCATTACACAAAGCAGGTAATATGACATATCTGCTTTTTTAAAAAAAATCTGAACGTTTATTATTATTATTATTATTATTATACAGTATTTATATAGCGCTAACAGTTCGCTCAGCGCTGTACATTACAATGGGAGACAATACACGAGACAGTACAATAACAATACAGAGCGATACACGAGGGGTTAGAGGGCCCTGCTCCTTGGAGCTTACAATCTAGGAGCGAGGGGATAGTGGTACGAAAGGAAAAGCTGTGGGGGATGGAGTGGTTGGAAGAGTGGAGGAGATCGGTAATTAGCAGAGGGCGGGGTAGGCTTCCCTGAAGAGGTGGGTTTTCAGGGTGCGCCTAAAGAGAGGAGAGTAGGTGATAGTCTGATGGATTGGGTTAGGGAGTTCCAGAGGATGGGTGATGCCCTGGAGAAGTCCTGGAGGTGGGCATGGGAGGAGGAGACCAGGGAACTAGAGAGAAGGAGGTCTTGTGAGGAGCGGAGAGTGCGTTTCGGGTGGTATTTCGATATTAGGTCGGTGATGTAGTTTGGGGCAGAATTATGGACAGCTTTGAACATCAGTGTTAGCATTTTGAATTTGATCCGTTGGGCAATTGGAAGCCAGTGGAGGGATTGGCAGAGAGGGGTGCCAGAAACGGAGCGGTTGGTAAGGTGGATGAGTCTGGCCGCCGTATTCAGGATCGACTGAAGTGGGGATAGCCTGTGGTGAGGCAGGCCAGTGAGAAGGGAGTTGCAGTAATCGAGTCGTGATATGATGAGGGAGTGGATGAGTTGCTTAGTGGTTTCTGGGGTTAGGAATGGGCATATTTTGGCGATGTTGCAGAGGTGGAGTCTGCATGAGTTTGTTAGCGATTGGATCTGGGGCTGGATGGATAGATTGGACTCTAGAATGACACCAAGTACTCTGGCTTGTGGGGTGGGCCTGATGGTGGCATTGTTGGACGTGATGGAGAAGTCAGTGGGGGGATGCGTGGGCTGGGGGGAAAACTAGGAGCTCGGTTTTGGAGAGGTTCAGTTTAAGGAAGTGGAGCGACATCCAATCTGATATGTCGTTCAGTAGGCTAGTGATTCGGGCAGAGACTGAAGGGGTGAGGCGAGGGGTCGAGAGATAGATTTGCGTGTCGTTGGCATAGAGGTGGTAGTTGAAGCCATGAGAGTGTATCAGTTGGCCAAGGGAGGAGGTGTAGATGGAGAAGAGAAGGGGTCCGAGGACAGAGCCTTGAGGGACCCCGACAAAGAGGGGGAGTGAGGGGGAGGTGGTAGTGTTATAGGTAACGCTGAAGGAGCGTTGTGATTGGTAGGACGAGAGCCAGGAGAGAGCAGAGTCTCTAAAGCCAAGGGAGTGTAGTTTTTTGAGGAGGAGGGGGTGGTCGACTGTGTCAAAAACCACGGAGAGGTCGAGGAGTAGGAGCACTGAATAGTGGCCATTAGCTTTGGTGGTTAGCAGGTTGTTGGTGAGTTTGAGTAAGGCAGTTTCGGTGGAGTGTAGGGGATGGAAGCCGGACTGTAGGGGGTCAAGGAGGTTGTTGTCGTTGAGGTGGGAGCTTAGGGGATTATAGACTAAGCGCTCAAGGAGTTTGGATGTGAATGGCAGCAGGGAGATGGGTCTAAGGTTGTTCGGGTCGGTGGGGTCCAGGGAGGGCTTTTTAAGTATGGGAGTGATGTGTGCGTGCTTCAGAGAGGAGGGGAATGCGCCAGAAGAGAGGGAGAGATTAAAGATGTGGGCGAGGGAGCGTAGGATGGAGGAGGAGGGAGATCATAGGAGTTGTGAGGGGACAGGGTCAAGGGGGCAGGTGGTGAAGCGGGCTTCAGAGAAGACCTTAGTGACCTCCTCAGTGGTAGTAAGGTCGAAGGAGTAGAGTGTTGAGGGGGCTTCAGTGTGAGGGATGTTAGGTGGGGTGGAGGTCTGAACAGTGGTGAGGCCAAGGGAGAGGGGTGTTGAGGGGTTGCTGTGTGAGAGGAGATAAGTGGGGTGGAAGTCTGAGCAGCGGCGATGTCCCTGCGAATTGTGTCAATCTTGTTTTTGAAGTGATTGGCAATCTCGAGGGTGGTAATTGAGGTACTGGGTGGAGGTGGGGGCGGAGAGAGTAGAAAGTTGAAAGTAGAGAAGAGTCGGCGAGGACTGGAGGAGAGGGTATTGATGAGGGTCAGAAAGTAGGCTTGTTTGGCAGCGTGGAGGGAGGAGGTGTTAGTGTGGAAGGCAGATTTATAACGGGTGAACGCTAGCTGGGATCTAGTTTTGCACCATAGTTGCTCCAGCGCATGACTGTGTTGTTTGAGAGTTTTGGTGTGATCAGTCTGCCAGAGCTGGAGCGGTGGGGATCTGATGTTTCGTGTGGTTAAAGGCGCTAGCGAGTCTAGAGCTGGACAGCTTGGTCTATTAAAAGGGAAGTTGAAAAATAACATACTTACTGGCCAGATCACTGCAGTATAGTGCATTTCTTTTCGTTTTTGGGGGTTTATTACTGCTTTAATCTCTATGGTGACAGCATTCTGCATGTTTGTGATTAGAAATGCACAAAGCGCCAAAATATTTTAGAATATATCATTAGTTTGAATTCCCCAACTGTATATATACTGTACAGTATAGGTGCTTGTAACAAATAGTTTGTAGAGCACAGATGATTAGCAGATCAGTGTTTTTGATAATCAATGTATAGAACCCATACCACTGAATAGCCCACACAATGTTTCAACTGAGACTATTCCATCCAACTAGTGCGGTTTTACTGAAATCACACTAAAGTTCTCCAGCCAAATAACATTTTGTAAATTGGTGTAGTGGCTGAAGGCAAAAGCATTTACACAAATGAAAGAAGTTCAATGCTTGCAGTGTTTCTGCTGAATAAACTTGGCTGGCAACACATCATATCATCATGGCGCAGGAGGTCCCCATCCTTACACTTCTATATAAACCCAGGCAACATTGCTTACTTGTTTCTCAATCCTCGTAAGTGCCTGTCATTGGGTTCCACCTCCAGCACATCCCCCCATAATAACCTAGGTTTGGCATGAAGGAACCCTGCCCCACTCCATCACTGCAAAAATAAGACCCTAGCCCAGTGGTCGGCAAGCCGCGGCTCGCGAGCCACATGCGGCTCTTTACAAACTTAAATGCGGCTCTTCTGTGTGCCGGGCGCCCGCTCCCCTCCCTCCTCTCGGGCGGCCGCCCCAAAAGTCAGGACTCTGCAGCTGTCAGGATGTAGGCAGGGCAGCCAGGATGTAGGCAGGGCAGCGTGACGAACTCCTCTCCTCTCACAGTCCGCCCTGAAGACCAGAACGGCGCGGGAACAAGGCGAGAGGAACGCGCGGAGCAAAGGTAAGTGAATTGACACAGGGGGGGCTTGGGGACTTAATATGGGGGATGAATTAATATGGGGAATGAATTACTATGGGGGATGAATTACTATAGGGGGGATGAATTACTATATGGGGGATGAATTACTATATGGGGGATGAATTACTATAGGGGGGATGAATTACTATATGGGGGATGAATTACTATAGGGGGGATGAATTACTATGGGGGATGAATTACTATATTGGGGATGAATTACTATATGGAGGATGAATTACTATGGGGGATGAATTACTATATGGGGGATGAATTACTATATGGGGGATGAATTACTATGGGGGATGAATTACTATATGGGGGATGAATTACTATATGGGGGATGAATTACTATGGGGGATGAATTACTATAGGGGGGATGAATTACTATATGGGGGATGAATTACTATGGGGGATGAATTACTATAAGGGGGGTGAATTACTATACGGGGGATGAATTACTATATGGGGGATGAATTACTATGGGGGATGAATTACTATATGGGGATGAATTACTATAGGGGGGATGAATTACTATATGGGGGATGAATTACTATGGGGGATGAATTACTATAGGGGGGATTAATTACTATAGGGGGGATGAATTACTATATGGGGGATGAATTACTATATGGGGGATGAATTACTATGGGGGATGAATTACTATATGGGGGATGAATTACTATATGGGGGATGAATTACTATGGGGGATGAATTACTATATGGGGGATGAATTACTATGGGGGATGAATTACTATGGGGGATGAATTACTATGTGGGGGATGAATTACTATGGGGGATGAATTACTATGGGGGATGTATTACTATATGGGGGATGTATTACTATATGGGGGGATGAATTACTATGGGGGATGAATTACTATATGGGGGATGTATTACTATATGGGGGGATGAATTACTATATGGGGGATGAATTACTATGGGGGATGAATTACTATATGGGGGATGAATTACTATATGGGGGATGAATTACTATGGGGGATGAATTACTATGGGGGATGAATTACTATATGGGGGATGAATTACTATGGGGGATGAATTACTATATGGGGGATGCATTACTATATGGGGGATGAATTACTATATGGGGGATGAATTACTATGGGGGATGAATTACTATATGGGGGATGAATTACTATGGGGGATGAATTACTATGGGGGATGAATTACTATATGGGGGATGAATTACTATATGGGGGATGAATTACTATGGGGGATGAATTACTATATGGGGGATGTATTTTCAGTTTTAAAAATGTGGCTCTCAAAATAAATTTCAATCGTGGTTTTGGCGAGATTTGGCTCAGTTGAAAAAAAAGGTTGCCCACCACTGCCCTAGCCCAATGGAACAGTCTGACATTCCTCAATATACCAATAGTTTCATCAGTAACAATTTATATTCCAATGTATATGTTGGGGCCTTACACATTAAAGAGATTAATCAGTTGCAGTCACTTGTGTAACTTCATGACAAACATAAAGCATGATTATCAAACTTACCACATGCATCTATATGTTCACCTACAGTATTTAAAACAATCAGTTCCCAGTTTGTAGGCAGGCTGCCCACTATGTAGTTAGGTAGCCACTGCCCTGGTCGGGAGGGATGGGGCCCAACTCACTGGCCATATATTGTGATAAGAGGGACATGGATCCAGATCAGATCACGCACTAAAAGTTTCTACAGTCTGATTCCCTCTGGGGTTCTCCTTTCCTGCCAGAGATCTTCATTGGAAGCCTTTTCCATGTAGGGAGACTGCTGGAACCTGCAGTCCTCCCATAAGCCACCAGCGTTCTAGATATTGCCACTATGGACTCTTGCCTGTGGAGGTATGCTGGGGCAGCCACTGCAGTTTGGGTTAATTAGGAAGAAAGACTTTTTTATTAATCTTCTGTATTGAAGATACTACATAAAAGCTTTTGGAACTTTGCTTATGTATGGTCTGAAGTTATTCAAAAGGGGTGTATGCAAGTAATCGGCACTCATGTGGTTTGCAGTCTGGGTCAGTACACACATTGGGGTATGAAGACAGCAAGTGGTTACCATGCGTAACAGAGCTCTAGCAAGCATTCTGGCGTGAAGCTTTTGCCTGTGAAAGGTGGGACATCCTTTGCAGTGAAGGAGTTGTTGTTGGCATTATCTCCCCTAGCTTTCTGTCCCCTATGTCAGTGGGAACAGATAAATACTCAGAGGTGCCCAGCATGTACAGAGGTAGAGGTGCACTAGGTGCTCAGCGGGGCATTTCGTTACTGGGAGTGAGGTAGCTGAGATACACCCTGTTCCCCCTAAATGCAACAAATTACATTGACATGATGCTAAAGAAAGTTACTAAAGTGCAGTTTATTGCTCAAGTGTACACAGTGTATGACCATCTTTGAGTTGTGGGTCCACATTAAGGTGGAGTTATCCATGAAAGCAGCCTCCCCCTTGTTCCGGGACATTGATGAGCACGGCACATAAAGGTTCCCCATGTGCAAGGCGAGTGACCTTCTTCAAGGTGGCCCAGAAGGTAGAAGGTAGCCCAAAAGAACCCACTGCGGGGTTAGTCCACTTATGTGACCCCCACTTGACACCCAAAGAGGAGGGAAACATGGAGGAAGTACCACCCACCTACCCCCCAACAGCTCAGAAGTTGATCAGAGGTTTATATACCATTCATAGTTCCCATCAGTCCCTCACTGGAACCAATGCCCTCTGTCCCTTTTACCACCTCAGTTTCCCCTCTTTTTGGAATAACAAAAACTCCCTATTTAACCCCCAACACTTTTACTGCACTGATCTTTTCATCTAATCTCTAAGTTTTAGCAAGTGTTTTAAAATGCCAGAATGATAGAAAATAGCAGTGTAGAAGCACTAGTGGGCTTCATGTTTTGTTATTGAATCTTCACGGCAATGTAAATGGGGTCATGACTATTGTGTGTCCTTTGCCTGTGCTCTTTCTCACCTGAGTTCTGAGTTAGTGTTCACCAGTAGGCTTTCTTTAAAACAAGAAGATGAATTCTTATATGGGAAACTAGCTATGTAAAAAAGTATACACATTTTCTTGTGTTAAACCAAACAGGAAAATGCTGGCATGATTTTAACAATGATAAATGTTGCAGGCAGATTTTACAGCTTGATATGGGAAGACCATGGTTCAGTCACTCAGTGTGTCCTCTAAGTGTGTAAGTGGTTTCTGTTTTTGCATAGATTTTGTTTTTGTCTTTGAGATTCTTCTGAATTATTTAATTGACTGCAGTGAATGTTACTGCAGCAAGACAGAGCTAATTAGCTGCAGGCTGTTTTGCTGTCAGTGCCAAATGTCCCCATAAGTGGCTAGTGATCACAGCAGGTGCCTCTGCTTCTTTATGCCAGCAAAAGCACCTCTACAGATTAATATAATTTTGTGTAGATCTCATCCTCCCTTGTGTTAATCCTAGCTTGGTTGACTGCCACAAACATACTGCTTGACATAAGTGATAAAACTCAGTAACACAGCAGCAGGAGTTCAAGCTGAAACAAAATAGTTCAGAGCCTTCTAATTGCCCTAGTACCCGCTGACTCTATTTTCCTGTACTCTATTGTTCCTTTTGAGTTGCTTACTAGGCCACATCTGATCTCTCAGCCGTAGAAAATGTATCTTCCTAAAGACAAATTACAGAATCAAAGTGCCTTCCTCTGCTTTACTGAGATGTGTTATGCTCTGTAAAAGCTGCTCCCATGTTGAAGCATATGTCAAGGCAAAATAGAAAAAAAAATATGTGTGTGTGTATATATATATATATATATATATACACTGTATACTGTATTTACTTAGTACATGTGTGGAATATATACACATTTTCTCATGTTTATCCCTTCAAACAACTGATGTTCCAGAAATATATTGTGCTCAAACCTTCTATGACATATCATTCATGACAAAACAGCACTTAATTCCAAAGCACCTGAAGAAAAGTTCAACCAGGAACCAGATTGTTTAGCCACTTCATGGCCCAGGTCTAGGGTTGCCACCTCATCCCTTTAAAACTGAACACATATTAATTACACAGTTTCTGAGGCTAATTAAATGCAGATAAGGCACTAAGTGAGTTCAATTACCACCTTAATCAGCCACAGAACCTGTTTATTTATTATGTGTTCAGTTTTAAAGGGATGAGGCGGCAACTCTACCCAGGTCGCTAAAAGCAGAGTTTTACAGGGATTGAGCAATGTGGCATAAGTCTAACCCACTGGTTCTAACCCACACACAAGCCCTGGCACTTCTTCACTTCCAATAGATCTGATCAGGAGTATACTTCACTTTACACATTGTGAGGTCGTGCTTTCCTGGTCTTCCAGTTCTGGACCATAGGTGAGCCATATGCCACCTGAGGACTGCATAACAGTAGCCCAAACAACCTAGTGAGTGTTCTTGTGGAACTTACCCATCCAGGCCATTGCTATTGCTACCTCCACCAGACATTGACCCACTCCTAACCTGAGCCAGTTGCTATAACATTCCCACTGTGCTTTTTCTGCCTCTTTAAGGCATTATACAGTACCCTGCTTATGAGAGACAAATGTGAGGCACTGGGTATCATTTTCAGTTCTTTTACTGGAAACAATCCAAATTATTGATAACATTACAGTCCATGTACTGGCATCCACATTAATAGTATACATATAAACAATCCAAACAAGCACCAGGTTGTACTGAACATCCATCAGCTTGTCCACATTATCTGAACTTCACTTCTTACTCTTGCCATCTACTAAATAGCTTTGTACAGTGGTTGGAAAGGTCAATCCAGTTCTTGACTATGGCAGTGGGCATCTATAGAGGAGACTAGCAACAAATCTTAACCCCCACCCCATTTACAAATGTGGTGTCAGCTCTGTCCATTTAAAGTGGAACTTTGCTATCTCAATCATTATTGACTATTTTAAATCCTTATGCTCCTATCATTAGTAAATAGATAGGAAAGTATGTTATATTTACTTATTTTAAACTTTTTGTTTTACATTTTTATAGTTACTTCCTAGTTTCCATGCCTAGGCAAATGATGTCATACATCCCAGGAGTCTTCATGAGGGGAGGATGGGTTTTGTCCGCTAAGCACACCTTCCTGTCTGCATGCTTGAGCTAAAGGCAGATGGATTCTAGGAAGTAAATGCTGCATGAAACTGTCAGGAATGGACTTGCCAATAGTGGTGGGACTCACCTGCCTTGTGGGCTGCAGTACCAGGGCTGGCCAGCGGGTGCTCTCAACAACCAGAGGTTCACTTCGGCAATTAGCCATCACCTGGGGCTGATTGCAGGTGTATTTAAGGGATGGCCAGACCTGCAGTCTGTGCCTTGGTGTGTGTTTTTCCATGGGCCCCTGTATCTTGTAACCTGCGTTCCTGTTCCTGTTTCTGTTTCTGCCTCTGCCTGACTTGTTGCCGACCCGGCCTGATCCTGACCTCTGATGACTTCTCCTGTTTTGATCCCTGGCTTGTGACCCTGACCATTCTCTCCGCCTGCTCCTCCTGTACCTACCTGCCCGATAGTTATCGACCCGGCCTGCCTGATTACGTTGTGCTCTATATGTGTATGTACCTGTGTATCTGTATCAGTTTAGGTTTGGGTTTGTTTCACCTTGTTGTATGTATTTGTGTTAGCTTGGGGTTTGGTGCACTGCGTTTATGTTTGTATTGTTAGTCTTTAATAAATTGTCTTATTTATACCATATCTGAAGCTTGCTTTTCCCTGTGTCAGTCCACACACTTCTGGTCACACCCGCATCCCTGACAGAATCATCTGCCTTTACTCAAGATGGCCAGGTCTAGAAATGCTAGGGGTGTTTTTCAAAGTGATTTCTCAGCAAAAATAAAGGATAGAGACATGGATGGAAGGGGGAGCTTGCTGTGAATAGTGATGGGCTGCATATTTGAGTCGAATGTAAGTTTGACTCAAACATGGGCCTCTCGTGTGTTGAACACACGAGCGGTACAACTGTTTGACGGGCACAGATGAGGTGCAATGCTTTTGCCAATCATAGAGCATGATGACGTCACAAGGGGGCAGGGATGATCCCGCCCCCTTGTGACATCATCATCCTATTTAAGAACTGTTATGGCGGCCAGTCTCAAGAGCAGAGCAGATTTCTTTTTTTTGTGTGTCAGCAGTGGTGGCGAGCATCGTGATTGATGTTGGATCTACTTTGGGAACATTTTTTTAATTTTTATTTTTAATAAAGGACTTCTCAAACACTGTCTCCTGTCTTTTGTTTAAAAAACACTTTTTTTGTGAATGGATAGCAATACCATGTACTTCACATGGGGGGGCCGGGATCTGGGGGCCCCCTTGTTAAAGGGGGCTTCCAGGTTCTGATAAGCCCCCCGCCCGCAGACCCCCACAACCTGCCAGGGTTGTGAGAAAGAGGCCCTTGTCCCCATCAACGTGGGGAAAGGAGCTTTGGGGGGGAGCCACCTTGCCCCAAAGCACCCCGCATGTCCCATGTTGAGGGCATGTGGCCTGATATGGTTCAGGAGAGGGGGGGCATCCGCTCATTTCCCCCCTTTCCTGACCTGCCGGGCTGAATGACTGGATAAGGGTCTGCTATGAATTTTGGGGGGGAGGCAAGGGGAGGGTGAGTTCCCCTAAAAATACATACCAGACCCAAAAGGTTTGGTATGGATAGGAGGGGGACCCTATGCCATTTCTTTTTTTTTTAATTGTCAGGCAATGCTGACAATTCTTTTGACATTTATCTGCCAGCAGGGAACCCTGCTGACAGCTGAAACATGAATGAATGTTTCACTACTAAAATACCACATGACTTAATAATAAGTGGTATTATATTAACTGAGCAGTATCTTACCGCATATTCAGATGCGGTGAGATACTGCTCAGTAAGTTGTCCTTGTTCGAAGTTCACGGTCAAACTTTCAGTAGATTTGAATGTTCGACCGTGAACCGAACAGTGAGATGTTCAGCCCATCACTAGCTGTGAATATTAAAAATAAATGAACTAGCGCTTTTGGTTTGTGGTGCTCAGATACAGTGTCGTTACACTTTAATTTATGATGGATTACAAAGAGCACAGACCTCTCTTCTCCTCCCCTCTCCTTATACCCCCCCCCCCCCCCGAGGGAGGATAGACATTCCAGTGGGAAGGAGCACTTGTGTGACTGTGTAGAGCCACACTGTTCCAAATCAGAATGGGGGAAAATGGTTGTAAACCTCAGTCGTGAAATATGAACAAAGCATATATCTGTAGTGTTTACTTGTCTATCTCCAAAGCCCTAAGTGTCGTTTCTCTTTGGTGCTTTGTTCCTCTGCTTTCTGTTTTCCCGACACAAGATAAATTTGTGTCGGGGAGGAGGGGGGGGGGGAGCTCAGCAGACAGCTTTTCTATACAGAACATAGCTCCTGTGTACTGTGTGAAGGAGGGTGCCCTTTCCTCCAATCATTTCTCACAGAGCTTTAACTGCAGCTCCCTGCCTCCACCTCTGTGATTCTGACAAATGCAGAGGAATTTTACCTAAAATCACCCCTTTTGAAGGGATGTAAGAAAGAGTAGACATGTGCAGTTCGTTTCATTCCAAATCTAAATTCGGACAAATTTTTGGCTATTCAGAGATTGGGATGCATCTGAATTTCTGAATAACAATAGTAATGAATTTTGTTCATATTCATTCAAATTAATTTTGTTTATTAATTATCTAACTCATTTCAAATTCACATCGGTCAAAAATGTATCGACTGATCCGAATTCTCTGTGAAGAATAGTGGGTTGTTAAGGAGACGGCCGGAAAGCGGGCCACTGCATCCTTAACAACCCCACTGACAGCTGAATGTAAAAAAAAGAATTGCCAGGTATGAAAATTTAAGGAAAAAAACAGTGTGCGGTTCCCTGCAAAATCCATACCAGACCCTTATCCGAGCATGCAGTCCGGCAGGCCAGGAAAGGGGGAGAAAAGTGAGCCCCCCCCCTCCTGAACCATACCAGGCCAAGTACCCTCAACGTGGGGGGGGGGTGCTTTGGGGTAGGGGAGATTCCCCCCCAAAGCACCTTGTTCCCATGTTGATTGGGACAAGGGTCTCTTCCCCACAACCCTGGCCGGTGGTTGTGGAGGTCTGTGGGCAGGGGGGCTTAATGGAATCTGGAAGCCCTCTTTAACAAGAGGACCCCCAGATCCTGCTCCTCCCATGTGAATGATTATGGGGTACATGGTACTAACCCACACACAATCCCTGGCACCCGCTCCCCAAAGGTGCCAATCCTTAATGAGGAGTTGGGGACCAGTCCTTAAAGCGGAACTTCCCCTTTTGGGTGGATCTCCACTTTAAGGCCAGTCGATGGAGATGTGTAATTCAGCAGCTGCCAGAAGAAGTTATATAGAAATTGCTTTCCTACTTGTGTTAGGATATCCTGAAAGGGTGTCTAATGAGTTTCACCAGTCCTTCTGAGAGAAATCTTTAATGGTTGAGACAATATAAGAATTCATCTTTAGAAAAAAGAAATAGATTATTGTTTAGGAATGGAAATTTCTCTAAAACTATATTGGAAGGAAATGGTTGCTTGTTGTGAACATAAACCAAACATCAACCAAAGGTTTTATTTAATGAAGACCTTTACAGTGCCACTGTTCAACAGTAGGAAGTCCAGAAGATTCTCTGGGAGGTCCAAGTTGTTCCACAGGGGGCGAAAAAGAGATGCATGGCTATTTAGCATTTGTATTGGTATTGTAGATTAAAGCTGGTTATTAACAATTAATTTAGTATGGGCGTTATGATAAATGTATTGTATAAAAAAAAAAAAACAAAAGCTCGGGTACAAAGGATTTGATTCAGGAGGGAACAATCAAAAGCCTTCTTGGCATCAAGACTCAAGAGCAACAGTGATAGGGAAGAAGAAGAATTTGGACTGTAGCTGCAATTGCAGTTCTGATGGTAGAGTGTTTGTTGCAAAGGAAGCCCAATTGGTGAGGGGTGAATAATGTTGGTATGAGGGTTTGGATATAATCTGCCATGATTTCAGCAAGTAGTTTGTAGTCCATATTTAGTAATGATATGGACCAGCAGGACTAAACACGTTTGGGATTTTTCCCCAGCTCTAAAATTAGGGAAGTGTGTGCTTCACTGAATTCTGGATATGGGGTGTTATGATCAAGAATAAAGTTTAACTACCATGTTGTGAATATTTATGTGACTCAGGCTATCCTTTATGATGTTGTTTAGAAGTATGGCTTGGACAGATGATACATGCTCGGTAGCACTTTCCAGAACTTTTTACCCTGAGTGCATATGCCTGGTGAATCTACCTGGGAGGAGGCCTGTGTGAAGATTTCGTATGTGGATCTGATCTCAGCATGAGCAATGTACCAAGAATCCTTGATACCAAGCCACTTGCTGGAGTGCATACCTGAAAGGAGCTGGGCTGAATTAAGTAGCCTAAAGAGGGTCACAGAGGAGATGGGTAAAAGCTGCCATCTAGACCTTGGAAGACAGGATTTTTGACCATGGGCTCAGGCATTTTTTAAAGAGTGACAAAAGTCAAATTTAGGAGCAAGAAAACACTGTAACAGCTTTCAAAGGATTAGATTTTTCTGACTATCCTCTGTTCCTCTGTCCATCAGAATTTATCTTTAGAAGTCGTGTCATAGGGCCTATTTCTAATTCAGTATATCTGTCCTCCAATTTTTGGGGTTTTTTTTAGGTATCCTACACCACTAAACCATCTCTCCAGTTTGAGAACTGTAATATATGCTCTAGAGACTAGAGCTTAATTATTGTCAGAGGTATGATGGTGAGTTGTTGGATCCAGATATAGAGCAGGTAGCCATGGACAGGCAGGGAAATTAATTTATTACCAGCAGCTTCCTAGGAAGTCATTACTACAATGTTGTTACAGGAAACCACATAATAGCTTATAGCAGCATTAGACTGTTGTTTCATTATGTAATCTGCGGTAAAGATAAGATGTCTAGCAACATTTTAGTTGGTATCAGCTCACTAACTCTTATACTTTATAGTAATCACTCAAGATTGGGCAAGCAAAGATCAATGAGTAGGTATACCTTGCAGTTACGTAGGGTGCCCTAGCCTAACTGCTCACAGACACTGCTGAAGGCCAGCCCACACACACATGATAACTCAGCTCAACTAAGCTTCACATGTTTTTCAAATGCAAATAGGAGGCAAGAAGTATTTGAAGATGCTTTAGGGGCCAAATAAAATCTTTATTAGTTTTTATAACTTGTTTGTTCAAATGTTCATCCAAAGCATTGCTGTGCATCAGTCATGTGTGGTTTCCATAGACATTAGAGTACCATCTCATGACTATTTGTACCTTTACAGATCAGAAGGATGGTGAATTTTTAATTGTAATTGGAAAAGGTTCTGACAAAGTCCAGATAACAGCAATTCCCTAAGCTTTCTTATACCAGCCCTCATGATAATACCAAGTGACTTTTCCTTGGCTGGTTATATTCAGTGACACATCCTTTATTCATGCTACATTTGCAGTGCAGGCAACATAAGGTAAAATTCCTTGAGAAACCAGCCTAACCAAAATCTGAAAACACAGTAAAATGTAAAAGAATGTATAATAATTTGTCTGCAAGTCTTATTTGACAGTTCCCTGTCACTTAATACCTGACATCCATCTTAAGCAATATAATTGCACACAATGGAACAAATGCACATCTTCCTACAGACTTACTTTGCTGATTGCTTTGAGTCATAGATAAGTGCAGCAGAGTGTTGTCTATGTGGGCTGAGCTTGAAAAATACAGGGGATATTCCATTCCCTTGGGATTTAGGAATCTGCGCTCTGCATCGAACGTGCTCTGGAAGAACTTCATTGAGAATACTGTACAATTATGTCAAGTTTAGTAATGTAGCTTGCATGATGGTATCTATTGAACTGGTTTGTTTTAATGGCGTGGCTTCTAATTATACCAGAATTCTGTGAATGCAATACTGATAATCACATTCACAAGGAAGTTATTCCTCCATAATCTTAATATAATACTGATCACATTATAGGAAGGGAAATGATCTCTCTACAATGGTACTATGCTACCACTCTGTCTGTACATTTGATTAGACCAGGACCCACTGCTCATATTTTAACTCATTCAAAAGTGTCTGTGAGGGTGCAGTTTTCCACCTGAATGAATACCCCAGGGTCTTCAGAACAGGAAAGAATGGTTGGAATAGATAAAAGGTTAGAAATTGTAGAAACTGTATTACACATAATAGGATGGCTACTATCTGTAATACGGATAACCAAACAGCATATTCAATAACAAATCAATCACATAAATATCTGATATACTGTATGTGAGCATCACATCTGCATATGTGTGTTTATATGCATCCATCATTCTTGCAGCCAACATTGAGGGTTATTTACTAAAACTGGAGAGTGCAAAATCTAGTGCAGCTCTGCAGACAAACCAATCAGCTTCCGGGCTTTATTGTCATAGCTTAAATGAACAAGCTGAAGTCGATTGGCTACCATGTACAGCTGCACCAGATTTTGCACTCTCAAGTTTTAGCAAATAACCCCCATTGTTTTGCTAAAAGGCCTTTTATATATCCTCTAACCTAAAAAATTTTTCTACAGTGACAGTTAGAGTGTTGTTAAACCCAAGTTGTTAAAATCTGTCTTTGTAATATATTGCACCTTTACGGAGTACCCCCTGCAGCATGAGAATGTCTGGATCCCCCATTGCAACAGTTAGTGCTCATGCTCCTTTTTCTATCACTGTACAAGCCAATTGTTTCCTCCCATTTACCTGCTAGGCAGCCCACATAACCATAGTGGGCATATACACAGTAGTGATTGACATGCTCCTTCCTGCCTCCTCCTCCACCTCCACCTACACCATAATGCACCAAAGAAATAAACATTTGCTTACTAATAAAGATGCATATGAATACTGTGTATTGCTATTTATTATTTATTTTTAATCTCTATTCCGAAAGTTTTTTTTTTAGAAGTCATGTGATTGGCACAGTTCAGATAAGGAATTATACTGCGGATGTCCTCTGCTGATTTTAGAGCATACATCTGCAGAGAAATAGAATCTCTTCCCACAAATCTTTCCCAGAGGATGGTATTTATTTTTGCTAAAATAAATACAGTATGTAAGTGAATTCCCGTGAGACGGCTGGTGAATAGACGTGCGCATGTGCACAGAAATGCATGATCACGCACGTGCACACGCACGGTGAATATTGGCGCCAGATGGACTTTTTAAAAGGTGCCTCTGCCTGTGCTGAGTGGTGACTGGTCTTCAGATGTTCCCCATTTCCTGCTTGTTCCTGTGTGATTTCCTTGTTGCTGACCCGGCTTGTTCCTGACCTGACTCTGATTACTCTCCTGCTTGATACTTGTCCCTGACACTGCTCCTGTCTCCCATCCCTGCTTCCTGCCTTGTTCTGGTGCACACCTGGCGATCTACCATACCAGCTCTGCATATTACCACTGTGTCTGAATTAGAGGTTCATCAGTCTTCCAGGGTCTCCAACTGCAAGAGCTGCAAACAACATCTGCTGGCACTCTTGTCCCCCTGGTCCCTAGACACCCTCTGTTCCACTTCCAGTGGGGTCAGGGCTAGTGACACAAGTGAGGCCAACCTCGTCATTTCAGTCTCCAATCAGGTACGTGACAGTACCAGTCAGCCAGTGATGGAGTTTGAAAGGGAGGCCTTTGCAATGGGGGACATCTGTCAATCAATCTCTGCCTTGTCTTACAGAGTTTACAAAGGAACCTTGAGCACATGGAAAACCAACTACCAACCAAGTCAGATGTCTCAACAGCTTTGGGTCCTTCTGCAGTCTCAGACATACCTACCCAGACAGAGCTCAGCATGATTCATGGAACTTCTCCTCCACTGGAACCCCGGGTTCCAATACCTGAGTCAGATGTCTCAACAGCCATGGGTCTTTCTGCAGTCTCAGACATAACTACCCAGACAGAGCTCAGCATGATTCATGGAACTTCTCCTCCACCGGAACCCCGGGTTCCAGTACCTGAGTTTTTCACGGGAGACTGCAGGAGGTTACAAACCTTTCGTAACTCCTGTGAGCTATATTTTTCTCTGCTACCAAGAACCTTTGCATCACAAAGCACCAGAGTTGGATTCATTATTTCACTCCTTCAGAATGAACCCCATCCTGGGCACACTACCTTCGTGAGCAACATGATCTGGCTCTGACTTCTGCAGACTCTTTTTTTCTCAGTGATGTCACAAATTTATGCTGATCCCTTCCGTCGTCAGACTGCAGAATCTATGCTTAGCAAGCTACAGCAAGGCCAAAGGCCTATAGAGGAATATGTCACCGAGTTCCGTATATGGGGTTCCGACACTCAATGAAACGAGTCTGCTCTCCGCCATCAGTTTCACCTTGGTCGCTCTAACATCTTGAAAGATGAGCTCGCCCGAGTTGGGGTACCAACAGGGCTAGAGGACCTGATAAACGTAGCCATTCAAATTGACCGACGGCTCCGGGAAAGGCAGGGCAAAAGAACTAGCAGGGGTGTCCTGATCTGCTCTGAAATAGAGACACCTGTCCCCTCACCCACTGTTGTCGCATCAGACATATTCTCAAGCAAAAGGGGGCTTCGTAATTCTCCTTTTGGAGCTTTTGGAGACCACTGTTATCCTCTGCTGAACGACTTCAACGACAAGACTCCAACCTCTGCCTCTACTGTGGTGATGCGGGTCTCTATGTACTGACATGTCCAGTGAGACCTCCTAAGCCCTCTCCTAGCTGGTTCCATATGATGCACCCACAAGGAACAAGTCAAACACACCTCTCCTACCTTCTTCACTTGCAACTTGCTAGAAGAACTATTTTTGTTTTAGCAATTATAGACTCTGGTGACTGTAGCTGTTTCATGGATTCTACCTTTGCTCATCAATACAATATCCCTCTCTGTACCAAGAAACCAAGATTTTCAGTCCATCTGTCTGATGGCTCTGGTATCTGTTCTGGCCCAGTGACGCAAGAGACTATGCCAATCTTCTGCCACTCATCCTCAGGACATCAGGAACTTCTACGTCTGGATGTCATAACCTCACCAATGTTTCCAGTCATCCTTGGCATGCCCTGGCTAAGGGCGTGCAACCCAACCATTAATTGGCTTTCTGGGGACATCCTCTTTTCTTCCGAATACTGTCAAAACCATTGCATTCCAAAGGAACCATGCGCAGTGACTCCACTTCTTAGCAACCATCCTGATTCAGAGATGATGAAACTTGTCCCTGCTGTCTACCATGATTACTTAAATGTATTCAACAAAAAGAGTGCCAATGCTCCTCCCCCGCACCAGCCCTACGATTGTCCTATTGAACTCTCGTGCTGAGATCCCTTTTGGGCGAATTTACCCTCTCTCCAAATTGGAACTAGAGTTCCTCCGGAATTACATAGATGAAAGCCTGGAAAAAGGGTTTATTCGGCCCTCTACATCACCAGCGGGAGCTGGCATCTTCTTTGTCGAAAAGAAAGATCATACTCTTAGACCATGTGTGGACTATCATGATCTAAATAAGATAACAGTGAAGAACCATTATCCTCTTCCTCTGATTCCTGAATTATTCCAAAGGCTACGAGGGGCATGTGTCTTTTCAAAACTAGATCTGAGAGGTGCATACAATTTAGTCAGAATTTGTGAAGGGGATGAATAGAAGATGGCCTTTCTAACACGCTTTGGGCACTTCAAATATCTGGTTATGCCATTTGGCCTTTTAATGCCCCAGCAACATTCCAACATTTCATTAATGATATATTCCGGAACTATCTTGATTTATTTATCATTGTTTATTTGGATGACATCCTAGTCTTCTCAAGCTCAATAGAACAACACCGGGACCATGTGAAGAAGATACTGGGTAGGTTATGTCAACATCACCTCTATGCCAAAGCTTAAAAGTGTGAATTTGAGAAACAGACCATTCAGTTCCTTTGTGGGATTTGCTAATTTCTATATCAAATTCATTAGGAACTTTTCCGGTATCATTGCACCAGTCACGCAGTTAACCAGGCAACATGTTGCTTTCAAATGGACTCCCGAGGCTCAAGCAGCTTTTGAACAACTAAAGACCTTATTCACCTCTGCTCCTATCCTGATGCACCCAGATCCTGCTTTAGCTTATGTTCTGGAAGTAGATGCTTCTGAAAATGCTGTTGGAGCTATATTGTCTCAACGACAAGGACCCAAGTCCCTCCTTCACCCTGTTGCCTTCTTCTCTAGAAAGTTATGCTCCCCTGAAAGGAACTATGATGTAGGAGACAGGGAGCTGTTAGCCATCAAGGCAGCCCTCGAGGAATGGCGCTACTTGCTGGAGGGAGCTTCACACCCTATCCTCATTTTTATGGATCACAAAAATCTGGAATACTTGAGAACTGCAAAACGCCTAAGTCCACGGCAGGGAAGATAGGCACTTTTCTTCTCGTGTTTCACTTGACATACTGTCCAGGATCAAAGAACAGCAAACCCGATGTGCTCTCACCCAATAGTACCATCTGAGCCTGACATGATCCTGCCAGCTAAAAACTTTTTACTCCTGCAAGCAGACCTTGTATCACAAATAAAGGAATCGGTTGATGAGCATCCACCCCCCTTGGAAATGCATCTTGAGCTAAGGGATGGCCTGTATCTGCATAAAGAACAGATTTATATACCGGAACAACTCAGGACTCTCATTCTTAAAAGATGCCATTACCATCCTTTAGCAGGTCACTTTGGGATCCACAAGACTTCAAATTTGGTCTCCCGTTCCTTGTGGTGGCCAAACTTAATGAAAGATTGTAAAGATTGCGTTAGATCTTGCTCGGTATGCCTCTGAAAGAAGCCAAGACCTGGGGCCTATTGGAATCCCTTCCAATACCTGAAAAACCATGGAGTATGATTTCTTTGGACTTTATTGTAGAGCTTCCCCCATCTGAAGGGTTCACCACCATCTTTGTCGTGGTTGATCATCTGTCAAAGATGGCCCATTTCATACCCCCGAGAGGGACTCCTTCTGCTGCTGAGACTGCTTCTGCTTTCATTAAAGAGATTGTGAGGTTACATGGTATTCCCAGCAATATCGTATCCGATCGGGGTGTGCAGTTCACCTCTGAGTTCTGGAAAGCTCTGTGTGAGGCACTAGAGATCAAACTTCGCTTTTCTTCTGCATATCATCCACAAACGAATGGGCAAACTGAGAGGACAGACCAGACCCTTGAACAGTATCTACAATGTTTCTCTTCTTACTCACAGGATGACTGGGTGTCTCTCCTTCCAATGGCAGAATTTGCATATAACAATTCCATCCACTCTGCTACCAAACAGTCCCCTTTTTATGCCAACTATGGATACCATCCTTCCTTCCTCCCTGAAATGCCGGGGGAACCCGCTGTTCCGGCGGTACAAGAAAGGCTGGAATTCCTCAATAGGAATGGTCAAATGTTACAAGAAACTATTTTGGAGGCTCAGGCAAATAACAAGAGATTTTTTGACAGAAAAAGAAGGGGGAATCTGAATATGAAACCAGGAGATAAGGTCTGGCTATCTACAACAAACTTGAAATTGAGCTGCCCTTCAAAGAAGCTTGGTCCAAGGTACCTGGGACCATTTACAATCAAAAGAAAGATTAATCCTGTAGCTTTTGAATTAGTGTTACCAAAGAATATGAAGATTCATCCGGTATTCCATGTCTCTTTATTAAAACCAACAGTTCCAAGTCTATTTCCGGATCGAGGTCCAGAATCTCCTGCTCCACTGCTTGTCGAAGGTAATGAGGAATATGAAGTAGAAGCCATCCTGGACTGTAGAAAGAGGGGTGGTCAGACCCAGTTCCTCATGAAATGGAAAGGCTATGGTCCAGAGGATAATTCCTGGGAACCATGCGCTAATGTCCATGCTCCACGGTTAGTGCAGGCCTACCTTCATCTTCATCCCGAAAAACAAGCTTTAGTAGGCATCTGGAGGCCGTCCCTAAGGGGGGGGCAATGTAAGGGAATTCCCGTGAGATGGCTGGTGAATAGACGTGCGCATGTGCACAGAAATGCACGATCACGCACACGCACATGCACACGCACGGTGAAGATTGGCGCCAGATGGACTATTTAAAAGGTGCCTCTGCCTGTGCTGAGTGCTGACTGGTCTTCAGCTGTTCCCTGTTTCCTGCTTGTTCCTGTGTGATTTCCTTGTTGCTGACCCGGCTTGTTCCTGACCTGACTCTGATTACTCTCCTGCTTGATACTGGTTCCTGACTTTGGCTCTGCTCCTGACTTTGGCTTGCTTATGATTTGGTACCTTGCTGTCCGCCCAGGGGCGGACTGACCATTTGGAAACTCGGCACTGCCCGAGGGCCCGGGGTCAGTAGGGGGCCCCATGAGATGCCCCTGGTACCTTTTTCATAGGCTTCTTTGAGTTTGGGCAAGGACACAGGGGCCCCATGATCCCCTATTGCCCGGGGGCCCCATGAGTTGTCAGTCCGCCCCTGTGTCCGCCCGTTGATGACCCTGGCTATTCCTTTGACACTGCTCCTGTCTCCCATCCCTGCTTCCTGCCTTGTTCTGGTGCACACCTGGCGATCTACCATACCAGCTCTGCATATTACTGCTGTGCCTGAATCAGTCTTCCAAAGTCTCCAACTGCATGACCTGCAAACAACATCTGCTGGCGCTCTTGTCCCCCTGGTCCCTAGACACCCTCTATTCCACTTCCAGTGGGGTCAGGGCTAGTGACACAAGTGAGGCTGACCTCGTCATTTCAGTCTCCAATCAGGTACATGACACAGTGGCATGATCTATGTATATGAATTATGAGGATGAATGATGACAATTAACCCTTGCGAGTTTAGTATCACTTTAACAATTTCTGGGCCATCCTCCAAAGGACCTGGCTGGTGCTGGGGTAGCTTGTGGAATATTGCACATCAGAATACCCTGATATTATCAACATTACTGTCATCTAGTGAGAGGTAGATGCCATTGGGTGCATTTTCTATCTGAGTTGGGAAGATGTTCTGTCCACTTATACTGTATGCATTGAACTGCATCAGGTTATTATTGTTTTGTAGTATGCTCACATCTAGTTGCGGTTTTGGGCAGCACAACTTTTTTACTAATGTGATTTATCTCCCTCTGTCCTACTCTTCTGTTTAGTGCTAGCTTGTTCAGTTCTTGCTAGACCCTATCAGTTTCTCCATGTTTCCTCAGTCAATGTTAGTACTTTGCAGAGATAGGGTTTAGGAAAGTCATTGTCTTCTTACAGATTGGAGATAGTAAAAACATCCCCTGTTCTGTAATTATCAGAAGTAAAATTGCATTGGATTCAGCTTATGTTTCTTATTAAAGAGTTAAGCTGCCTGTGAATGGTGTCAGGTCAGCAGGTGTCACAGTGTCACACTGTCCAGACAGACTGGGTCTAAGGAAGTATGTCAATGTATAAAACGTTATCACACTAATGTAGACTATGCCTGCTTGAATTACAGTGTGATGAGAACACATTACATGGGGCAAGCCTATTAGCATTGTCACTACTAAATCACAAGCTTGTCAATCAGCAGCTGAAAGAGAGCATGGGAAACACAAATGAAGGAGAATTTAGGTCAATCATGGAAGTAAAATATTTTTTTTACTGAATCATATAGTAATCACACAAGAGAATTTAGATTCTTTTTATACAATTTTAAGACTTTACTACAATGTACAAATTTGTTTCTGAGTTTTACTGAACATTTTCACCCATCCGGTGTGCATTTACTTTAACAAATATGAGCAAAGTAATTGAATAGCAGTATAAAACAAAAGAGACCATTTCCAATAATCATTATACAATGATGTTAAGCATAAACAAATGTGAATACTTGTTGTATTATTAATGTGTGTGTTTTCAAGTAAGTAGAATACACCTTCCAAAACCTACCTGCCCTATTCTCTGCCTCAGTGCAGTAGAGTCCTTCCCATAGTAGTATAATGGAAAACAGGCTTGTAAGTTGTTTTGTCAAAGGTGAACTCCAGCGAAAATACATGGTAAGTATATTTACTGTGTATATATATTGTGACAGTAGGCAGGTGAAATCACCTGGTTGCATCCTGGATGGACGATACATTTGTCCAAGGTTTAGATTCTATGGGGATTTGTTCCACTAGGGGGAAGTGCTGAGTCCTTCAGCACTGGGTTAATGAGCCCAGCTGAAGGTAGTGGGATCATTAAGGCTGTTATAAAACTTCCCAGCTTGCTTAGGGAGTTGCTCCAACCTGGAACCAGATCTGTGCCTGAACTGACTGGGGAGCAACATCCTATCTGTGTGCAGGGAGACAAAAGCCTGTGTGGCTAGCCTCCAACTAACAGGGACTAGGTATAGCATCAGGCTGTACCTAGTGGATAGCTAGGGAAGCTATTTGTACAGTAAGTAGCCAAGTTGGCCAGGATTTGATTTGATGTTTCTTTTTGGTTTGGCATTTTCCTGTAAATATTGTAAATAAACTGCACCTTTTTGTTTTTCACCTCCACTGTTGTTGTGCTGTGCCTGTGTTTTTGTGTTGTGCACCCATCCAGGGGGTCACACACACCCGCTGCTGAGCAAACCCCGTTACAATATATATATATTATCTACACACACACTATATTGCCGAAAGTATTAGGATGCTTGCCCTTACATGCACATGAACATTAATGGAATCCCAGTCTTAGTCCGTAGGGTTCAATATGGAGTTGGCCCACCCTTTGCATAACAGCTTCAACTCTTCTGGGAAGGCTGTCCACAAGGTTTAGGAGTGTGTTTATGGGAATGTTTGAACATTCTTCCAGAAGCGCATTGATGAGGTCAGGGACTGATGTCAGACGAGAATCCTGGCTTGCAGTCTCCATTCTAATTCATCCCAAAGGTGTTCTACCAGCTTGAGGACAGGACAGTCAAGTTCCTCCACCTCAAACTCACTCATCCATGTCTCCTTGCTTTGTGCACTGGTGCGCAGTCATGCTGGAACATAAAGGGGCCATCCCCAAACTGTTCCCACAAAGTTGGGAGCATGAAATTGTCCAAAATGTCTTGGTATGCTGAAGCCTTAAGAGTTCCCTTCATTGGAACTAAGAGGCCAAGCCCAATCCCTGAAAAACAACCCCACACCATAATCCCCCCTCCACCAAACTTTACACTTGGCACAACGCAGTCAGGCAAGTACCGTTCTCCTGGCAACCACTAAACCCAGACACGTCAATCAGATTGCCAGACAGAGAAGCATGATTTGTCACTCCAGAGAACATGTCTCCACTGCTCTAAAATCCAGTGGCTGCATGCTTTACACCACTGCATACGACGCTTTGCATTGCACTTGGTGATGTAAGGCTTGAATGCAGCTGCTTGGCCATGGAAACCCATTCCATGAAGCTGTATGTGCTCTGTTGATGTACTAATCTGAAGGCCACACGAAGTTTGGAGGTCTTTAGCTATTGAGTCTACAGAGTGGCCTACAACTTCATGGCTGAGTTGCTGTTGTTCCCAGTTGCTTCCACTTTGTTATAATACCACTAACAGTTGATTGTGGAATATTTAGTAGCAAGGAAATTTCATGGATGGACTTATTGCACAGGTTGCAACTTATCACGGTACCACGCTTGAATTCACTGAGCTCCTGAGAACAACCCATTCTTTCACAAATGTTTGCAGAAGCAGTCTGCATGCTGAGATGTTTAATTTTATACACCTGTGGCCATGGAGGTGATTGGAATACCTGAATCCAATGATTTGGAAGGATGTCCCAATACTTTTAGCAATATCTTGTGTATATATATATATAATTTTTATATATATATAAAAATAAAAAATCCAGCAATGATCAAATACCCCCAAATGAAAGTTCTATTTGTGTGAAAAAATGATACAAATTGAATTTGGGTACAGAGTTGCATGACCGCGCAATTACCAGTTAAAGTAGTGCAGTGTGGTATAGAAAAATGGCCTGGTCATGAAGGTGGTAAATCCTTCCGGAGCTCAAGTGGTTAAAAAGACAAAGGTGAGGTAAAAGTGTGTAAGTAAATATATAGTGTTACCTGAGAAGAGAGTTGCATGCACCCAAACCTGGGCTATAGGCAATTAATATCAAATTGTTTATAAGGGCTGCAAAGCTGTGAGCACATCTCTAGAATTTTGACAAGATGGAGTATGATAACATCATTTCATACTGAACAAGTCAATGTATTGATGAAACTAGATGAGAAAAGGAATACTCCAAAAAATCATTGCAGTCCTAGTAATCCATTTAGATCAGACTTTCTCAACCAAGGTTACTATGGGTTGAGGAATGAGTAGTGACCAATTAATTTTCAACCTACACTATCAAGAGTAAAGGTCTGCTATGGATTTTGGGGTGATCCCATTGTGTTTATCTGGTTAGTATACATCCACGTGTGTGACTCTATAGTCATATGGGCTGCTCAGATGTGATATGGGGGAAATGCTCAGCATAGAAACTCACTGAAAACTGAGCATGTGCAGAGTTGTCACTACAGCTGCAAAATCCCTATCTGAATTGGAGACACGAACAGAAGGTGGCGATAGAGAGCAGCAAGATCAACCAGGTTTTTGAAGAATACAGAAAATGGAGCCCATAGTGACTGGGTATATATGAACAGCAAGTAATATACCATTTATTGATAATTTTTTTATGATGTTTTTTATGATGTGGATTTAGTGACACTTTAAAGCTACAGTGATAAACTTATTTTCACTCAAAAGATCATAGTTTAAATTTCAAATGTCTTTACTTGTGTATTGACAGTTTGTTAAGTATTTATAAAGAGATTAAAATGGAGATTGTAAGCTCCAAGGAGCAGGGCCCTCCTAACCCTCTTGTATTGAACTGTATTTTTGCTGTATTGTTTCCCTTTATTTTGTAAAGCGCTGAGCAAGCTGTTGGTGATATATAAATACTGCATAATATTATAATAATAGTAACTGAACTGCATCTGAGCACCGCAAACCAAAAATGCCATCTAATTCATTGTTAATATTCAAAGCAAACTCCCCCGTCCATCCACATCTCCATGCTTCATTTTGCTGAGAAATCATTTTGAAAAATGCTCCTTGGCATCTCCTGGCAGTGGCCATCTTGAGTAAGGGCAGATGATTCATGTAGTATATACTTTCTGGAATCCATCTGCCTTTAGCTCAAGAATTGACTGAGCTGAGAACCCTCCCTCCCCTCCTGAAGACTCCTGGGATGTATGAGATCATTTGCCTAGGCACGGAAACCAGGAAGTAACAAAAGTAAAAAAAAGGTTAAAACATGTAAATATGATATACTTTCCTATCTATTTTCTAATGCGAACAGCATAAAGATTAAAAATAGCCCATGTTGATTGATAAAGCGAAGTTCCACTTTTAATTTCACAATTTTTAAATATTTTTTTTTTTTTTTAGTTAAAACAATCACTTGTGACCTTTTTTTACATAAGTCTCACTGTAAACACAAAACGCCTCTTCTTGTGTTTTTCTCTCAACTCCCCCTTCATGCCTTGCAAAACCCTGGTTCTTTTTGCCAAGCTTGTAAAATTCACTATCTACTTCTGATACCATCTGTCCTAATGTTTGTTCTTTCACACTACTACATTTTTCTTCCTCCAAATTTTTCTTAATTGCCCTTCTGTCATCTCTTATGTTGCAAAATGTCTCTCAGCTTTACACACAATACAGTCAAGAAATGTTTGTGAAAGCTAATTACTGTTGCTAGTTATGACTGATCTGTAATGTTGTTGGCACTATCTTAGCAATATTTTCAGCAATGGAAAAAAAAAGATGTTGTAAGTATTTCATGCTTTAAGGAATTGTAGATATATATATACTAGTGCTTACTAACCAATTACTCTTGACTCTATAGTTGGTTGTAGTTGAAGAATCAAGCAAAAAATAAATAAATAAATCTCTTGCTGAAGGTAAAACCATCAACATACATCAGTAAATTCTGGGCACCACTAAATGAAGACACTGGGGCAAATTAATGATACAATAGCAAGCCAATCTGCTCCTCAGTCAGCAAAGTTTCTTCAACAAGTTTATAGTATATTTGCAACTTAATTTCATCTTAATTCCTAGGCAGCCAACTGCAACAGATTTCCAGATTTAATACCAAAGATGAGACAGATTTTTCTGTAAACGGAAGCAAAATTAAGAAGTGGTCAGGGTCAGGTTTCATTTGGGTGCAGCACAACTTTAGAGCAGCAAAAGAAGGGATTTGTGTAACCTTGTAACAAATATGTCGCACAATATGTCTCACTGCTTCTGTTTAGCATGTCTTGCTCTGCAACAGATTTATTTATCCAGATAGCAATGGATTTTATAACATGAGTAAGAAGGGAGTGCATATTACTATGGAGCAAGATTGAGCCAATAGATGCTGCACCAAAATGCTTAGTTTCTTTCATTGCCTGGAACCATAACATGCTGCTCCAGATCACATACTGCGCATGTGCCATACAAGAACTGATGCATGCAATGTATGTGATCTGGGGTGGCACGTTATTGCTCAGTACCAAGCCTCCTCAGATCATGTACAGCAAATGTGCCAGCTCTTGTACAATACATGTGCTGTACCTGATCTGGGGCAGCTTCTTATTGTTCAAGTGCACATGTTCAGGCGAGATTTCTCTGGAGGCACTGGTGACTTGGCCTTCTCAAGGTGCACCCATGCGGTCAGTCCTACATCACTACTGTCTCAAGTAAACCCAAAAGAAGAAATAGAAGTTTTACAAAAACTCTTTAATCTTTGAAATGGAATGTGTGATGTTTATGGATGATGAATGTTCCATCAATTTTTCTGCTTGGTGGGTACAGATCCACTTTAATTTTAACATTGCCCACAGTGATGGTATAGTATATTTAAATCTCAGTCCTCAAAAGTCAGAAGTACCTGCAAAACAACAGGAGGACTTTGGCATGGTTGAGAACCAAAGTAGCGCCATTACAATGTATTTCTTTATACCTATAAACTCCCAGCTTTACTTAGTTGACATGCTGGCATATGGATTTATCTGATATTGTGAACATCAAAACTGGCTTACCTAATACCTCTGCGCTGATGGTCTATCCGCAGGTAGACCTGTGGAAATTATGGACACTCCATAGAGTTTACATGGTGTGAAGACCCATAACCCTTGAATAACTTGTTACAAAGACTGTAAGTTGGATGGAAGTTACTTATGAAAGTGGACTATACAAGTAGCTGCCCATGTGCTCATACCACTGGAAAGGTCTATTAGACCATATAGCACACTAAATATACAGTGAAAGGGAGTGATTCATGCTATGTTATTGCTATGTTAGACATGTTTTTTACGTTTTTAAGAAGTTTTTAATGTCATAAATAACACGTTGTATTCTTTATTTGAGAATCTGATTGGTATGTGATCTGGTTGTTTACAAAAAAGGAAATAATGCAACATTTGATACTATGCACTTTGATGTAAGAATTATATTGAAGCTTACAAACGTTCAATTTCTTTCTTTTTTCTTTGTTGCAAATTATAGTAACCAGCCGCTGCCCTCAAAGTAGATATCATCTCTAAATTCCTTGGAGCGGAGAAGATATTGTGGTAAACCATACATAAAAATACCAGAGTGGCAGGTGTGGAAATACAAGGATATCCTGATAAAAGGTGATGTAATCACGAACAGGAAAATAATTAGTTGCATTTGCTAATTAATTAAAGCGGAGTTCCACTCACTCTGTAAAATAATAAAAGTCAGCAGCTAAAAAAACTAGGCAACCGCAGCGGAAGTGGGAGCGGGTACCTGTCAAATTTGCGTACCCGTTCCCCCCCACTCCCCAAAGGTGCCAATCTTTAATGGGGAGCGGGGGACCAATCTTTAAAGCAGAACTTCCCCTTTTGGGTGGAACTCCGCTTTAATTCTTTGCCTGCAATTGTGGTATAGCCTACTTGAATCTTATTTCTACTGTTCCATATTACCTTGAATCGGAACACTTACACAGGCCTGTACAAGCCCAAATAAAAACTGTCTTCATATATTAACTTACAGTTGCATGGTTTAAGTGTGTCTGAATGTGGAGAAAGAAATTAAAAATCATCTATGGTTTTAAAGAATATGTAAACCCAACATTTCATATACCTGGTATGTGCCTGCTGTACCATGTACTTGTATGAAAAAGTACCCTGTTTGCTTAGTATTGCTTCCTTTGTATGAAATATTGTACCTGGTGTTCCCACCAGTCCTTATGCTTTCCAATTAAAAACTGACTACACTAAACAGGAGAACACAGTGTGGTCAGTTCTCTAGCTGTGCTGGGAACTCAGCCTGCTCTTCTCCAATTATCAGACTCGTCCTGACACACATGCCCTGCATAGTCATTCACTAAGAAGATCAGAGTATGGCTGTTTCCCCTACCCAGCTCTTATTCACCTGAAAACAGATGGAATGTGCTCATTTATTTAAAAAAAGGGAACAAAAACTGTTTATATATATTTTTTTATATCTATACACAAATGTTTTGCCTTTCATTTCTAGGTGTTGTTTTACAAGGTGAGAATTTACAATCGCTTTAAATGCTTTGTATTGCACTCCCGATCAGATTATAAGTCTTTTTCACTTTCAGTCTCTCATGATTCCATAGTTGTAGCTAACCTGCCAAGTTGTTCCATTGTTGGTGGTCCTTCAGCTTATTTCACTAGTGCTGTAGATCATTACAGATTACTGACGTTATCAGGAGCATGTCATCTTTGACGCAACTAGTATGGCAGAGACGGAACACACGCCACTTTGCACATGTAATCCCACTGCAGGAATCTTGGTTGGAATACGAGTTGTTTATATGATATGAAGTGCTTGAATGTCATCTTTTCATTGTAAGTGCATTTAAAAACATTAAATTGGTGTTTTAATCTGGATTCCACTATGGAGAGCCTGTCTTTTTCTTTTTCATGACACTATGTCCAACTGGGTGTATATACACAGTGATCTGATATAACGCAGCAGTACCATTCTTTGACATGTGGTTTTGAGGAAAGCTGGGTATCTTGGATTGATATACAAGTGCTGATTGAACACTCTTAATTGGGTATCATATGATTCTGGAAAGCCTCCCTTTGTTGTACACCAAGGTGCTGTATGGTTCATCATTAAGAAATTTTTGTGGCATTTGACATCCACATCTGTCATTTCCCTCATAATCGAAGAACCACTGAATTCACAGTTTTTGGCTTCACATTTGGATTCCTTTATTTTTTCAATTTGTGGTCACACATAAGAGCACATATATTTGCATTGTACTATTGTATTGCACATACATTTTAATTTATTTTAGCACTGCACTATTGTTTTGTGATGCTTATTATATTATGTATTATAGTATCGTGCTAGCTGCTGTGTTTTTTGACATCCAATGGAGTCCTAGCACATTTTTTTTTCTCTCACAAGTGGAATATTTTACCTGACAAGCTAAAATAAAAATGTTATCCTCCATCAAGTTTGGACACCACAACTTGGGCTTTTTCCAACAGCTTATGCAACCTGTGGAAACATCCAAAACCTCCTTAAGCCCCGTACACACGATCAGAAAATCGTAGGAAAAATGCTGCTTTCAAAGCGATCATACAATAATCTGATAGTACATAGAAATCATCCAAAATTACTAGAAGGGACAAGCATGAAAATTCTTTTCATACGATACCAGGTTGTATGATTTTTATTTAACCACTACAGTTTTTGTCCAAAAATACAATACAAATACATTACAATATATTACATCACTTCCGAATTTTTATTCTGTCGTACAAGAATTGTCTTAACTCTAGTAACCTCTTTACTTTCGATATGAGACTATCATGCAAAAAAAAAAATGGATGATCATTTGTCCGATATTCTCAATGTGTATACGGGGCTTTAAAGAATAGGTGTACTTTCAAACAGCTGCCCCACCCCCAGCACATCATGAAACTAGCCTTATAGGCACACAGAGCTACAATAGTGTAGACAGCTTACCAGGGGCGGACTGACAACTCATGGGGCCCCCGGGCAATAGGAAATCATGGGGCCCCTGTGTCATCGCCCACACTCAAACCACACCCAAAAAAGCCTATGAAAGGTACCAGCAGCAACTCATGGGGCCCCCTACTGACCCCGGGCCCTCGGGCAGTGCCCGAGTGGCTAAATGGTCAGTCTGCCCCTGCAGCTTACAATACGGATGAACAGCAGTAGCAATTACTGCAAGACACTGCACTCCCAACTTTTAATGAAAGAAATAAAATGATCATGTAAATATACTGTATACTGCAAGTGGGAGGCCAGAGATGTGCGTAAGCATATTTATTAAACATGGATCTCCTGGAGTAACACTATCTAAATGTCTGTGTTTTTCCAAAGATCTCAAGGTCAAGGACTTCCAGTTAGTACTGTGGCCCGTGGGCCCCGTCTATGGTCCATGTGTATCCTTTTTCTGGTCAAGCAGAATATGCTGGTGAGAAAAAAAGAACAAATCGGCGCTGGGAGGTGACCAGACTAATAAAATTCTAAATATGGTGGAAGGTCAATATAAAATATAAAAGAGGGAGGGATAGTGGATATATGTAAAGAATGATAATAAAAATCAATAATGACACAATAAAAGATAATGCAATAAAAAAAATGACAGACAAGACATAAAAGTCCACAATCCAGGGATCCTAAGTGGTGTATGGCAGGCGAAGGCAGCTCCCCATAGAGCAAAGCAGTACTCTGCAGGAGATAAAAATGAACAGAAGGGGGTGCCAATCTAAGTATAGAGGGTTATTATTTTTTAATAAAATATAGGGTGTTAAAACTACTCACAAACACGAGGCGTAAGAAAGCATGGTGGTAAGGTAATCCTTTGGTAATCCACCAGCGAGTCCTGGTCGAGTCCACGAGTCCTGGTCGTTCAGGATGAACGGGGATGGAGCCATCAGCTATCAGCAGTGCAGTGAGTTTGAAAATGGCACCGAAACCAGCGTGGACCGCAAGGAAGACAGGGACTCAGCAGGCGACCAATGGCAGAGAAGAAAAATGTCAGGTGACACGTTTCGAAGCAGTTGCTTCTTCTACAGGCCACCAGAATATACTGGTGACAGTTCAGCTTCTTTACCCCTTGTTTAGGTTCCTTTCACTTCTTACTGTGGGGCTTTTCATTTGCATTACAAAGACTGGTTCAGGTTTCAAAACTGCTTTTGGTACAGTAGATCTTGTAGCAAGATCTGCAATTGGAGCAGGTCTAAAAAACTCGGGCACAGCTTCCTTAATTGCTGGACTTAGGATTTTGGCATTGGGTATGTGAAAAAACAGATTTTCTAGTTTTGATGACCTCTTTAGGGGAAAAAAATTCCACAAAGCCTATAATAAACTAGCAATTTGATCCCATATGGCAATTATAAATTCCAACTAAACAAGGGTACGTATCCCACCGCACCAAAAAGCCACCTGGATAAAGTTTTACTTTTATTAAGTCATATAAAAGGTATGTATTGTAACCATAAATGTAAATTCATATAGGGTGAGGTTAAATAAGAGATATTGCCCTCATTTCAAGTGCGTGGAGAGCAGCATATGTCTATGTGGATTTTATCTTACAGATATTATTATTATTATTATACAGTATTTATATAGCGCCAAAGGGTATGCTCAGCGCTGTACAGTAGCATATTCAGCCTCAAAGCATATAGAGGCCAGTTAGAATATAATTTTCGAAAGTAGGTGATTTGTATCCTCATAACCTTCATCTCCCAGAATATTCATACTTTCATACCAGCCTCTGTCTCACTCAAAATATAGACTGCCTCTCTCATGATCTTAAAAGGGAGATCCATCTATCTATGATATATTATGTAGGTACACTCATCCATGTGGATACAACACACCACTAATTTATAAAGCCCATACTTATTTATTTCAGGTACTTATATAGCGCCATCAATTTATGCAGCACTTTTACATATATATTGTACATTCACATCAGTCCCCAACCCTGAAGGGGTGTACAATCTAAGGTCCCTAACTTACATTCATACTAGGGCCAATTTAGACAGGAACCAATTCACCTACCAGCATGTCTGGAGTGTGGGAGGAAACCAGAGTATCTGGAGGAAACCCATGCAGGCACAGGGAGAACATGCAAACTCCAGGCAGGTGGTGCCGTGGCTGGGATTCAAACCAACGACCCTAGAACTGATAGATGGAAGTGCTAACCATTTAGCCATTGTGCTGCCTATATGCCACATATCCACAAAAATGCCTCTCTAGATATCAATATCTCAATTGACATAAGTATTCCTCTCCCCACACAGAAAAAAAAAATAGAGTAGGAAAAGAAAAAACTCATGTGATTCAAAAGAAAAGACAAGTGTTCCCAAGTGAAACAGAGCCTAACATGTTTCGCTCCTTGAAATGGAGCTTCGTCAGAGGTGAAAAGATAAATAAATAGTGAGCAAAAAAAATAGTGTAGTCACACGGCAGAGGATAACGAGAACTATCCTCTGCCATGCAACTATTGCCATTGAAATCCTTGGTTTGCAGGCCGCCCATGTGATAAATTGTGAGATTTTAAGAATATTGGCCTTCTCTAATTAAAGTCTGTCAAATAAAAAAGACACCTGCACCCTGCTGTGTCCCAATAACACTAATGACATGAGAAGGGACGTATTTTGTGAGTACAAGGAATGCAATGTACATGTGGTGTATTCTGCCAGCAGGCTCTGACTCAATTTAATCATGGCTACTTTATGCTGGTCCTCATTTCCCTAAGATCTTTGGAAGTAACTGAATAAACTTTGATTTTTGACTGATTAATATGCATTACTGCACATTTGTCCTTTTTAGACCACTTTCACATGGGCCAGAACCAGTTTTGCTCAGCAGGGGTTCTGTCCGCTGATCCCCTGCTGAGTGGAGCTACTGGATGACAGGTCTGTGTCTGCTCCGCTTATGCAGAGTGGACAAGAACACAGCCAGCTCTCCTCTATGGACAGTCAGATGTAAATTGACCAGCTATCCAATAATACCTGACTGCCCTCCAATTTGATTGGGGCAGAAGAAGGGAAACTGATCCTCTTCCATTTGTTTTTGCTGAATCGGAGGAAGCTGGGTGTAAACGAACACAAGTCCACTTACACCCAACTGCCCACAGAGATTGGAGGGTCTGATAGGGTCTGCCTAAAAATGGAGGCTTACTCTTAAAATGTAAATAACATTAATGAAAAGTATCAAAATCCTATTTTATTAATTTTTATTCAAACCAAATTGTTAATCAAATAAAAATTGTTGCTATCTGTGTAGACTGTAAAGAAAAAAACAATTAAAAAAAAGAACAAAATAAGTACGATTAAATGCTTATAGATTATAATAATTTCGAAAAACACTTTAAACAAATGAGACTTTTGCTATACAAGTACTTTTGTGTGTTTGTAAACCAGTGATACTATTTAATAATGGCCTTGCCATATACCTAAAATAATTTTTATTCACTCGTTATGCACATAACTGTTGCATTTAATTTATTACAGCCTTGTCTTTTTTTATTCAGAACATGATTGTCAGTGCCAATACTTTTCTTTCTGATAATGTGAATAACAACAGCTTAGAAAATTGTTCTGTAGTGCAGGATTCTGGCACAGGATTCTGGGATACTTGCCACAACACCCATCACATGTAATGGATGTTTTCCTCTTGCCCTGTTAAACCACTTTTCTCTTGTTCACTTTAGATTATCAACTTTGAGAGTGAACAGGGTGATATCATTTTCATGGAAATATACTGATGATAGACTCCTTAAGGGCAAAACTCCAGTAAGTGTAGGACAGGCTGAAAGTCATGAAGCAACTCAGGAAGATGTTTCGCCAAGAAATTGCATTCCCTTTCTGCTTCTTTCAGGGAAGCTTTTACACATTTTGGATATGTGTTATGTGCCGTTAATACTACACTTGAAACAATAAGAAAAGTAAATTTAACTTGCTGTTCATTTACACACTTGCTGGGTAATAGGTTTTCAAATCCAATTTAGAATGTACTTAGTGTCTATAGGAAATGATTGCAGTTTGAAGGAAAGAAAATCGAATTGTCTATGGTATGTCTTATAGTTAGAACATTAGCAATTAAGTGCCACTCTGCTACCATCCACAAAACTACTAATATTGTAACTACTAAAGTAAACATATACAATGCAAATTAATACTGAGCTAAAACCTAACGATTCCACCTGTGCAATAGTGTCAAGATATACACAGACACACTGCTCAAAAGAAAGGAACACTTTGAAAACACATCATATCTCAATGGGGAAAATTATTGTGCTGGATATCTATACTGATATGGACTAGGAACTCCAGGAACTGCCCTCATCCTCTCACCACATGAGGCCGGGCTTTGTTGTGCTCCAGGAGACACCCAGGACCCACTGCACCAGCATAGAGTCTGACAATGGGTCCAAGGATTTCATCCCGATACCTAATGGCAGTCAGGGTGCCATTGTCTAGCCTGTAGAGGTCTGTGCGTCCCTCCATGGATATGCCTCCCCAGACCATCACTGACCCACCACCAAAACAGTCATGCTAAACGATGTTACAAGCAGCATAATATTCTCCACAGCTTATCCTTTCACATCTGTCACATGTGTTCAGGGTGAACCTGCTCTCATCTGTGAAAAGCACAGGGCACCAGTGGTGGACCTGCCAATTCTGGTGTTCAATGGCAAATGCCAATCGAGCTCTATGATGCCGGGCAGAGAGCACAGGGCTCACTAAAGGACGTCGGGCCCTCAGGCCACCCTCATGAAGTCTGTTTCTGATTGTTTGGTCAGAGACATTCACACCAGGGGCCTGCTGGAGGTCATTTTGTAGGGCTCTGGCAGTGCTCATCCTGTTCCTCCTTGCACAAAGGAGCAGATACCAGTCATGCTGATGGATTAAGGACCTTCTACGGCCCTGTCCAGCTCTCCTAGAGTAACTGCCTGTCTCCTGGAATCTCCTCCATGCTCTTGAGACTGTGTCGGGAGACACAGCAAGCCTTCTGGCAATGGCACATATTGATGTGCCATTCTGGAGGAGTTGGATTGCCCATGTAAACTCTGTAGGGTCTAGGTATCGCCTCATGCTACCAGACCCCAGCCAAATGCAAACCTAGTGAAAAATAGTCAGAAAAGATGAGTAGGGAAAAATGTCAGTGCCCTCCACCTGTAAAACCATTCCTGTTTAGGGAAAATCTTATTGTTGCCCACCTAGTGCACCTGTTGTTAATTTCATTAACACCAAAGCAGCTGAAACTGATTAACAACCCTCTCTGCTACTTAACTGACCAGATCAATATCCCAGGAGTTTAATTGACTTGATGCTATACTCTGATTATAAAGTGTTCCTTTAATTTTTTTTGAGCAGTGTATAAAAAAACGTGAAATACAAAGAAATCATATAATTTCAAATATTGTCCAATATTGTGGATTTTTTTTCTAAAACAAAATGGGGTTTATTTACTAAATTATTTACTAAATCTGGAAAGTGCAAATTCTCTGCTTTGCATAGAAACCAATCAGCTTTCAGGTTTTATTGCCAAAGCTTAATTGAACAAGCTGACTGGCTACCATGCACAGTTGCACCAGGTTCTGATTGCACTAGTTTTAGTAAACCTACACCATTGCACACTTCCTATATGATCATCACTAAGCCCTGGTTCACACTGATGCGTTCCGGAATTCACAGCGTTTTCTGTGAGAATTCTGCACCGCATCAGAATCGCACCCCGTTCATGCGAACCACTGCGGGTGCATATGTTAACAACACCCCAAAAGCGATTTGCAAATAGCAATGCGATGTGCAGAATGGGATCACATAGGTGTGAATATCCATGCGATCTGATTCTAGTGCAGACCAAAAAAAGGGTCCTGCATGTTTTTAGTGCGATTAGAGGCATACAAAATGTATGGCTCCAATCGCACCGCACACAAATCGCATGTGATTTGCACAGGAATGCGGTGCGGTTCCTGTACGAATCACATGCGATATACTGCACCGCAGTACCCAGGATAAACATACTGGTACAACATAAATCGGTGCAATAGTAAATAAGTGCTATGCATCTACTTCCTACTTCTTATTTATACCTACATTACAAGTGCTATAATAATGACAATATACAGTGCAGATAAATATCTGAGATAACTGTCTTTTATCTTGAGCTGCACTGCCTGCCAGCAGATATTTGAGGAGGAAAACTGGAGGATTCATTCCTTTAAAGAGCACATGCTGTTGACTGACCTGTATAATACAGAGGTCATAATCAGAGGTGAGGGCATATATTGCACACAAGGGTGGCCATGTGGTGGATGCATGAGTGATATGCAGTGCTCACGGAGGAGAAGTTTTTCAAGTTGTGGTTTACAGTGGTGGAAAGATTGGACACTGTTTTGTTTTATATTTGGAAGTAGTGAACACTTGTGAATTGGGTGAAGATTACATATGATATGCATGTTGTGTTTTAAGAAAGAATTTCCAGCCTGATGGGCAGTTTTTGAGAATGTGCCATTCATTTGCTTTTTACAGCTATTATTTTTATATACAGTTTGACACTACACAGGTGTAGTTATCAGGTTATATAATGATACTTATCTGCATTGTATATTGTCATTATTATAACACTTGCAAATAGGTATAGATATGCAGTAGGACGTAGTTGCTTAGCACTTTTTTATTATTGCACCAATTTACTTTGTACCAGTATATTTAATGAAGACTTTAGAAAATAAACCCTGTTGTGTTTTATTTAAAGATTTAGGGAGAAAATAAATCCAGCTTTGGAAAATAAACCCCATTGTGTTTTAGGGGGATTTACTAAAACTGGATCACTCAGAATCAGGTGCAGCTGTGCATCGTAGCCAATCTGCTTCTACCTTCAGCTTCTTCAATTAGGCTTTGGCAATGAAACCTGGAAGCTGATTGGTTTCTATGCAGCGCTGCACCAGATTTTGCACTTTCTAATTTTAGTAAATAAACCCCACTGTGTTTTAGGGGAAAAAACATCCACAATACTGGACAATATTTGAAACAATGGTATTTATCTGTATTTCACTTTTTTTTTTAGATGTGTGTATATCTTGACATTGTTACACAGGTGGAATCATTAGGTTTTATCTCAGTATTTATTTGCTCTGTATGTGTTATCACATGCTTACTTTAGCACTTACAACACTAGTAGTTTTGTGGGTAGTAGCACTTCATTATCATTGCATCAATTTGTAGTGTGGGAACACATGATAGTGTCAGCTGGCTGCATTGTTATTCACACATACTGTAGGTTGCAGGTAGTGTGGGATTATTACACATATTTATAGTTAGAACATTGGTAGTAACCTGGTAAACATAGGTGAACTCATGAAAAATCTAGAGGGCCATACAATCATTTTGCTTTTGCACTGTTTTGTTTTTAACTGTTATCAATCATTAGTATGATATTAATAAAGTAGTAAAATAATAGCATTTTATTCTTATGTTGAGTTCTCTTTCCTTCCCTGATTGTTAGGTTTGCACAACCAGAAATTAGCAATGACTAATTTCCCACAACTAATAGCAACATTTTCACAGGGTTGCAATTGTTAACAGTTCAAATGACACTGTTTGCACATTTAAAGCAAATATCAACCAGAGCATGATTTATTTATTCCGACCCGGTAATTATTGCATAGAGGGGATATTTGTGTTTATTAAAGGAGCAGTACAGAAAAAAAACAAAAACGTACATACTCACCTCTATGGCTGAAGAATCTCTAAGATGCTGTAGCTGTCCCCAGACAGCTCTAAGACCGAGAAATGAGTGATCACATGCCCACTGATTGCTCAGTTCTCAGCCCACTCTGAGCAGAGAGAGGTGACTGTCAGTCACCACTCGCTGCTCTTTGCCTGCAATGCTCACTGGAGCACTACGCATGGAAGGGCTGGCTCAGGCTCTGAGTGACATGCAGAGAGGCTGAGCTAGCTGCCAGTCAAATATCTGGGTGAATCTCAACATTATCATCAGGATACTTTCAGAGACCAGACCGGCTCGGTGATGTCAGCCAACAGCAGGATTTTGCCTGCTGTCAGCTGATTCTAGGTCACAGGAGTGCAAAGTGAGAAAGGATTAGGACCTCTGTTGTTTTTTTCCTGCTATCCAGGGCTCTGTTAGAGAGTTCCCATCACTTACTGCCACAATAACTATAGGCAGGAAGTGAAGGAAAATCTGCAGCAGAGACACAGGCAGCAATAAAATGTTTAAAGGGCATGTAGCCTTCCATTATTCTACAAAAAAAATAATATATACAGTCAGGTCCATAAATATTGGGACATGGACACAATTCTAACATTTTTGGCTCTATACACCTCACAATGGATTTGAAATGAAACTAACAAGATGTGCTTTAACTGCAGACTGTCAGTTTTAATTTGAGGTTATTTACATCCAAATCAGGTGAACGGTGTAGGAATTACAACAGTTTGCATATGTGCCTCCCACTTGTTAAGGGACCAAAAGTAATGGGACAGAATAATAATCATAAATCAAACTTTCACTTTTTAATACTTGGTTGCAAATCATTTGCAGTCAATTACAGCCTGAAGTCTGGAACGCATAGACATCACCAGATGCTGGGTTTCATCCCTGGTGATGCTCTGCCAGGCCTCTACTGCAACTGTCTTCAGTTCCTGCTTGCTCTTGGGGCATTTTCCCTTCAGTTTTGTCTTCAGCAAGTGAAATGCATGCTCAATCGGATTCAGGTCAGGTGATTGACTTGGCCATTGCATAACATTCCACTTCTTTCCCTTGAAAAACTCTTTGGTTGCTTTTGTCCATCTGCACTGTGAAGCAGCGTCCAATGAGTTCTGAAGCATTTGGCTGAATGTGAGCAGATAATATTGCCCGAAACACTTCAGAATTCATCCTGCTGCTTTTGTCAGCAGTCACATCATCAATAAATACAAGAGAACCAGTTCCATTGGCAGCCATACATGCCCACGCCATGACACTACCACCAACATGCTTCACTGCTGAGGTGGTATGCTTAGGATCATGAGCAGTTCCTTTCCTTCTCCATACTGTTCTCTTCCCATCACTCTGGTACAAGTTGATCTTGGTCTCATCTGTCCATAGGATGTTGTTCCAGAACTGTGAAGGCTTTTTTAGATGTCGTTTGGCAAACTCTAATCTGGCCTTCCTGTTTTTGAGGCTCATTAATGGTTTACATCTTGTGGTGAACCCTCTGTATTCACTCTGTTGAAGTCTTCTCTTGATTGTTGACTTTGACACACATACACCTACCTCCTGGAGAGTGTTCTTGATCTGGCCAACTGCTGTGAAGGGTGTTTTCTTCACCAGGGAAAGAATTCTTTGGTCATCCACCACAGTGGTTTTCCGTGGTCTTCTGGGTCTTTTGGTGTTGCTGAGCTCACCGGTGCATTCCTTCTTTTTAAGAATGTTCCAAACAGTTGTTTTGGCCACGCCTAATGTTTTTGCTATCTCTCTGATGGGTTTGTTTTGTTTTTTCAGCCTAATGATGGCTTGCTTCACTAATAGTGACAGCTCTGTGGATCTCATCTTGAGAGTTGACAGCAACAGATTCCAAATGCAAATAGCACACTTGAAGTGAACTCTGGACCTTTTATCTGCTCATCGTAATTGGGATAATGAGGGAATAAAACACACCTGGCCATGGAACAGCTGAGAAGCCAATTGTCCCATTACTTTTGGTCCCTTAACAAGTGGGAGGCACATATGCAAACTGTTGTAATTCCTACACCGTTCACCTGATTTGGATGTAAATACCCTCAAATTAAAGCTGACAGTCTGCAGTTAAAGCACATCTTGTTCATTTTATTTCAAATCCATTGTGGTGGTGTATAGAGCCAAAAATGTTAGAATTGTGTCGATGTCCCAATATTTATGGACCTGACTGTATATACACAATCCTATATCCACAGTTGATCCAGAGGAAGGCAAAAAAATCAGCAAAGCATGAACCAATTTGCTCCAGCAGGGGAAAAATTCCTTCCTGACCCCACAAGAGGCAATTGGATATTCCCTGGATCAACTTTACCTATAAATATCAGTATCCAGTTATATTATGTGAATTTAGGAAAGAATCCAGGCCTTTTTAAAGCAATCTACTGATCTGGCCAGAACCAGTTCTTGAGGGAGCCTATTCCACATTTTCACAGCTCTTACTCTGAAAAAGCATTTCCGTATATGGAGAATCAATCTCTTTTCCTCCAGATGTAGAGTGCCCCCTTGTCCTCTGTGATGACCTTAAAGTGAATAACTCTACACTGAGTTCACTGTATGAAAAACCTATGTATTTATATGTTGATCACATGCCCCCTTAATCTCCTCTTCTCAAAAGAAAATAAATTCAGTTCCTCTAATCTTTCCTCATAGCTGAGCTCCTCCGTGCCTCCTATCAGTTTGATTGCCCTTCTCTGTACTTTCTCCAGTTCCTGAATATTCTTTTTGTGAATTGGTACCCAAAACTGAACTGCATATTCCAGATGAGGTATTACTAATGATTTGTACAGGAGTAATATGATATCTCTCTCTCTGGAGTCTATACCTCTTTTAATACAAGAGAGGATGTTTCTCGCTTTAGAAACCGCAGCTTGGCATTGCATGCCATTATTAAGCTTGTGATCTACCAGAACTCCCAGATCCTTCTCCACCATTGATTCCCCCAGTTGTACCCCCCTAGTATGTATGATGCATGCATATTCTTAGCCCCCAAGTGCATAACCTTACATTTATCAACATTAAACCTCATTTGCCACATAGTTGCCCAATTTAACAGTACATTGAGGTCGGCTTGTAAATTGAAGACATCCTGTAAGGACGTTATTCCACTGCACAGCTTGGTGTCATCTGCAAAGACTGAAATGGTATTTTTAATCCCAGACCCTATATCATTTATAAATATATTAAAAATTAAAGTTCCCAACACTGAACCTTGGGGTACACGACTAACAACGCTAGACCATTCAGAGTATGAATCATTAACCACTACTCTTTGAATACGATCTTTTAGCCAGTTTTCTATCCATTTACAAACTGATTTTTCTGAGCCTGTAGACCAGGGGTCAGCAACCTGTAAATCTAGATCTACAAGTAGATTGCACCCAGGTAACTAGTAGATTATGGTCTGGGCTTGCTGACCCGCCATCCAAGAGCATCAAACAGAGTGCAATGCAGAGGGGCTACTTGTAAAGTTAGAGCTGTAGTAGGGAGGAAGAGCTGTTTAGGCCGATGCCTCTTCTGTAGTGCCAGCTCCTGTCCCATGCTGAGTGATATCAACTGCACTCCACCTCCTATCCCAGCTAGCAGTCTCCAGCGTGGTGCCAGCAGCAGGAAAGAAGAGATCTTCAGGTCAGTGTGAATCAACACACTGGGCATAATAGTATAGGGCAGCCTTCACACTGCAGTGTACCTGCAGCTTTCCTGCAGGTTATTTTCTGCTTAGCCATAGACTTATAGTGCATCAAAACTCCTGAATGCAGAAGTTTTGGTGCACTTTCAGAAAGTGAACCACACCTGCAGGATATCTATGGCAGAGTGCAGCTAACCCAGGAAAGTCAAAGATGCACTGCGTTGTACCATGGTGCAGGTAAACCGCAGCACATTAGTGTGAAAGTAGCCTTATAGGGGGCTCAGAACAGTTAGGATTCATTTACACTTGCAGTTTGAGGGTGGTAAAACCCCACAGTTAAGATGTTTTTTTACCACCCCTACCCCAAATGCAACTGTTTAGCTGTAGTGGCCAGAGGTGTACAGAGGTCGCAGCCACAGTAGGAGTTATAGACCCTGTCATGGTTGGTGGGTGTAGCACCTGCGATTAACACCCGCTAAAAGCAACGGGGGGTTTAATTCCTGCTGTGGCATGTTACACCTTTGGC